>NC_062556.1:52158059-52804059 GCF_016906955.1 Phacochoerus africanus | reverse complement strand
AACTGTTATCATTTTATACACTCCCTCAGATTTTATCTCTGCTCAAGACTTGCACTATACACTGATGAGTCACAGATTTATATAACTCCACCAAGGTCTGTGTCCAGAATTCCAAATCCTTTTTCTTTGTTGTTTTGTTTTGTTACTGTGTATCTGCACTTTGAGTATCCATAGACACCTGAAAAATCATTATTTTCAAAATGAAACCATGCCCTAACCCAGTATTTCAATCTGATGCCTGTCCTTTGTGTACCTTGAATGAATAAGAGCAACCTATCCCCTTGGGTTTCAGGGTCAGAAGTGCATAAGCATCTCAGTCTTCTTCATTTCCCCAACAAGATGAACTCTAACTCATGCCCCTTTTCTACTTGCTCTTTGTGACTGATTAATTCAGCTTTCATTATTCATCTACACTATTACAACTATTCAGAGATCTCTCTGCCTCCAGGTTTGAAAAGTTCCAATCCACTATCCTCATTACTTTCACAGGGATTTTTGTAAACTGAAAATCTGATCATGTCCCATTAACACTTAAACTATATCACTAACTCTCGTTTTCAGGAAAAAGAAAAAAATCCATAATCTGAATCATGGTTAACAAGGTCCTTTGTGATCTTGCCTCTGCATTTAATACATTCTCAGCTACATTTTCTCTGCTTTTTAATTAGAAAACTTGTCCTCTAACCCAGCCACATCCCCAACATACCTTAACTCTCTCTCTCTATTATGCCTTTTAACATGTTTTGTTCACCTGATGGAAAGCTTCCTCCATGTAGCCCCATCTCTTGCCTCTTTTCTACCAGTACAGTGTCTTCAAGACTTTTTCAGGCTCAAGTCTTATTTAGCAGCCATAAATTAATTCTGATTAATTCTGAACCCTTACTGGGTACCTGGAATTAAGTAGGATCCTGAGCTTTAGTAGTGAACCACAGATACTACTTCTGCTCTTAGCCTTTCTCTAAATCTGTAACAAAACAAATATCCTCTATGGTACAATAATATTTATTCCACCCATTATATCTTACAGCCATTTTACTTGCAAGCAATCATTGGTTTGATTTTTCATGGTCCCCATTGTACTAAGTCTCTTGACGGCAGGGGTTTTTCTTACTTTTATTTTTGTTTTCTCACAATGGCTGATAAAGAATAGGTACATGCCAATACTTAGGCAACTGAATAGTGATTAGTAATTTCCAATTGATTCAATATTATACAAACAAACTTGTATTTGATATTGTTTTGATTTCCAAACAGACAATAGAAAACTATCTATCTATCTATAAAGAGTTAAGATGGAGGGAGTAAAATTCTGTAATTCAAACCTCCCTATCTGGGCTGTTCTTCCAGATTGCCCTAAGTGATGCTATTTAATGTCTGCTTCAAAATAGACATATTTCAGGAAGTCCATGCATGATGCTAGTCATTGCTAGTTTCTCTTCTAAACTCAGAGAAAGGTTGGCAGATATCATTCATTTAGCAATTAATCTATGCTGCTTTCTGATACTTACAAGTATTACCATCAATTAGTAATTCTGGCCATTTCTTCCTCATTAATCCAGAAACAGACAGCTGTCAACTCTGAAGATCTGCTCATTTGGTTTAAAGAACATTTTTCTGCCAAATTAAGAGCAAGGTCTATTTTTTTTTTCTTTTATGTGAACAGTTTTGTCATGGAAGAATGTGTTCACTGCCTGTATCTCCAGTTGTTGTATTATTATCTCTCCCAAATGTACATGGCTCTTCACACAGAGTTCAGCTTCTTCCAGTGAACTGCCCTTACTATTGAGCAGTTCAGCACGCAAGGAAGGTATCTCTGAATTATTCCTTCAGCTTCAATGAAGCTTTGTCCTTTTAAGAAGCTATCAGAACACTGCATATATCTTTGGAATAGTTCAGGTATTTGTCCATTAGAGGATTATTCAAACCACATGAAGAAAAAGAGAAGATCCTAAGCATTGGTACACAAATTTTAGCTTCTCTTTATTTTTGGACTTGCATTGCACCTTTTCCTCTGTGTCATTTAGTTTGCCCACCTTTTCTCTTTAGGACTGCCTATTTATGTGTGATTCAAGTATTAGCCACACATACATGTTTTCATACATCTCAATTTGTACCGCAACTTCTTTCTTAAAATTTTATTTTCTCCTCTGACTTTCAGGAGATATTTTTTGCTGTGGTTTGTTTGGTTGTTTCTTTTCTTTTTTTTTTTTCACCTCAGCAATATTAACTATAGTCATCACATGGTACATTACATCTTCAGTACCTTTTTTTTTTTTTTTTGGCTGCTCTCAATTCATGAAGATGTTCCTAGACCAGGGATTGAACCTGAGACACAACAATGACAATGCTGGGTCCTTTTACCACTAGGTCACCAAGGAACTGCAATCCCCAGTACTTATTTGTATTATAATTGGAAATTTAAACCTTTGATGACCCTAGTCCAGTTCCCCCATCCTAACCCCCGTCTCTGGTAATCACAAATCTGATCTCCTTTTTCTGTTTTTGTTTTTGTGTTTGTTTTAGATTCTCAGTATAAATGATACTATACAGTATTTGTCTTTCCTCATCTGGCTTATTTCACTAAGCATAGTGCCCCCAAGTTTCATCCATGTTGTCACAAACACAGATTTTATTTTCTTTTTGGCTGATGATACTCCATGTTATGTAAGTATATACACCACTGTTTCTTTATCCATTCTTCCATAAGTGGACAGATAGGTTGTTTCCATGTCTGGCTATTGTAGATAATGCTGCTGTGAACATGGGGGTACAGATATCTCTTTGACCTAGTGTTTTTATTTTCTTTGATTATAGTCCCAGGAGTGGAATCACTGTATCATATAGCTACTCTTTTTTCAATTTCTTTTTTTGTTTGTTTTTTTACATCTGCAGCTGCAGCATATGGAAGTTCCCAGGCTAGGGGTCATATTGGAGCTGCAGCTGCTGGCCTACATCACAGCCACAGCAACAATGGATACAAGCCACATCTGTGACCTAAGCTGCAGCTTGTGGCAATGCAGGATCCTTAACCCACTGAGCGAGGCCAGGGATTGAATCCACATCCTCGTAGCCGCTCTGTGAGGTTCCTAACCCTTTGAGCCACATGGAAACTCATATTTTTAAATTTTTGAGCAGCTACCATACTGTTTTCCATAATGGCTGTACTAATTTATCTCCCCACTAACAGGGCACAGGGATTCCCTTTTCTCTATATCCTTGTCAACATTTATTATCTGTCTTTTTGACGTTGGCCATTCTAACAGACATAAAGTGATACCTCATTGTGGTTTTGATTGCATTTCCCTTGTGGTTGGTAATATTGAGCACCTTTTTATAGACCTATTGGCTATTTTTATACCTTCTTTGGAAAAATATCTATTCAGGTCTCCTGTCCATTTTTTAAATTAAATTATTTGGGTTTTGCTATGGGGTTATGTGAATTGTTTTTATATTTGGATATTAACCCCATATTTGGTTTTCAAATATTTTTCCCATTCTCTAGATTGGTTTTCATTTTGTTGATCATTTCTTTTGTTCTGCAAAATCTTCTTAGTTTTATACAGTTCTACATTTGTATTTTTTATTTTGTTTCTTGTGCTTTTGGTGTTATATCCAAAAAAAAAAAAATAAATCATTGCCAAGACCCATGTCAAGAAGATTTTTTTCCTATGTTTTCAGGAAATTTATGGTTTTTCGTCTTACATTTAAATCTCTAATCCATTTTGAGTTAACTTTTGTGAGTGCTATAAGATGGGGATCTAGTTTCATTCTTTTACATGCAAATATCCAATTTTTTAGTGACGATTATTAAAGGCACTGTTTTTTGCTCCATTGAGTATTCTTGGCTTCGTTTTTAAATATTAGCAGAGTTTATTTGCATGGGTTTGGTCCTAGTTTCTAGAATCTGTTCTATTTTGTCTGTTTGATGTAGTTGTTTCTTCTACTTCTCATAGACATGACTGAACAAAAAAATGCGAAAGTGGGAGTTCCCGTCGTGGCGCAGTGGTTAACGAATCCGACTAGGAACCAAGAAGTTGCGGGTTCGGTCCCTGCCCTTGCTCAGTGGGCTAACGATCCAGCATTGCTGTGAGCTGTGGTGTAGATTGCAGACGCGGCTCGGATCCCGAGTTGCTGTGGCTCTGGCGTAGGCTGGCAGCTACAACTCCGATTAGACCCCTAGCCTGGGAACCTCCATATGCCGTGGGAGAGGCCCTAGAATGGCAACCCCCCCCCAAAAAAAAATGCAAAAGTGATGAAAAATCCAGATTCTATTAACTTTGTTTCAAAACGTAGGTTTATTCTGGTTTTCATCAAAATGCTTGAGAACTTCAAGAAAACAACTAATAAAATCATGAAGTAACTAAAGACTGTACACTATACAAATGCACAAATATTTAGTTTGATGTCTTTCTACTATAAAAAGAAATATTCAGGGAAGACAAGGAGCAAAACAAACAAACAAACAAACAAACAAAAAACAAAAAAAGAACTGGAGATATAATGTGAGCTCTTTTGTTTGTGTCAGATTAAAACTGACTGCAAATTCATTGGTTCTCCTGCCGTTTAGAGGTGGAACATATGTCCCTTCCCTTTGAAGTCTACTGGCCTGTGACTCTTTTCATAAAAATACAGTGAGGAGTTCTCTGGTGGCTCATCAGGTTAAGGATCCAGTGTTGTCACTTTGTCACTGCTGTGGTGAGTTTGATGTTTGATCCCTGGCACTGGAACTTCCACATGCCATGGGCATAGCATTTAAAAAAAAAAAAAAAAAAAGTGCAGTGAAAATGACACAATGTCGA
Organism: Phacochoerus africanus; assembly: GCF_016906955.1. Classification (NCBI taxonomy): domain Eukaryota; kingdom Metazoa; phylum Chordata; class Mammalia; order Artiodactyla; family Suidae; genus Phacochoerus; species Phacochoerus africanus. The sequence goes on along the minus strand of NC_062556.1, from coordinate 52,799,260 downwards.
TGATTGGCCTAGCTTTAAAGAAAATTGGCATCTTCTGCTTCCAACTTTTGGAGCTCTGAGCCTTTAGGTAAGGAAGATGAATATCTTCCTGGAGAGGTCACTTGGGAAAGCCCTGAGGTGCCTTGAAGAGGGTGAGACTCAGCTGATTTCAGCCTTGCAGATGCCCTTCCAAAAAAGCAGGTATACAGGAGTAACCTTCTTGAGTTTTCCACACTGCAGAATATAACTAATGTGTTCTCCTTTCCAACACCAAATGGAGCAGTCAAACCCTGCACTATTTTCTGACCCACAAATTTGTGAAAATAGTAACATGATTGTTGTTTTAAGTCACTATGTTTGAGAGTAGTCCAATGTGGAGCAATAGGCAAAGGAAATTATGATCCTTGTGTTTTAGATGATAGTACATCAATATATATTGTTGTTGCATATTTTTACTCATTTAATTTTTTCTTAGTGTGGAATCGTTCTCAATGCAGTTCTGTGAGATCATAAAATGTGTCTTTCTCAAAAATATTTTGGGTATTAAAATATGTTTTGGGGAGTTCCCGTCGTGGCGCAGTGGTTAACGAATCCGACTAGGAACCATGAGGTTGCGGGTTCGGTCCCTGCCCTTGATTAGTGGGTTAACGATACGGCGTTGCCGTGAGCTGTGGTGTAGGTTGCAGATGCGGCTTGGATCCCGCGTTGCTGTGGCTCTGGCGTAGGCCAGTGGCTACAGCTCCGATTAGACCCCTAGCCTGGGAGCCTCCATATGCCGCGGAAGCGGCCCAAAGAAACAGCAAAAAAAAGGCAAAAAAATATATATATATGTTTTGGGTATTAAAATATATTTGTCAGTAAATTTTAAGACTTCAGGACTCTTCTTCAGGACATGATTAATCTATTTATAGCCATTGTAAAACTGAAATTTAGAATGATAGTAAACATCAAATATATTATTAGTATGTTATGTAATATTTTACTCTGAAAGCCCAATTAATCTGCTCTCTTGCAAACAATTTATTTCTAAGATCCATTCTTCCTCCCAGTTTTCAGTCCTTTGTATTCAAACTGAATGTAGGTATTTTTTTTTGAGTCAATATAGTTATGACACAATAGATAAAGAGGCAAATTGGAAATTGTAGTGTGGGTACTAGGCTGAATTCATTATGTGAAACTAGTTGTCAGACAATGGGAAAAAAATGCTTCCAGTAGCCTGTGTTTTAAAAAGGGAACAGATGCAGAAAACAATTCTATAAAAAAGAAAAATAGAGTACAAAGGCAAACACGCCGCAAGCAAAAAATTCATTAATCAAAATATAAAATATGAAGTTTAATGAAGCAGTTTTGGGAAAATATATAACTTAGCCCTTACATTTTGGTAAAATATGCTTCTGTCTCCATTGCAGCAGAGCAAAACGAGCTTAATATCCCTAATCCACCTCTTCACTTAGTAACGAAAGCTGAGAACAGACATTTTTACAAATACTCATCAAAGCTTGGCTACTTCACTGGATTTTCATTTTTCTTGGCTCCTTTCTGTGTGTGTAATAATGAAATGGGGACATGTTTTATTCCTTATTTAAAATGACAGACACATTTTCCCCTGTAGGGGAAAAAAAATAGCCAATGTCACTTGTGGGATTAAGAAAGATTTAAAAAAGAAATAAAGAAAAAAAATGGATGCATTTCCACATTTTTAAAGAATACCTGTCTTTAAACAAGTATATGATCTGTGCCAAAGGCATAAACAACTATAAAAATGAGTCATATCAGGAATAGATGCTAGATATTTGTTTTCCCTGAGGAAAAGTTTTCTGATTTTTTTATTTATGGTAATTGATGACTAAAGTTCAGACAATTTCTTTTTGTTATTATTATTATGACTTATTTGATTATATCATGACAAATAGTGCTTATAGCAAAGTCTTTTTTTTTTTTTTTTTTTTTTTTAGCTTCACTCACAGCATATGGAAGTTCCCAGGTCAGGGCCACAGGCAGCTGTGGCAACTGGATCCTTTAATGCCAGGGTGGGGATCAAACCCATACCTCCACAGCAACCCAAGCACCTGCAGTTGGATTCTTAACCCATTGTACCATAGTGGGGACTCCAAATTTGTTAAGATTCTTTAGGGCACCTTATCAAAGCCAGAATACATTAGTGAAGTAACTATATGCATAGTGTTTCTTAGGCATGTCACTTTCTGGCAGAAATAATAAAATTATAATTTGCTGGCAGTTTTTCTGATTTACCCTCATTTCCACCTTCATTAATCAGAATATTTTGATATAGTTTAACGTTTTATTGATAAGTCTTGACCACGAAGAAGTTATAGGAGTACTCTGTTAGAATTGATGAATCATATATTCTTATGTAATTATTTTGGGCCAACCTTCATGTTTTAATGACTGATTTGCCTCACCATTTTTTATCAGTACATGTCATTGTTGAATAACAAAATCAGAAGTAACAATGCATTTGTATAAAATGTTTACATGGAGTTCCTTTCATGGCACAGTGGAAACGAATCCGACTAAGAACCATGAGGTTGCAAGTTTGATCCCTGGCCTTGCTCAGTGGGTTAAGGATCCAGCGTTGCCATGACCTGTGGTGTAAGTCGCAGACGTGTCTCGGATCTGGCATTGCTATGGCTGTGGCTGTGGCTGTGGCCGGCGGCTGTAGCTTCAATTCAACCCCTAACCTGGGAACCTCCTATGCCATGGGTACAGCCCTAAAAAGACAAAAAAAAAAAAAGTTTGCATGGAACTCTAAATATTTCCACAGAAAAATAGAAGTCTAGTAGATCATTGGTCATTTTAATATAAGTAACTCAAGATACATTTACAGTACAAAGAGAAAATATTGAGGAGACACCTGAAAACTCACAAGAACTCACTCTGTATTTAATAATTCACAGTGACACATAAGGTTTCACTAGAGAAGGTACAAGGCTAGATAAGTACAAGGAGCTGAATAACAAGTCATTGAACAAATCAGCATGAAAGAACAAATGGCTATTCATTCTTCAGCTGTTTCAAATATTTATTTACTTCCAATATTATGTAAATGCAAGGGTATGATTTTCCACGCCTTGTGGCCCTGGGAGTTTTAGGAAATTTGAGTAAGACATTATCACTACACTCGAGGAGAGGAACTCATTGTTTTCTCAAATAAGATGTAAAACATTCAACATGGGCAAAGGAAGACGTTTCTGAACCTCGAGGGGAAGTTTTTGAAAAGCTTCAAAAAGGAATATTTGAACCTGTGCTATGTAGTTAGAATAGAAGCTAAGCATAGTACCAAGCTGAAAAACAAGCAACAGAGGCTTGAAAATCTGTAAGTGGGAGAACCTGAAGAATCAGAAAGAGTCTAAAGGGGCTTGAACATGTGTACAGTGTATAGTATTGGGTCGAGAGGAGGATAACTAGAGAGAGAAAAACACCATTTCGATAAAGCCTACCAGTTTTGCAGAGTGCTGAAGTTCCCTCAGCCCTCAGTTTGCTCTGACCCATAACATACCTCTATATCAGACAGCTAAACCCCAGTAATACACAGTGTTCAGTTATAATTAGCTAATGATACTGGCTAACAAATCATCATAGTAACTTCCCATGGCTGGATTGCATGCTTACAAACAACCATCTTATTGAATATTCCCTTTACTTGGAGAAGAGGCAAATGCACTCGTTCCTTAAGAAGCATTCCCGATCATCTTTCCATTCTAAATGATCTTTTTCAAGAGAAGGCAGATTGTGTAGCTCTTCTACGAAAACACCTTCATTCCCCTTGGTATTTGGGGTAAGAGCCAGAGTTCTTACAAGGGCCCACAAGTTCTTCTACAATCTCTTTTCTCTTTTATATTTCCTCCCTGGCCCCTTCCTTACTGTTCATCATGTCCTGTGGTTCTAGTGACGCTAGCCTTTAACCCATGCCAGTTATGTCCCCAGGCTGTTCCCTCTGCCTGAGGAACTTCACCTTTACTTTAATCTTGGTGTAACTTTAGAATTTGTTGTAATATTTCACCACTTTGTGCTGGCCCCACTTTATATCTGGCCCCATCACTGTTCTAATTAATAATAGAGCATTTAGAATGGGTATTGGCTAAGGGTACCTCCCACCACCAGTGGCTGTATTGCTAAACCCCATCCCTTTACTCTCAGCCAGGGGGCCTGTCCTGCACAGAATATATGTATGCCTGGGGCAAATCCATAGAAAGACCTGCTAATTGGTTAGGACCAGTGGGTGAGGCTGAGAGAGTGTGTTAGACTCTTTAGGTTATAATGAACAGAAATTAATCCAGGAATTTAGATGACAATTAGGAAGTCCTATAGTCATGAGATAACCATGCATTTGTTCTGAGACTAAGTTTGTGAACCAAATTTATATCACAACTGTGTCAACTAGGGGAAAAAAGTACAACTTAAAAGTTGAGAATTATGTTTTATTGGACAAAACAACCACACTGACGACTTAAGCCTTGACGACAACTAGAAGATAACTCTGAGGGACTGCTCCCAAGAGGTGAGGGAAGAGCCAGGGTATATATATATATAGGAGTTTTGCAACAAAAACAGGTAGTAGAAACATCAAAAGACTATTGTTAATTAAAGAAAACCAGACACCACAAGTTAAGGAATTTAGCACACTTTTATATATGGGAAGATGCAAGAGTCTGGACTCCTTGAAACCATTCCTTTGATACTGCCCCTTAACTATCTTTGGCCAGGATCCTGCTTTTTTCTACCCTGAATCCCCTCAGGGTGCCCAGGGGCTGCTAGCTTGATGGCCACGGCATTCTTTGTTTACTGATATGGCAGGTAATATTTTTCATCCATAATGGTAACAAGACAGGGATCCTGATAAAATGGACAAACTCAGGAAAACCTGGAAAAAAGGCTGAAGGTAAACCTTTATAGAAAATACAGGGATCACAATAAAGCTGGACCTCATGAGGGCTAGAGTGCAGCTTGGAAGCTTTCATATTTCTGGAACTCTTTTATCCAAGCATCTCCATCATTCCACCCAATATTCAGAAAAGATTTCCTTAAATACTTATCAGTATTCTGTAGCTCTTCCCTTTCTCTGGTACTTCTCCTGCTACTACTGGGTATATGGCTCTGTGCATCCTTTGGATTGCGACTTTTCACAAGAGATTTTTCCTATTGATAACTACTGGGGCCCCCTGGCTTCTTCAGCCTACTCTTTCTCTGTCAGTTGGGATTTTTTCTCTTAACTGCTAACATTTAAATTCTCCAAGAATGAGGTTCTCATGATCCCTATATTACCTGGTATACAGTCCTGTACCAAGACTATTGAGAAATCATTAACTGGCCTCATTTTAACCCAACATCCCCCACAGGTACTTAGGTTGAAGGATTCTCTTGGATTAGGGTAGTACAGAGGGATCTCCTCTACTGGTTCCAGGGTCAGCCTCATCAGCATCACTGGGAATCTTCAGACAAATGGAACTCCTTAGGCCCCACTCGAAACCTACTAAATCAGAAACTCTGGTGGAGTTCCCGTCATTGCTCAGCAGTAATGAATCCTCCAGTATCCATGAGGACATGGGTTTGATCCCCGGCCTTGCTCAGTAGGTTAAGGAGTCGGCATTGCCGTGAACTGTGGTGTAGGTCATAGACGCTGCTTGGATCCTGAGTTGCTGTGGCTGTAGTGCAACTATAGCTCGATTTTGAACCCTAGCCTCAGAACTTCCACATTCCATGGGCGCAGCCCTAAAAAAAGACAAACCAAACAAAACAAAACAAAATTCTGAGACCAAGGCTCAGAAAATTCTGTTTAACAAGCCCACACATTAAAATTTTTCAGAACAGGAGCTCCCATCTTGGCACAGTGGTTAGTGAACCCGACCTGCATCCGTGAGGACTTGGGTTCCATCCCTGGCCTTGCTCAGTGGGTTAAGGATCTGGCTTTGCCATGAGCTGTGGTGTGGGTTGCAGACTTGGCTCTGATCTGGCATTGCTGTGGCTATGGTGTAGGCTGGTGGCTGCAGCTCCGATTCGACCCCTAGCCTGGGAACCTCCATATGCCACCAAGTGTAGCCCTAAAATGACAAAAAAACCAAAAAAAAAAAATTTTTTTCAGAACAACTTGCTTAGAAGGAGGTTAAGGATTTTAACCACACAGTGGTCTGTTTAATATAGGATAACTCAATTTCTGGAGGATATGAATACCATTAACCACTGTAAAAAAATTTCAAGTAGGGGGTCAATTTTCAAAGTAAGAAAATTTGGCTCATATTGATCTCAAGTTTCCTAAGGGAGGAGTTCTCTTGTGGCACAGTGGGTTAAGGATCCAGCATGGTCACTGCAGTGGCTCAGACTGCTGCTGTTCAGGGTTTGAACCCTGGCCCAGGAACTTCCACAAGCCACCGGTTGCAGCCCCAAAAAGAGAAGTTTCCCATGGGAATCCCAGATAGATCTGTAGGAGAACCAGCTTGGTTGATTTACTTCTAGTCTATCACCTTTTAAATACATACATATATACATTACATACATATATATGTATGGAACTAAACATAATTTTAAAATATGACTATGAAACCTTGGGCAATCATTACTTAAATCCATTTCACCTGTAACCTGCCTTTACTAATCAAGGTGGTTCTAATTGTTTTCACAAGACTCTCCTGTCCTCCTAGCAGCTCAAGTCTAAACAGTAAGATAAACTTGCCCAGAGCTGTTTTCCAGGATCTTGGAATCAGCCGTTTCTAGTTGAGCTGAGCTGGTTAAAACTGGATGGGACCCCTGACCCTTCAACTAGGCATGCTCGGGAGGCCACGCTAGGCCTTCGGAACAAGCCAGGCCTATGGTTTTGTTTCTACGCCTGCGCAAAACGGCAATTATCGCACCTTTTCCCAGTCATTGTTTTCCACGCTCCGAAAGCCTCAGAGCGCTCTGCTTCTGTGTTCTTTCAAAAATACCCAGAGCTCCGTTGCCTTCAGGGAAGTATATTTGAGACTTGTTCTCCTGCCTCCTGGCTCGGCTGCCTTGAAAGTAAAGCCGCCTCTTTGCTGCAGACCTCCCCATCTCGGCGTTTTGGGAATGCTGTGCATGCGGCAGGACAAACCCAGTTCGGTAACAACTACTTTAACAAACTGCAGTTCAAATTAAACATGGATAAATGACTTAAGCTTTGGAGTGGTAGTCAGCTTCATATATTTATCTGAAGCTGGGGAGGTAAGTGAAAGCAAACGCGAGAAGATATTTTAGACATAATTAAGGTTCCAACTCAGGAGCGTTGAGTTATTCAAAAGAGCAGATGATTCTGCATGAGCCTGACAATATGGTAAAAGCCTTGAAAGGAAGGCCTGGGTTCCAGCAGACCGCAGAGGACCTGCTTGCTGACTCACTCATGACTGACGCTACCATGTTGGAGAAGCCCGCTGGGCTTGGACCTGTGGGGCAGCTCTAAAAATTGAGACTGGCTTGCTTATCAGTGGCAGCCTCTCTGCAACATCTAGCAAAAAGCCACGGCTCTCAGTCAAGAAATGAAGAGGGCCAACTTCCTATGTAAGCCTGAGCGAGGATTCGTCCAGCCTCCGGATGAGAATGATGTCCAGTTGACACCAGCAGAGGAACCAGGTAGGCTGGGCCCAGACCTGACCCATAGACAATGTGAGATGGTAAATATGTTAAATTGTACTTACATGATAGTTTATTATGCAGCAGTATAAATGTAATATATGAGCTCCTCACTGCATGTAAGCATATATATATTTTAAAGCATATATATATATATATAAAAACTATATGTATGTTTTGGAAATAGGAATATAAATGTTGATATTGTCTATAGTTTTCTTTTTAATCCTTCCTTCCTCCTTCCTTACTTCCTCCCTTCCTCTTTGTCACCATGGGGGTGGGAAACCTTAGAAAATAGCTCTGGAGGTATTTTAAAGTTTGTCAAGATACTGTTTGGCTGAGAGAACCAATAAATAACAAAACAAAACAAAACAAAATCTCAGATTTGCAGGAAAACCTGTTTTCTTAAGACTTCATAACATTTAGAAAACCCTTAGGCCAAAACAAATACTTCCCTGTTGCCTCACAGAGACCCTTATGAAAGGTGAGTACACAGCTATCAGGCTGGAATTCACACCTAATCAGTTCTACATTAGAGGAATAAAAATCTCACACCAAAGAAAAATAGGTGTGAAAGCAGATTATGGGAAGAAAAACATAAATATATTCATTTTATCCTTTCTGATCCTTATTTCATCCTGGAGTCTAAAGGAACGAAAACAAACTGCCTTTTAAAATATTATTTGCTTAAATATTTATTTTGTCCATTAAGATTTTTCTCATCTCAAAAATTGTCTTTGGAGAAGAAAACTTCTAAAATATGCCTCCCTTACTTTTCTAATGAAGCAGCAAGTCTGCCTGCCTGCAGTTATTTAAGGGTTTTACTGCTAATTATGAAAGAAAAATGACAGTCCATGAAAAAAAATGTGAAAAAGTAACAAAATTTCCAAAATCTTAAAAGTGCCTTATATGTTCCTGTCACTGATCTATGGTTTACTGTATGTGCTCTTTTAAGGATTGGTATTTTAGTCTGCTTAACTCCTGGGCATGAACATAAGTCTATGCCATTTATTATTATTTTCCCCTTATCCTGACTTTTTGTTTGTTTCTCTTTTATCACCTGAATTGTATCACTCTGCCAGAATTCCACTGGGTACATATGTCTATGCTCCACATTTGGAGACAGAACCAACATCACATCCCTAGCTCCTGAGGTCATAAATCGGGATAATTGTTTGCCTTAAATAATTTGTGATAAAGAGCCTTTTCTGGTTTGATACTCGGAATGGTATCAGCTTTGGTATAGTTAAAATATCCTGTTACATGTTGGTTAACCTTAACATAATATTTTTCTTCTGGAGTTTCAAAAAATTCAAGCTTGCAAGTACCAAACTATTCTCATTTATGCACTTAATAGCAACAAAATATTCAAGATGTCCAAAACTGGACTCATCATTCTGAGCTGTTTGGAACAATCCAGTTGCCCAGCCCAGAAGCCTGATGCTCATTCTGGGAGTCCTATACATCCCAAACACCTCAGTCTTCCTTAATTTCCTATTTAATTCATCACTGACCCCATCCATTTGCCATTCAGATAGCTCACACTTTAGCCCCTCTCACTCAGTCCCAACTCCCTGCCCTTCCTGAGTTTAACTTTGGCAGAAGTATATTTGGCCCCATTCTCTAACAAAATCCACAATAACACACAGGTGAAGGGGCAGAAGCAAGTCACAAAAATAGGTAAAATTTTGTCAAGCGACTTTATAATGTTAGTGTCTAATATTTTAGAAATATTGTGAGTCTGGGGTCAGTAATTCAGTGGGCACATCATTAAAATGATATATTAGTAATAATTTAGAATTCAAATTTTCAATAAAACTGTACGAGCTAAATTTCACTGAACAATTAGTATATGCAATTTAGATCCATTATCTCATTTCATTCTCCTGGTAATCATACCACATCTTAAGAAAAGGTGGTATGGCTGTGGTTTAGAGCCTAGACTTTGAGGTTGAACTGACTGAGTTTGAGTTATAGCTTTGCTATTTAAAAACCTGTGTGCTCTTAGACAAATGTTTAAGTTCTTTGGTATCTGGTCTTTCTCTTAACATAAAATGGGGATGATGATATTAGAGCCTAGACTTTGAGGTTAAACTGACTGAGTTTGAGTTACAGCTTTGCTGTTTAAAAACCTGTGTGCTCTTAGACAAATGTTTAAGTTCTTTGGTATCTGGTCTTTCTCTTAACATAAAATGGGGATGATGATATGTGAACTTACACTTGAAAGGATCTTTCCTGCGATGTAATATACACTGAATAAATATTGCATATTTTTATTACCTTTATTATATAATTCTTGGAGACACATTTTAAGTAACATGTCCAAAGCTATGCAGTTTGTAAGGTGTTATAAATTAGGTTAAAATTGAATGTTTACTGTAGAATACCTGATTTTAGTCTATTTTACTGCCTTCCTACTGGTATAAAGGCTTGAGAGTACAATTATCAAACTATATGTTTTCCATTTTCAGTAAAAAATATTTTTCATGTTGGCTTTTTGTCAGATTATTTTTGTCATAAAATTCATGACATTTGAGGTTCCTAAGCATTACATTAACATTTTAGAAAGCCAAAATAAAATTTTGACTGACATTTCCCTTTCTTGCTACCACCTGGAAAAAAAAGTGAAAACAGTATTTATTTAGCTTTGATCTGTCCATTAATCAAGACCGAAAAAATTCGTCTATTGGGAAATTATTTGCAGTTGGTATATTTAGATATTTACATTTTATAAAGAAATAACATCAAAATATTTGGAATATGATAAATCTTCTTTTGGTTAAATATTATGCTCCTCTGAAGGTTTAATAGATCATTTTCTAGCATTTAAGTTTCAAATAAACAGAGGTTCCCATTGCAGCTGAGCAGGTTAAGAACCCAAGTAGTATCCATGATGATGCGGGTTTAATCCCTTGCCTTGTTCAGAGATTTAAGGATGCAGTGTTGCCTCAAGCTTGGGGCATAGGTTGCAGCTTGGATCTGGTGTGGCTGTGGCTGTGCTGTAGGCCAGAGCTGCAGCAGCTCTGATTTGACCTCTAGCCCAGGAACTTCCATATGCCACAGATATGGCCCTAAAAATAAAAAAAATTAAAAGTTGAATAAACAAGTGACATCTTGAATTTCCATCTTCGCTGATTATTTTACCTTTAAGTGTCTTTATCAATTCCTACTATTTGAAGTTATGACAAGATTTATTTCCTATAATGTTGTTTATCCTTATGTCGGCATGCAATGTGATCTGGGTCAGGAGGCAGGGATGGATGACATTGTTAATGACACGTAGAGTAGGTGTAGGATGGCTTATTGCGGAAACCTAGAGGTGGGGGCTAGAGGGATGCATGCAGCCCCTTTTACTTCCATCATCTCACAGTGTTGTGCACTTAAATCAGGCATGTGGGAAGTGCTGAGGGGAGGGAGACCCTCGCCTTCCCTGCCCCTCTGCCTTTTGGATAAGGAATTAAGGAACAAGTGACCAAGCCATTCTGAAATAAAGGAAGTGTTTAATCCTGGGGAATGGCTGATTTCAGAAATTAACATCAATATAATTTTTTTTTCTGTTTATAAATGTCTTGATGTAGAACTATATAAGGGATCTGTTTTCATAGTTGGAAATAGCAAAGTTCACAACAGTTAGTTTAAGCAGAATTATTCACACTTATTCAGGCAGATCCAGAAAGTCATACAGCCAGAAAAATTACCCAGTCATTCTGCTGGAAATGATCACCCAAAAAATCTCTAGCAAAGCAAGGCTGGGAAAGGAACTTTTGGTGGAGGAACACTGAGTGACTTACGTCAAAAAGTGGCACACTTTATATATGCTCCCTTTCCATTGACACATTGCCTCACATGACCTCAAGAAGGCTGGGAAGTAGGTTTAAGCAGGGAAGTGGTTATAGTGCTGTTACTATGGGGAAAGAGCTGGTGGGTAGATCATATTCCCCACTATAATCTTTCAATTCCGTTCCAGGAACTTTTCTTGCATTTTTTCAGTACTTTTCTAAACATCTTTAGATCTTCCTTCTCTTCAAACAGCACCTAAGGCCTTTTGTTTTTAATTTTCTCCCTTTATGCCATTTTTTGCTTTGACGTTTATGAAAATTTTTCTTTACACAATGTCTATTAAATTATATTATTTATTAGCACCAAAGATCTACTTCCTTTTATAAATCTTGCCTTTGTACAATGGTTGTAATATATCTCATCTCTCAGTCTATTAAAACTTCTAATCCTCTTTTCTAGGGGCATTTATAGGAATGATTCTAGGGACAAATGATAGTCCCTCTCCCCCATCTGCTCTCAAAGTCACAACTGATTGGCATGAAGTTCTTTATCAGCCCTTCTGGACTTTTCTGATGGAATAGGTGGCTTACTTGGTGGGGTGACCCAGATCCTCATCCCTGAGTGATCTTAGCCCTGTATACCATTGCCCGCCTTGGGCCCTGATGAACTTGTCAATTTGCCATCAGAATTAGAATGGAGGAGTTCCCGTCATGGCGCAGTGGTTAACGAATCCGACTAGGAACCATGAGGTTGCGGGTTCGGTCCCTGCCCTTGTTCAGTGGGTTAACGATCCGGCATTGCTGTGAGCTGTGGTGTAGGTTGCAGACGCGGCTCGGATCCCGCGTTGCTGTGGCTCTGGCGTAGGCCAGTGGCTACAACTCCGATTGGACCCCTAGCCTGGGAACCTCCATATGCCACGGGAGCGGCCCAAAGAAATAGCAAAAAAAAAAAAAAAAAAAAAAAAAAAAAAGAATTAGAATGGAGAATTAAAGGCACACCAAGTGATCGCCTGGGTGCTGTACATATTCCCTGATCCCGTTGTGTGACAAGTGTACCTCTTTCCAGTGATTGGATTAATTCTCCCTGAATGGTAGATGACTTCTCTCCTGACTGCTGCTGTCTTGAAACAAGAAGATTGAAATGAATGGATAGGGAACAGTCTTAATTTGAGGATTAATGGAACTCGTGTTCTAGCACTTGGTAGAAACATTTCACCTCTAGGAACTAGAATCTCTACGCCTGTAGAGCCCAGAATTGCAGGTTTTTGAAAGTAGATATTTGCCAGGTGGATTACTGACTATTGTTAAAAATGCAAAGCCCAGGCTGAGTTTCACAGAAATTAGACTCAGTTGTGAGATTTGCATGCATAAACTTTATTGGAAAGGGTTCCTGACATCAGAGACTATAGGAAATTTAAGGAAATAGATTTCACTTGAGAGACAATTAGATTTTAGTTAATCCCACTGAGACTTCTAAAATTATTGAAATATGGATTGTAGTGGACTAGTCGTATTTTGTCCAGATTTGTCCTCCAGAACCCAAACATTAGTTTTCCAGCTAATGGGGGTGTTAGCAGCCAGCATTCTCAGCTAAGTCCTTCTCCCTCTTGTCTCAGATAAAGTAACATCTAAAAAGTCACCTACCTCTTCCTGGGATAGCCCCCAGCTAAACACTGATTAATGATTGGGTGTGAAGATGTGAGATCCACAATCAATAGAGAATTAGCTCAGGCTTGTGTAATGGTGACTGCAGCTCCCCATTCCCCTCTGCCGTGTTCTCGACCTTCCTGTCCCCCAGGTGTGGATCCTGCGAGCACAGCCTGGTAAACTTCATTCATGTCAGTTCGGAGGTCAGGTCCCTCTTTCTCAGGGAACTCTTGTGTTACTGAGATTTCTCTGGCACAAATCTCCACACTCATTTCATGAAGCAAGTAGATCTGAATGTGAAAGAAATCTTTGACAATGCTTTTTTGTTTGTTTGTTTTTGAGAACTTTTATTCATGGATAAGTTTGAAAGGCTACCTAACTTTTTGGTGGTAAAGTACATTTTTTTCAGTCTGCACGTGAGATGGGAAAACAAGATCAGCACTCTATCATACATGGATATTCACTTCATTGTCTTATTTTGGACTTGTTATCCTGCCATCTACTTTTGTTTCTAGATTCCATTGTCTCCTGAAGAGAAAATGTTTACAGAGAGTGTTCTATCTTCTGGCAGATATTCTGCTTTCTAGCATCTTCTGATGTAGTTAGAAAAATGCATGACTTGTTCCTTTAGGTAGATTTTTAAACAGTTTTACACACATCTTATTTTGTATATAAGCTAAGTGGTCTTCTTCTTGTTTTCCCTCTAAAGCCTAAAATTCTCTACTGTCCTTTAGATAAAATGTAATATAAGTTCTAAAAAAAAAATTATTTACATTCCATAAATTCTAACCTAAAGATGACTCAAATTTTTCTACCCAGCAAATAATCATGGAATTTTATATATATATATATATATATATATATATATATATATATATATATGAATTTGAATATAGGAAGTATATATATTTTTTTCTTTTTTGGCTGCCATGGAATCTAGGAGTACTTAGGCCAGGGATCAGATCTGAGCAATGCTGGATCCTTAACCCACTGTGCTGGGCTGGAGTTCAAACCTAAGTCCAGGCACAGAGGTGTTGCCAGTCCCACTGCATCCAACTGGAACTCCAAAAAAAAGTTATTATTATTATTATTATTATTATTATTTTTGCTTTTTAGGGCCACACCTGCAGCTTATGGAAGTTCCCAGGCTGAGTCAAATCGGAGCTGCAGCTGCCAGCCTACACCACAGCCACTGGAACTCCAGATCCTGTCTGAGCTGCTTCTGAGATCTACACCACAGCTCAGATCAACAGGATCCTTAACCCACTGAGCAAGGCCAGGGATCGAACCCATGTCCTCATGGATCCTAGTCAGGTTCCTTACTACTGAGCCATGATGGGAACCCCCAAGGAAATATATTTTAACAAGACTTTTGGAAATAGAGAGTAAGGAATGGGTAGGAGCCAAGGACAGCAAAGAATGCTTTATGGACCATTGTTCTTGCTAGTAATTATGTACTAAACAGCAAAACAAAGAAAAGCTTAAAATAATGAAAATTTTAAAAAGTCTAATTCTAAATTAGATTAAGAAATCTAATTTCGAATTCTAAGGCCTTGGAGCATTTGCTATTACTTAATTTAACTGTCTCAATGGTTTAAAAAATATATACAACTTGCAAACTCTACACCAACTCTTTTTAAGTATTGGAAATTCATTTACCGTTATGATTCAAGGAAGCTCAAGTTGAGTTTCTCCAAACAGTAACTACTGGAATATTTTTTTTCTTTTTACCCACATTTTAAGTATTTAATAATGGTTTGTATCTGGCCTTAGAAACTTTTCAGTCCTGCAAAGACAGTTTCTCACGTGAAATTTAAAGACAACATTAGGGATAGAACTGCTTCTGGTAATGTGGTCTTGACTCCTGTTTAGAAGACATGCTTTATTTATGTAAAATCATACTTCTCAATCTATATTTATAATCCCCAATTTTATTTTATTTATTTTTATTTTTTTAATATATGGTTGCACCGGTGGCACATGGAGGGTCCCAGTCTAGGGGTCCAATCGGAAGTGTATCTGCGGGCCTGTGCCACAGCCATAGCAATGACAGATCCTACCCGAGCCGCATCTGTAACCTACACCACAGCTCATGGCCACGCTGAATCCTCAACCCACTGAGCAAAGCCAGGGATGGAACCTGGGTCCTCATGGAAGCTAGTCGGATTTGTTTCCACTGAGCCATGATGGGAACTCCCCATAATCCTCCATTTAATTTGGTACCAGCAATTTTTCTAGCACAGTTTTCTGACATTCAGAAAGCATTTACTTTCAAAGCCCTTTGTGTGTCTACTCACTTCAGGTAGGATCTTTACAAGCATAACTCTTTCTGAGGGACTTCTGTGTGTTTGTGTGTGGAGTGAGGGTGGAGGGTTGACTTTTAAGTAACATTTGAATGTGAGAAAATATGATAAATTCATAAAATCTGATTTCCCTCAGAGAGTCACAGTGGCTTACAAAGCACAAATATGAGACCATGTAACTGGCAGAAAAATGAAAAAATTGATTATTATTAGATTCAATGTTAGTTGGTTATTTTGCAAACTACATTAATTATTAAGAAAAGAAAAACAATAAAGTTTCTCTTAGAAACCAGTACTACCTTTGCATACATAATGTAGAGAATATACTGAACACTGTTTCAGTAGATGTAAAATTTTATTTCTTAAAAATTTTCTGTTATTTGAATTCCCTTATCATAAACTCTGCCTATACAATATCTGAAGATAATGAGCATAAACTATCATATTTCTGTAAAGAATTTGAGCTTTTAAGTTTGAGGATTATGCTTTTTTGTTGAAGTAAAACTTCAGATATTCCAGATTTAGAGCTATAATGAAAGAACTTTGCTAAAGGTATTCCTTTAAAGTGTTTCATTCTTTAACCATATCTGAATGTCTTTGATTTTGAGTTTTTTCCCTAGCATTTCATGAGTGACTTATCAAAAGTAAGATTTCGGAGTTCCCATCGTGGCTCAGTGGTTAACGAATCCGACTAGGAACCATGACTTGGCGGGTTCGATCCCTTGCCTTGCTCAGTGGGTTAAGGATCTGGTGTTGCCCTGAGCTGTGGTGTAAGTTGCAGCTGTGGCTTGGATGCCGCATTGCTGTGGCTCTGATGTAGGCCGGTGGCTACATCTCACATTCGACCCCTAGCCTGGGAACCTCCATATGCCACGGGAACGGCCCAAGAAATGGCAAAAAGACAAAAAAAAATAAAGTAAGATTTGGTCGGGAATTCCCTAGTAACCTAGTGCTTAAGGAATTGCCATTGTCACTACTGTGGCTCGAGTTCGATCCCTGTCCCAAGAACTTCCCCATGCCATGGGCTCAGCCAAAAAAAAAGAAGTTGTGTTTTTTTTAAAGTGAGTTTACTCTTGGGAGTTCCTGTCATGGCTCAGTGGTTAACGAATCTGACTAGGAACTATGAGGTTGTGGGTTCGATCCCTGGCCTTGCTCAGTGGATTAAGGATCCAGCATGGCCATGAACTGTGGTGCAGGTTGCAGACCCAGCTCGGACCTGGCATTGCTGTGGCTGTGGCATAGGCCATCGGCTACAGCTCCATTTAGACCCCTAGCCTGGGAACTTCCATATGCTGCAGGTGCAGCCTTAGAAAAGACAAAAAAAAAAAAAAATTACTCTCAGCTTGATCCTTCAATAGTAAAAAAACAAAAAAAAAAAACCCATTCTTCATTCTGTGTTTAAGGAAAATCATTCCTGTATTATTTACTTTCTAGGAAATGACTAATGATGTAGGAAGTCCTTTGGAAACCTAGAAAGTTGTTATTTACAATGTATATGATAAATTTTATTTTTTAAAAGTTTATAGAGAAACTTTTGCAATTTATATAATATCAATTTGAAAATATATATTCTCTAATATATTTTACTTAACTCTTATAACAGTTGTGGCTAAAATAAAGTTGAAAAATCAGACCCATCATGTAGATTTCATAAAAGATACTCTCACTTCTTTCCTTGCCCAATAACAACTTTGTGTGTATGTGTTAAAGTGGTTAAGCTGATAATTTATTAGCAAATGCCAAAGCCACACATTTGAAAAGATCTTCCACTATTAAGATAGTATCACATTATTCACTGAAGCTGATAATTTATCAGCAAATGCCAAAGCCACATATTTGAAAAGATCTTCCACTATTAAGATAGTATCACATTCATTGAACAGAGTTTGCACCATATCCCACCCACCCCATCAACATCCTGGAGCAAGGAACCTCCATGGAAAGTTCTTCCCCAACTAAATTAGGATAATTGAAAAATAATCCTTAGGAATTACTGAAAAAAATGGACATTTAATTTTTTATTGTAGTTTATTTACAATGTGATGCCAATTTCTGCTGTACAGCAAAGTGACTCATTTATATGTATTGTATATATATGAATTATATATATATGCACACACACTTTTTTGGACAAGTGATTTTAAGTGAGAAAATTTAATTACAAATTAATCAGCTGCAACATCAAGAGAACAGTTTTTTTGTTTTTTGTTTTTTTCAGATGTTGTAGTCTGAAACTCAGTTGATATCTACTCTTCTTTCATTTCTATCAACTGAGGACAGGACATGATAAACCAGAATCAATCTACACGTTAAAATAATCAACTGGACGGATTTGTTATTTGGAAGGAAGCAGTGGGAATAAACAGTTTGAGTAGGAAAAAGAAGATTAGACAGGAGATGGTGGGTGGAAGAAAATAGGGACAGAGGCTCTACACAAGTGAAAAGTAGAGTTGATTTTTTTTTAAAGTTATGATTGCTTACTTTGCTATGCAGAAACTGTTTAGTTTGATGCGTTTTGTGTATCTGTTTTTGCTTTTGTTGCCAATGCTTTTGTTGTCGTATCCATGAAATCACTGCCAAGACTAATGCCATGAAACTTTCCCTTTAAGTTTTCTTAAGAATTTTACAGTTTCACATCTTCACAGTTGAGTTTTTAATCTATTCTAAGTTTATTTTTGTGTATTTTTGTATAAGGTATGAGTCCTGTTTCATCCTTTTGGATTTGGAAATTCAGTTTTCCCAGTAGCATTTATTCTTGGCACCGTGGTTATAGATCAGTGGCCTAAAAATGTGAGTTTATTTCTGGGCTTTCTATTTCTGCTTTTTCAGTTTATATGTCTGTATTTACATGGGTACCATACTGTTGAGATTACTATAGCTTTGTAATACATTTTTAAATTAGAAGTGTAAGCTTTGTTCTTCACTCATTACTTGGCTATTCTGGGTCTTTTGTTACTGCATTTGAATTAAAAAATTTTTCTTGGTTATGTAAAAGTTTCATTGAACTCTTATGAGGATAAAATGGAATCTGTAGATCATATTGGTAGCATGGATATTTTAACAATATTAAGCCTTCCAATCAATGAACATGAAACATCTTTCAACTTATTTGGGTATTTAGTACCTTTCATCAAGACTTTTTAGTGTACAGATTTTTAGCTTCCATAGTTACGTGTATCCTTAAGTATTTAATCATGTCAATGCTGTTATTAATGAGATTGTTTTCTTAATTTCCTTTTCAGACAATTGTTAGTACATAGAATACAATGGACATTTCTTTTTTTTTTTTTTGGTACCCTGCAATTTTACTGAATTCATTTATCCTAAGACGTGTTTTTGTTGTTGTTTTGTTTATTTGTTTTACTTTTGGAGTCTCTAAGGTCCTGTGTATATAAGATCATATCATCTGCAAACAGAAATAACTAAAATTCTTTTCTGATTTGGATGCCTTTTATTTCTTGCCTAATTGATTAAGGTAGGACTTCCAGTTCTGTGTTTAATAGAATTAGTGAGAGCGGCCATCCTTGTCTTATTCCTGATATTGAAGGAAAAGCATTCTGCTTTTCACCATTAAATAGGGTGTTAACTGTGGCCTGTCCACATATGGCCCATGTTGAGCTATTCTTGATTCTAGGGATAAATCTCACTTGATCATGGTGTGTGTTTCTTTAAACAAGCTGTTGAATTTGGTGTTCCAGAGTTGTGTTTAACTTTTGAAACTATCTTTAGCAAGAATATTGGTCCATACTTTCTTATCTTGTGGTATCCTCATCTGGCTTCAGGGTAACACTGACCTCCTCAAATAAATTTGGGAATGAACCTCTCCAATTTTTGGGATAAATGTCAGAGGATTTGATGTTAATTCTACCAGATTATTTAAGGACAAGTTAATCAGTAAAGCCAGCTGATTCTGAGTTTTCCTTTGGCGTATTTTTGATTACTGATTCAATCTCTTTACTTCTTATCAGTCTGTTCATATTTTCTGTTTCTTTAAGATTCAGTCTTAGTAGGGGTTTGTAGGTTTCTAGAAATTTAACTAATTCTTCTAGATTGTCTAAGTTATATAATTATTCATAGTAGTCTCTAAGGTGCTTTTATTACATTTTTATCAATTGAATCAATTTGCAGTAACTCATCTCTATTGTAATTTATTTTAGTCATTCTTTTCTTGGTTATTCTAGGTAAATACTTGGCAGTTTTACCTTTTCAAAGAACCAAGTCTTAGTTTCATTGATCTTTTTCATTTATTTCTACTGCAGTATTTATAGTTTCCTTCCTTCTGCTAACTTGGGGGTTGGTTTTTTCTTTCTATAGTTCCTTGAGATCTAAGTTAGGTTATCTGAGATCTTAATTCTTTCTCCTTGTAGGTGTTTATCACAGTGAACTTTGCTCTTAGAGCTGTTTTTTTTTTTTTTTTTCTTTTTTGGTTGGTTTGGTTTTGTGTCCCGTAAATTAGGTATGTTGTATTTTCATTTCATTTGTCTCTCTTTTTTTATTTTCTTTTTGATTTCTTCCTTGGCCCATTGGTTGTTCAGAAATGTGGGTTTAATTTCACAACAGGGGAAGCAGCAGAATGAAATGATAATGCAGGAATGAAAGATAATCTTTGTCAAGCAGATGTGGGATAAGAAATTTCTACAACTCTGAGATAGGGAACTCCTACAACTCAGTAGCACCAAAACAAAAACAAATAATCCAGATTAAAAAAACACAAAGTATGTGAATAGACATTGAACCAAAGAATATATATACATGGCCAATAGATATAGGAAAAGTTGTTCAGCATCATTAATCATCAAGGTAAGGCAAATAAAAAAACACAATGAGATATGACCTCATAACTGAAAGGCTATTAAAAATGATGGTTGCTGGTGAGGATTTAAGGAATTTGAACCTTTATACATGGTTGGAGAGAATGTGAAATGGTACGGCTTTCATGGAAAACAGTATAGCATTTCTTCAGAAAATTGTAAAACTGCCATATGGTCGAAAAATACTACTGCTGGGTATATATCCAAAAAATTTAAATCATAATTTTGAAGAGAGTTGTGCACACTTATGTTTATCTTGGCATTATTCCCAATAGCCAAGGTAGAAAACAACACAAATGTCCTTTGACCAATAAATAAAGAAAATGTGTCATATGCATATAATGGATTATTATTCAGATTTTAAAAGGAAAGAAATCCTACTACTTGGGACACCATAAATGGATCTAGAAGACATTATGCTAAGTGACAAATACTGCGTGATTCTTATTGGAACTATCTAAATAGTTAAAACTCAGAGAGGCAGAGAAGAGAATGGTGATTGTTAGGGAATAAGGGGAGGAGTTACAGAGAATTGTTTCTCAGTGGTTATAAATTTGTAGTTACAAAAGTGAGTAAGTTCTGGAGATCTATACAACTTTAATATGATGTGCATTTGAATGCTTGTCAAGAATATAAATCCTCATGCAAACTGTTCTTAATACACACACACAAATGAATACAAAAAAATATTTTGAAGGTGATAGTGGTATCAAGGATGTATTACCTTATTTGTGATAATGGTATCAAGGATGTATGCAACGACCAGACTTATCAAACTGTATATACTGAATTTGTACAACTTTTAATACTGAGTATACTCAAAGTGTGGGAAAACGATGGAATTGGTTTACACTACTTCCTGTTTTTTAATGTATGATGACTATCTAAAAATAAGGTGCTGTGTCTAAAATAATGAATGATACTTTACCAGCATTACAGAGATTCAAATTAGAGCTAAATTGGACACATAGATATTTAATGTGTCCTTTCTCTAACACTTTAGTAACTTTTCAGTAATTTTCTAATGGGATTTTAAGATACCCACAAAGTCAAAAAAAAACACTCAATTTAAAAGTGCCATATCTAAACTTTCCATTAAATTAAGTATTTTGCAGGTTGTTCTAAAGTCTAAATGATTTGGCAAATGGCAGCAAGTTAGATGTAGGATTTCTGTTGCTTTGTCCTTTGGGGGCTATGCTAGCCTGACATGCTTCCTCTGCAGCTGAAGTGTGCTTCCAGTAGATGGCTTCTGCAGTCGTTATCTTTGCTCTGTTGGAGTGGACATGTAAATCAAGTCTGTCTGTTTCCCTTTCGCATTGTGCTTTTAATTCACTGTGATAGATTTTGTCTTTCAAGTCATGCCAGATCTGCTGGGATTGATGTGCTTTTCATCTGTCATTCTTTTCATACTGTTTGATTAAATTGGGTCTGTTGCTTTCAGAGAGACAGGCTAAGAAGCCTAAGTGGCCATTTCTAACTCAGTTGTGTAATTCAACTTTTTTACTATCCAAATTCTAGTCATTAGCCTGAGTTTTCATACAAAGGAATTACCATAATCTGTAAATTTGTCTTCTAACATCCTTCAAAGATAATTCAAAATAAAATATCCTAGTTCATATTCGCGGTGTTTTTACACAGATTGTGAAAAATATATTTGGAGGATAGATTTTGAATTTTATTATGTACCTTTGGAAAAAGACTGGATTTTACCATATTAAAAATGAAATATAAACATATTTCAACAGGAGAAGTTAGGTCATTATATTACAATTATTTTTTCCTGATATTTAACTGAAAAGTCTATTGACTTGACTAAATATTACATTAATGTCACAATTTTTATAAGATAAGCTTAAAAAATAAGAGCCAGAGTTTCTAGTTCTGCTAATTAGAGCTAAGGCCAGATTCTTCCTTTTTTGTGCTTTACTTATTAATCTGTAAGATGAGAGAGCTTAATTGAAAAACTGTAAGGTTATTTTTAGCTCTTTAAGAAAAAAATCTATGTTCGGGTTATCCTGTGTCTTTGTGTTTATGTATGTTTCTACATAACCCACTCTCTGGACAGGAAATTCAATGGAGAAGAATTGAGTTACTTTCATAAAATATTTTGCTTCAAAGATTTATTTTGCTGTTTCCTTTTAAAATGTTTACATGTATATATAAACTCTATGTTCACATTATCTTGAAATTTTGACAAAACTGGACTCAAAATCTTAGTTCCCACTTCTTACTTGCTATATGATCTTGAAACATTCTTTGTGTCTGTTTACTTAAATATATTGCCGTATATCTACATATGAGAATAATGACTCTTAGAGTTGATATGATTTGTGTAATGTAGTAGGCAGGACACAATATGTGTCCAGTAGATTGCAGTTGCATTAAAAATCATAAAGTTTGATATGTCATCTACAAATGATTTTATAATACCAATTTTCTGGAAATGATGCTTTGTCTTTATCTACAAAACCTGCTTCATGCAGTTTATTCTTTCTTTTATGATAAAACATTACATTACTAGTTAATGGCTCTAGGCGGTTTCTACTGACAGAAAATGCTATAATACCTCATTACTGTTCAGGTTGAATTATTTGAAATATATGTAATGTGTTTTATATTGGTCTCAAGCTCAGTGAGAAAGTTTTGTAGATTACTTGGTATATTTAATATGTGATTCATTTTCTATTGAAATAAAGAGCTAGTTTCTGATTTCTGTCTTGAAAAACCTAAGCAAAAGAGTTTAACCTTTCTAATGATGATAATACAGGTAAAGTTGGTGGACTCTTAGTAACCACCTGCGTTCTCAGAATTTTTTGGTATAATGGGCCCAGAATTTTTTGGTATAATGGGCCTGTAGGAATACCAAAAAATTCCTGGTCAGCCAGATAATCAAGAGACCTGGTATTTCTTATGTCCTTACATTCCTAGGGCCCAGAGAAACTGGTTTCTTAGGATTTTGGAAGGAATAAATCATCAGCTAGAATATGTAGAGGTGTATATCCAGTGATGTTATAGTAATGTTTAACCACTGGTTCTCTGGAAAAGAAAGTCCGCATGTATATATATACATAGATATATTATACATTTTACTTATCAATAGGCTATATCATACCCATTTTACAAATAATGCACAATCCTGCTTATTATAGATTCCATGTAGTCCAATGACACTCATAAAAGGTTTTTTTTAAATTGACTTTTGCCTAGCTCTTGTATCTGTAGCCAAAGGATGGTTGTAATTGAAGAAATAATTCAGTTCCATTGGAAATGTTGGTTGATATTTTCATTTACATTAGTAAGATGAAAGTGAAGGTATGAAAACACATGTCAGAACTCCTTCCAGAGTCACGTGAATGGCTTATTTGTTACATCTTACAGTATTCTCTGAATACAAAAAAATAAATAAATAAAAATCCTCAATTTTTGAGCTATTCAGGAAGTAAGATCTATGTATGATATAATTTAGTATTGTCTGCATTAATATTTCATCCATCACTGAATTAAATCTAGAAAAGTAAAAAAAAAAGCCCTGATTTATAATGTTTTCTAATTACTGTGTTCTGTTAGACTTTAAGATATCACTGAATGCAGCCTTTTGCAGAGATGTGCTGTAGCACACCACTATATAATATTTTTATCAAACAGGAACAAAAGTCATGAGTACTCTTAAAAGCATATAAAATAGTAAAGTATAATAAATAGGAAATATTGCATATTTGATATGTTTATCTTTTTGTAAAATACTTTTAATGTCATATTTTCAAATTTTACTTTTTCATGATGGTAGTGATTGGTAAACTGCTCACAAAAATTTATGTAAATCCTACCACTGTTCCTCACCACCCAGCTACTATGAATGTATAACTTCCATGTTTAGCTTATCAACTCAAGGAAAAGTACTTCTCTAACATTCTGGCATGTATTAAAGTGTTACCTTTGGTCAGTATTTGTTAATTCTAGTTATATACCTTAGCCACATAACTTTAGGAACAACAAATATTTTACCTAGGGAACTCTCAATGAAACAAAGTCACATAAATAATTAACAACATGCCTATGTTAGAAATTATAATCAATGCATGAGGAACAAATTAAAAATATTTTAATATTTTACTGATAATTTTCCCAATTTTGTTTGAGACCTTCTTCCTCAAGCCTCAAAGTATATTTTTGATCTATCTGGTAAGAAATTGGACATTTCTTAAATAGGGATTTTTTGGTAAGAATATAGTTATATCATGGTGTGGGAAATTGTGATTATAGTGGTTATATGTATATAAAACCATTAATTGCCATAATAAACATGACTTAGAAATATTTATACTGATTTGTATATTTATATGTAGCAACAATAATGTTTTAGATGTTTTTATCATAACATCTTTTGAATCCCAAATATATATTTTTCATCATTATATGTTGAAGTTATATTAAACAACAACAAAATTTTAGTATAACAAATTGGAATTATAACTCTTGGGTATTGTAAATATTTGTTCCATAATTGTATAGTGTGGAAAAAAGAAATAGAAATTGTTGTATAAACAATATTTAATTAGTTTGTATTTCTAAAACCTTGAAACTTGTGAAGACTAAAATTTATATCTTGAAATGAGTCTGCAATAAAAATTTAAACTGATTAGAATTTAACATGCTTACCAAAGGATATAAATGCATTAGTATAGTTATTTGCTATTTTCTTGCTGAGGCTTTTGAAATATTAATATATTAACAAATTATGAGTTGAATTCCATAAAAGGGGGTATGCAAACCATAAAATCAATATTATGGTTTCCTACAGTTTAGTAATCTTTTTCTGATTAGTTGTAAAACTCATTATCAACTCTTATTTAGAGATTTTAAAGTGAGCAGCCTTGAGGTATTAGACAATGCAATGGCGCAGGCCACCTGGTCCTCAAACTATAATGTTATTTATTATTCACATAGGTTAATGGAGGGATTAAATACATTTTTGTATACACATTTACTTCACATTTACTTTCACTCCAGAGTGAATACCACTCAGAGCCTCATGAATACAGGTTATAATGTTATTATTTTAAGGATTAAAATCAGTCCTGCCTATATGTAATCTCTTATATCTGCCTCATGATTTAGGTGGAGTCCTTAAATGTGTTTTTTCTTTTTACCTGCCCCTTGGATTACAGATAAATTAATTCACATAGGTAAAATCATAAAATAAAAGAAATATTATGTTCATGTCTTTCCTCTTGATAATTATTTGATAATAGTGAAGTAATTATGAATCCGGGCCAGTTAAGGCAAAAATACTGGGTCCTCCAATTCTAACGTGTGTAGCATTGAGCAATTATTCTATACACTTTGTACCTTAGTTTCCTCATCTTTAAAAGTAGTATAATAGTTCCTTTCTGGGTTACTCTATGTTAATTGCTTACAACATTAATTGGTAAATACTAAGTTCTCAGTAAATGTTTGTTCTTGTTAGCGAGGTAGGAAAATCATTTTACATTCTGTACAATGGACAAGATTTCTTGAGGGTGATGAATGAGAACTTTTCCCTTGAGCCTTAGAAAACATTCTTGAATTACCTATTTTATAAATAATGTGGCAAATAGGTGCTTGGATATTTTCCTTGTGTATGTATCTTTGATGAAAATATTGTTTCACAGAAGGAAAGCTCTGTATTAAAACAAATTCTTGACCATAGTGTAAAATAAGGAAATAATCCAATTTTAAAATAGCAGCATATGCTGTGTATCTCTAAACATGTTGGATACAAGTGATATGTTCTTAGATTATATGTATGATCTCAAGATCATATAATGATAATTTAGAGAATCATTAAGTATTTCATGAAGGACAGAGTGAATGAGTTTATCTTTTATTTATTGTTTGTTATTTTTTTAGAAAGCTTAGGCAAAAAAATTACAAAGCATGATTGAGAGGGTAGGTTAAAAGTATAAAGAGTGTTTGAGAGAGGAACACTTTTTAAGAAAAATTTTTTGAAGAAAGAAAAATACAAGATACTGAAAAAGCCTAGAAAATTGTTAATCGGAAACATTACAGTAGGTAGTGTTCTGTAAAATGGCAAACGTAAGCAATGAGTATAAACAGTAATTCCTCTGGAGTTAAGGACGGATACCTAGATATTCAGTAGTAACTTCTCTAATTAAAATAAATATAAATTTACATGTTGCCATGTTGTAAGGACATTAATAGAAAGCACAAAGACCATTGTAAAAACTAATTACGGAAAATTGCTTCGTGTTGTATGTTCTTTGTATTAATGCATGGTTAGTTTTGGAATCTTTATATAATCAAATATTATGTTTTTAATTCAGTGGCACAGAGACGGAAACTTATGTTCTATCAGAAAGCTTTTTCTTCTCCATTTCATGATCTTATGTTAAAATGGATAATAGAGTATGGGTCTGGCACAGGGATAAACACATAGATCGATAGAATAGAATTGAAGAGTCAGAAATAAGTCACATGTATACTGTCAAGTAATTTTTTCCAAACATTCCGAAATTGTTCAGTGTATCAAGAATGATCCTTTCAACAATGGTACCGAGATGACTGGAAAGCCGCATGCAAAGGATAGAGGTAGAATCCTTCCTAATGCCCATATACAAAATTTAATTCAAAATGCATCAAAGACCTGAATGTAAAGAGTTAAGATTACAAAGCCCTTAGAAGAAAACAGAGGTAAATCTTCATGAGTTTGAATCTGGCAAAGGATTATTAGTGATCTCACCAAAAACGTGTGTAATAATAACAAATGGACTTAACCAGTAAAATGTCTCTACTTCAAAGGACACTGTAAAGAAAGTAGAAGTATGACCCACAGAATGAGAAAGTATATTCTCAAATCATATATCCAGTAAAGGACTTGTATCCAGAATATATAAAGAAGTCTTACAACTCAAGAAAAATACAATTCATTTCAAATAAAATAAAAAAGAACAAATGCTGTGAGCATATATTTTTCCACAGAAGAAAAGCAGATGGCCAATAGCACATGAGAAGGTATTCAACATCATTAACCATTAGGACAGTGAAACGAAATACAGTGAAATATCGTCTCATATCCTAAGGATGGCTAGAAGTGAAATTGAATTGAAAAGTCAGATAATAAGTGTTAAAAATGATGTAGAAAAATTAGATCTGTCATACACTACTGATGAAAATGTAAAACGGTACAACATCTTTGGAAAACAGAGTGACAGTTCCTCTAATGATTAAACGTAGTTATCAGATGACCCTGCAATTCCCGTCCTAGCTATATACAAAACAGGAATGAAAATATATGCCCAAACACATGCACACAAATGTGGACAAGAATATTTATAGCACCATTACCAGTGACACTCAAATGGTGGAAACAGCATAAATATCCATCAAAGGATGGGTAAGCAAATGTGTCATAACCATAAAATGGAATATTATTCAACCCTAGAGAGGAACAAAGTACTGACAAGCATACTACAACTTGTGTGAGCCTTAGTCATAATGAAAGAAGTGATTCAAGGAAAATCCATGTATTATGATTCCATCTATACAAAAGTCCAGAGACAAAGTAGATTGATGGTTGCTTAGCGCTGGTGGTGATGACGATCAGAAAATAAGAAGCTGATAGCTTACATTTCTTTTTGAGGTGGTGAGACGTTCTAACACTTATTGTGTTGGTTGCATGTATCTGTTACTATCCTAAAAATCATTGAATTTTACGCTTTAAATGAGTGACTTATGCAGGACATGAATTATATTTCAGTCGAGTATTTCAACAAAGAAAACAAAGAATGTAAAGGACGTAGACAATTTGCTAGCCCCACATCGCATACTTTTAGGGCTTAAATATTTGTGCATTATATTGAAGATTGAGTTCTAGGAGTACAGTATCATTTTTAGAAGGTCATCTTTAGAAACCTCCATGATGTGTGACAGTATTCTCCAGAAGTGGATTTTGACCAAGTAAACTATGATATGGCTTCCTGCCTGCCTTCCTCCCTCCGTCCCTTCCTCCCTTCCTTCTGTACCCACCGCATATGGAAGTTCTCAGGCCAGAGATTGAACCTGCACCTCAAAAGTGACCCAAGCCACAGCAGTGACAGTGCCAAATCCATAACCCACTGCACTAATAAGGGAACTCTGATGTGATTTTTCTTAATCTAGTATAAATAATTTGAGTAAGGAATTTTGAGAACTACAGAAGACAGAATAGCGAGAATGTTAGAAGCATCAATTCTCAACTCAAATTTCATTCAATTGTTACCTGTGTGACTTCCAACAATCTTTTAAACCTAGTGAGGGTGTGAGTTTCCACCTATTTTTTAAGTTGGAGATAATATTTCCAACTCATATGTTAGGTCGTAACATGTAGTAAACTAATACATGTAAAACATTGAGAGGGTCTGGCAAATAGCAAAGATTCACTAAGTATCAGCTGTTAGTATATTATCTGGCTACAGGAGAAAATCAAAGTTATCTTTGGTCTTCCACATGTACATAAATATCTGTACTTTCTTATATAAAGAAATTAAGGCTCAGTTATTTTTGTAGAAATTGTCTTCACATTGAATGTGAAGGAAGCATAAAAAATACAGCCTAATTCTATGGCCTTTCTCATTTTTCAGAAATCAATTCCTAGTTTTGTCATTATTCTTATTGTGGTTAAAAAGAATCTACCCTCTTAATAGTACTTAGGTATTAAATCTAGGAAAACACATATAAGATCTATATGAAGATAGCTATAAACTTCTGATGATTAAAATCAAATAATAAATTAATGGAGAGAGAATCCATGTTCATACATGTTAAGATACCAGTTCTCCCCAATTTGATCTATAGATTCAGTGCAGTCCCTTCCAAAAAAGCAAATTATTTTATGGATCTTGACAAAGTGAGTCTAAAACTTAAGTGGAGGAATAAAAGTACCAGAATAGACAACCAATAGTAAAGTAGGACTAAACTGGAAAACTACCACTACCCAACTTCAAGATACATTATAAAGAAATAAACTAACAAGCCATGAAGAGACATGGAGGATCCTTAATTTCATAAAGACCCAAGCCAGTCTGAAAAGTGTACATACTGTGTATTTCCAGATATATGACATTTTGGAAAAGGCCAAAACTATGGAGATAAAATTTTCAGTAACTCCTAAGGGTGGGGGGTTGGGACGGGTAAGCAGGTGGAACAGAGGGGGTTTTTGAGGCAGTGAACATTTTCTCAATGACAATATAATGATGGTTCCATGTTATATTTTTAATCCAAGTGCATAGAATGTACAACACTGAGAGTGAGTTGTAATGTAAACTAGGGACTTAGGATGAATGAGGAGTCAGTGTAGGTTCATCAGTTGCAGCAAATGCACCAACCTGGTGGGGAGCATTGACAGTGGGGGAAGGTATGCTTGTGTGGGAGCAGAGTATGTATGCAGTATCTCTGTACATTCCTGCCTATTTTGCTAAGATCCTAAAGCTGATGTAAAAACAAAGTCTTAGAGAAAACCATCTTTCTCTAGAATGTTGAAGCCCTGTTTGGGGATTTTGAAAGTTGACACCACTAAATACAGGTCAAATTTAATTTGTCAGAAAGTAAAAGTAGATTTCCAGGTGGGTTCGGTTAAGAGAGTGAGTGAGATGTTAATAATTAGTGAGACGTTTGTTTCTGTAAAATCTTTATGAAAAATGTAGCATTTATGTTGACTCTTGAGTGATGGTAGTATTCTTTTAGCCATGGAAGAGATAAATATTTAAGTAGTTCAGGTGATGAGCACAGGAAAGAAACAAGAATAATGTGGCCTCTAATAACATTAGTACACTACTGTATAATAAAATATAATGTAATAGCATATAATTTTCTATATTCAACTATCTGAACCCTAGCGATATAAAGTAGTGCTTGTATTAGAAAAATATGGCAGCTCTTTCAGTCTCTTTAAATTTTCCAGTTTCACTGTGTGGGTACATTCCATATCAGAGCACACACAGTCAGTCAGATGTACAGGTGACTGGAAGATGCAATGAATGTGTAAAACAGGTTTGTGCTTTATGGTGATGCCTGGGAAACCTGTTTCCCATCTTAAAGACGTCAGCTACAGAGTAGGTCCAGTCAATTCTCTCCGTGCAATTTTGACAGATCTTCACCACAGGAAAATGTGGACATTGAAATATTTATATAAAACATTTGGTATTTACATTTGGACAACTCAGTGTTTTGTGAAACACTATGTGTAACAAATTCATCGTTAGACAATTTGTCCCCTGTGCTGCTAAATGCCATCCCCCCCTAAATACAAATAGAGGGGCCAATTCAGTGCTCCATCACTTTAAACATGCAGGTTTAAAGGATCATGAATGTTATTTTTATTTTGATGATCTGATGTCTGATGTCACCATGAAATTCCTTGATTCAATTACATACCTATATATCAGTGCCTCACTTTATTGACGCAATATGCATATATACATATATGGGAATATGGGTATAAATCCTGCAGATATTTTTCTGCAGAACTCTTTCAAAACCATCTTTATTTATTACTTCAGAATGTGCTACTGTTAGCAATGTACTAACAAGAACGTATAGGCCACAGATTAGCCTTGTGTTATAGTTATTTATCTCTTTGCAATTTAATTAAAATTTTCTAATATTTAAAGAAATTTTATTTTATTGGGAAAAGTATATATGGAAGTATATAGAAATATATAAATTTTACTTCTAGAAGCAAAGATAACATTTAATTAATTGGAAACATTGTATCATGTGTTACTGAACGTTAATTTAAATCCTATTTCAGAAGTTGAGCTCTCTCCTTTGTGACCATCACCTCCAATGCCTGTATGAAGGCCAGGGTGGCAGGTTATCTGAAGAGATCCAGGTGGATTATATTTGCTTGAAGGGAATTAACCTTTCAAAATTCCTCCCTTACCTTCTTTTCCTAAGTACACTGTAATGCAGACAAACCTCACAGCATGATGAGTTTTCCCTGGGTCAAAGAATAGTCATATGGCATGCAAAATGTAATTATGTTCAGCAGGATAAGGTAATTGGAATATGCATAGAGAGATATTTTTATCACTTTTCTCTGCTGTTTACAGTCTTGTTATTATATTTGTTCTTGAGATACGGGAGAAGTCGTAATAACTGAATCTCTTTACAGCAATCAGAAGAGCTATTCCCAGTGTTCTGTGCTCCAGCTGTATCAGGTGGACAAGAAAATACAGAAATAAAATATAATGTGGGGCTCTAGCCCTCCTTCACAACTAGCAATGTACCTCATAGGGCTCATCCAGTTACTTTAC
The DNA here is from genome assembly GCF_016906955.1 of Phacochoerus africanus. NCBI lineage: Eukaryota > Metazoa > Chordata > Mammalia > Artiodactyla > Suidae > Phacochoerus > Phacochoerus africanus. Next base: position 52,767,848 of record NC_062556.1, on the reverse strand, counting down.
AAAAATGTTTTTCTCTAAGGAAAATTGGAAAAAAAAATTAAAATACACTGGCAGAGAATCTTCTGGTTTCAGCTTCTGCATGTAAAGATCCTTAAAATGCTTACTCCTGTACTTGTAAGAAATGACTAGACAGACTAAAAAGACTAAAAATTGGAGACTTTTCTCAGACCTATCAGAGAACTGAGGTTGCTGCAAAAAATCATCACCCTGACATTTCAAAAAACAGGCAAATCCTAAGCCACAGCTGAGATCTGCTCACCTGGGACAGAAACTTCTGGAATTATAAACTGGTAGGAACACCTCAAGCCTCTAGATGCTGAGTATGGATCAGTGAGAGTGGAAAACACCTGTGGTGGTGCAGATTGAGTAGTTCCCTCTCAGCAAGTTCACCCAACTTTGCCTCTCGGAACGTTACCCAGAATTCAAGAAAGACCTCGTGGCCCTGGCAGGTGAAGGTAACCGCTGTGAGCCATAGCCATGGACTCTTATACTAACAAATGCCTGCTTCCCAGACTAAGAACTGGGTTAGAAAGGAAAAGAGAATTCCTTCCCACTTGAGCCCCATCTTGCCTTCTGTTTTATCTAAGGCTGGGGCAGGGGTGGGGGGGAAGCGGGGGAGACAATCAGCAGGGCACTCAAGTCAAAGAAATAACTACAGTCGGAGACTGGAATTCATTCAGATTATAGAACTTTGTTCTTCTACATCAGGTATCACACTAAGAAAGCGGCAGTATAGTAACAGTACATTACAGGTGGGGGACGTCACACAGGATTGCTCTAAGAAGCACCATATAGACGACCCCAAAGAAAAACACAAAAATAAGTACACTAGAAGAATTAGAAGCTCTGGCACCCCTATCTACAGCAAGCATTAGAACAGCCCAACTCCTATCCAACTTAATGAGAAAGTTCTCCTACTAAAGGCCCATATATATCAAATTCTATTATAAATATCTAGAGGTCAACAAAACATTTAAAGGCACGCCATGGGCAAGAAAAAAAGAATCTTACTCTTCTTGAATATTTATTTAAACTATTCAATAATTGTCTGTATTCTGCTGACTCTTAATTCCTCAAATCCCAGCCTGAATTTTCAGTGATGTGTGTTGTCACTAACTTTTGGTGTGTGTTTACATGACACTGCTGTGTCATCATCTGGAAATGATTGTGATGATCAGAGGATAAACCAGTGTGCGCCATAGGTACCATCCTCCGTCACTAAAGACCAGTGCGTGAGGCTAATGTTAGTCAAGTGGTTTTAAGGCCTAGAAAGTATGTGAAAAAGGAACTGTAAGGTTCTTTGAGAGAACACCAGATTCAAAATGTCTTTAAGAAGTAGTATAATATTATAATTTGTTCCATTACATCATTGTAATGTGTAAGTATTCAGTAGATTTATTTGGATCATTGTTAAAATGTACTTTGGCATATTCCGGATTATTAGTTAAATAGATCACTTTACTTGCCTACGAGCCATAGACGCAAGGAGCTGGATGGTTCAAATTTAAAAAAATGAAACAACAATGACAAAAAAACAATCTCCTCTTTGCCTCTCTCAGACGTAGATATAGATGATATGAATAAATATAGTTGCCAAAGTACCATTATCTATTTCATCCACCTTTTTTTCTGGAATAAATGATTGGTGTTAAGCAACTGAAATATTTTATTCAGTTAAAAATATGCTTTTATTTACATCTTGGAATCTCTCACTGTGCTTTGCACTTTGTTACAGTCTACAGACATGAATTAGGCGTGGTAATTTTCAGAAAGAAACCTTACCATCTTATTTTTAGTACATTGTTATGCAATAAAAATATTTTACATTTTAAACACATCATATCTGTCTCCACTTGCAGTGATTTGGTGCTACATCTATTTTACTCACATTATTACATCCAAAATTTGAGTCACAAAATTTGCACATAAAGCTTAACAGATGGAGTACTTAAATTTCATCCAGCAAACAATAATCCACCACAAGTGCTTTAAGTGTTCTATTCTAACACATTGAACAGATGTAATTCCAGTTTCAGTACATCTATTCCTAAATGAAAGAGCCCTTTTGAATTTGATGTTGTGTTCGTTTTTGAAATTAAGAATATGATAGTTTGAAAATGCTTGTCAGTCCTTTTAAAGTAAAAAAAAAAAAAACCTTTGTTTTTATGCTTTTCCAAAATTTATAGGATATGTATTTACTGTTATGTAGAAAATTTAAATGGATAAAGAAGTTACTTAAAAACCTGCTGCAAAATTTTAGAACAAATGTTTTAGTGCCTCACATTAGTGCTTTTCCAAATGGAAAATAATTTAGCTTGACTTGGCAAAATTAATCATCTTTGTGTTAAATGTTTATGTCTAAAACTAAAAAGCATAATTTGCATTAACATTCAGTGCTTCTGGATATTATAATTATATTTATATGTCTACTTCAAACTTTATGAATATATTTTCTGCCTAATAATGTCATTGCACCAGTTGGCTTATTTTAATGTAACGTAATTATGGCAAAGAAAAAAAACAACTAGGACTGCCAGCAGTCATTTTGAATCACTAAAACTGTGGGTAAATTAATATATTTTCCTTATCCATGTAATGTATTGAAGAAAGCTGGGATTTTTAATTCATTAATGTTCAATAAACCATATGACACACACAGACTCCATTTTCTCATAATTTTCAGTTTTCTAGCACAGATTATCTTTAGGTATCAAAAATAAAATGAGTATACTTTCAGTCTTTATTCAAAAAAGCAATTTGACTCCCTAGGTAAAAATAAAAAAAATATTATGGAGGTAGAAAATACAAATTAGGTTAAGAGTATATATTTAATGTTAGAATAATAGTGTTGATATAAAATAATCTGCTAGAAATGATTGCATTCTTTGTCTTAAGATTCAGACCAGGGCATAAAAATTCTGTTGAAGGTTTACATTGAACTATTCTGATTATTCCTTTTAATTAATGATTCCTTAGTAGGTCCTAGTTATTTGTCTAGATGGCACCTCTCCTGTTTTCCCTTTTCTTGCCAAATGCAAGTAGTGACAGAATGTTACAAATATCTAGTTACTAAACATGTTTCTCTGCCCAGCTTGTTTGACACCAGTTACCAAAATTCATCATTGGTCAATTTTAAGATAACAGCCTGTCTCTGTAGCTTAAAGGGAGCAAGAGTCAGCAATATGAAATAAGTAGGAAAAAAGGCCATCTGTGTACAAAAGCAAAAAGAGAAGAAAGTACATATTTATTTTCTTTTCTCACTTTTGCCACTGTTAAATGCTGATTTCTATTCTTGTACTCAGTCCTAGAGAAGAGAAAATGAACAATTGTGCTTTGGGAGGAAAAAGCCCTATATTTTTAGTTGAGAACACAAATTGTGTGTGTATGTGATACAAAGTATGTCTGTGTATACTTGTTTGTGCTTAAGCTGCTCCATTATTTTTTTTCTTGCCTTCTGGTATGAAATGGATTGATATTTTAAAGGTCATAAGGAATCCACAATTACTGGCATGTTTGCTGATTCAAAACAGAAAAAAAGTACTAAGATTGATATTTCTGTGGTGGCTAATGACGTTTACCTTATTGACTCCTTTCCAACAGCCAAGTCGGAAAGAATATCTTATTGGATCTGTTTGAAATGGACTCCTTTTATGTATTTGATAAATAGCTTCCAAATGTTCAGCAAAACATTATTTTATGTTTCCTTTAATATATTGTGATTTCATAGGTAAACATAAGAAGTCTTTGGATGTATAAAATACATCAGCGGTAATTCTCCATGGTAATGGATATGTGTGCATTTACTACCTTAAAAAACTCGTGACTCTTTATTTTCCTTAATGTAAATTTAGATTTTTTTTTTGTCTTTTTGCCATTTCTTGGGCTGCCCCCGCGGCATATGGAGGTTCCCAGCTAGGGGTCGAATCGGAGCTGTAGCCACTGGATCAGCAATGCAAGATCCAAGCCGCGTCTGCAACCTACACCACAGCTCACAGCAATGCCGGATTGTTAACCCACTGAGCAAGGGCAGGGATCGAACCCGCAACCTCATGGTTCCCAGTCGGATTCGTTAACCACTGCGCCGTGACGGGAACTCCTAGATTTTTATTTATTTATTTATTTATTTTTTAACTTGCATTCCTAGGGAATGCAGAGACGCCATGAGTAGGTGCCTACTTTGGATTGCAAAAAATAAGTACAGCTCTTCTGCTCTCAAAATATGTGTGAGCATATACATGGATAAGGTGTATGGGATTTCAGAAGCCTTTATAGAACTCTGAACATCACATTTGAATCCTGGTCCTCCAACTAGAAATAGAGGCTGTTTTCAAAAATCACCATCCAGATCTAGCCCTGAAATAGGTCTGCTTTTTTCTACCCTTTATAAGGCTTACTCTTAATTAGAGAAAATTCCTTTAGTTAATGATGAATAATATACATACATTTTATCACTTTTAGTAATCAGCTCATTTACCTACTGACTTACCAAAAATATGACCTTTTGAATGGCATTTGTATAACTTCCTCTAAAGTTGGATTTCTGTCCCCATGTATTTTCTCCATCAGCAAATGTAGATATCCTCCTACTGACATGTAATTCAGTTTTACCTTTAGAACCAATTATCAGTGGAATTGCAGTGATTTAGGCACATTAAGAAGCAAAGGAAAGAGAAACAACATTGACCATTGAATTTTACTTTTGTGGTTACTTGGAAAACAGTGTTCTCCCAATCAGGCTTAAATATAATTGCTTTATGATGGGATAAGTTATATATACCCCATTATGTCTCCTTAATTTTTGAAATTTTTCCGTCATGTTTGCATTAACTAGCTTCGTGCACCTTATAACAGTTCCTCATATAAATATGTCCTATCCTGTTTTAAGAATATACAAGCATAAAACATACAGTGTTACCGAAAAAAGCAAGAAAAAGAGGTTTTGGATTTTAAAAGATGCATGAGTTCAGAGTATGTTGACATGATTGGCAGATAACAAAATAAAGTACTCCTTTACATACATTTGGTTGAAAAGCAATAAAGGAAATAATTCAGCTGCCTGTGGCTTTGTCTCACATCTGTAATCAAAATGTTGCTGTACAAAGCTCAGAATGACAGCTTCCTAATTTTTATTGCTTATTTAAAGTTTTAAGGTTGCAAAACCCCAAAAGCTAAAGAAAAGCAAAGAAGAAAAAAAAAACAACTAATATTGCCAGCAGTCATTTGACTTATTCATTGTTAGGAAAACTGAAATAGAAGAACAGTGAGGCATTCGATGAAAAAGAGCATAAAAAATGAATAATAGTAAAAATGCATGGGTACATTTCAACACATTATTATTTGGATTAAAACATAACAATAGCAGTGACAAAAATTCCAGTTACTTTTATGTGACATCTAACTCACAAACCTTGAAGTTTTCTTATTCAGTCTTGTATTCAATTATTTATGTTCATTTACTGAGCACTTGCTTTATGGTAGGCTGTTATATTATGTATTTTTTATTTTATTTTTTCTCTTTTTTGTGGGGAGGGGGCTTTACCCACAGCATATGAAAGTTCCCAGGCTAGGGGTTGAATTGGAGATGTAGCCACCGGCCTACACCACAGCCACAGCAACTCCAGATCCAAGCTGCATCTGTGAACTACACCAAAGCTCACAGCAACCTCGCTAGATCATTAACCCATTGAGCAAGGCCATGCGTCTTCATGGATAATAGTTGGGTTCATTACCCTTGAGCCACAGTGGGAACTTCAGCAATTATTCTATATAAATCACACTAAAATATGTGGAGACATTTTCTAATATTGCTATTTACACATTGTTAAAAATGAATATATTTAAAATAAGGACTTTTTAAAATTTTAGCCTAATCTTTTGCATTAATGTGAGAGAATATAATTCTACTCAGTTTTTAATATTCACGAAGGCTTTTATATGCATCACCAAATACATGTTCTCTTAGCTTTTCTTTCGTTCTCTGATCAGACATCCCACAATGTTATTCATTGATTTATACTTAAAAATTATGTGTGTAATTGTCAGTTTTTTCTTTTGTTACTTTAATATTTTACTGTGTTTCAATTTACTTTTAATTTTCTTTTCCTTCTTGAAATGAAGATTTAATTCATTTTTCAGTATTGTGTTTTTAATTTATACTTTAAGTTTATTCATAGCCCTGTAAATTAACAGCCAGATTGCATCTCAGGGGTCTTGAAATTTGAGTTATTGTCAGTAGGTACAAATATTTCATAAACTTCTTTAACTCATAAATTACTTGAAAGGCATTTTTATCCATACATGTATTTTTAAAATGTACAATTCAGTGCTACCATGAAGCAGGAGAAATGAATAAAAAGCACATCTGCAGAAATGTAAATGTAAATTCATCTCAAAATGTAATGTGAAATCAAAAGCTAAGTGATGGAAGAGGCCATTAGAATACTGCTAATGTTAGCTAATTATTAGTTATGCTTTGGTAACAAAAAGACTCAAAATTATAATGGCCTAAACTACGTGTATAGAAATTTATTTCTCTTTCGCCTCTAATGCAGAAAGAAATTGCACCTTAAGGTACTACTTCTAGGTTGTTATGCATTCATATAGTTCTGGATTGTTATGTAGCCTCAACTCTCTAGCCTTTCTCAGTCCAGAAAAAAGAGGAGAGTAGAGAACAGGTAATTTTCTCTGAGTGTTGTAAGTCACACACACATTTCAGACACACTTCACTGGTTAGAAACTTTTTCCCTGGTCAATAGTAGCTGTTAGGGAGAGGCATAAATACCGTGTTACAATCTATTTGTACTCACTAAGTTGTGATGTGTGGGCCTGTGGTGGTGGGAGGTTATATCTTAAAGAAAGAAGTAAAAGAGGTTTTTGTTGCATCACTTAAAGAACATTAAAATTCAAAACAGAGTAATATGTTATTTAAGGTTTCATATGTATTTGATAAAACCATGATGAGTAACAATAGAATAATAAACATTAAAGCTGTTACAAGTTTTGCTTATAATTTATAGTTAATAACTATCTACATGATTCTGAATACAAAAGATATAAACAGTTACTTGAAATATCTACCTCCTAAATTTTCCCCACCTACCCCCGGAGTCATCTTTCAGAAGCAATTTATACTTTTAATGTGCAAATAGGTACATAGATATACAGTATTCTCTAGAATGTTTTCTTATTTTTCTTGATATATTTGAAAGGTTATTTATAAAAGGATATGACGTTTTTCATGTTTGTTTTCACAGCTGTTTGATATTTATTGTGTAAATTCATACAATTTTGTATGCTTTCATTTCCTCCCTCTAAGCATCAATTACATCTTCTGTTTAATGGGGACAAAAATACTATCAAATTAATAATAAATACAGATGTCTAGTTCTTTACAGTGAAATCATGGTCTAGCTGTTAGTAAAATATGACATACACATTAGCTATTAATAGTGGTAGTAGCATTGCTATATCAAGGGTTGTAGATTTGTATTTTGATACACACTGTTAAATCCTCATGCATCTATGGAAGTGCCCATTTCTTTATACTTTTCTTTCTTACTTTTTTCTTTCTTTCTTTTTTTTTGTCTTTTTGTCTTTTTCAGGGCCACACCCACAGCATATGGAGGTTTCCAGGCTAGGGGTTTAATTGGAACTGTATTTTTGCTGTTGAGTTCTATGAGTTCTTTATATATATGAACATTAACCCCTTATAAGATACATGATTTGCAAATATTTTATTCCTATTCAGTAGGTTGCCATTCCATTTAATTGACAATTTTTTCTTTGCTGTGCAGAAGCTTTTTAGTTGGATGTAGCTCATTTGTTTGTGCTTTTTTTTATATATAATGATTTTTATTTTTTTCCATTACAGCTGGTTTACAGTGTTCTGCCAATTTTTACTGTACAGCATGGTGACCCAGTTACACATACATGTATACATTCTTTTTTCTCACATTATCATGCTCCATCATAAGTGATCAGACATAATTCCCAGTGCTATACAACAGGATCTCATTGCTAATCCATTCCAAAGGCAGTAGTCTGCATCTGTGAACCCATTTTTGTTGCCTTTGGTTTTGATTTCAAATCCAAAAAAAAATCACCATCAAGACCAATGTCAAGGAACATACTACCTATGTTTTTTTTCTAGGAGTTCTATAGTTGCACTTTTTTCTTTCAGGTCTTTATTTCATTTTAAGTAGTTTTTTTGTAATGTGTTTGATAGTGATCCAGTTCATTCTTTTGCATGTGCTGCCCAGTTGTTTTCAAAATCATTAATTGGAGAGACTGTCCTTTTTTTACTGTATATTCTTGGCTTTGTTGCTATAATATCATTGACTGTATATACATTATTTTATTTCTGGGCTCTTTATTCTGATCCATTGGTCTTTATGTCTTTTTTATGCCGATAGCATGTTTTTTTATTTTTTTAGATTTGTGTTTATTATAGTCAATTCAGTGTTGTGTTAATTTCTGCCGTCCAGCATAATGACCCAGTCATAAATATATATACATTAGTTTTCTCATACTATCTTCCATCATGTTCTATCTTAAGAAATTGGATGTAGTTCTCTATTCTGTACAGCAAGACCTCATTGCTTATCCCTTCTAAGTGTAATAGTTTGCATCTATCAACTCCAAACTGTCAATCCATCCCACTTCCTGCCCCCTCATATTGTTTTTATTATAGCTTTGTAATGTAGTGTGAGATCATGGTGAGTGACACCTCTGGCCTTGTGCTTTTTTTCTCAAAATGGCTTTGATTATTTGAGACCTTTTGTGGTTCCACACAACTTTTAGAATTGTTTGTTCTATTTCTGGGGAAAATGCCATAGGAGTTTTTATAGGGAGTCCATTGAATTTGTAGTTTGCTTTGGACGATATAGACATTTTAACAATATCAGTTCTTCAGTCCAAGAGGAAGGGGTAACTTTGCATATATTTATGTCCTCTTCTAATTCTTAATACCTTATAGTTTTTAGTATACAGGTCTTTTGCCTTCATATTTAAAATTATCCATAGTAACTTGATTATGTGATGCATTTGTAAATTGTATTGTTTTCTTAGATTATGAGTTCATTATTAGTGTATAGAAATGACCAGATGTTTGCAAATTGATTTTGTATCCTGAAGTTTTACATAGTTCATTAATTCTAACAGTGTTTGGGTGGGGTCTTTATAGTTTCTATATATAATATCATGTCATGTGCAGTGACAGTTTTACTTCTTTCTTTCCAACTTGGATGCCTTGTCTTTTTTCTTGCCTAATTGCTCTGGTGATGACCTCCAATACTATGTTGAATAACAGTGGTGAGAATGGGCATCTTTACCTTGTTCCTAACTGTAAAGGAAATGTTTTCAGCTTTTCACTATTGAATATGATGTTAGATTTGGGTTTGTTATAATGGCCTTTATTATGTTGAGGTGCATTCCCTCTATACCCACTTTGAGAGTTTTTAATCATAAATTAATGTGATTTATCACATTTAGTGATTTTCATATGTTGAAAAATTCTTGTATCCCTGGAATAAATCCTGCTTGATCTTGATGTATGATCCTTTTAAAGTATATGGAATTCAGTTTGCTGATATTTTGTTGAGAATTTTTGCATCTATTTTTATCAGGGATATTGACCTGCAGTTTGCTCCCCTTTTCTGGTTTTGGTGTCAACGTAATGCTAACCTTGTAAAATGAATTTGGAAGTACCACCTTGTCTTCTTTTTTTTTTTTGACTTTTGCCTTAACATTCTTATGTTGAACAATCTATTGAAAACTCATACAAAAAAGGTCAAGAAGTACTAAATATAAAGGCTATTATGTGTCAAATATATTGAAACACTGGCTAAGATACTATATTTTGTCTTTCTTTTTGGGTAGCAAGTCACAGGGAAAGCATTTTCCACTATTAAAAAAAAAACAAAACAGCTATACCTAATACAAAACAAAGAGCAGGAAATACATGTAAAATACTAGGGTGTATAGAACTTGCTGAGTTCAGTTAGAACCAATTTGTGAGGAGTACTGGCTGGCCTGTTAATGGTTTTGGATATTTGCTATGGTGAGTGAAATTCAAAAATGGAGTTCTGAGGATTAATATGAGTAGATTTGTTTTTTTTTTTTTTTTTCTGAAAAAGTGAGGAGGATGTATAGAAGTAGAGAATAGACTGCAGGCAGAGGAGCCGTATATTAGCATACTGTAAGATAAGGTGGTTCTGAGTAAAAAAGACAAATGCAGATGGGAAAAGAACCTGATTCTGGAGATATTTCCACTTAATCTTTCTACCAAGTAGGGTAAAGATCTTGTTTCCATTATCTTTTGAAAGCATCAGACATTGAATAATTCCCTGAATTTGGGTACTGCAAAGTCTGTAGTAAAATATGCTTGAGCTAAAATGATTTCATAGGTCAGTGTTGCAATGGTATCTAATACAGTAACCTGTTGGTTTACAAAGAGACAACTCCTCTCATAGCAGGAAGAAGGAAAGAAAGAAAAGATAGAATGGAGAGAAAAGAAAAATTTCTTATTTCAAATACATGTAACCCATTTGCTTATGATTTTTTTTAAGAATAACCTCTCATTTTTTACCTCCTCCTTAGTGATTAACAAAAGAAAAAAAAATATAATGACTCACCTTAAACAATGTTCAGTAGCTTTGTTAAGGCATTATTGATATACAAAAATATACATATTTAACATACACAATTTGAGTTTGGACTTATGCAAGTGCCCGTGACCTGTCACCACAATGGGTGTAAAAGACATACCCAGTACTTCCCAAAGACTCCTTGTGTTCCCCCCTTTTTTTTGTGGTAGGAACACTTAACCTGAGATTTGCTTTCTCAAAATTTGAAGTCAACAATATTGTGTTAACTTATAGGTAGGTACTATGTTGTATGGACGAGCTCTAGAACATATTTAGCATATTTGAAGCCTTATTCCCATTGAACAACTCACCATCAGCACAGTCAAGGTAATAAACATATCCAGTACCTCCAAATGTTTCTCATACCCTCTCCTATTTTGTTGCTAAGAACAATGAATGTTAGACTGACTTAACCAATTTTTAAATGCAAAGAATAATATTGTCGAGACTAAGGACTATGTTGTATAGAGGACCTCTGGAACTTACTCATCTTGCATAACTGAAAATTTATGCCTATTGCACCAGGACTCCCCATTTGCTCTAGCCCTCAAACCCTGGCTTCTATGAATTTGACTTTTAAAAATGACCTTATATAAATGAAAGCCTGCAGTATATTTCCTCCTGTGACTGACTTACTGACATGTGGCACTTAGCAAAATGTCCTCCATGTTCATTCATGTTGTTGTAAATACTAGGATCTCCTTAGTTTTAAAGACTGAATATTATTCCATTGTACACATAAACCACCTTTTCTTTATCCTCCGTCAATGAACATTTTTGCAATGGATAAGGTAGTCCAGACATCTCTTTGAGATCCTGCTTTCATTTATTTCCCGTATAGAGTGAGAAGTGGGATTGATGGGACTATGGTAATTTTATTTTTTATTTATTTATTTGTTTATTTATTTATTTTGTCTTTTCTAAGGCTGCACCTGTGGCATATGGAGGTTCCCAGGCTAGGGGTCTAATCGGAGCTGTGGCCACCGGCCTACGCCACAGCCACACGGGATCTGAACCGTGTCTGTGACCTACACCACAGCTCATGGCAACGCTGGATCCTTAACCCACTGAGCGAGGCCAGGGATCGAACCAACAACCTCATGGTTCCTAGTTGGATTTGTTAACCACTGAGCCATGATGGGAACTCCTATTTTTTTTCTTTATTTTTTGAAGTATACTTGATTTACAGTGTTACATTAGTTTTAGATGTATAGCATAGTGATTCAGTATTTTTACAGATTGCACTGCATTGAAAGCTACTATGAAATAAGGGCTATAATTTCCTCTATTGTACACTATATCCTTGTTGCTTATTAATTTAAAACATAGCAGTTTCTATTGCTTAATCCCATGCCCGTGGAGAATATTCCACATGCACTTCAAGAGAACATGTATTCTGCTCTTTGTAGATGTAATGTCTTATAGATATCAGCTAAGTCCAACTGGTCTATTGTGTCATGTAAGGTATTGATTTTCTGTTTGGATGATCTCTTGATGTATGTAGGACATTAAAGTTCCCTACTATTATTGTGTTATTGTTAGTTTCTCCCTTTATGACTGTTAGTACTTCATGTATTTAGGTATTCCTGTACTGGGTTTTTACATATAAATTAATAGAAGATCCTCTTCTTGTATTGGTACCTTTATCACTGTAATAATGCCTTTCTTTAGCTTTCATTATGACCTTTGTTTTATTTATTTTTTGTTGACGTAGAGTTGATTTACAGTGTTGTGTTAATTTCTGCTGCACAGCAAAGTGATTCGTTTATATATACATGAATTTATATATACATTTTTAAAAAATTATTTTCCATTATGGTTTATCATAGGATGTTGAATATAGTACACTGTGCCATAGTATAGTGTGACCTTTTTATTTATCTATTTTATAGAAAATAGTTTGTAACTGATAATCCCAAACTCCTAATTTATCCTTAGCACACCACTTTCCCCTTGTGGTAACCATTTTTTTTTTTCTGTCTGTGAGTTTCGTTCAAATTTAAGTTCTCTTTGTCAAAAGGCATCATTAAGAGAAAATGCAAGTCATGAAGTGAAGGAACATATTTTTAACACACAATTGATAGTCAGAATATGTATATTATCCTAAAGATCAATGGTTAAAAACCAACAATCAGTTTTTAAGTGAAAAAAAGTAAAAAATAGGCACTTTTTAAAGAGACTATCTAAATGACTAATATGTGAAAAGATGCTCCACTTCATCCATCATGAGGAAATAACAAAATAAAACACCAGTAGGATTCAATTACACACCCACTTAAATGGCTAAGGGTAAGTAATTGGAAGTCTAACATTCTGCTGATGGAAGTGGAAGTTGGTATCATTTGAAAAACTACAAATAATCATATAAGTTAAACATAGATACCCCTGTGGCTCAAATCCTATTCTGTTGTGTAATCAGAAATGGCCACAAGTGTGCAAACAGAAGATATTTATAAGAAAAAAATTAATGTAATCTTTTCAGTAGCCAAACCCAGGAAATAGTTCAAATATCTATCAAAATCAGGAAAAGAATAAGACAGGATTATACAATATATTACAGCAATGAAAATGACAAACTACCACCTAATGTGGTAACAGATGACTATCATAAAGATGTAGTACATATATATAATGGAATATTGCTTAGTCATAAAAAGAATGAAATAATGCCATTTGATGCAACATGGATGATTCTAAAAACTATTATACTAAGTGAAGTTAGTGAAAGACAAACATCATATGATATCATGTATATGTGGAATCTAAAAAAAAAAGGAAACAAATTAACTTATTTGCAGAACAGAAACAGATTCACATGGTAGTTCTATACAAATTTCTAAGGTACCTCCATACTGTTCTCCATAGTGACTGTATCAACTTATATTCCCACCAGTGGTGCAGAAGGGTTCCTTTTCTCCACAACCTCTCTAGTACTTGTTATTTGTGGACTTATTAATGATGGTCATTCTTACCGGTGTGAGGTGGTATCTCATGGTAGTTTTGATTTGCATTTCTCTAATAATCAGTGATGTTGAGCATTTTTTCCTGTGCTTGTTGGCCATGTGTATATCTTCCTTGAAGAAATGTCTATTTAGGCTACCATATGACCCAGAAATCCCACTCTTGGGCCTATATCCAGACAAAACTTAAAAAAGACACATGCACCCACATATTTGTTGCAGCACTATTCTAAATAGCCAAGACATGGAAACAACCCAAATGTCCTTTAACAGATGATTGGATTAGGAAGATGTGGTATAAATACACAATGGAATACTACTCAGCCATAAAAAGAACAAAATAATGCCATTTTCAGCAACATGGATGGAACTAAAGACTCTCATACTGAGTGAAATAAGTCAGAAAGAGAAAGACAAATACCATATGATATCACTCATATCTGGTATCTAATATACAGCACAAAAGAACCTTTTCACAGAAAAGAAAATCATGGACTTGGAGAATATAGACTTGTGGTTGCCCAGGGGGAGGGGGAGGGAATGGGAGGGATTGGGAGCTTGAGGTTAATAGATGCAAACTATTGCTCTTGGAATGGATTAACAATGAGATCCTTCTGTGTGTAGCACTGAGAATTATGTCTAGATACTTACAACGCAGCACGACAATGGGAGAAAAAAATTATGTATCCATGTATATGTAATTGGGTCCCCATGCTGTACAGTGTGGGAAAAAAAAAAAGTGTGTTGGGAGAAATAACAATAAAAAATAAATTTAAAAAAAGGAAATAAACTCACAGACCTGTAAAACTTACAGTTTCCTAAGAGGACAGGTTGGGGTGGTGGGTGGGAGGGATGGACTGGGGGTTTGGAATTGGCATATGCACACTGAGGTATAGGAATCCTGCTGTATGGCACAGAGAATTCTCCCCAGTATTCTGTGATAACCTGTGTGGGAAAAGAATCTGAGAGAGAATGTATTTGTGTGTATGTATGACTGGGTCACTTTGTTGTACAGCAGAAATTATCACAGCCTTGTAAATTAACTATACTACACTAAAACTTAAAAAAATACTAAATAAGACAAGGCAGACACAGAATAGCACTTTATTTCTGTTGCTGTTTATATAAGGATTTTTAAAAGTTTGCCCAAATTTATAACTCTAAAAATTAGATTTATCTTTAGGATAATGCACTAGTAAAAGAGAAGGGCATGAGTAGAGTCTCTGGGATGCAAATTCTGTTCATCAACCTGTATATTGGTTATATGTCCATGGATGGTAATTCCTTGTAAAACGCCATTGAGCTCTACATTTATTTGAATTTAAAAAGTTGTGCAATATTTACTACCAATCTAGTTTTGTATATTTCTAGATATCACCTGAAAAAGACTCCACTGCCACCACTTCCCTAGGCAAACACTAGTCTTCTGTCTCTAAAATTTGCTTTTTCTGGAAATTTCATGTAATAGAATTATATACAATGTAATCTTTTGTGTTTGACTTTTATATTTAGCATAATGTTTTTACAATCATCCATTTTACAGCATGTATCAGTACTCTATTGTTTTATTTTATTATTTTAAATTGTTGAATGATATTTTATTGCAGAGATGTACTGTATTTGATTCATTCCCTAGTTGATAGGCATTTGACTTGTTCCTGTTTTTTTTCGAATTGATGAATAGTGCTGCCGTGAATTGCATATCTGTGTCTTTCTGTGGATATATGCTTCCATATCTCTTGGCTAGATTCCTAAGAGTGAAATTGGTGTCTTATATTTTAAGTTTATGTTTAACATTTTTAGAAACTGTTAAATTGTTTTTCAAAGTGGCTACATCATTTTACATTTCCACACCCAACATATGAGTGCCTCAGTTACTGTGTATCCTCATAAAAATTTTTTATGATCTCTTTTTCATTATAGACATACTAGTGGTTATGCAGTAGCATCTTACTGAAGATTTTTATTTAGGCTGGTGATGTTGTGGTTGTTTTGTTATTCATGAATTTGTATTGGTTTTGTATGATGTTTTCTGCATCTATTGTCATGTTATGTTTTTCCTTTCTGATCTGTGAATATTCTGAAATGTATTTCCTACTGTTAATATATCTTACATTTCTGGGCTAAACAGTATTGCCTGAAATATCAGAGCACTGTAGGTGTTGCTTGACACATACTATATGTAGTAATTTTCCATTAGTATTTTTTATAATTTGGGGCTATAATTTTATTTTATATACTTGCACAGTCATTTTTAATCAAGGTTATATACTACAATATGAATGGTAATGATTCAGTTTACTTTTCTGTGCCTTATGAAACAATTTCAGGTAAAGATACTTTTCGTTAGAATGTTGTCTAAATTATCAACATTCTCAAATGCATTTATATAAATTGTTTGTAACAATCTATTGTTATCATTATTACTAAACCTTATTGTTCCCATTCTAATCCCTTACAGTACAAAACTCTTAGAAAAATGTGTTTCCTAATACTCCCTCATATTATATGCTTTTATCTAGTATTTTAATTCCAACTTGTTTTATTTTCCACCAAAAGTTTTCATTATTTTTATTCTTGTTTATGCTGTCAGTCAATGGTGGTTTAAACTTTTGATTACCAAGTTCTTTGCTCAGATTTCCTTCATGAAGCTCTGATCTTGGGTTCATGTTCCTCCTTTTATTTAGACTTTTTTGTTTTTTTGACTGCAAACTTAACCATCTGTCAGCGGGAAGTTTTGTGGGTTTTATTATTTGTTTATTGGTCCATAACTTCCTTGTGAATCATCATTTATTTGCTTATTTTCTTAGTTTTATGACAAGTTGAGTTCCTTGGAGCATACTATAAGACCAAGATTTTTAGAGCAAGCAATTTGTAGGGAACACAGAAGAAGGGAAGGAAGCTGCATCAGACAAAGGAATTAACATGGTAGGATGAGCCTTGGTTTGAAATAATGGCCTCCATTGAGCCCATGGAGCTCTAAACTAGGATGGCCCCTTCAGAATGATCCTGAGTTGAGGTAAGGAAGTGGATCTTTTTTTCTCTTTAAGCGTCAGTCTTTGTACACAGCTGCCCCAATGAAGAGGTGGTGCTTTTGGTGGAGGCACCTCTCCTTATCAGAGGGTACTTCTTAAGGGGGGCTGATAATTGCAAGTTGTCTGCTGGAAGCACTTACAGCAAGTGGTGTAAAAAATCATTCATTCTTAAAGTGGGATCTGGATAGAATATCGTAGTGCCCCCTATAGGTTCAAAACCAAGAGCCTTTTTCTCCTTGTCTTTTGGTTTCAGTATTTTTTTTCTGGTGTTTACTTAGCAATCTGTCATAATTTAAAGTAGCCTTTCTTTTGTGTTGATTTTAGGTTTTATTTCTGTTTTGCTTATTTTCCAGTTCAATTTATGTTTCCTTCCTTCCACTTCTTTCTAATTCTACTTGCTATTAGTTTTACATCCTAACACAGAGGAAAAGCTTTACTTATCTTTAAAAAAAATTCTTAAACATTACCTCTTATTCTGTCATGTACTGTCTTATGATAACTCTGTTAGAGATATGCTGAATTTACTAATTTTATCTCTAGACATGTTAGACTGCCTCTGATACTTTCCTTGTTTTCCTCCATGCACGTTTTTTGTTTGTTTAACTCAAATATCTTCCAGTTATTTAGCATTTCCTTCCGCAAAATTTAAATCCCCATTTAACCCATACACTTAAGTTTTTGTTCCAATTTCTAAATATTTTTATTTCCAAAAGTTCCATTTTATATAAATCTTTTTAGTATATTTAATGGAATTGTATTCCTTTCTAGTGTTGAAAAGTTATTTGTGGTGTTCCCCTTATGGCTTAGTAGGTTAAGAACCCAACTAGGTTCGATCCCTGGCTGCCTTTTCCTTCAGGTTAGCTTATTTCTTTACAAAATTTATAGATTTGGTGAGGTCAGTATTGTGTTTATCTGTAGAAATGCAGTTTGTCTTGGAATTGAAGTGGTTTCCTCCAAGAAACATTTATTTCTTCCTTGAGCCACTTCAGATGTTAATACCCAGAAAATAATGGTAACTTTCCATGGCATGTGCTTTCCCGACTCATTCAGGAATTTTAAACTCAAGTTCTTTTGAAAATCGGTCTATGCTGGAGTTCCCTTCGTGGCTCAGCAGTTAATGAACCTGACTAGGATCCATGAGGATGTGGTTCCAACCCTGGCCTCGCTCAGTGGGTTAAGGATCCCGAGTTGCCATGAGCTGTGGTATAGGTTGCAGACTCGTCTTGGATCCCGCATTGCTGTGGCTGTGGCATAGGCCAGCGGTGTAGCTCCGATTTGACCCCTAGCCTGGGAGCTTATGTTATGCCATGGGTGTGGCCCTAAAAAGCAAAAGCAAAAAAAATGGCCTATGCTTATCAATTGCCGTGTCAGGTCTTATACCTCTAGAGTTCAGGCCAAGCCAGAGAAACATCCTTGCATCTTCCTCTGTTAGTGGAGGAGGTTTGTTTCTGGTCCATGCAGCCCCTGAGTTATGGCTCTTTCGGTTTGGGTTTGCTGTAAGTCATGGGGTTGGGAGTGGTGTCGAGGCTTCAGTTCTCCGCTTGAAGACCTGCCCAAGGTTTTGTTTCCCATCGTGCTGACCCAGTAAGATACAAGCTCCTTGGTTGTGAAGAGGTAAGATTCCCTCAAGTCTGCCAAAGTGGCCATCACCCCCTTGCTGTTCTGGTTTTCAGCTTCTCTTCATTGTGGTTTCCTGAGGATATCTTCATAGGTTCAGGTGCATAGTGAGTTATTTTAACTGTTTTATTGCAGGATGTTTTTGGTTATCTAGTTTGTTATTTATAGTTACAGAAATAAAAGTCCAGGTATTTCAAAACTGACAATACTTAATGCTTCTGCGGTTAAGGGATGACAGGCACTTTCATTTTTGACTAAGGAATCATTTAATATTTTTCCTGGAAAGTCATTTCCCTCAAGGATCTTAAAATGTCTCATGAATTTTCCCAAAAATAACGTTTCAGAAAATATATCTTGAACAATTAATCAAAACAGAATATATTGTACCACTTAGAAGAATACGTTTGCAGTTTTATTGAAGAAATGGTCACGTGTTACCAGTAATTTAAGTGAAAAAAAGTGCACGCTATTTTAATTAGTGTAGTATATGAATTATATTTTCATGCTATTATTTTGCGTTAGCTTTCTTGCAATGTCCATATTCCTTTTATTTTTATTTATTTATTTTTGTCTTTTTAGGGCCAAACCTGTAGCATATGGAGGTTCCCAGGCTAGGGGTCAAATCAGAGCTGTAGCTGCTAGCCTACACCACAGCCACAGCAATGCCAGATCTGAGCAGCACCTGTGACATACACCACAGCTCAAGGCAACGTGCATCCGTAACTCACTGTGGGAGGCCAAGGATTGATCCTGTGTCCTTATGGATCCTAGTTAGATTCATTTCCACTGAGCCATGATGGGAACTCCCAATGGCCATATTCTGAAATTGGTTATTCCAGGTTATGGATATCACGTGAAAGCCCTACAGCACTCTAAGCACTGGAGTAGGAGCTCTGGATTTCCTGACTCTGAAAATAATCATGGACAGTTAACTTGTGAAGGGATGTGTGTGCACGCATGGGTGTGCTTTCCATGATCCTGAGAAGAAGCTGTGAGACAGTTTTGAATCCTGAGAATCAAAGAGAAAAACTGTTTGATTTGATACTGAAGGAGGACAAGTAGAAAATGAAAAGGGGGTTGAAACAATGTGTGTACTATCGAAGATAAATTTATGGAATAGATTAAATATGCAAGGGAGAGTTTCATCAAGATTATTGCAATAGAAGATAGACTGAATGCAGTGTTGTTGAAATGAAGGTCAGCAAAGTGTTTATGTACTCGATGGGCTAGTCAAAGAGCCCTGGAGGACGTTAGCTGGGAGGTTGGTGGCTGTGATTAAGCCATCTGTTTGCTGCTTGTTGCTTATTAAAGTTAAGAGAGTAACTTTTAACTTCCTCGGGGACTGGGAGGGGCACTATCATTCTTGATAATTATATTTCAAAGGGATGGCTCCCGAGTCCTTGTGAAAGAGAGCCCAGGAAGAAAAGTTGGCAGGAGGCTGGAAGGAAAACTTCCATTTCATAGGGACAATGAAAGAAATTATAGTTTAAGTTTTTTAAAGTAAGTGCTCTAAGAAAAGGCAGGTGGGGGTCTATAGTCAAGAAGAAATCTGTCTTAAGTTTAGTTAAGCTAAGAGGAGTGTTAAGGCCTACTCACTCAGTTCTAAGCTTACTGATGGCTTGTTTAGTGCTGTGCACAGAACTGGAATTGAGGAGTAATAGGGTTACCCTGGGAATCCAAGCATACGTCCCAATGCCATGCTGAGAACTGAGCACGGCTGCTCAACTTCTTGCATTCTACCCAGGAAAGCACACCCCAGCACCGGTGGACTTTGTGGGACCACTAACAGGAGCAGTAGGGAGCAGCTAGAAACACTGGACTGTGTTATTTGTACTTAATCACTAAGCAACACCTTATGTACCCATGACTTTGAATCATCGAAGAGGAAATATACAGAATTCCAAGAGAGAAATATTTGGCTCCTTATCTGTCAAGAAGTGATAAAGCCTGTTTGCTTTGAGAAGGAAAAGTAAGTTGTGATAATATTACAATCTAATTACAGCTCATGGTTTTGTTATTTGCTATTTTTATATTATGTATCAAATTTATTTCTCACTTCTAGAGGAAAAAGATTTTCTTTAATAATTGACACTGGATGATATGGAAAGCACTTTAGTTCTACAGGTTGATTAAGAAAACGAGACTGATGTGACATTGTGAGAAAAATATTGTTCTGTATTAGACTTAACCTTTGAAGAATGCACCATTGATTATTAATTTCTATATTATGTCCAGAGTCACTCAAAGATGGAAGGTTTCATAGAATTTGAAAGTATATGAATTATTATACCTCATGGTAGTGTAAACTGTCAAACTCAAGGATCAGTGTCCCAGGTATGGATTTTTTTTTTACTTATATTGTTTATTATTAAAAAATCCATTTTTCATGACTTTATTTTTGGAGTAATAATAAATCAGTCATGCTATAAAATTAATGTATTATGATTAAAAATCAGTGTTATAAGGAAAACTAACTGATACAAACACAGTTTTGAAATAAAATTATCACATTGAGGAGAAATAAAATATAACATTTGCAAATAATGCATAATTTTTGTGGTTCTACATGAATCAGACCTGAAGATAACCAGCAATATTAATTAAATATATTGTTTTGAATTATTATGAAAAGAGTTTTTAGAACCAGGTAAACTGGATATGTATTTTTACAGCTCATTCAAGTACATAAAAATGCTAACATCACAGCTGGTAGAAATAATTTTAGCTTGACTATTTGCAAACCCTGGAAAAAAGATCACACGCTTCCTCAAAGGCTAAGTTGAAAAATCTTACTAAATGATTATCAGAGGATATTAAGGAGAAAGAACATAATAAGCTTGTATAATAATCATTTTGACTGATGTAACAACATGAATTTTAAGAACTTATACCATAAAGCATACCAACACTGAGAGAAGTGATTCCTTCCTTCCTCATGGCTGCTGGGGTAACCTACATCTCTGCTGTACCTCTTCCCTCACTGGGCATTCCTTCTCAGTTTATGATGCTCATATTTCAAAATTCAGGGCTTATGAATGTTTTGAGTGACTCAAGACTGTTCGCAGGACTTCTCTTTTCTCAGTGTGATCTCTAAACACTCTTAATTTGCTAATGACAATCACATTACACTTCCAGCCCCTAGGTCTCATCAGATCTTATATTTATCCACTGCTCTAACTGCATCGTCCATCTAATAGGAACACTGTCAAAAGCAAACTCTTAATTACCCTTCGCAAGCCCTCCGCTCCCTGTCATTGCTGACCTCTGTGAGAAATCCAACCCACGGGTCATTCCATTAGTTTAAATGCTTAAACTAATACTTAACTGATTGTTCCTCTCCCCCTGCTCTCTCGCTCTTATACACGTTTATCGTTTGTTGAGAAAATGAAAACTATACTATACTTCTGTAGGTTCTGCCTCTAACTACCTGTCTCTTTCATTTTCTACCCTATCTTCTTCATTGTTTTTCTTTCTGTGTAATCAATGTCTTGATTGCTCTTCTCACTTATCAGCAAACCCCCAGTGTAGAGATGATCTACTTGCTGTTTTCTAAGCTGGGGATGTAGTTCTTTCAGATATTTTTTGATACAGCTTTTCACAGTATTCAAGTCTCTGATCCAAAAGTCAGCACCTTAGACATACCCCTCTCTGTCTGTTCTATCCAAAATAACCCTCCTGTCATGATTTTAATTTTATTTAATGTTGCCAGTGTAAGTGCTGTGAAGCACTGATAACTCTCTGGAATTTTATTGTATTTTTATTTTTTGTCTGTTGCTTTTGTTTCTCTTTCTCCTATTAGAATATGATCTCTGAGAGCAGGAACTTTTTGTTTAGTGCAGTGTTCTCAGTTACCAAAACAGTGTCTGGTGCACCTTGCACCATTAATGTTTGTTGAATGAATGAATAGTAGCAGAGAGAATGGTATAATATAAAAAATGGGAGTTCCCCTCGTGGCGCAGTGGTTAACGAATCCGACAAGGAACCATGAGGTTGTGGGTTTGGTCCCTGCCCTTGCTCAGCGGGTTAACAATCCAGCGTTGCCGTGAGCTGTGGTGTAGGTTGCAGACGCGGCTCAGATCCCGCGTTGCTGTGGCTCTGGCGTAGGCCGGTGGCTACAGCTCCGATTGGACCCCTAGCCTGGGAACCTCCATATGCCGCGGGAGCGGCCCAAAGAAAAGACAAAAAATAAATAAATAAATAAATAAATAAAAAATGAATTAACTTATGAATGTATAAAACAATACTATATCTACTGTAATTGGTTGAAGGTGGACATATGTTATCCTAAAGAAGGTTTTTAGTTTATTCTTTATGAATAAATTGGGACTTGCCCCACAGTTTGTATTTTATCAGACCTGTAGCCAATTAATCATTGTTCTCTTACATTTCTCTTTTGCTTGCTGATTTGTAAAACTTCTTTATATATAAAGGAAATAGCTTTTCACTAGTCACATGTATTATAAATACATTTATCACTGTGTATTTTGTGTATGAATTTTCTTTTATATATGAACATGTGGTATAGTCAAATGCATCCATTTTTTTCTTTAATGGCGCATGCTTTTATGAGTAGAAAGTGTCTCTCAACTCAAACATAGTTTTTAAACTGTATTTTTTCTTCTGTAATTTTTTGGTTACTTATATTTAAGCTTTGATAAATTTGGTTTCGTTTTTTTTAATAAGCTCAGCATTAGTTTTTTTTTTTTTGTATTTT
This sequence comes from Phacochoerus africanus, assembly GCF_016906955.1. NCBI lineage: Eukaryota > Metazoa > Chordata > Mammalia > Artiodactyla > Suidae > Phacochoerus > Phacochoerus africanus. The sequence goes on along the minus strand of NC_062556.1, from coordinate 52,744,879 downwards.
TAAAATTTTTTTCCCACTGTACAGCAAGGGGATCAAGTTATCCTTACATGTATACATTTTTTTCCCCCACCCTTTGTTCTGTTGCAATATGAGTATCTAGACATAGTTCTCAATGCTACTCAGCAGGAGCTCCTTGTAAATCTAGTCTAAGTTGTGTCTGATAAACCCAAGCTCCCGATCCCTCCCACTCCCTCCCCCTCCCATCAGGCAGCCCCAAGTCTCTTCTCCAAGTCCATGATTTTCTTTTCTGTGGAGATGTTCATTTGTGCTGGATATTAGATTCCAGTTATGAGTGATATCATATGGTATTTGTCTTTGTCTTTCTGGCTCATTTCACTCAGTATGAGAGTCTCTAGCTCCATCCATGTTGCTACAAATAGCATTATGTCATTCTTTTTCATGGCTGAGTAGTATTCCATTGTGTATATATACCACTTCTTCCAAATCCAATCATCTGTCGATGGACATTTGGGTTGTTTCCACGTCTTGGCTATTGTGAATAGTGCTGCTATGAACATGCGGGTGCATGTGTCTCTTTTAAGTAGAGTTTTGTCTGGATAGATGCCCAAGAGTGGGATTGTGGGGTCATATGGAAGTTCTATGTATAGATTTCTAAGGTATCTCCAAACTGTTCTCCATAGTGGCTATACCAGTTTACATTCCCACCAACAGTGCAGGAGGGTTCCCTTTTCTCCACAGCCCCTCCAGCACTTGTTATTTGTGGATTTATTAATGATGGCATTCTGACTGGGGTGAGGTGGTATCTCATGGTAGTTTTGATTTGCATTTCTCTTATAACCAGTGATGTTGAGCATTTTTTCATGTGTTTGTTGGCCATCTGTATATCTTCTTTGGAGAAATGTCTCTTCAGGTCTTTTGCCCATTTTTCCATTGATTGATTGGCTTTTTTGCTGTTGGGTTGTATAAGTTGCTTGTATATTCTAGAGATTAAGCCCTTGTCGGTTGCATCATTTGAAACTGTTTTCTCCCATTCTGTAAGTTGTCTTTTTGTTTTCTTTTGGGTTTCCTTTGCTGTGCCAAAGCTTTTCAGTTTGATGAGGTCCCATGGGTTTATTTTTGCTCTGATTTCGATTGCTTTGGGAGACTGACCTGAGAAAATATTCATGATGTGGATGTCAGAGAGTGTTTTGCCTATGTTCTCTTCTAGGAGTTTGATGGTATCTTGTCTTATCTTTAAGTCTTTTAGCCATTTGATTTTTTTTTAGTGCATGGTGTGAGGGTGTATTCTAATTTCATTGCTTTGCATGCAGCTGTCCAGGTTTCCCAGCATTGCTTGCTGAATAGACTTTCTTTTTCCCATTTGATGTTTTTGCCTCCCTTGTCAAAGATTAATTGACCATAGGTGTCAGGGTTTATTTCCGGGTTCTCTCTTCTGTTCCATTGGTCTGTCTGTCTGTTTTGATACCAGTCCCACACTGTTTTGATGACTGTGGCTTTGCAGTATTTCTTGAAGTCTGGGAGAGTTATGCCTCCTGCTTGGTTTTTGTTTCTCAGGATTGCTTTGGCGATTCTGGGTCTTTTGTGGTTCCATATAAATGTTTGGATTGTTTGTTCTAGTTCTGTGAAAAATGTCATGGGTAATTGGATAGGGATTGCATTGAATCTGTAGATTGCTTTGGGTAGTATGGCCATTTTTACAATATTGATTTTCCCAATCCAGGAACATGGGATATCTTTCCATTTCTTTACATCTTCTTTGATTTCTTTGATTAAAGTTTTATCGTTCTCGGCATATAGGTCCTTTACCTCCTTGGTCAGATGTATTCCGAGGTATTTGATTTTGTGAGGTGCAATTTTAAAAGGTATTATATTTTTGTATTCCTTTTCTAATATTTCATTGCTGGTATACAGAAATGCAACTGACTTCTGAATGTTCATCTTATATCCTGCTACTTTGCTGAATTTATGAATCAGTTCAAGGAGTTTTGGGGTTGAGTCCTTAGGGTTTTCTATGTATAGTATCATGTTGTCTGCATGACAGGTTTCGTTTTTAATATAAGGGATGAAGAAGGACTCCTTATTTTTCCTGTCTACCTACTTTTCCTCATATAGTTTCCCCCAATACTTTTTCTCATTTTTTTTTTGTTTCTAGATTATAGACCTTGAAACCACTTCTATTAATGTCTATTATATATAAATAAAAATGTTAACACTAAATTAAATTGGAATTTTTAAAAAGAATTTGAAGTGGGTTATCAGAATTCATTTTAGGCTGCAAAGAAAAAGGGGGGAAACTAAAATATTCTGCTTATATCCTTCACCCTAAAAAATGAATCTAGCATTCAATATTTACATGTAGAAGGATAGAAGACAAATTGTGGTCCCTTAACCAGCCCAACTTATGCTTTGTGTTGTCTTTTGAATTTTTCAAGTATGGAGTAAAAGCATTTGCATATGACCATACAAAAAAGAAATCATTTATATTCCATGTGGATTCCAAATCTACAACTAAAATGGTGAGTAATTGATTTCCTTATTTTGCAGATTTCTTCCTTCCTCATGTCTCTCCATAGACACTTAGAATTGTTTAGTGTATTTGAACTTTGTCAGTTGTAAAGTATGAGAAATGCTGTTAAAGGATATTAGACAATCCACTCAGTTCTGCAGCCTGGATTGCCAGTAGGATCACTGAAAACAGCTTCCTCAGTGACTTTAGTTTGAATCTTATTTGGGGGTGATTTGCCTTGTTTTATGTTAAAATGCACTTAAGAGAAAAGGAAGGCAGAATCTCAACAGATAATGAGATGGAATCCAATGAAAGGAGTTGCTCATTAGGGAAAATGGATGTGATGTTTTAACAGGAATATAGAAGATGATAGAGTATTTATTGGAAAAACTCACCAGTATTAACATTTTCACACTGAAATGTATCCCTCTTTTTGTATAGGAATAGAAATTTCTTCAGATCTTCTTCATTAAATATAAAAATATATATTAAAACAGTTACATTTCATCAACTTCAGTATTCAATTTTTTATGAAGATGTGTTTGCTTATGTGCTATTTCAGTGTGGAGCAATGCCTTCATGCACCTTTGGGATATTGCCTTGAAAACATCCTTATCCTTACTAATTTATTTTATTAAAAGATGGTCAATCAATTATTCATGCTTAGATATTTCCTGGTGCCTATTTCCTTGCTGATGCCTTAGTTTCTCCCACAGTGGTAGTAAGGAGGAATAATTTATTAATTTTGCTGTTATTATTCCCTTCTTTTTTGTTTGAGGTGGGTCAGTGATGCTTCTACGAAATTCCTATTTAATGTTTTCTGTGTGGCTATATCCAGTCTCTACTCCAACTGTCAGATCCAGTCAGAAAGACAAGCCATGTCTGATATAACAGTCAATGTATTATGATAAATTAATGTGCACATGAATAACTGAAATTATTTTAAAGCTTTATAATTACTTAGTAATTATTAATAGATCATAAACACTGATAGTATTTTGAGATTCAGGGAAACAGGAATGCAAGTGACTGTAATAAGAGAAACTAAAAAGTATTATGCATAGTTTTATATCCTGGTTTCAATAGTACTTTTTCAGTATTTTCACAAGGAACTATCATTTTTTAAAATGTCAACAAGAAAAGTAAATGTCCACCAGCTTGCTTACTCAGTGTCACAAAACTCACCGTTAATCTAATAAACAGCAGTACCCTAGACTGCAAAACTTATTTAAAATCTTTCTGAGGCAGATATCTTTTCATGATCGTAAATCACTTGCTTCTGAACTCTCTCTGAACTCAAATTAGCATAAAAATATTGAGATGCACACTATTTTACAACTAGCATGTGTGAAGCAGTTTATTTAGGTATTTTAATTTGTCATTTCATATGTAAAATACTTGCACTTTAATAGCATTTAACATCATTTTAATTGACAATAAAAATATAAGAGCACTTCTCTCACCTGATTTTGTGGTTGTGACCAGTTTGTTGTGTTTTTTCTTTTCCTTAAAGATAGGTAAGAGGGTTGAACTTTCTTTATTTAGTTCTTCAGATTCTTGTTCTCAATATTATGATAGTTCTTAAATTGCTCAGTGTTACTCCTTGTAAAATGCAATAACTATTGGCTTGTTACTATTTTTTTTGAGCCAACACTTCATAGTAGATTATCCTCTGTACACAGAAAATAGTCAAAACCTCAACGTTTGGGTTTCTTTGAAAACCAGATAGAAACTGAAATTAGGAAAATATGTTTATCCCCACTTTATATAGCGGTAATTTAAATAAAATACCAGTACTGTACAAAGGTTATTCCTTGAGTTTTTGAAATTATATTAACTTATGATGTATTGAGATAAATGGATTCCCAACATACTGCACACATTTGAACTCATACAGACATGTACAGGCCCATATCTATATGATGGCTGAACTAAAGTGACTGTGATCAGAGTTGTAACAATACAAGGCATTTCCTTTAAAAATAACTTATATGTAGAAGCAACGCCAAGTAGTTACGCTGTGAGCCACGTGTGACTGGGTCATTTGGCTGTATAGTAGAAAATTGACAGAACACTGTAAGCTAACTATAATGGAAAAAAATCAAAGTCATTTAAAAAATAGCTTATGTGTTAGCATGTATATAACATTTATATATAAAATGTAAAATATATGTGCATGGCTATATATATATAACACATTCTGTATGTAGTATATAGAAATAGGGCATCATTTTGAACCACAGCTGCAGTCAATGCAGTATCTACCTTTACTTAAGTACAGTTCTTTTGTGAATTTCAGGTGGACAAAACACATTCACAGTAGTGGTATTAGGACTGTCTTAGTTGCAGAAACTTGCATTATATCACATTTTCTCTGACACTGGAATGTCAGAGAAATACAATGTCTATCACGGTGTTTCATTTATACTTTCTGGAAGTTCATTTATATCTTCTTTAGGTTCACTTATAATTTTCTGTGGCTGTAGTATTAGCACTTCAGAAACACCTGGTTCAGCTGTTTTAACCTTCATCTATTTAAATGGGCATTACATTGTTAATTTTCAAATCAAAATAAATCAAGCCTAGCTGTTGGTGAAAACCCATCTCTTTCTTTCCAGTCACAGCTGTCAGTTACTCGTTTGTATGAAATTTTAAATGAATCTATGTACAAAAAAACCCTGTATGTTTACCTTGATACAAATGTGCTTGTTTTTTAAAGTCATGGTGACTAGGGCTTATAGAAACTTAATTAAGGAAAATAATTGATGCTGTTAGTCTTTGTATTATTTGTGTTGACAAATTATAAGATTTATAGAATTTCTTTTGACATTTTATAATAATACTGCTATATATAATAGATGATTAGAATACAAATCTGAAAGTCTAAGGTCAAATGTACAGTGTTTTCTTATTTGGTGGGTAGAGGATACTGAAGTTAGTACCTTAAAATCATAATTTTTATTACTGATAAATTTATAAGATTTATACCACACTACATCTTTTCTCTGTATATACATAGGCAGCCATACAAATTTTATTTTTCAAAATGTGACTTTTTTTGCAAAATAGAATCATACTCTAGACATTAATCTTAAATTCATTTGCTTTACCTGAAAATATATACATGCTATACTTGAAACTCAGTATAATTCTATTGATTAAAAATGTCTTAAGAAATTTATTAAACTCATATGACTAAATACAGATTCTGTGTATACACACATACACACACACACACACAGACGTGTAGAAGGGATTTTAGGTAAATAAAGTTATATTATATAACTATACACTGGATTTTCTTAGAGTAAATATTTTCCTCCTTATGCTAACCTGTCTCCCATTTCTTCCCATTTTATTGACTCTTCCCTCTGCATTCCCTCCTAGTCCGATCCAGATGATTATTATCTTTCTATGCCTTTTCTAAGCACTTATAACTGCTGATTCCAGGAGAGAAGCTAAGATCTGTATTTCTCATATGGGTTCTGGATAAAAGACACCCTCTGGGAGGCTCTTGCATGATATTGGAAGATTGAAGACTAACAGAGGCCATTATTCCTTAGCGGCAGGTGTAGAAAGACTTGTAGAAAGATATGAAATGCACAGCTGCTTCCTCCTGAGTGTTTGTGGACCACCAGCTAGGGAATTCCGGCTCATACAGTTAGTCTCAGCAGCCTTTCTGATTGGATAAGCCTCTTACGGCCTTTATTGTAACATCTTGTATGTGGAATCCACAGGGTGTCTTATGTTGTTAACCTGCACACAAACATGCACAGAATTTCATCATTGTTAGTTTTACAAAAATATTACCAACATGGGTTAGATTATAGATACTACTCTAATATTACTGCCTAATATTTCTCACTGAGCCATTCCTAATAAAAATCCTACAAGTCACCTGTTTGAGCTTTAATATAAGAACTACAGTCTACAGTATGGTTGTAACATCATTAAAATCACTTATGCCTGTGTTACTCGGGCATTTATTTTCATTCACTTTTTAAAATCACTATTTAAAACTGTACATTAATCATCTTTGTACATATATACTTCCATCTTTGTCTTATGGCTTGTATGAATACATCCCCAATAATAAGTACGTGGTATATGGGTATGTGTATGAAGGTTTTGGGTGTTTTTTTGGTATTTTAATAGCTGTTATGAGATGCTTTTCCACCAAACTATAGATAAAAGTGCTTGTGTTTTTTATTTGCACATTTACTAATAATATTTTTCTATTACAACTTTTCCCTGTGTGATTGATGTGATTGATATCCCACTCTCATTTTATTTCTGCAACTAATTGTGACTTTGAATGTATCTTAATGTTAGCAACTTGAATTGTCTGTTCAATGAATTTTCTCTATATTTAAGCATTTTTGGTATAGTTTTAGATCTAGTCATTAGATCTAGTCAGTCTTCTTTGAATTCTTCAAAATCAATTTGCTTATTGATTTTCATCATATTCTGCTGTGTATCCTGCTCTAGAAAACCGTATATACACACACACACACGCGTATACCTTTTGTTTTTATAGAATATAATAGGATGAAGTATGCATATATATGTATATGTGTATGTGTATATATATACTTTTTTTCTTTTCTAGCTTCAGGATTATCATGGTTAAGATCTTCACTATGCTAAGGTTGGGTAAGCAGTCCCTTAATGCCTTTTTTTTTTGTTTGTTTGTTTTTGTCATTTTGTCTTTTTAGGGCTACACCTGTGGCACATGGAGGTTCCCAGGCTAGGAGTCAAATCAGAGCAGTAGCCACTGGCCTCTGCCACAGCTACAGCTATGCCAGATCTGAGCTGCATCTGTGACCTTCACCACAGCTCAGGGCTATGCAGGATCCTTACCCGACTGAGTGAGGTCAGGGATCAAACCTGTGTCCGCATGGATACTAGTCAGATTCATTTCCACTGAGCCACGATGGGAACTCCCCTTAAAGCTTTTTAGTGTTTAGTGTTATATTTATTTGTGGTTTATAAATGGGTCTTTTGGAAAGTATAAATATGATATTAACACTGCAGTAATTTTGAAATAGGGTATGGTGTAGTTGACTTCATAAAAACCTACAGATCTCACTACTCATATACAGAATTACATAGTGTGTGGCTGTTTGTTATCATGAAAATATAAATCATGCCATTGGCTGCAGAAAAATATGCAATTCTCCTGGATGAAACATATACCAAAATAACCTAGTACATAGGGAGTATGTGACAAGTTTCATTAGTAAAATCAGTGTAGAGGAGAGAAATGGATACATTTCTGACTGAAGGGATTGGAGTAAGTTTTATGTCAGATATTAAATTTGTGTGTGTGTGTGTGTGTGTGTGTGTGTGTGTATGTATACACACAAAGGAACAACAATGGAAGTTTAGATAATAATGAGAACTCAATTGTAGTTGATGGCTTCAAAAAAAAATTCAGCTTTAGAGATTTGCTAATAGAATATCTGTTACATAGTTATGCCAAATAAATTTCTCTTACTTCCTTCTCTTCTCCAGAAACAATATTTCACATTTTGTGTTTTTCCAGCTTTCAAGTTGATGTCACAAATTACTCTGAATTACAGGTGATTTAAAAACATATTTGCTTTTATGTATAATTCTAAACATAATTCTACTTAAAATATTACTTAAATTTTAGAGTATTTAGTTATTGATGTACTACAGGCAGATAGCTCTTTATATTTCTTTTAAAATATATTATCAAATCATCATTTCAAATACAACATAAAGATAAAATTTACTAATATGCATATTATAAATTTGGGAAAATTATATTGCATTATATATTGGCAATTTAGGTAATAATATATAGTATTTTTAAAAATATAGACATGTAATTGTTATTTTAAATAAATGATACATTTTAAATATGATTTGTTTTTATTAGAGTCAAATATGCATGTATTTACCATTAAGATATTTATATGCATAAATAAGTTTGATATCATCTTAGTGGTATTTATTTCATGTTTCCTAATAAGATCTAACATAAGCTTAGAATTTAGGTTAACATTTGAAGAGAATATGCTGGTGAAAATAGTCCTCTAATTAGCTGTGTGTAGTTAAGGATCTTTTAAGGTAAAAGAAGAAGCAAAGTATTTTGATGATCTGTCACTGAAATTGAGAAAAGTTCTGTGAATTAGTTCTAATTTAAAAAGATTTCAAGAACTGTGTTAAATGATTCCAAAGAGTTCAAATTAGAGGTCAGATTCTAGGAGGTTTTTTAAGTTCATACACACGGAAAATGTGCACAGAATAATTAAAACACTACCTTTTGTTTTTATGGACTATAATAGGAAGAAATATGCATGTTAATTAGGGAGGCCAATTAGTCAATTTTGTTTTGTTATTTATACTTTGACCCTGGATACAAAACTAAGGTCAACTTGACTTATCTGTTGATTATAAAATCTTAAGAACTTACAAGAAAATAGATTTTTGTCAACCCTATGAGAAAAGTTATAAATTTCATATATTTATAATAAAACATTCCACTTGACTATGTCATTATGAGGTTTTCACTATTTTTCCATTTTAACAAACAGAAAATTACGTGTTATTCTTTATCTTTACATATTATTATTTTCTAAATTTTAAGTACGTTAATGATAGAATTAATATTTGACAAATTAAGTTAATGTACTTTAAAAGATTTTATTAGAAGAAAAACAGTGTGTAAGTTTGTAATAATAGGTGGGTGGGGATTTCTGGCTTCAGGAACTCGGTCTGAAGGGCCAGATGCATGAGCTGTCCATCCCATGAGCCAGTAAGACTAGATTTAGCACAGAGGACAAGAAACAAACAGGAAAGGAAGAACAATTTGTTGGTCACTAATTCAGAGCCAACAACAGCATCCTGCAAAAGACCATCTGAACTTTATAATTTGTGGACAGGACTACAAGGGAACATGGGAAATTGAACATAATTGACGGAGACCAGATTCCAGAGTAGAAGGACTCAAGGTCACCTCCTCTCACAAAAACACCAAAATACAACTATCTGTTGAACAACCATCAACAAAATAGACTGGGAGCTACCAAAAAAGATATGCTATATCCAAAGAAGAATTCACATCAAGATGGTAGGGGAGGGGTGCTTCCATGATACAAGCAATCCCATAACTGCCTGGGGGATGACCCACAGACTTGAAAATAACTACATTGCAGAGGTTTTCCCACAAGAGTGAGAGTTTGGAGCTCCATGTCAGGTTCTCACAACTGGGGGTCTGGCATTGGGAGGAGGGGCCCCTGGAGAATTTGGCATTGAAGACTAGTGAGGCTTAAGTTCAGGAGCTCCACAGGACCCAGGGAGACAGAGACTTCACTCTAGGAGGGCACACAGGGTTTCATGTGCTGGATCACAGGGCAAATCAGAGACTCTGTAAGAATCTGGATCAAGCCCACCAGGAGGTCTTGGAGGGTCTCCTGGGAGAGCGGGTTGGCCATGGCTCACTGTGGGGGCAGGACATTGGACACAGAGTTCCTGGGAATATTCATCAGTGTGACCTCCCCTGAGGCGACCATTTTGGAAAAATTTGGCCCCACCCATCAGGGCTAAGAAGTCCCATGCCAGATGACAAACAGAGTGGGAACACAGCTCCACACATCAGCAAATAGGCTGCCCTAATCATACCCAGATACAAAGACCCACCCAGCAGAGGGCTAAGAATCAGCTCCACCTACCAGTGGGCAGGCACCAGTCCCTCCCATCAGGAAGCCTATAATAAGCCCCTGTATCAGTCAACTTCACCCACGAAGAGGCAGACACCAGAAGAAAGAGAGGCTACAACCCTCTAGCCTACAGAAAGGAGACCTCATGAAAAGCTCTGCAAAATGAAGTCAGAGAAACATGAGTCAGATGAAGGAACAAGAAAAAAAAAAAAACCCAGAGGAACAGCTAAGTGAAGTGGAGATAGGAAACCTGTCTGAAAAATACTTTAGAGTAATGCAAATAAGGATGATCTAAGATTTCAGAGAAAAAAATAGAGGAAAATATTGATGAATTAGAAGAAACGTTTAATAAAGGAATAGAAGATTTAAAGATTCAACAAGCAGAGATGATCAACACAATAGCTGAAATAAAAAATTCACTAGAAGGAAATAATAGCATAATATAGGAGGTAGAAGAACAAAAAAGTGAGGTGGAAGACAGACTGGTGGAAGTCACTAGTGTGGAATGGAATAAAGAAAAAAGAATGAAAAGAATTGAGGAAAGTCTAAAAGAATTCTGGGACAACTTTAAATGCACCAACATTGGCATTATAGGGGTGCCAGAAGGAGAGAGAGAAAGGGCCAGAGAAAATATTTGAAGAAATAATAGCTGAAAAATTCCCTAACATTGGAAAGGATCACTCACTCAAATCCACGAAGCACAACGAATACCAAATAGGATAAAACCAAGGAGGAATACACCAAGACACATGCCGGGGCCAGCTCAGCAGGATGGAGCTGGAGAACGGGTGCTGTGGACCTTAAGGAAAAATAGTTAACATAAAACAAGACACAGAGACATTTATCTTAAGTAAAGGTGGGAGCCAGGGAACTCAAGGTCTCAGGGACCAAGAGCGCCCTCAAGAATCCACACTGCTTTTATTGTGCTCTTTAGATGAGATCAAGTGAGGAGTGGCTATGGGTGGATGATACAGGGTTTGTTTGCTATTATATAAGTTCTTTTACTATTTAGAAAGCCACTTAGGTGGTAAAGGGTTAAGCTCTTACTCTGACCTCTAGGCACATAACAGTTCTTAAGCTTAAGTCACTTATGCCTTTAGGTCTTTGCTCTTAAGCTTAAGTCATTTACCAGCACTGTGACTGTTTCTCCCCAAGAAGGAAGATGGGATAAAGTAAGGAAGGACAAGATGGAGTTTTCAAGAAAACATGTCTTGCAACAGACACATATTAATCAAACTGACCAACATTAAAGTCAAAGAGCAAATATTGAAAGCAGCTAGGGAAAAGCAACAAATAACATACAAGGGAACCCCAATAAGATTATCAGCTGACTTTTTCAGCAGAAACTCTGCAGGCCAGAAGGGAGTGGCATGATATACTTAAGGTGATGAAAGAAAAAAAAACCTGCAACCAAGAATACTCTACCCAGCAAGGCTTTCTTTCAGATTTGAAAGAGAAATCAAAACCTTTACAGACAAGCAAAGGCTAAGAGAATTCAGCACCACCAGACCAGCTTTACAACAAATACTAAAGGAACTTCTCTAGCCAGAAAGAAAAGGCCACAACTAGAGAGAAGAAAATTACAAATGAGGAGGCTCACCAGTAAAGGCAAACATTAGTAAGGGTAGGAAATTTATCCACCACACAAATATGCCACCAAAAGCAGAAATTGTGAGAAGAAGAGGGTGCAAATGCAGAATCCTGGAAATGTATTTGCAGTTAAGAGACCAGCAACTTAAAGCAATCTTGTGTGACAAATAGTATGGAAGTCAGAGATGATGAAAGAAAGGAATAGAGGATGATCTGTAGATGTTTCACTTTATTTTATAGATTGCTATCAAAATTCTTAAATGAGGAAGAGTGGGGGAAAATATATGTTAGATTTTAACTCAAATACTGTTTTATACACGTTCTATTTGGGGTTGGCCATGTGACACATTAGTATAAAATTTACTTGACAGTAGACTCTTGAGTTTACATCTCATGAGATATATCATGATGGGTTACACATTTGGGAACTTTCACAATTTGGATAGCATTTATAATGAATGCATACAAGGGATAGTGCACACACCAGAAAGTGTGTGCAGGTAAAAATGAGAAGGAGTGCAAAGAATAAACCTTACATTAAACTGAAGTTTAAATATTGAGGTGTACTTCCGGGATCAGCTTAGATATGTAAAGAGCTTAGACATAGTTATTTCTTTCCTAACACCAAGAAAGGGCTTGACAACCTAAAAAAAAAAAAAAGCACCTTTTGGGAGGCTTATCAGAGAACTGAGGTTACAGGGAAAAAAACTTCATGCCAAAATACAGGAGAAAGTACCTTTAGAGAGAGACACACAGAAGCTGCTTAAATGAATTGCTGGAGGCTGAGTGTGGATTGGTGTGGTAGTGAGAAACTTGTAGTGGCCATCACATATTCCCATGGACTTTTCCTCCAGGGACCCATCAGGTTCTAGTGGCCCTCACCTCCAAGAAAGATGCCCTCATGACCCTGGGCCTGGGAGGGAACGAGTAAAACATACCTAGAAATGTCTCTACAGCAAGGATCTACTCTGCAGAGAGAGAAAAGATTATACCAGTGCACAATTCTGAAAACTTATATCAGGAGGGGTACAGGCATTCCATCCTCTTAAGTCCCCTCTAGCCTTCGTGTTAACCTAAAAGAAGGAAAGAAAACAAAACAAGTTAAAAGGCGCATGGACTCAAGGGAATGGACTGGGAAAGGTGTAGACAAGAAAGGGAGTCTGAGGCAGGAGGAAATAAAAAGCTGTGCAAGCGAGGGAAAGGTCAGATATTCTTGTTAAAGCCACAGGTCTAAGACTTGGAACCACTAAGGTCTAGGAAAGACTGGAGGGTTATAATTGGAAGAGTCTAGCCCCCTCCTCTCCCCCCCCATACACACTATACTACCTACCACCATATCAAGATAGCTCCAGCATCAACAGTGCATTTCAGCTGAAAGAACTATAAGCCACAAACTCTCACTGAGCACCAGTTTATAAGGAAGCCCATCCATTTACAAAAGAAAGACAAAAAAAAAAAAAATCTTACAGTGTAGAATGATAAAGCAACCATCAGAACAAGATGCAGATATGATATTGATGTTGAAATTTTGTCAGAAATACCATAATTAATACGTGTGAGCTCGAATGGAGAAAGTACACAATATTCAAGAACTGATCATGTAAATGCGCTAGAAATTCTAAAAAGAAATGTAAAATGTTAGAATTTTTTAAAAAGTAGTAAATGGAGAAAGCCTTCAATGGACTAAGTAGGAAACTGAACCATGGTCAAGAAAACTCACACTAAACTTGAATAAAAATCAGTAAAAATTCACAAACTAGAAAGGAAGAGAATGAATAATGGAAAAAATAAAACAAGATAAAGGATTGTGCTACAGTATCAAAGACTATATATAACATTGGGTAATTAAAATACAAAAAAAACTAAAATGAGAATGGAGAAGAAAGAAATATTTAAAGAATATCAGATAATTATTGCAAAACTAATACTAGACACCAAACTAAATATGCAGGAAGTTTAACAGCAGCAAAAAAAAAAAAAAAATCAGTTTACATCCAGTCCTATCATATTTAAGCTGTAGAAAGCTGCAGACAAAGGGAAAAACTGTTGAAGGCAACTAGAGAATTAAATGCCTTATAGATGAACAAGAGTAGGAACTATAGCAGACACCTCTTCAGAAACATGCAAGTAAAAAGAAAAGAATGAAATAGCTAAAATGTTGGCCGGAGTTGGAAGGAACATTCCAATCTAGAATTCTGTATCAAGGGATAGTATCCTTTAAAGTAAAACTGAGAGAATTTATTACCAGCAAACTTATTATCAAAGAAATGTTAAAAGAAGTTATTCAGACAGAATAAAACTGAAGCTTGTCAAAAACCTGAATCTACCTAATGAAAAGAAGATATCACAAAAGGAATAAATGAAAACAAAATAGCATTGGTTGCTTTTATGGCCTTAATTCATCTAAAAAATAACTGTTTTAAGTAATAGAATTGACAGTGTATTAGATGATTTAAGAAACAAATGAGAGCAATGTCTCAAGAATGGGAGGGAGAAATTGGGAGTACTCTGTTAGAAGTTACCTGTACTATACAGGAAGTGAAATAGTGAGGGTGGATTTGGTTAACAATGTGCATTGTAAACTTGTGGGAAAGCGCAAATATCTTTTTTAAGAAGTGTAATTGATATTCCCAGAGAGAAGATAAAACAGAAAAATACGAAATTGTCAGTTAAAACAGGTGAAGGCAAAGGAAGGAGATAAAAGGAAGTAATAAATTCAAAAGAGGTATACAGTTGATAGGTAATAATCCACATATATCAATAATAACAGGAATGTGAAAAGTTTAAAAATATCAATTAAAAAAAATTATCCTGGAATTCCTGTCGTGGCACAGTGGTTAACGAATCCGACTAGGAACCATGAGGTTGCGGGTTCGGTCCCTGCCCTTGCTCAGTGGGTTAACGATCCGGCATTGCCGTGAGCTGCGGTGTAGGTTGCAGGCACGGCTCGGATCCCGAGTTGCTGTGGCTCTGGCATAGGCTGGCAGTTACAGCTCCGATTGGACCCCTAGCCTGGGAACCTCCATATGCCACGATAGCAGCCCAAGAAATGGCAAAAAGACAAAAAAATAAAAAAATAAAAAATAAATTAAAAAATAAATAAATAAAATTATCCAGTGATTATTTCCTCATTTCTGGGGAAGTAGAAATATATAAGAATACAATGGATTCTAGGCTAGGAAATTTATGCATATTTCCTATACTATAAAGGGATTACAAATATCAAAGGCAGTGCTCACATCCAGAGAATAAGTCCTCAACCTCTAAACTAGAGTTTATACATCAAACTAGATTTCTTAGAAGAGCCTAGACTTTTTAAAGTTGAAGGTTTGGTAATATGTTGAAGTCTAGATAGCAAAGATCTCTATTTACCCATGCTCTTGACTTAACCAGAGGTAGAAATTTCTTTCTAACTTCGGCTAATCCTTCTTAGTAAAAAGGAAGTAAACGCATGCAATTTTAAATCATTATCAATTAAAATTTTCTTTATTAAGTAATACTTGGGTTTAATATTCATGTAGAGAATCTTTAGATTTGGTGCAGGCTGAATATCGATTATCCTAATGATAGCAGCTTTCATGAGTGACTGGCAAACTATGCTCAGTATATTGTTGCTGGAAACTTCTTTGAGAAGACTAAGTGGAGAAAATATTCAAAATGTCCTCAAATGAAATAGCAAAATGTGATTCAACATTTTTAGTAAGTAGAGTTAAAAATCTTTAAAGGGAATAAAATTGCCAAAACATGTTAGTAATTGCTATTCTTACTGTATTTCTATTATTCACATATTTGTCTAAGGCTTAAGCACGCATTTCCATGACTTAATGTGAAATACTTCTATGAAAACTTGAGAAATACTTTATATCCAAAGTAGAAGTCTTATAATTAATATTTTACAAAGCTATAACAGTCTTGTAATTTCTGCAGTTATAAAAAATAAACGTTCCTAGGCTAAGTCAGAAAACAGCTATTCGGTCAGTGGTCAAATTTCTTGGCGACAGTAACAGAACATAATATTTTCTTCTCTGAAGTACATCAGTAAGATTTATTTAAAATGAAATATTCCCTCCAGATTTAATTTACTTCAAGAGACAGGAGCCTCATTCTTTTTTCCTATATAATGTCAGTTTGAACTAAGCCATTATCTTTCAAGGGTCCTAAAGGGGAAGGTGTTTAAGAGAGGGGCGTGTTTCTTCCGGTCATTCTGAGACTAACCACTTCCTGTATTCTAGAAAATTTTATCTGTGAATTTTAATCCTTTGAATCTTCACAGAAGCTTTATGAAACAATTATTTGTAGACATGGGCGCCCAGTGTCATGGCGGAACTGAGATTTCATCTGTGGCGGTCTGACCAGAGACAGTGTTGCTCCCTAACCTTCTATCCAGTGATGTCTGTCTGCCTCCCAGTTCTGGTTTCTTGTACTACCTCTAACTGTGTAAGACTAAAATCCAATTAGGAATTTACTGCTGATTATTATTTAGCATTTATATGTGGGAAACCTATTTTCTAAGAATAAGTTCATGTGTATCCTTCTGAAGAACAAACATAGTATGTGGACTTTAAAATTTGGGTTAATGTGTTTTCATTTAGCATATTTGCTTACTATTTGGTATATATCTCATGCTGTTTTGAAATTAAAGAATGTGTCATGTGTGGTAGAAACCTTGATTCAATATCATGAAAGGTCATATTCATAAATTTCTTAATGTTAGTAAAAGCTAAAGTTTAAAAAAAATGCTCTTAGCTAAACCTTTGTAGAGAAAGTTGGAAATGATTTTCCAATTAAAACTTGAAAGGTCAGACAACTCAGCTGACTTTTCACTGTCAGTTTAAACATGAGAGAAAAAAGGAAAGAATCTTTGAAAATAGCTTAAGGAGTTCCTATCGTGGCTCGGTGGTTAACAAACCTGACCAGTGTCCATGAGGATGCAGGTTCGATAGCTGGCCTCGCTCAGTGGGTTAAGGATCCAGCATTGCCATGAGCTGTTATGTAGGCTGCAGATGTGACTTGGATCCCACGTTACCGTGGCTGTGGCTAGTGCCTAGAGCTCCTATTTGACCCCCTGCCTGGGAACTTCCTTATGCTGTGGGTATGGCCCTAAAAAGACAAAAGACAAAAAAAAAAAAAAGAACTGAAATATATTGTTTCACTTTAGTACTTTCTCATTACAGACTAAAGTCATATCCTGAAAATGCTACTAAATCTTAATCTGCATTTTACTTGTTATCAGTTAAAATAAATAGATGGAAAGATGGTGTTTTTAAAACATGAAAGTAAAACAAAATTTTAAAATATCCACAGATGGACTGATTATTGATAGTGAAACATACCTAAGTGTAAACTGATAAGATTACTTTAAAATTTTTTATAATGAGGAGTTCCCGTCGTGGCGCAGTGGTTAACAAATCCGACTAGGAACCATGAGTTTGTGGGTTCGGTCCTTGCCTTTGCTCAGTGGGTTAAGGATCCGGCGTTGCCGTGAGCTGTGGTGTGGGTTGCAGATGCGGCTTGGATCCCGCGTTGCTGTGGCTCTGGCGTAGGCCGGCGGCTACAGCTCCGATTGGACCCCTAGCCTGGGAACCTCCATATGCCGTGGAAGTGACCCAAAGAAATAGAAAAAAAAAAAGACAAAAAAAATTATAATGAGATTCATCAACTCATTCCTAAAAGCCGTTTCTCTTGGCAAGTTTCTGAAGAACAATTTGGGCACATTTAGGTGCCACAGACAAACTTCAGGGACATGGTGAAGGCTTGCTAAGCCTTCAGCATTATTGCCATTTTGTTTCTCTATGGTCAGGTGATTAATCAATTAAAATTTGTAAAAATCAGTTTTTCCCATGAATCTTCTAGTGAGCAGGATCCTGAAAATCAAGGAGCCAGAAAAACACAAGCAAGGAGGTGGACTGACAGCATTTCTGGCATTCAAGTCAAATCCTCAATGCTTGAAGAGCAGGAGGGTAACTGCTTCCATATCCCAGATTAGAGTTACCTTCCATGGAGCAGAATCCAGTAGATAGAACAGGTGTGGCAATCTGGACGCACAAACTTCAAGTTCAGCTTCATGGACTATATTCAGAGCATCCTAAGGTACAGCAGTTCAGTTGTTTATAAGAAATCCTTGAACAGTGTAATTCCTGCTATTTACAACCTAAAATGCCCCTCTGAACATTTTCACCTTTGGCAACTGAACGAACTTTTCCAAGCTTCTACTCTCTTCTTTTCCCAAATAGAGGTAGCTAGTCTGTGTTTGTTTTCTCTCTGATTGTCATTTACTCTATTTATTCAAATACTTCCATTTTAATAATACTAATATTGTTTAGATATAAATAATATATGCTTCATGGGTATAAGATTGTATGTGTTATCAGTTTCTACTTTAGTGAGCTTTGTAGTTTGTTTTTCAAGAAATCTGTTCATCTCATCTAAATTGTCCAATTTCTTACCATGAAGTTTTTCACAGTATTCTCTATGGGTCCTTAAATATCTGAAGGATATATAGTAATGTGTCTGCTTTTCATTTTAATATAAATATTTGAAGCTATAATTTTACTTCTTGTACCTACTGCTTTCTTTATATATCCAAAAAATTTTGAGATGATTCTTTATTAACATTTAACTCAAATGCTTTTCATTTCCCTTTTATTCTTTAGGGGTATGTAGTTTAATTTTTAAATATATAGTGATTTCCCAGATTTATTTTTGTTGTTGAAGTTTATTTTAATTATTTTGAGGTCAAAGAATATATTTTTTTAATTGTCTAAAAAGTTAATGAAACTTGTGTGAAAGCAAAAATATAGTCTAAGTGAATGTTCTGTGTACACTTGAAAATAATGTTTATCTTGTTAATATTAGGTGGAGTGTTCTATGAATTTCAATTTGGCCAGTTGATAGTATTGCTTCAAAGGACTCAATCTTTTTTTTTTTTTTTTTGACAACTCCCTAGGTGATTCTGTTGCAGAGTTAATTTTGAAAACTACTAAACCAGAGAAAATGTAAAGACAAAATAGTTTAAAAGGGATTTCAGATTATTACTATAATGTTTGATAGTTATATAATGATAGATGTGGGTATCTGAAGGCTTAACAGAAAAATAAAGAAGAAATATGATGTCAAACAGCTTAAAATCCAGTCCCATTTTGCTTAAATAGGGAGCTTACCTACACCACTTATTAAAAATCATGCTCATTACACTCAGTATTTCCTGGTGGCAGTTCCATATTCAAATGTGAAGTCTTGGATTTGCTCAGAACTTTCGATCTCAGAGATTTCTTATATGTTCATTTAGGTAACTGGGCTGCAAGTAACTGGCAACTCGAGGGTGAGCTATGGCCCTTGGATAAAATTTGTTTGCTCTATTTCAGATGGCTTTTATTTTAATTCCCTCCAGTTCACTAAGATCGTTACTACTTACAAAATGTGTAAATATGAATTGTTATCCTTCTCGTGATACTAATCTATTTTATCATCTTGAATATTGAAGTAATTTGCGATCTTTAGTTATCTTCATTTTACTGTTTACTTACTATTTCCTGTTACTTATTACTTAATCAGTGATAATAATTAGTAATTTGTCAAAACCAAACACCTACTCCATCACTTATTTACTATCAGTTGACTTGTGGCCAATTTTCTTAGTTTTCTGAGCCTGATATTCTTCATTTGTAATGTGTGGATAAAAATAATATACATCACATTTTATTATTGTTAGGAGTAAATTAGTCAGTATGCTAATTTGAATAGTGTCTTATCTAGTTTAAGTGCAATTCAATATTTTACTATTATTATTGATCTAATATCTGGCAACCAATCTTACTAGACTAAACTCCTAGGATGTATTAACAAAGGAGTTTCTTTCTGTATACTTCCAAGGTCAAGGAGTTCTCACTGTAAATTTATTCATATCTATATATCCTTTTATGTCCTTAGATAAGATTCTCATAAGAATTTTCACACCAGTAATATCTCGTCTCTCTTCATATGATCTTCTGTTTTATCCATCAACATACTTATACTCTGAATACTTATTTGAGATTGTATGCAATAATGTTACATTCTTGCTGTAAAGAGTGTATTAATGATATTTGGCTTGGCTTGGCTTTCAGTGATTTTCACAAACTAGCCCATTTTTGTCTCAACTTCTTATAACTCTGAACATATCTCATTTCATAACCACTCCAGAATTTTCAGTTTTCCAAAGATGATACCAACTTTCTCCTATGTCAGCCATTGATTTTCATTTCTCAAATTGCTCTTCCCTCCCTTTCCTGCCTACCAAAATTGTCATCCTAAAAACCGCTAATGTTCTACTTACTGTTGCTCCCTTATTCAGAATTAATTGATCTTCCATGTACCAATAGCACTTTGTTAATATTTGTCATACTACTTATTATATCACCAGGACCAGATGTATAATAACCTGATCTCTTAGGGTAACAGTACACTTTATAACTATTGAGAGAGAACATGTGATTTCTGCTTAAGGAGAAAAAGTATCTGAGAGGTAACGAGTCAGATACCCTACACAGCTAAAGAATCAGGTGAACAAATGGCTCCAGTGTGTGGAACCTAGCATATCTCGAATGTTCTGTGTACACTTAACAGAGTGTTCATTTTCTTAATATTTGGTAATGTGTTCTATAAATTTCAATTAGGTTATTTGATAGTGTTGTTTATGAGTACTTAGATAAATGTTTTGTAAAGTTTCCTATGGGATTCTGCTGCACAGGGAATCTTAAGAAGTAATAAGTACACCAGTCAGGTAAATTTGGGATTTGGGAAGTCAGAGAATTAATGTGACTAATAAAGATCATCAAGGCACACTGCAGATGTCTGCTCATCATGAGGCTAATTACTCTCCTGGTGATGTCTAATCCCCTGCTTTGTTTGGTGAGAAGCAGTGGTTATGCAGTAGTGTTTGGGGACAGAAACCGTGTCTGGTCTAAAAGGCAGTTGATTTGAGCAGGAAAGTTTCCTTGGGGATGCTCGTTCCAAATGATGGGGAAAATAATGAGTATCACATGTAAATATATGGATATGAGTTGAATGGGGAAGTGGAAACTGCTGATTCTGAAATGGGTTTATCTCAACTATGTGGACTATGCTTATTTTAAGTGAATCAGGATTTATCCAAGAATTTTCAAGGCAAAATAGCGAAGATCTGCAAGAATGAATAAGGAGTGAAGGTTAAGTGACTACTTAGAGAAGGCAGGTGAAGCAGAAAGCAGAAAGAAAAATCAGTGGGTGGCTAAGTCAAAGCAAAGAGACCACGTTATTGAAAATGAGTGAATGAAAAGATAACAAGGTCAAGGCCTTCTTAGACATTTTGAAGACCAAGAGCTGAGTTCAGAAAGGTTTATAAATTGTATTGCCTTACCAGTGAAATGCCCCAAAATTTTACCACCAGCTGTCATGTGCAAGCCCCTGCTAGATTTAAAGAAGCAGTGACTTTAACCAAGAAAACTACCACTTGGAGAAATGAGAAATATTGAAGAGAAGACCAGAAATATGGCTTCTTTGATACTAAGGCAAACCATGTTTATCTCTAGTTTTTGTACCAATATCTGCATGTGAAAGAAAAGTGATACATATTTCTATTATCATTACACTTTCTTAAAATTTAATATTTTTAAAAATTGAATGTATTAAGTATTAATCAAAATGCATTAAATAATACATGAAGTAATGCTTAATGGATAATACATTAAGTAGCTCTTAATATACTAGGAAATGAACTACTAGTTGGTTTCTTACAAGCAACTAAAAAAGAAAAGATTTTAACAAGTTGAAGGATTCAGCAAATAGGGATATTTGTTATACTTCCCTCAGTCTCATCCTATGGTAAATTTAAGGATTTGAGCCAGTATCTGTGTATGTAGAATCAAGCATTTTTGTTGTGTATGGTAAGTAGGCACATTTTGGAATTTCTCAGAATTATCTATATTTTCTTAAAATGAAAGAATTTGCAGTAGATAAATCATTTAAATACACAATGGAATTTTTTTTTTTAACACAAATTCTGACTGTCTAAATGTAACAGAGGTATTAGTACTCACACCTCTTTTCCCATTACTGATGTTAGGGCAAGATATATATTGCTTTCTGATGCGGTTCTGTTCTCACACCACCACTTGTCATGATAATTGGCCAGGAAGATTTACCTCTATGAAAATTGAGTGGTAGATGCAAACTTTTACATTTGGAATGGATGGGCAGTGGGGTCGTTCTTTACAGCACAGGGAATTGTGTGATTGGGTCATCTTGCTGGATGACAGAGATTGAAGAAACATTGAAAATCAACTATACTTTAATAAAAAAAAAAGTGCCTGCTAAAGTTAATTTAGAAGAGTGAAATTCTTTATAAATTATTATTTTGGATAAAATTAATATAACTTTAACCTATGTTTCACTCAAAACCATACACCTGGTGTACTTGTTTTGCGTTTCAAATTTGTTTCAGTAAATTAACCCTAAGAATGTGACTCATTATTTTAGCAGAAAATGTTATTTAAATTTGAAATGTCACCATTTACTTGCTATATATTAAATGTGTTTTCAGTGTGACTAAATGAGATATAGAGCAACCCTTTGGCAATTGCGTTTTCTAGATCGTGTGTTGGGGAACTTAGATGTTGCTTTATGTTGTATTTTTTTATGACTTCTGGTTCATTTTCTAAGTATTTTATTACTTTGACTCATGACTTCTCTGGATAAACTACCTAGATCACTTTTCTTTCATAATTTTGTATGGTTCTGAATATATCACATTGTTATATGGATCACAGCTGTTCATGACTGTATTGGTTAGCAAAAGTACCACCAACTTAATTCAGAGCTATATAAAATTTTGACCAGAGTAAGTATAAAATGTGAGATGCACCTCATTATACCTGATTTTCCTATATCTGTATAGGAAAAAGTGTGGAGAATTTTTTTCTAAGAGAGGGGAAAATCTTGTTATACCAAAGATCTAAAGAAGGGGATGTGAAGGAGAATATTATTAGAATATTTTTATT
The DNA here is from genome assembly GCF_016906955.1 of Phacochoerus africanus. Lineage (NCBI taxonomy): Eukaryota > Metazoa > Chordata > Mammalia > Artiodactyla > Suidae > Phacochoerus > Phacochoerus africanus. Next base: position 52,722,119 of record NC_062556.1, on the reverse strand, counting down.
GGTTGTGAATATCACTGCCTTTATGTACTAATGCCAAATGAAATATGAGCACTATCTAATGTCACATTTGTCATAACAGATTTTCAGGAGTTCACTCAAAATTAGCCATGTTACTCTATGAGCTGTTATGTTAAATAACATGAGTGAATAGCATGAACTGTTGTGTTAAATAACTGACTTCCTTGAAAAAAAAATCACATTCACTATTTAAATGCACATGCTAAATTAAACTATTTTTCTTCCCTGTTTGTTGCTGTAATCATTACTGTAGAGCACATTATAGTAATTTGAGCAATTGAAGTGAACACCAATAAAATCTTTAAAATTCATTTTTTTTCTGAAAAACTTTAAAAAATTGGTTAAAGTTATTTTTAAACTGTCTGCTTGTCATGTATACTAGGAGAGAAATGCAATTCTTAGAATTTCCTCTGAAAATTTGTGCAGTAATGAAATAATCATGGAAATTAGAGCATAAATGTAAGTTTAAAATCATACATTCAGCTTTCTCCAAACTTTGCTTTGAGTTCCAGGCATCCTTTCTATTGTCTATGAGTAAGGAGATATCCTCATAAAGTACTTCTGGTTTTTTATCACTGCAGTACTAAAATTGAAAAAAAATATGCCTTGGAGCCACCTTAAGATACTGCTGACTCTTTTATAGCCTGGACTTCCCTGAAAAGGACTAAAAGTGCCCCGATCCAAAGACTTCTGGCACCAGGCAAAGAAAATAAAATCATTTTAAAAGGAAGCACCTCCTTTTAGTGTTTCAGAATCCTTCACACATGAAATTAAATCAGACATAAGTTTACAATTAAAAACATCAGAACAACTGAAATTATCCACCATGAATAGATATCAGCAGAACAAAAAAAATATAAATGTAGAATCTCAGCAGTTTCAGATTTTGGAATAGTACTGATATACCAGGCAAAATTAAAGCTATAGGAATTCTGGAGTTCTCGTGGCTCAGTGGGTTAAAGACCCAATGTTGTCTCTCTGAGGATGTGGTTTTGAACCCTAGCCTTTTTCAGTGGGTTAAAGACCTGCTGTTGCTGCAAGCTGTGGTGTAGGTCACACATGCAGTCTGGATCTGGTGTTAATGTGTCTGTGGCATAGGCCTCAGCTGCAGCTCCAATTCAGCCCCTAGCCTGGAACTTCCATGTGCTACAGGTGTGACTGTAAAAAGAAAAAAAAAAAAATTATAGGAATTCTTTTGGAAAGAAAAATAGAATTTAAAAGATGAAGCAGCAACAGTCATTAAAAAAGATCAGGGTATGTAGTTCCTGCTGTGGTGACATGGGTTAAGGACCTGGCATTATCTCTGTGGCAATGTGGGTTTTGATTCCTACTCTGGCTCAAGCATTGACACAGCAGTGGCGTAGGTTGCAGCAGCAGCTCAGATTTGAACCCTGGCCCAGGAACTTCCAGATGCTGCGGATGAGACCAAACAAACAAACAACAAAACAACAACAACAACAAAAAAAACCCCAGATGTTTGAAACAACCAAATGAAACTTTTAAAAATGGAAAAATATATTTGATAAAATCAACTTTTCTTCTTATTCACATACTCATAACGGCAAAGTAACCTTTATCTGCTACATGGTGAAAGATGAAAGCAAACTATTTTAGGGTGTTCAGACTGCTAGACAGACATGGAATAAATCATGACCACTCACATTCCATTGATAAAGCAAGTTATATGGCTATATCCACATGTTAGGTCTGTTTTTATATCAGTATATTTTCAATTCCCTTGTGTTCTTTTTAGGTAAAATTTACTCTCCATAAAATGAATAGTTTTCCCTGATTTTGAATAGATGTGATGTAAAGGAAAAATTTGGTTGATTTCTTAGAATAAGGAATATTCTATGAAAAAAAGTTTCTTGGCACTTTTATCAAAAATGGATAAAGCATAAAGTATGAGTCTATTTATGGACTCTATTTTGCACCACCTTTTTCCAAGTCTGTCTTTATACCAATACTTTATTTTGGTAATACAATGGTAAGTCTTTAAATTAGTTAATATAAGGTATTAACTATGGCTATCATCTTTAAAATTATTATTTTTTTATTTTAAGCCCTTTGTAATGCCATACATAAATTTATGAATAAGGTGCTGATTTCTTCAAAAATGCTGAAATTTTTACTAGTATTACTTAAAATATATATTTAGATATATAGATATATCTACTTTTAGGGAAAATTGAAGTCTTACCAAAACTTAGTCTTTATTTCAGTTATTTTTTTTTTTCAGTGTACATGCTTTAAGTGTTTCATATTTTTGATGCTATTATAAATGGTATTTCTAAATTTCAATTTCTAATTTTTTTTATTAGTATAGACATACAATACGCTTTTGTATATTGGGTTGGTATTCATTAACTATTCTAAACTTATCTGTTGTAGTAATGTTTCTATGGACTCCTTGCATATTCTGCAGAGAAGGTCTTGCTATCTGAGGAAAAAAAAAACCCACACATAGTTTTGCTTATTTCTTTTCAGCCTCTCTGCAGTTTGTTTCTTTCGCTTGTCACATTGCAGCGGCTATGTCCCCTAGAAAAATACTGAAAAACAGTGGATAATATTGGACAACTTTGGGAATTCCCATCATGGCTCAGTGGTTAACCAATCCGACAAGGAACCATGAGGTGGTGGGTTCTATCCCTGGCCTTGCTCAGTGGGTTAAGGATGTGGTGTTGCCATGAGCTATGGTGTAGGTTGCAGATGCGGCTCGGATGCCGTGTTGCTGTGGCTGTAGTGTAGGCCGGTGGCTACAGCTCCCATTACACCCCTAGCCTGGGAACCTCCACATGCCCCGGGAGCGGCCCTAGAAAAGGCAAAAAGACAAAAAAATAAAAAAATAATGGACTTTTTTTGTTTGTTTTTTTAGGGCTGCACCCACGGCATATGGAGGTTCCCAGACTAGGGGTTGATTCGGAGTTGTAGCTGCTGCCTACACCAGAGCCACAGCAACTCGAGATCCGAGCCTCATCTCTGACCCACACCATAGCTCATGGCAACACTGGATCCTTAACCCACTGAGCTAGGGCAGGGATTGAACCCATATCCTCATGGATACTAGTCAGCTTTGTTAACTACTGAGCCACAATGGGAACTCCTATGATGGAAATCTTTTTTTTTTTCTGATCTTAGAAGGAAAGCTCTCAGTCTGTATGATGCAAATGCTAAGATTTTCACAGATATTCTTTCTGAGGAGGCAAATGTTTTCTTCTGTCCCTTGGGTTGTTTTTAATAGTATTTTTATTGTGACTAGGTAGTTGATTTCATCAAATACTTTTTCTGTGGTTATATATACTTTAATTCATTTATATGATGAATTTTATTAATTTTTAAATATTTGGCCAATTGTGCTTGCTGTCTTGTGTCACCCTACTTTTTGTAGGATCAGATCCTTGCTTCTTTACCTTTAAATGGATGTTTTTTGCTTATTGTTTGTTAGTTCTTATTCTTAATTCTTTTTGTTTGTTTGTTTGTTTTTATTTTTGTTTTTTAGGGCTGTACCTGCAGCACATGGAGGTTCCCAGGCTAGGAAACTGTAGCCACTGTCCTACTCCACAGCCACACTGACACGGGATCCAAGCCATGTCTGCAACCTACACCACAGCTCATGGCAACGCCAGGTCTTTAACCCACTGAGTGAGGCCAGGGATCGAACCCACAACCTCATGGTTACTAGACAGATTCATTTCCACTGCACCACAATGGGAACTCCTCTTTTTTTTTTTTATTCACTTTTAAAAGATGTTCTTATTGGTATAGTTAATCTAATACAAGGTATTCTGCTATAGCAGGATGCAGTAGTCCTCCAATTTGTCGTGCTTCCAGTTTCAGAAATCTCCTGTTTCCCCACTATCCAAGTAGTTCTCCCAGTGATGTATTCAGGTTGGTTTACTTCTTATCAACCAGTTAGCCACAGCTTTATTTCTAGTTAATTCTGTTATTATTGCCAGAATGACTGCATTATTAAAAATTCTGCTTCGTATATTTCAGCTTCTAAACAATTTTGGATTTCTAGGAGAACATACCATTTATATTATTGTCATTTAGCACTTTCTGGAGAATATTAGAATCTTAGGGAATCTCAGAATTGTCTGTGTTCCTTTATCAACCTCCCTTCCAGAATGACATAGTAGAATTTTGAATTCCTACTTTAAACTGTAAATCAATTTCAGGGGCTGCCACATATAATACTGCATATGTGGAACTATTTTTAACTTTCTTAGGATGTAACCCTCAATAAACTTATCTTGGATATTGTAGTCCTTTGGATTTGTTTCAGGAGGCTCAGATTGGCTCCATGTTAATGCTTTGTAGCACCTTATCTGATAGGCCTCAGTTTTACACTTTAGAGTTACTCTTTTTCCCAACATTTTCTAGGATTTCTAACCACATTTCTAATATAATTTTTTTCAATTTTAGCTTTTTAATTTTTTCTTTTTCTTTTTACTGATGCACATATGGCATATGGAAGCTCCTGGGCTAAGGGTTGAATTGGAGCTGTAGCTGCAGGCCTGTGCCACAGCCATGGCAACACCTGTGCCACAGCTTGCAGCAATACCAGCTCCTTAACTCACTGAGTGAGGACAGGAACTGAACCTGCATCCTCATGGACACTATGTCAAGTTCTTACTAGTTTTATTTATTTATTTATTTTAAAGGGCTGAACATGTGGCATATGGATGTTCCCAGGCTAGGGGTCGAATCAGAGCTGTGGCTGCCAGCCTGTGCCACAGCCATAGCAACACCAGATTGAGCCGCATTTGTAACCTACGCTGAAGCTTGTGGCAACGCCAGATCCTTAAGCCACCGAGTGAAACCAGGGATCGAACCCACATCCTTGTGGATACTAGTTGGGTTTGTTACCACTGAGCTACAATGGGACTTCAATATGTCAAGTTTTTAACCTGCTGAGCCACAGTAAGAACTTCTCTTTTCATTTTTAAAAGTTTTATTGAAGTATAGTTTATTTACAATATTGTGATAACTTCTGCTGTACAGCAAAGTGATTCACTTATAAATATACACATATCCATTCTTTTTCCAATTCTTTTCCCATGTAGATTTTCAAAAAATGATTGGGAGAGTTCTCTGTGCTACACAGTAGGTCTCCATTGGCCAGCCATTCCATTTACCATAGTTTGCATATGCCAACCCCAAACCACTAGCCCATCCCTCCTCCCCAACCTGTCCCCTTTAATAACCATACATTTGTTTTCAAAGTCTGTGAGTCTGTTTCCATTCTGCAAAAATGTTCATTTGTGTTTTTTTCTAGAGTTCACATGTAAGTGATATAATGTGATGTTTGTGTTTGTTGTTAAATTTTTATTATAGTTGATTTACAATGTTCTGTAAGTTTCTGCAGTATAGCAAAGTGACCCAGTTATACATATATGTACATTCTTATTCTCATGTTATCCTCCATCATGTTCCATCACAAGTGATTGGATACAGTTCCCTGTACAATACAGCAGGATCTCATTGCTTATCCATTCCAAATGCAATAGTTGATATCTACTAACCCCAAACTTCCATTACATCCCACTACCTCCCCCTTGGCAACCCTAAGTCTGTTCTCTGTCTCCATGAATTTGTTTCTTTTCTGTAGATAGGTTCATTTGTGCCACATATTAGATTCCAGATATGTGATATCATATGGTATTTGTCTTTGTCTTTTTGACTATTTCACTTGGTATGAGAGTCTCTAGTTCCATCCATGTTGCTGCAAATGGTATTATTTCATTCTTTTTTATGGCCAGGTAGTATTCCATTGTGTATATATATTACATTTTCTTAATCCACTCATCTATCGATGGACATTTAGGTTGTTTCCATGTCTTGGTTATTGTGAATAGTGCTGCAGCGAACATAGGGGTGTGCGTATCTTTTTGAGTGAAAGTTTTGCTTGGATGTATGCCCAGGAGTGGGATTGCTGGATCATATGGCAGTTCTATATTTGGTTTTTTGAGATATCACCATATAGTTTTCCATAGTGGTTGTACCAATTTACATTCCCACCAACAGTGTAGGAAGGTTCCCTTTTTGCCACACCCTCTCCAGCATTTGCTATTTGTTGACGTTAATTATGGCAATTCTGACTGATAAGTCAGAACTCATTGTAGTTTTGACTTGCTTTTCTCTAATAATTAGTGATGTTGAGCATTTTTTCATATGCCTGTGGGCCATCCATATGTCTTCTTTGGAGAAGTGTCTATTCAGGTCTTTTGGCCATTTTTCAATTGGGTCTTTGTTTTTTTTTGTTGTTGAGTTGTATAAATTATTTACATATTGTAGAGATTAAGCCCTTGTCAGTTGCATCATTTGAAATATTTTTCTCCCATTCCATAGGTTGTCTTTTTTTTAATGGTTTCTTTTGCTGTGAAAAAGCTTGTTAAGTTTGATTAGGTCTTACTGGTTTATTTTTGCTTTTATTTGTATTGCCTTGGGAGACTGACCTAAGAAAACAATTGTATGGTTGATGTCATAAAATGTTTTCCCTATGTTCTTTTCTAGGAGTTTTATGGTGTCTTGTCTTATGTTTAAGTCCTTAAGCCATTTTGAGTTTATTTTTGAGTATGGTGTGAGGGTGTGTTCTAGTTTCATTGATTTATATTCAGCTCTTCAGTTTTCCCAGCACCACTTGCTAAAGAGACTGTCTTTTTCCCATTTTATATTCTTGCCTCCTTTGTTGAAGATTAATTGACCATAGGCTTCAGATTTATTTCTGGGTTCTCTATTCTATTCCATTGGTCTGTATGTCTGTTTTTGTACCAGTACCACACTGTCTTGATTGCTGATGTTTGTCTTTCACTGTCTGACTAACTTCACTTAGTGTGATAATTTCTAACATTTCAAGGCATCAATCACTATGGTATCTATGTTTTCTATACTATAGTTACTATACTATATATGTATGTATTTATCATGCTATACTGTACTATACTATAGATTTCCTTGGTGAAAGATGCTTTTCACAGCTGTGTGAGTTAGTTTCCTATGCTAGTATAGTTCTAAAGGGATTTTAAGCTTCTTGGAACCTGCACTTAATTTTACTGTATTTAAAAATTACATATTTATATATATATTAAAATTTTTCTGTTTTCCTTTTTTTGAAGCTGTTGTATTAGGTGGGAGCAAACACTTTGCTAGACTACAGAGTCTTCCTCAAGGGGGGCAGAGAGGAGGCAAGGTTATCTTTCTGTAATGAAGTCAGTGCTTCATTTTAATATATTTCAGTTATTCTAGGAAATAACAACTAGTACTTTACTAATTTTTAAATGAATAATTCTTCTTATGTACGCTTTCTGAGAATGGAAACTAAATCCATTTGTTTCCTTTCTTTTGCATAGTATTTGTTTTAGTTTTAAATTCTAGCCTGGAAGCATTTTCTTCCTCACCTTTTTTTATTTCCTATTTCGAATTGTTGCTGTTTAGAATTTTCAGTTTTCTCTGGGGCCAGCTCCATCTAACAGAATCAACACTGGCAGATCCCTGGCAGTGGATCAGCCCTCAGGTTGTTAAAGTCGCATCATCTGTTGGGCATTTTATTATACGGACTTAAAAAATGATTATATTAATTATCTATTGTATTTTTAAAGAGCACTACATATTCTAAAAGAATATAAGATTAATAACCCTGACCATTCTCTTTTGATTTTAATGTCTTTTTTTATCAAAACAATTAAAATGTCAGCCAATCAGCCCGCCTTCTTTATCCAGTCAGCTTTTAGTTCCCTAATGCTGTTTTAAATTTGTTGCCAAAGAGTATCCAGAATCTTTTTAAAATCAGTCTTCTCTCCCTCCCCCCTCCCTCCCCACCTTTTACAGACAAAACAATCTAGGCTGGGAGGTGGTAACATGTTTCTGGTGGATCATCACACATCAGAATAAAAATTTGTTCTCTCTTTTAGATTTATTATCATTTAGGTAAATATACCCATGAAAATTGTTGCAGGATATTTCACAGTGTTCCAGTGCAGTTCACTTACTCAAAAATTGAAAGGTATTTAATTTTCCCTTTTTTATTACTATTGGGCAATCCCCTGGGAGCTGTACATGTTCTTCCATATTACCTCCCACAGTGAAGGCAAACCTGTGAATTATGCTAAGGACACAGACATTTATTCACAGCCAGGCACTGAAAAACAGGGAAAGATATTTGTAAAAAGATGAATCAACAGAAATATCAATTAAATCGGGTCCGGAGACCAGAAAGAGGAGCTCTCATACCCTGTAATGATAGCAGCGTCAAGCAGGAGGAATAAAGACTCTTCTTTCCTGGCAAGGACTCAGCCAGTGAAAAGCCATGGGCTCTTTGTATACTAGAGCCCTCCCCACCTCCTTTTCCTCCCTGTAAGAGATTTCTTCCCTTGCAGTGCAGGGATTTGCATATGACTCCCCACAATTGCAAACACAGAATTGCAATTCTCTACCAATCCCAAATAAACCCATGTTTGCTGAAGAAATATCTATCAGTGTATTTGTTTTGGGTCAACGCATTTCTTTCTATAGCTCAGGTAAGTATCACTCTGATGTTAGGCATGACGGCCGGCAGGTTACAGGAAAGGTTAATTCTAAGGCAAATGGGAAAATATCTGGTTGGCAGGACCAGTCATACTTTGCTGGTAAACAGGAAATAATAGATTTTCCCCTTAAGACAGGGGACCAACTGAACAATAGATATCAAGACTATACTGAAACTATTAGCCTGACCTAGTTGCTATACAGTCTGTTGCAACAGTAGTGATGGGGAAGATATGTGTATATTCAGAACACTTGGTGGTATATTTCAACGACGATGCTGGAGATGTAAAATAATTTTCTTTAGTGTGTTGATTCCTGATTAGAATATTTCAAATGTTAACTAATCTTTTCCTAGTAGGGAAATTAAAGATAATTTATACACACACACATGTATACACACACACACCACACTATTTATACTAAAGAATTTTAAAAGTAAAATAGGATATAGTCAGTTTAAAAAAGAAAGACACATAGAGAGGTTCTTATTTATCACATTTGGAGCTGAAAGTAACAAGAATTCTGCCTTTTATTTGAGAGTTAGTATATTGTATTTTACCATCTAAAGAACCTTAAATCTTATAAAACACTTGGTGCTGTGAACAGGGTGGTTGACTCTTAGATAACTTTGGAAAGACTGCTCTTGGCTTATTAATTGGTTCCAAACCATTACAAGAGAGGCTTGGGACTTATTTGCTGCTGTATCTATGAGTGGTCACTACTTCTCTCTTTATCCGCATTTCCTAAGTGTGGGAGTATTCAAAGCAAACAGTGCTAATTGGCTACACTGCAGGCTTCATATTAGCCCAGTGGGGGCTTTAGTGCAATAGGAGTGATAGGCCACTAGAACCACTTAACTGGGTAGGTCTCTCCTGTGCTTCCTGTTGCAGCCTGTGTTTGCTAGAGGCTTATTGCAGGAGCTGTCACTTCTTTCACAGTGCCACTTTATTATTCGGGGCGGAACTCTGGTTTGTGTGTTTCGGTGCCCCTCTGCGAATTGTATCCTTGGAGACCATTAGTAGCCCGATATTTACCCAAAGAGGGCAAGGGAACAAATATCTCCTTCTTGCACCCTCCCTGTAAGAAGACCTGTTGAAGTTACCCAGTTGTTTAAATAATACAGGATCTCCCAGCCAGTGCACTTAGGCCTTGTAAGTTTCCCCATCTATCCCCATACAAAGGGACTGGTACTTTGAATATGAGGGCTTATTGTACTATCCCCAAAAGAATGTGTTAAATAAAGCTTTATTTAAGTGTAAATATCAATCCCTGTGAGGTGAACTAAGAAGCCTGGGAACAAAATGGCTTTCTGTGAGGCAATCCCTGCCATCTGGAGACTTGCCATGGAGCTGGTGAAAGTGTTAAGAAGTCTCAAGCACAGAATAATAATCCCTGAAATCACAAACTAAGCTAGTAAAGATTCGCTCTCTCCAGAACTGTCACTCTGCTCACTGTGCATCTCAGATGTCACATTGGGTGACAACAACAAAAGTTATATCAAGGAGATTAGAAACCAGAGAAAGGGGAGGTACTGGTGATGCACCTGTGTCTGCATTTTCCAGTTTCCTCTTGCCCAAATCAGCCTTGTGCTCCCTAGCATTCTCCACCATAGCACACGATGGGAGTTTTATTTTTTAAACTGTGTGTTTTAAACCTGCCTCTTAACCATTGATCACTGACTCATGATAGGCTGTGTCCAGATCTACCTTGGTTAAGTTGAACACTTTTTTAATTGACTTCTATCTTACACACTTCTTTTGGCTCCAATTCCTGATTTTCTTCTGGGGAACCCCTCCTCCTCCCTTTTAAGTATCTCTGCCTCAGATGGGTCTTTCCTGCACATACAAACCACAAGAGCAAATAATAATTTAGAGTAAGATGTCCACTTAGTTCATTTGACCTCGGACAATTCTGATTCATAGCTGTTATACTTACTGAATTATACTTAGTTCTGTCACACTCCAAAGCATTCTTATTTAGATAATATGGACTCGTCATCATTAAGAGGTATTTTCTATCCCCCTTAATGCAGCAGTTGATTCAGCCACATTCACAGCCATTTAGATATTTTATGTTTGCTGGACATGCCAGAAGAGAGGCAAGAGTTGAAGCGGAGAGGGTTTAATGTGCATAGGCAGGCAGGGAGGAGTGGGTTATTGAGTCTACCACTCAGTGGTGGTGCATTAGAATATAGCCAGCATTTTGGAGGGTGTGGCCAGAAAATCTGGATCCTTGTGATCAGTTTTGATCTGTGATACTCAGCTGTTCCTTATTTTATATCTCTATTTTCTCAGATTCTAGAGCCAACCAATGTTTTCCCCTTGGCATTCTGGACCATCATTTTTCATTACTTGCCACCATCTTAGTATTCATTGGTACAAATGAAATCTTATAACTTAGCATCTATATTTCCATTTACCAAAATACACAAAATAGTCACAAGACATTTTATCCATTTTTTGATGTGCCTTATTGTTCAGCTGATATTTCATTCCAGTGTTCTACTTGGCTCTTTCTAAACCACATCCAAGTGACATTTAAGTAAAAAATAAAAACACCATCAAAAAACAGTTTTTTATAGCTTCTTATTTTTTAAACTTTTACTATACTCCTAAGAATCTTCCTTTGTCTAAAATTGTATACAACTGTTAACGTACCTGAGTTTTCATGAAATCTGCCAGTGAAAAAAAATACTGTTATTTTTTACTGCAGAGTAAATATTTTCACCTGGAGACCAATTGTTAAGCAGTACACAGCTTTTGCATCAGTGGTTATTTATGGTGCAAATTCATATAACTTGAATCATACATTTAGCTTATAGATTTTTAAAGATACATATGTTAACACATATTTAGTGTAATATGGTCTTATCAGTGAAGATTGTATCTATTTTAAGTAATCAAAAGAATTACCAATAAACACTATAAATCAAAATGATAAAAATCCATAGAGAAAAAAAAATCCCTTTTAATTTACATATGGTTTAATTGTATCAGTATAGATGAAAAAAGTCAAGCTTATATGTGAAAATAATATTATTGAATCAAATAACTCTTATTGAATTCCAAGTTCAATTGTCATCGGACAATAGTGGGGATTTTTTTTTGTTTAAATATTGCAAGGCTAGCATTTTAAAAGGTTATGCTGCACAAGGGAAAATAAAACTTTGATTCATGTACAAAGGTTATTGAAAAACTACATGTTTTGTTTATATATTAGAATTTCTAAAGATTCATTCAGAGCTGTAAGTATCTAATGTAAAAATTTGGATGGACATTAGTTAGAGGTGACAAAATCATATTTTTCTGTTTGGTAGGGAATTCCACTAGTTTAAAGTCCCTTTCATCTTTCAGTTTATATGATGCAGCAAGGTGTGAGTTGAATTCTAATTGCGATTAGTTAATATAATCATGAGAAGCAGCCCATTGAAATTCTATATTGAAGGTTATGATGGGATTCCCCAGGATAAATCGGGCTTGATTCTAAGGACTTACATGTACACAATTTTAAATAGTCATGCTGTCCATAATAATTTTAATGAATACATTTATTAACTCTATAGATTTAGTGAATCTATTGCTATTAAAATTAATGAAGCAGTAACTAGTTTGAGAAATTTTATTAGTATTGGAAATATTAAAATAAAATTGGTTTCAGCATATGAGTATTGAATAGATATATTTGTGAACATAAATTGTCAGAATTCAATATTGACTGTGAAAACTTAATGTTAAGAAGACATGGAATATAAAAACCCTGAGATAAAGACTCCTAATTGAAATAAGGCAGAGGGGGGTCATTTTTTGATGTGTCAGTTAAAAATGAAGCAGCTCAGGCCACATGTTTTTTATAGAAGCAGATCTTAAATTCTAAATCAACTAGTGAAGTGCATGATGCAGATAGGTGAATAGTAAATATTTTAAACTCTATGAATGAGCCCATATTTCCCTTTTGAATTCCATTTAAAATATATAAAAGTACATTTGTGAAAAGTAATCTGTCTATTCTAGAATTGAACTTAATATGGATTATTTACATTAAGTAAACTATTTACCATAACCCATAGAACCAGATATAAGTGTGGATGCAAAGGTGGAGTTCTAAGTTAATGTATGTATATTCCTGACATAGAATTAGAGGAGCTTAGGCTTTCCCATTGCTAATACATTTCTTCTCAAAAGTAGTGTTCAAAATTGTTGTAGAAAAACTGGAGGCATAAATTATAAGGATATTCTAGCCTTTATGTCTAAAGTGATTTTTCCAAAAATTTGAACATATTTAAAGCAAATAGTGTGATTAGAGCAATGGAAGAAATGTTATTTTATGTCACTTCATATTATACCTGAATTGCAATATCTGTGATTAAAATTATTTTATTTTGTCTTTTTTAAGGCTGTACCACGGCATATGGAGGTTTTTCTTTCCAGGCTAGGGGTCGAATTGGAGCTGCAGCCGCTGGCCTATGCCACAGCCACAGCAACGCCAGATCCAAGCTGCATCTGCGACCTACACCACAGCTCATGGCAACACCAGATCCTTAACCCCCTGAGTGATGCCAGGGATTGAACCCCCAACCTCATGGTTCCTAGTCAGATTCATTTCCGCTGTGCCATGGCGGGAACTCCAATCTGTGATTAAAATCATTTACTAAAATATTAGATAGTATCTTCGTAAAATCGAATAGATAGCTTTTATGACTCCAATGGAAAGCCTAAGTAATATTAATATATTTTATTTCATTTTGGTTATTATTTAAAAATTGGAAAAAAAGGGAAAGTTAAAGGAATTAGCACCTAAGAATTGGCCCATGTGTCCATTTTTAGTCATCTCTCCCAAACTTAAATGCCATTTTGACTTCTAATATCAAATATGTATTGTTTTGTATTTAATCTTTATGAAAATGATACAATGCATGTTCTTTTATACCTAGTTTATTTTACCTAATATTATACTTGTGATATTTTTCCATATTTTTGTTTATAATGATAATTTTGTTGACTTGTCATTGTTGACTAGTATTCCATTGTGTGAATATACCATAATTTATTTATCCTCTATTTTTTTTGGGGGGGGGGGAGATAGGGGGATTTTTTGTTTTGTTTGTTTGTTTGTTTGCTTTTTAGGGCTGCACCTGTAGCATATAGAACTTTCTGGGCCAGGGGTTAAACTGGAGCTGCAGCTGCCAGCCTACACTACAGCCACAGCAACGTGAAATCCGAGATACATCTGCAACCTACACCACAGGTCACTGCAATGCTGAATCCTTAACCCACTGAGCAGGGCCAGGGATTGAACCTCTGTCCTCATGGATACTGGTCGGGTTCATAATACACTGAGCCACAATGGGAACTCCTTATTCTTCTATTGTTGATAGACATGGATTAAATTTTAGTTTTTAGCTGTTACAAATAACATCGGTGTACACATATGTGTGCATTTACTTTTCTGGTAGGAATATACTTAGAAGTGGAATTACTAGGCTCATGGATGTTAATATTTTCAGCACCAGTAGATGTAACGAAAAAGTTTTCACCAATCGTAATTTCTACCAGTGATAACTGAGAATTCTACTTTCTGCATATCTACACTAACATTCTGTGTTGTCTTTTAGACCTGTCCTAAATTATGAAAATATTCTGATTTCTTTTAAAAGATGTTTTGGTTTAACCATCTTGGAAGGACTTTTGCCACATCTTGAGCACTTTGTAAACGTTAGTGTTATTTTTGTAGAAATTTTAGTAAACATTAGATAACACTTAGTCCTAACAGCTTAGAATTCATGGTACTTGGAGATCAATCTCCTATGTAAGTGAGTAAATATATTACAAGCAGAGAATCAAATTTGTAATTGTCCTAGGAAAAGTAGGAAGTCTGGTGTAAAAATGTTCCTAATTTCTCCTTGAGAATCACTCAAGGAAGATATTTTATAATGCCTCGATTTATTTCTGATTTTTTTAGGATTTTATGTTTTTTTACATGTGCTGAAGGTAAATTCAAAATATTTTCATGTCTTGGCTATTGTGAATAGTGCTGCAGTGAACATGCAGGTGCATGTATCTTTTTCAAGGAAAGTTTTGTCCGGATATATGCCCAAGAGTGGGATTGCTGGGTCATATGGTAGTTCTATGTATAGATTTCTAAGGTACCTCCCTAGTGGTTGTGCCAGCTTACATTCCCACCAACAGTGGAGAAGGTTTCCCTTTTCTCCACACCCCCTCCAACATCTATTATTTGTGGACTTATTAATGATGGCCATTCTGACTAGTGTGAGGTGGTATCTCGTGGTAGTTTTGATTTGATTTCTCTAATAATAAGGGGTGTTGAGCATTTTTTCATGTGCTTGTTGGCCATCTGTACATCTTCCTTGGAGAAATGTCTATTCAGGTCTTTTGCCCATTTATCAAGTGGGTTGTTGGCATTTTTGCTGGGTCACCATGCTGTGCAGTAGAAAATTGACAGAACACTGTAAACCAGCTATAATGGAAAAAAATAAATATAATTATACAAAAAATAAATAAAATATAATAGCACAGTAAAGAAAAATATTTTCAAAATCTTTACATTCATTATATATTCTTTATCATGACGAGATTCTTCATTCCATATTTTACTTTGTAATAGAATGTTTATAATTTAAATTGCCAAATTCTTAATATTATAAAGCTAAAAATAAACTGAAACCATTTCATTTTATTTCCTGATATTAGGATTCAAAAGGAATCACTAATTTTTTTGAGAACATTGAGGAAAAACTCTACCAACATTAAAAGTCAGTTATCTTAGAGTGAATACTAATGGGTGATTTTATTTTAAACCCAGTGCTCTACATTTTCAATAATTGGTATATGTTTCATAAGCTAATTCATGATACTTTAGTAGGGAAAAAAGTTAAAGGATAAAAGCCATACATCAAAAACTTCTTTATATTGCATGAACTTGAGAGACTTAAAATATTACAGTTGTCTGGCTTACCAGAAATGTTCCTCTATTGAGATTGAATTCCCTTGGAAAATAGTTGCCTTCTATTTTCACTTGATACATTCAGCTACCCAATGAGATTAGATGTTAGGATTTATAGTCTGGCTTGTGCAAATTATAGCTCTTTTGCAAGGGTGAAAACATGGAAGGGAGTAAGCAGTATATTTCCCATGCTCTGTGTTTGGCTTTTAACTGGATACATAAACTGGTAGTGATCTGATCAGAAGGAAAGTAGGATACATTTCAATTTGAAGGGATGTTGTAATTCTCTGAAATATTGTTCTTGTAGTTCACTTGGATTCTGCTCAAGCTGTAGAAGTAAAAATCTAAAAAAGGAAACACTT
The DNA here is from genome assembly GCF_016906955.1 of Phacochoerus africanus. Classification (NCBI taxonomy): domain Eukaryota; kingdom Metazoa; phylum Chordata; class Mammalia; order Artiodactyla; family Suidae; genus Phacochoerus; species Phacochoerus africanus. Next base: position 52,706,253 of record NC_062556.1, on the reverse strand, counting down.
TGATCAGTGAATTCTTTCCTTGGAAACTGAAGCCCACTTCTAATATGTGACTGTATGCATCTCGTTTTTAAGAGTACTGGGGGTGTGGATTAGAACAATTTTTACATTTCTTAAGAAATGATTATTGGTAAAGGAAAGAGGTAACAATGGTTGTTAATGTGTGTATGTTTGTTAACATGTGTGTATGTTAAAATGGGATATTAAATATTAATTTAAAATAAAAGCATTAAAATGTTGAGTATAAAATGTAATTAAAGCATTTCTTTCTATTAGTCTACATTACTAAAATTAAAGCCTGGAAATTCAAAACCCAAACCACTGTTTATCTGTAATACTACACATGATAACAGTCATTCAGTATAACCTTGATGCCAGAATAATAGGTTAAATATAAATTGTTGTTTCTGCTCTTATTTAAATAGAATCCCTCCCTGTCTTCTAACCTCCTTTTCCACTGATATGTTATGTGAGTATTATAAATCCAATTTCAAAAATTATTTTCTTTCTTTCTTTACTTAACTGTTAAAGTCATAATTCATTAAATAGAGACTACAAATTATGTATGTTTACTGAAAGCTCCAACTGAGGTCAATGGGAAAATTAAAGTAAGCCTTTAGTAATATAAATATTAATGCTTTATTGTAATGAAGAAAGCTGTGATAGTCTCTGAATTTTTTTCATTCTATTTTTTGGCTTTTATTTAAGATTATTCACTAAATTAAGGTGGCTTGTTTGGCACAGAAAAAGAAAACAAATATCCATTTTTCAGTCGAAAATATACCTTATTCTCATATCATTATAACATTATTAGAACTGTTATTTTAGTTACAGCATGTAACTACATGATATTAATGGTATAAAACTCTTCTCAGAACTCAAATCGCATTAACTAATTTAATCCTTACAACAACAATATGAGATCAATACTATTATTTTTCCCACATTTTGGAAAGGTAAGTAAAAGTGAGGTTAAAGTATTTACTAAAAGTTCTACAAAAGTGATGATCCATACTGTGAAAAAAAACATTAGATGAGAAATCAAGACTCTGTGTATTTTTTTCTGTGCATTTCTAAAATCATAAGAAGATATGTGATTTGGGTATCCTGTTTCCAAAGACTTGAGAAAGATTGCATTTACTATTCTGGCATTGTTTTGCAGTGGGTACTGAATTTAATAATTCAACTCTGCATTGTTAGTATTTTACCTTTTTGTAGATAAGCAAACTGAGATTTGAGGGATTGAACACTTCCTCCCCAAATATATATTAGTGATTATGAATGAAATCTAGACCTTTTTCAGTTCTAAAAGATCAAGCGCATTCCATTATCCTAATTCTTATCCCCACAATTTTATATCATAATTTATTTGATTATATGCTATACTTATTTAAAATTGTTCTCCAGCATTGACATTTCTCCACAGACACAGAGTAGCTTTAATGATTCTATGAAACAACTTCTCCAAATAAATCTAATGCGTATGTGGTTTATTGCCCTACTTGACTTCTCATCAGTAATTGATGCTGCAGGTCAGCCCTCTAGAAATGCTCTGCTTTCGTACTTAGAGTAAAACATACTGCTGGTTTATTTTCAACTTCCTGGCTTCCTTAAGCTTTTTTTTTTTTTTTTTTGGTCATTTTATGGCCACACCCAGGCACATGGAGGTTCCCAGGCTAGGTGTCTAATCGGAGTTGTAGCTGCTGGTCTACACACAGCCCACAGCAATACCAATCCAAACCCTGTCTGTGACCTACACCACAGCTCACACCAGTGCTGGATCCTTAACCCATTGAGCAAGGTCAGGAATTGAACCTGCATCCTCATGGATGCTAGTCTGGTTCGTTAACCACTGAGCCATGACAGGAACTCCCCTCAAGCTTCTTTAGTAACTCTGAAGGGTGATTTTTCTTTTCACAGTTTCATCCATTGGAGATGGTTAAACTTTGCCAAGTAAGCAGAGACACGGAGTCTATTTTTATGAAAAATTTTGAAATGTATATAGATATCTTTTATGTTACTATTTTCATTAAGAATGAAATCACTATATTATTTAAAAACATTCTCAAGTGTCTGGCTCACATAGAAGCAGTTATGTTCATCTTCAAATGATTTGGGCATAATATGTTGATGGACACACAGACTATTTTTACTGAAATATAACATAGGACTGACTTTGGGGGAATCGAGAAATATTCTGTTGTGTATTATTCTTTAAGGAGATGACATTTATGAGGGACCGTGATTCATGGGACTTCAGTATTGGTAATGGAGTCGTCTAGAGAGTAAATATAAAGTCACATTCCTGTGACTATGGTGCCCAAACTGAGAGGGATTTGAGGCTGGCAAAAATCCTTACTCTGCTAATGTATTTCTTGTTTAGGAACATAGTTGTTCTTTATTAGTATAGAAATGGGAGTTCCCGTCGTGGCGCAGTGGTTAACGAATCCGACTGGGAACCATGAGGTTGCGGGTTCGGTCCCTGCCCTTGCTCAGTGGGTTGGCGATCCGGCATTGCCGTGAGCTGTGGTGTGGGTTGCAGGCGCGGCTCGGATCCCGCGTTGCTGTAGCTCTGGCGTGGGCCAGTGGCTACAGCTCCGATTGGACCCCTAGCCTGGGAACCTCCATGTGCCGCGGGTGCGGCCCAGGGAAATGGCAAAAAGACAAAAAAAATAAAATAAAATTCTTTCAACTTAAAAAAAAAAAAAAAAAAAGAAAAAAGAAATAATACAGTATGTTTCCGCTTCCTCGGATAGCCTGGGTTCTCTGAATCCAGTGGAAAAAAAAATTCACATTAAATTGAATTTCATTGTGTATTTACAAAAATACTAACTTAGAAAGAGACTTTAGAAGTTTTTTTTTTTCCCCTTAAGTCAGGTAATTTCTCATCAATAATAGACATGGAAGAAAATATAAATGTGATCAGAGAAGAGGAAATAAAAAATAGTGGTTAAAAGTTTGAATTATAGGGAGTTCCCATTGTGGCTCAGTGGGTTACTAATCGGACTAGACTAGTATTCATGAGGTTATGGGTTTGATCCCTGGCCTTGTCCAGTGTGTTAGGGATCCAGTGTTGCAGCGAGCTCTAGCATAGGCCAGCAGCTGCAGCTATGATTTGACCCCTAGCCTGGAAACTTCCATATGCCATAGGTGCATTCCTAAAACAGAAAAAGGTTGAACTATGGAGAAATACTCTTGAATTAATGGAAAGGATTCACCATTTAATATAGGTATGACCTTGGTCAGATTACTTAATGTTTCCATATCATATTTGGTCATCTACAAATTGGAAATATTATCTATTTTATAGATAACATTAATATTTTATAATGTTAATTTTGGGGACAGCATTTATGACATCTTGAATACTTTGCAAATGTTGGCTGTTATTATTGTTACAAAGCAGGACTGGATATGAAAACAATTCCGAACTAGAGGCCAAAAGACCAAAGATTGAATTCTGTATCCTCAAAATTAGTGAGCAGGGTAATGTTGCTGACTGTAACATGATGTAAAGATTTGTGCATACTCTGTCTCTATTTCAAAGTTATCCTGTTAGTTTGGGTACCATATGTAAGGCTGCATTGTAAATTAAATCACTCATTAATGCTTTTAATTTACCTTCAACCCTGTCTCTAGAGTGATTGAGCTATAGTTATCCTTATTAGAATCTCTCGTATGAATGAAATATGTGTCCTCATTCTGGGAAACAAATTTTGGGTTTTTTTTTTCCCTTCAGATATGGCCTCTATTTACATGAAATTGTCTGCCTTTGCTTCCTTTAAACACTGCACTTAAGTTATACACAGCTATTTACCCCTGCCCCAAATAGGTTTTCAGATTCAGATAATGTTCTTTCTGGAATAAATATATTTACAAATGATCTCTCTACTAGAAGTGTACCACCTCTCCAATTCAGGTCCACTTTAAGAGTGTGAAAGTGGTCTTTGAAAGTATTTAGAGTTCCCATCGTGGCTCAGTGGTTAACAAATCCGACTAGGAACCATGAGGTTGAGGGTTCGATCCCTGGCCTTGCTCAGCGGGTTGAGGATCCGGCATTGCTGCAAGCTGTGGTATAGGTAGTGGACACGGCTCGGATCCCGCATTGACGTGGCTCTGGTGTAGGCCGGCAGCTGCAGCTCCGATTAGACCCCTAGCCTGGGAACCTCCATATGCTGCGGGTACGGCCCTACAAAAAAAAAAAAAAAGTATTTATCATTCAGATGTGCCTCAGTTCACTCATCAGTTGTATACCATGGTTTATTAACCAGAATTTTAAGTAAATGTGAGAATAAACAGTTCAATATCAGTCAATAAGAAAGCAAATATCATATCTTCTAACCTAATTTTACATGTTGACAATGAAACATATAAATAATGTCATATGGATAATAAAAAAGCTAAATTAGAAAAATTTAAACTAAGCACATTAAAAGTGACTTAATATAAATTAATTATGCATGAATGGAAATCTGTACATATGGTTATTTTCAAATATATGTGCACTTGATAGGTAAGTAAAGTTTACTGCAAAGAGACTGTGGTAAACGAGGAGTATAAACAAAAGTGAGTGTCTCACAGCAGATTTAAACTCATAGAATTTCTAACTCTGTGTAACTGACCATAAACATGCTTATCTGCATCTTCCACTGTAATTATCTTGTCAGTTTTCAAAATCCATAGCTGATGTGTTTGTAAGAAACAATTTCCAGGTATGTCATGCGTTACCTAACCCCACTGAGAATCAAGTCAATCAAAACAGAAAAGGAAGTGACATTTCTGATTTGATATATTGATACATTTGATCTTCTATCATGGTCCTCAGTAATGCTTGGTGAAATGTGGGGATTAGAAATACAGTGTCATAAAGTGGAAATGGCACTAGTATAAGGGAAACCTTGACTCTTCAGTTTTGAGGTGAGTAGGATATTTACATAGAGTGAGACTGAAAAGTGCCTTGGTAGAAGTTCATGACTGTGCATGGACATTGGCTGAAAGAGAGCAGTATAAAGGCTCATGTAGTGAGCATACACACTGGTGTTTGAGGAGGGTCAGGGGATAGGGATTGTTGGGAGGGAGCACAGGACAATAAAACATTTGATGTCTTTTGTGAATATGTGCATGAACAATGAATAAACTTGAAGGTCATGAGATGCCTGCATTTTCTGAATTAGAGGCTAGCAGCATTTGGTCCAGACTTCTAAGAGACTGTCTGTATGAAATACAGTGCAAGCACTATGGGAAAGATCTGAGATAGGGCTGGAAATCAGGGTGTATTCTCTACGGGTGGAATTGAGGGCTGTATGCTTTGTTACAGTACGCCATGTACCCTTATGAAAACATATTATAATAATCTTACATGTTACAGAACAAATAGAGGAAGATCTTCGTCTTTAGATACAGGGATGTGGGGGTCAGAGGGCATGCACGAATGATATTATAATTGAAAACACAATAGTAAAAGATTTTATTCAGCATAAAGTCTTGTTAAAGACCTATACAATTGAATTACTTTGCTGTAGATTAACTGTAGCTCAATTTAAAGAATGTGTATATATATGTATTTTATATATAAATATGAAATACATATATATATGGCTGGGTCACTTTCCTGTATAGCGGGAATTGGCACAACATTGTAAACCAACTACTCTTTAATAGAAAATGTTAAAAGCTATACCTCAATTTATTAAAAAAAAAGGCTAAAGAAAGAAAAAAAGAAAATGATAACTACGGGAGGTTATGTATGTGTTAATTAGGTTGATTGTGGTGATTATTTCACAGTGTATACACATGTCAAAATGTAAATGTATGCCTTAAATGTACACTTCATATTTGTCAATTATGCCTCAGTGAAGATGAAAAAAAGGAAGGGGGGAGCTTAGATAGATATAGAATCACATGTGTGTGTGTGTATATATATATATACTCATGACCTTTAATTCTACATAAAATTTGCCAGTTAATGAGAGTATAAATTATAAAATTCTGACAACTGGTTCGCATCACTCTTTTCAAACTTTTTATTTTATTTTATTTGGTCAATAAAGGGAATAAGATGGAGCTTTAGAAATGGATGTATGGCAAAAACACAGTCCCTCCATTGAAATATTAAACACAGTATGTTTCATTTCTCTTTGCCTTTGAAGTGTAAGGGCTAATTGTTCCGTACTTGTTCAGCAGCAAATGTTTTTACAGCTCACATTGCCATTTAAAGCTGCAGAAACACAAATGAAACTCCATAAGTCATCCTGTTTTAACGGAACAAGGGGACACTGTGACCTGCAAGGATGTATGTTGCTGGCAGTAGAATGTGCTAAATTTAATTTGAACTAAAGCTCTGAGGAAATACCCAAGATTAAATGTCCATGTTCTTGAAATCTTGTTTAACTTACCTACACAGCAGCAATATATTTTTTTTTATTTTGTAGTGTCACTGTAGCCTTATTTTTGTATGCATTGGTGAGCACACAATGATCAATTATAACTTATACAATGACATTCAGTTAGCTGCAATTGATAAGATTTCTCAAAAGAAAAATGAGAATCTCTTTTCTTGATTTAGAAAATATCTTTCTTTAGGTGTATGGCCTTATAAAGAGAAACAGGCTGTAGTTCATACTCAGAAACAACTAAAGAATGCTGTTAGAATAAAAATAATCTCCACTCATACAAAAAGCTGAATAATGCATGCCTTACACCTGATTAGCCACATTAGGAGCTTTGTACACTTTTCAAATGCTTCCTTGTCGGTATACTTCTGAAATCTTCCCAATGTGACAGTTTATATGCTGCACTTGAAACTGTTGTCATTAGAATAACTACCAGTAAATGTCCTGGAGGCCATTGCTCATTTGATTGCCAAAATTTGAATTTTTGAATTTGTGCTCTGTCTGATACAAATAATACATATTTATGTAAACATATTTATATTTTAAAATTTATATACATAAAATATTTATATAAATATATAAAATATATTTTAATCTTATATTTTAATTGTATATATTTATATCTAATTCTGTAATTTATACAATATCTAATTCTTATATAACGGCAATGACATTGCAAATAAATTTGCTTTCTTTATAAAACTATCACTTTAGAGATGTATTTTAAAATGATAGTTTTGATAACCGTAAGGATATTGATGTTGAATCCATAAAGTTGTTTTTAGGATAAATAAGAAAATAAATATAACAAGAAGGTTTGACATTAATAAACTGTATTGGAAGGAAGTCTAAAAAGTCTCAGATTTAGTGTTGGTTTTCCTAAAGCTTTTGCATCTATTTTTTGAGAAATATCATCTATTGACTAATGATACAATATTGTGCTATACTCAAAGTGAATAGTGGCGTTAGTGAGTGCTGTAGGCATATTTATGTAACTGAGGTGTTTAAACAAGGCTTAATAGATGGTGTTCTCTCTGCTCTTACAGTAGTATAAGAGAAGTTAATTCATTAATCTTAGACCTTAAAAGATACTTTTATAAAAGGTTTTCAGCAGGTGCATAGGGATCATGTCAGGGAGAGGTGAAATAAACATGGTAAGATAAGACTAGAATCTAGTGTGTTTTGAAATGCTGTGTTCAGAAATTGAACTTTTCATTTCGGCTCCTTCTTTCTGGACTTTTTATCAATGCCTGCTTTACATACTACACTAAAACAGGAATTCTATTTTGATTGAAAGAAAAAAGCTTTTTACCATACAAGAACAGTTATATTTTCAGGCATTCTCTAATTCTGTTTATCATTTAGATTAATTTAAAGGCATGCAATTTGATTTATTAATGCCAAGGGTACTTTTTACTGCTTTGGCATTCTAATGCATTAAAAAAGAAGTAATAATTCCTTTAGTAGATAAAAATAACTTTTTTTACATTTTACTGCAAAAATACCTATAAATGCAAAAATCATAAACTATTACACAATTTTTAAAGGATAAATTATTTACATTAAAACACAACAGAGATAATTTTGGTAAGTAGAAATAATTTGTTATTTTTCACTCTATAGAACACAAAGATAAAACATATTCGATTTAATAATAGATAACATGTCACACCTTCTAATGAACCATGTAATCATAGAAAGAAAAATTTTGTTTTTTATGTCTATCCAAATTACGTATTTGTTTGCTACCAGAATATATTGAACCCATTAAGATCCACTGCAATGAAAATGTAATATTTATTTATCTTTTCATTAATTCATTTGGACTAGAGAAATTTATTCAATGATATTTATGATATTACAGAAGAAGTGGTTATTTAGAGAGATTATTTTCATGTAAAAAGTTACATGATTGAATGCCAGGAAATCAATGAGGAGACTATTGCCAGAGTGAGTTAGAGGAAGAAAGAAAGGAAGAAGGGATACAGACATAGAAAATAGAAATAATAATGTACCTGGATAATCCCAATGGATATAAAGGATTTGAGAACACGAGGATAAAATTTGTCTGTAGTTTTCAAATACATTCATATAAAAATGCGAAATCATCACTCACTTATTTGCAGTCATCCCCTGTTCACCCTAGACTTGTTTTACTTCCCTGGCTTTCCTCAATTCCTCTTCTCATTCCCTTCTGATTTCAATTTGAGCTAGTCTATAGGAAAGAAAACCCACTTTAAGAGTTTTAAGTAGAAAAATATATATATATATGATATATATTAAAAGGAAATTCAGAGACTTGGAGAGCACATGTGAAAGGACAATGCTGAAAATACACTCTGAAGCCTCCTGGGAGGTCCCCTCTGCCTCAGCCACCTGACATAGGTGCTGCTGTTGGTGGTCTCCATACTTTTTCCACTACTGCTCCAAAAAATAAAAATAAAAAAGAGTTGCCATTGCCATGTACCCAGATTCCTAGCTGTTTCCATACCTTCACACTTAATATAAATGATGGCAGTCTTGGATTATGAGTTCCCGACTTCTCTCTTGGGTAGCTGGACCCTATGTGCAAATAACCTTTCTTTAATAACAGGAACTCTAGCTTTCTAGCCCGCAGCTGGAAAATATGGAAAATCCATGTTTATACTTAACTCTGTTCATTCTTCATCAGTCACTACTTAGCCTGACTTTTTCGAAATTTTTTTTTTTTTTTTTGTCTTTTAGGGCCACACCTGTGGCATGTGGAGGTTCCCAGGCTAAGGGTCAAATTGAAACTCTAGCCACCAGCCTACACCACAGCTACAGCAACATGAGACCTGAGCCACATTTGTGACCCACACCACAGCTCAGGGCAAGGCTGGATCCTTAATCCCCTGAGCGAGGCGAGGGATCAAACCGTCATCCTCATGGATACTAGTTGAGTTTGTTAACTGCTGAGTCACGACGGGAACTCCCAAAATATTTTCTGTGTTACCCCAAATTGTGAAATACTGATATCGACAATCAACGAAGGAAACCAATTTATGTGACTAGATATGATAAAAATCTTATGAATTAACCTATACTTTTTACTGTGACAGTTCCATGTACATTCTAAGTTAAATAACTGAGTATGAATACAGGTAAAAATTTGAAAATGACTCTGTAGTTGAACATGGCTGATGTGTATTGTCAACTTTTGACAGGGTTGGTTTCTTCTATGGCTTTGTGTGTCTGTGTTTGGGAAGCAGTGGATAGCTGATCTTAAGTAATGAAGATAGTGAAGTTGGTTTCTCTTTCTTTTACGTTTCCCCATCGTACTTGTATAAGTTTCCTAGAACTGCCATGACACATTACCACCAACTTGGTGGCTTAAATCAACAAATTAATTTTTCTACAGTTCTCGATGCTAGAGGTGAAAATCAAAATATCGACAAGGCAGCACTCTCCACGGAGACTCCAGTGGGGAATGGTTCTGCCTTCCATCTAAAGGTGGCTTTCAGCATTCCTTTCTTTCCTTGTCTGGTTGCTGCATCATTCCAATCCTCACCTCACCTTAACATTACCTTTTCCTCTGGGTGTTTCATTTCCTCTTCTGTCTGTTATAAGAGCATTTTTATTGGATTTAAGGCCTACTGGGTATCTAGGATGGTCTCATTTTAAGATCTTAAGATGTATCTACAAATATCCATTTTCCAAATGAAGGTTTGCAAGTTCTCAGGTGCCAGGGATTTGGACATGGATGTGTCTTATTGGTGGCCACCATTTAAGCCGTTAGAGTATTGTATGGGGTAATTTAAAATGCCAATGAATGACAAATTTTACTTTTATTCACTTTTTATTATTGATTGCATCAGTCTCTTGGGAAACATGACAGAGAATCCACTATTATGTTTTAACCCTCAGAGAAGGCACTGGTGAAACAAAAATGAACAATAAAAATCCCTGCCTCTAAAGAGCTTATACTATGCTGATCTTAAAAAAACTATTATATTTTTAAAAACAATGTATCTGTCTAATAAAAGTATATAAATGTTCACCAGTGCATATGGGAAATAGCAGTAATTTTATGTCTTAAAAAGTGAAAGGAGCTTATAGGAACAAATATGGGAGAAAATGTCCCTGAGTTGAGATTGAAAAGTGAGTGGGAAGTTATTGGGATACAAACAGAAAAGCAATTACTCAACTAAAGTTCATATGAGACTATTTTACACATTTTTGTCTATTTCCATCATATTTAAATCTAGTGCATTTGAGTATAGCAATAATTATGCTCAATTTAATAAATTACCTATAGGTTTATTGTTTGCTGCCAATATATCCAACTTATTTTTAATTAAGTAGGAGCCAGTAAATCAATGATTGCAAAAATACATCAGAACCTTTTGCAAAAGAGTAATTGGAAAAATTGACCCAATTATATTTAAATGTCAGTATTAATTTAAAAATTTATCATAGTATTAGAAAGATATGTATCTTAGACCACGTGATATTGGCACTATCACTTGACAGATATTATTCATATTGGAAATAATTCTCCTGAGCTAGCCAAGATATTCAATTAGTGTAAGCCACACTCTCAAATGTTATGTAGCATTATCCTCTGAGAAGATCTTCTAGATCTTTAGTATATTATCTTTTGCTTATGACACTATGTCCACCTAAACATTCTGAATTGCAAATGGAAAAATTGATTCTACAACAGTTACCATGTGGAAAATCATTGTTACAGTCATGCATTTATATATCACATGATCTGTGATATTTTTGGCATTAGACTGATGCCGTTGCTGGGAGGAGGCCACAGCCTAAGGAATTGGTGCAACCCCCAGAATCAAGGAGAGGCAAGGCCTAGATTCTCCCCAGGAAGGAAAGGAACACAGAAGGAATACAGCTCTGTAGACACCTTGATTTTAGCCTTGTCACACCTGTTTTGGATTTCTGACCTCCAGAACTGTACAATAATAAATTTATGTGGTTTTGAGGAACAGCATTTGGTAATTTGTTACTACAGCCGTAGGGAACTCATGTAGAGTTTGATTACTATGTGCCAGGTCCTCTTCTCACGAAGTGTTTTACTATGGCAGGAGAAGACTGCGTTAATTATGATTAACTGTCAAGTCATTACTATACATTCACTGTTTAGTTCAGGGGTAGATAACCTTATCTTGCCAGTCAAAAAACATTTGGGGGTGTTACCAACTATGGCTCAGTGATTTGCTATCCAAATATTTATAACCATACATTATTCATCTTTACTGGGTTCTTCTCCATGACAAACAAGTATACATTTGAGTAGAGCTCTATGGTGAACTGTTTGCCTAAAATTAGCCACCAACATCAATTTTAAAATGTTTGCTCCTAGTTTTTCCCTATCTTGCCATGGCCTTACAATGAGAAATAATTCAGTTATGCTATTTTCAGAATAAAAGTGATGAAAACTGAAGATTATATTATACTATTGAGGGCAATATTCATATTTATGACTTGCAGTCCCTACTCTTGTCAGCAAAAGCATAACAATGACTGTTTTGATAAAATTGCCTGCGTGCTTTGCACATTATGGATTAGTTCAGTGTCTGTTACAAGTGGTCACAATGTCATAATAATTAAATGTTAATTTAATAGCAGCATTCTTAATTGTAATGAGTGGAACATAGCAAGCCATGAAAAGCATTTGGGCTATAGCATTAGTGAGTGTTTTCAAATGTTTTCCCTTATTCCCATTGAAATAATCATGTAGTTTTACACTCTGGTGGCTAGGCGCTTGATGCTGTAAGAGTTTTGCCTAATATAAATTACATAAGTCACAGAAAATGTCCCAGAACATCATGCCCTGTGGCTGATGAGACCCATATTGTTCTGCATTTTTCAAAATTAAATTGAGCCCCAGCTATTTAATCCAAGAACATAGCCAGCAATCATTTGCTATCAACTCTTATCACATGTATTATAGCTGATGCAGTTGTTGGTAAATTACCACTAGCTATAATATTTAAAAATTTTTCTTTGACCTTGATAACACAAAGTATTTATCTATTGAAATTAACATGCTGCTCACAGCTGTACCTTTTATCTTGCATTAAAAAGTACTTGACAACACGTGGTTGTACCTTGAACAAATCCATGTTTTTAAATAGCCTGTGTCCTATGTGTTGATCTTGGGCAATGATAAAGCGAAGATTGAACACCCATTTGTTAGGACAATTTTCCATTCAAGTGTTTCTTGTAAAAAAAAATAGCTTGTTCTTTATATGTCTCTCTCTCCAAATTTTTACTATCAAAGACTCATTTTTCACCCTAATCTACTCCATTCTTCGTTCTCTTTAAAAGAAAGTGGAAATTCTGCTGCTACATAAATTTTCTTTGCTGGCCCAACATCCAATTAATTCAAGAAGAAAACCTCTTTCCATTAAGTAATGGCCTCTATGTGGCCAGCATATTTCTAGACCTCCTTGCAGGAAGAAGGAAATGGTAAGAAGTTCCAAGAGTCGTCCCTGAATTCACAGGCATCCCGAGAAGCACCTGAGGTGAAAGACAGATAGTGTCCCTTCTCTGGTACCCACCTCAGAGACTCTTCAGTGTTAAGAGAGCACATCCCCTCATTTATTGAGAAATGTGGAATCGAGTATGCTTGAGTGAGTTGCACAATAAAAAGTTTTTCCTAAAGATAATGCCATGAGGCATTACTAGTAATACTAATAGTAATAATAATGAGCCTGAGGATCTAAATAATGCCTGTCTTCAACAGGAATTCTAAAAACAAGAAACAATAAATGGAACATGAAACATAGGAAGGTATAAATGGTATATTTAGCGTTACAATTCTCTAGTCTTCTATCTTGAACTCTGATCATTATCAGTCTCTGTACACTTACGTTGAGGTTATTTTCCACATTTACTCAGTTTCTGTAACTTAGCTAAAAGTAAAACAATATCTTTATGTAACAGTTTTCAAAACACTTTAACTTTTCATTTTGTGACTACCATTAAAATATGATAGAAGAAATAAGAGATAAGGAAACTTTTAGTAGATAAAAATGAATGCACACAAGTTAATACATTATTTATAAATATAGTAAATGATAAATTTGTGAGATTTTTGAACATAGGCTTTTTTTGAGCAGTTTTAGGTTCACACCAATATCAAGTAGAAAGTACAGAGGGAGGGCACTATATAAAGATCTCATAATCTATCATTGAAAAGAGTCTGAAACATATAAAGAATAAATACATATGAATTAAAAATATATGTACTATATACTATATATATGTATAAACAATTCACTTTACTGTGCCCCGACCCTATCAAACATTGTAATCAACTGTACTTCAATAAAAAATGAGTATACACACAAACAAAAATGACAGAGGGTTCCCCTGCCTCTCCCGCCCACCACCGCACAGCTCCCTCTACTGTCGACATCCCTGGCCAGAGTGGTTCACTTGTTACTATCAATGAACTTATACACAGGAGTTCACTCTTGGTGACATGTATTCTGTGGGTTTTGACAAATGTATAATGACATTCTTCCCAATAATTCATTTCTTGCTTAAGTAACAAAGGCTCCCATTTTCTTTGCTTGCATTCAAAGAACCTAAATAGTTAAAGCTAGTCAAATAACATGAGAGTGTTAGAGAAATGACTAGAATTCAGATCTTCTGACACTCCTTCCATTTTGCTGAGACAATATATGCACATGCTTAGCATAAATCCTGGAATGTGTGGGATGCTCAATAAACTATAATTCTTTAATACTCACATTAGTTTTGAGATCAATAAGAAGATAAAATTACATCTAGGTTTTTTTTAATGTGGGCTTCTTCTTTTAGAATTGCCACAAACTCCTGAAGAAAGTGCATAGGCATCTCAAAGGAGCACGTGAACAATATTGGTAGGAAAACTATCAGACAGGATATGTGTATGTCATGGTACCAAAGAGCCCCAGATTTTGTCTCCATTTCATGCGGTTGGGGTGTGCTACTTAATATATTTAAGTCTCAATTAGCTTTTACAATAGGATTAATGATTATACATATTTTGTATGGCTGCTTTGGTAGTAAGTATCTGACCTCAAGTCTAAATATGTGTCATCCTATTCCGTGCTCACATTCTGCGAACATCATAGACCCACAGGGTAAGCGATAAAATGATAGTGAAGCACTAACACAATTCTGGAAATGAGGAGTTATCCAAAAAACATAGTACCACAAATATTATGGAGAGCATCATGTTCTTGAGGAAAATATCCATCAATTTATGGACAAAAATAAATTATATACTAATCTGTAAGACAGATGTATCACCCTGGTAGGCATATAGTAGGCACTCTCCTGATTGAATAAAAAGTGGTATTTACATTTATGTTTTCACTTCATGTTTTATCCTCAAGCCAATTTCATTCAAAAAAGAAAACCGTGTTAGGTGGTTTAAATAGCAAATCACCTCTTCAGATTTTTATCTTTAATAACAATACAACATTAGAAATATTTGAAAACTTGCCCAAAGAAACCATCAACCCCAGACAACACAGTTCATTACTGATGATTTCACTGGCAGTTTAGGCAGTAAGTTGTAGATGGGAAAATTACTCACATAAGTGAGCATGTGTTTCATAGCAAGGCCCCTAAAGACAGCTCTCCTGGCCTCAATTCTCAGCTCCATCATAGGTATCGCAGTTCATTAACTCTGTCAGCTTGAGAAAATCGCTTATCCTTTCTTGACCCTTTTTTTTACCAGAACAGCATTTTTCTTTTTTCCTGATGTAAACTAAGTCACCCCCCCATGTCTTTTGTCATGTATTCTCAGTGTTCTCTCCTTACTAATCCTTTCTTTCCAAACATGATCAGAGGAAATCCACATGCATGGCTTTAGGTCTTTTTCAATCAATATTTTTCCTTAATTAACCAAATCATAAACATGTATTCAGTCATCATAATACATTCATAAAACTCAAATGTATGTTTTCAGATCTTGCCTCTAAAATTCATACTCCACTAGTTGGCTCAACATTTTCACTTTTTAGTTGAACTGACAATTCAAATTAATATGTCCAAAATTTTATATACAATACTATTTTCCCAAATATATAGTTTCCTAACCATTTATTTATTCTCCATATCTCTGTCAGTATGAATTTTTAGTTTAAGTCCAGATATATTCCCAGGAGTGGGATTGCTGGATCATATGGTAGTTCTATTTTTAATCTTCTGAGGAACTTCCATAGTGTTTTCTGTAGTGGTTCTACTGATTTCATTCCCACCAACAGTGTAGCGGGGGTCCCCTTCTCTTCAAACCCTCTCCAGTATTTCTTGTTTGTAGATTTTTTGATGATGGCCATTCTGACCTCATCATTGTTTTGATTTTCAGTTCTCTAATAGTTATTTTATGACAATCCGTATGTCTTTGGAGAAATGTCTATTTAGAGCTTCTACCCATTTTTTGTTTGAGTTGTTTGTTTCTTTGATATTGAGCTGCAGCGGGTATTTGCATATTTTGGAAATTAATCTCTTATCAGTCACTTCATTTGCAAATATTTTCTCCCAATATGTGGGTTGTCATTTCATTTTGTTTATGGTTTCTGTTGCTGTGCAAAACCTTTAAGTTTAATTAGGTCCCATTTGTTTTTTGTTGTTTTTTTTTTGTTTTTTTTTCCTTTTCATTACTCTAGGATATAGATCTGAGAAGATATGCTGTGGTTTGTGTCAGAGGGTGTTCTGCCTATGTTTTTCTCAAAGACTTTTATACTATCTGGTCTTATATTTAGGTCTTTAATCCATTTTGAGTTTATTTGGTGTATGGTGTTAGTGTTTTAATTTCATTCTTTTATGTATAGCTGTCCGATTTCCCCAGTGTCATTTATTGAAGAGACTGTCTTTATTATATAGCATTGCCTTCTTTGTCATAAATAAGTCAACCATAGCTGTATGGGCTTATTTCTGGGCTTTCTATCCTGTTGCATTGACCTATATTTCTGTTCTTGTGCCAGTATCATACTGTTTTGATAATGATTTCTTTTTAGCATACTCTGAAGCCAGGGAGCCTTCTTCCTCCAGCTCCATTTTTCTTTCTCAGTATTGGTTTTGATCATTCAGGGTATTTTTGTTTCCAAAAAAAAAAAACAATTTTTTTGGTTTTAGTTCTGTGAAAAATTCCATCGGTACTTTGTTGGGGATTGCATCGAATCTGTAGATTGCCTTGAGTTGTATGGTCATTTTGACATCAATTCTTCTAATTAAAGAACATTGTATATCTATCTGTTTCTGTCATCTTTGATTTCTTTTAACAGTGTCTTATGATTTCCAGAGTACAGGTCTTTGGCCTCCTTAGGTAAATTTATTCCTAGGTATTTTATTCCAGAGAAAACCATAAATTGAAAAGATACATGCACCTCAGTGTTCATTGCAGCACTTGGTTTAAATAACCAAGGTACGGAAACAATCTAAATGCCCATTGGCAGAGGAATGGATAAAGATGTGGTACATATATACAATGAAATATTACTCAGCTGTAAAAAAGAATGAATAATTCCATTTGTGGCAACGTGGATGGATCTAGAAATTATCATTAAGTCAGAGAAAAAGATCGTATGACATCACTTATATATGGTATCTAAGACAGGATACAAGTGAAGTTATTGCAGAACAGAAACAGACTCACAGACTTTGAAAGCAAATTTATAGTTACCAAAGGGGACAGGTAGGGGAGAGGAATGGATTAAGGATTTAGCATTAGCATATGCACAATGTGGTATATGGAGTGATTGGCCAGTGAGGACCTGCTGTATTGCACCAATAACTTTACCCAGTATACACTGATAATCTATGTAGGGAAAGAATCTGAAAAAAAAAAAAAAAACAAAGGATGTGTGTATATGTAAAACAATGACTTTGTGTATAGCAGAAATGATCACAACATTCAAGACCAATTATACTTCCATTAAACTCTAAAAATTAAAATTAAAATAATAAACAATCAAATCATAAATAAAATAATTATTATCTCCCTGAAAAAAAAATTCAACATCTTTCATTGGTTAGACAACTGACCTTATAGAACTGAAATGTAATCTGCTGGTGTGCCCTGGAAAAAGAGCAAGCGAGTAATCAATATGTACCACATTATTACCAGCAAACACTATTAGCCATATGCTTGGCACTTGTCGAATGCCTGCTAAACACTGGACACTGCACTATGAGATGTACGTGTGCAGATCTTTTGTTTGTTTGTTGGAGGAGAAACATCGGAATAGAGACCTTGATGGTTTTAGGAAGTCAGTGATAGTGAACTTTGAGAATGGTGATGTTTAAAATTTCATGAAGATAGCTAAAGATCTTATTTATCCAAAGCAGAAATAAATTTGAAGTTTTGTGTTGAAGTAGTTTTAGAGAATATGTTTTTTAGCCTTTGGGATATGGAAGCCACAGAGGCAGTGAGTTGAGTACATGAGGAAAAAAAAGCACAGTTGAGACAGCAAGGATGACTGACTATTTTGCAGCTGTCAAGTCAGGTTGCACCATATGACCCCACTGGTCATGCAGATTTTGATAGTTAAAAATGGTGCTTTCTTCTAGGAGAAAATTATTCACTTTTTTTCCTGTATTTATTCTCACTTCATGGTTCTGCAGACAGATCTGAATGAGAGAATATTATGAATCCGTGATCATGCATTGCTGTCTAAGAACTTTGATGACAAGGGGAAAGGCCTTCAAGTCTTTGGATGTCATAAAGCTGTAAAAGTAATCTAGTGCATTATTAGGTAAAATGCAAATTCATTAAGCCCAAGTTCATTCAGTTATTCACTCTGTATTTATTCAGTGCAGCAAGAAGAGTTTTAAGCACAGTAATACAAATTTCCACATGTAAGCTACTTCTGCCTCAACTACGTTTATGGTATGGGGAAAACAATTTTACAAAAGCTAAGTGTCAAACCAATGAGGAAAATTGCTTACAGC
Organism: Phacochoerus africanus; assembly: GCF_016906955.1. Taxonomy (NCBI): domain Eukaryota; kingdom Metazoa; phylum Chordata; class Mammalia; order Artiodactyla; family Suidae; genus Phacochoerus; species Phacochoerus africanus. The sequence goes on along the minus strand of NC_062556.1, from coordinate 52,687,930 downwards.
TAACTAGTAAAAGTTTACTATTTCAGGGGAAATAATAATCTGTTTTTAATTCTCAGTTTATATCACTTGGTTTTATTTATTTTATTATTTAAAATATATCCACAATGGACACACACTGTTAGTTTTCAAACTTGGGACCTAATTTCCTTATTTTAAGAGTGAATAAATTCAGTTGGGCTTGGTTAACCGACTTTCTCAGTTGCAACCTATTGCACATAAAATCTTACACCAACTTCAACTCCAGCTTCTGGGGAGGTCCTGATTCCTCATTTCATGCAAGATAAAACATGGGAACAGAGACCCAGATTCATAAACTGGATCTCCTTCTCTCTCTTATATTTGATTGGTTCATAACACATTATGTATGCTACAGCTATATTGGATTAGTTACAATTCTTATAATGCTCAAGAAAACTTCATATATGATTGTATCTAGAATTCTGCCCTTCCTCTCCTCATCTGCTTGTCAAGAGTCTATTAATCCTAAAAGATCCAGCATAAGCATCAACTTCATTTGAGACATTTCCTGAATTCTTGAGTCTGCAACATACTATATAACTCCCATCAAGGAAATACCTTGTGTGGCCATTATTGTCTATGAGCCCATCTTCCCTATTAGATTACAGACTGTTTAAGCTACTTCAAGGTAAACATTATGCTTTATTTTTCTTTCTAAGAAGTTCAGTACCTGAAATAGGATTAATCAGTTAAATTCTCAAAAATTATTTTCAAATGAGTGAATGAATAAAATTACTGAGCTACTAATAATAAAATTACTTTTTAGCTAATAAACTTATTTTTACTTTAGTTTAAAAAATACCTATGTAAATATAATCAATATGAAGTGGAGAGAACTGTTAGGCCATCTTTGGCAAATGCTTCTTGAAAAAGCAAAGATAGATCCACGAACAAGGATAGCCTTAAAAAGCAAAATCCTCATGTAACAGTCATTTGTAAGAATTGACCTGCTGTTAAGCATTCTCACCAATTTGATTAACCTGTCTAAATATGTTCTAATTTTTTCTGTCATCTTTAAAAAATGATGGTAGTAGAGGAATATTCCATTTTAAAGTAGTAGATATTGCAGGCAAAGCTGGGTTTTGACAGGGTTTAGAGTATCTGGGAAAGTTTGGAAATCATGATGTATGGAAAAGTGATTCCCAATGAGGAGATGTGGAACTAGGAACATGTATTTTCTGCTTAATTGTTTATTTTCCACAGCTTTATAGATCATCATCTAATTTCAACTGGCTCATAAATATTGCTCAGGCATCACTTATTCATCTATTCACTAAAGATCTTGAGACAGCTGCGTGGATATAGAAATAGGTCTTGTAATATAATATTTAGGATAAGACTCAAAGACTCCAGTAGACTTCAGATCTCAAGGTAATATTCAGATTTTAATGTGGTTGAAACAAATTATTACAAGTAACTCTGGAGCACATTCTGATCACTACAGTAGACTTTAAAATTTTAATAAATTGGCTGATCTCTCAAGATTAAGTAAAACATGCAAACAATGGGAAGATGAGTGATGATAGTGAAGATTCTGTGTTGTACTTGATTTATATAATTCCTATCATTTTGTGGTTTTCAGTGTTCATACTCAATAATGTTTTTTAGGCTTTTGTGTTCTCTTTTCAAAACCCCAGTCCTTTACAATATATTTTCTGTTGTTGCCACTGAAATATGATACAGACTTCTTACTTTCTTGTTTAAAGAAACAACAACTATTTGAGACTGAAGATCTTTGTTCCAAATTTCAGCTACCAAGATCTAAAGCCTTCAAAAATTGTGTTTGTAATGGAAATTCATCGGGAACTTTTACATGACACGATGACATTGAAGGTTTAAACAGTATTTTATGAAAGCCTCTTTCCCTTTGATTACTAGCCTTTAAAATCAAAAATTGTTTGAAAACTCAGGCTTTATTTTGCTTTCGAGTCTTCAGACAATCAGGATTCATCGGCAGAGATTCTGGCTCAAGCATTAAACCCACTTCAAATGCAAATTATGACAAAAAAATCCTCCATCTAATACATAGGCTTTTAACGTAGCTCTGATAATTGGAAAAGGGGATGGTCCAATGACACTTCTACTGTTGGTTTTCTCTATTGTAAAGAATTCTAGTGTTGCCAATATTCTACTCGTGTTTCTAAACTACCTTACCCGACAGCAAACCTAATTTTAGATTGCATTTTATCCCTGTACTAATATGGAGCTTTGATGACAGGTGGCACCAAGCAATTATTGAATTACAAGGTGAAATATAGTATGCCCAGGATAAAGTAGATGCTTAATGAGTGTGCTGTAACTGAAAACACATCAATGAAATGCATTTGTAATTGATTATTCATTATGAAAAAATACAATTCATTTGAAACTAAAATAGCAATGATGTAAATTTTCACATGCAAAAGTAGATTTTCCTAGTCAAGGTTAATTGTGGCAAAATTAGTACACTTTTTCATTTAAGGTGTATATATGTATGATTTAAGAGGTAAAAAGAAAAAAAATGTTAAAATGATGGCAGTATTAAAAAAGGAAAAAAGTTAAAAAGATGAACTGTATTCCAGAGCTAAAATACGAATGAGAGGACTTTTGATTTTAGACATAAAAATGATTAAACATTATACACACACATACACACCCACACACCCACATATACCCACATAACACTAGAGAGGAGGTATAAATACTGCAGTCATGTCAAGTTTTATGATAGTAAACCTCCAAGTTTCTTTATTACATATAATTAATTAAGTGAGAAAATACTTGAAATTATGAGACCCCAGGGTCAAAGTGGGTTTTTTTGTTTTTTTTGTTTTTTCTTTTTAGGGCCACACCCGTGGCATATGAAATTCCCAGGCTAAGGGCTGAGTAGGAGCTGCAGCTGCTGGCCACAGCCACAGCATATCTGTGTTTGAAATATTATCAGTTTTTTTATTATGATAATCCACAAAAGTTAAGATTACAAAGGAGCACAAGGAAAATAGGACATGATGGATATGCTAATATGTACCAAACCGTAACCACATAATTAACATATCTATCATAGCCTTCTATATTCCACTGGAAGCATATTATATTTTGAGTATGTGCTGCTTGTCAGTTGTATGTTAGTAAAGTTATAAAAAATCAATGATCATACACTTAAAACATGAAATTATTACTCCATTTAAATCATAACTCAATAAAGTTAGAGAAAAATCAGATCTCTAGCTTTTGTTCTTATTATTTTCAGCCCTCATCCTTTCACATGTGATGACAATAATGTATAGTCAAATGTGTGGCTTCAGATTTGAAGAGTGATACTTTCTTGTGTGCATATATTAAATATGATTGTAGATTTACATGTAATTATAGAACATGCAAGTTCTCTGTGCACTTAGGAGTATTTGATGCCAGTGATGTTGTCATCTTTATAGCAAGTCATGATTAAAGGCAACCTAATAATTAAGCTTGTAAAAATTACAAAATTGAGAACATCCATGATTTTGCTCTTTCTAAATAAAATTGTGTAACTCAAATATCAATTTCAATTTTATAAAGAATTATTTTGAAAACATTGTTTACATTCAAAGCATCTCTTTGGTAAAGATAAATACTTAGTTCTTCTCATTAAAAGGTCTGTGTATATATATAGCTTTAAAATATGTATATTCACGTATATTTACAAATATACATCATGTTCATATACTGCATACACACAGACACACATACAAAGAGCAAGTCATTTTAAACTACGAATATTGTCTTAAGGGTAAATAAAATGTCAGGTTTTTTTTGCCCACTTTTATATTTTTCAATTTGAAAACAATACTCTGCAAAAAGTCCACGGAATTTCAGTACTCAAAACATACAAATATATTTTTTCAACAAAATTGTCTTATCTGAAAAATATGTACTGGGAGTTTGGTGTTCGTAGATTCAACTGTTACATTTAGATGTAACTATTACATTTAATAGATGCAAACATTACATTTAAAATAAACAACAGCAAACTGTTACATGTGGAATGGATAAACAGGAAGGTCCTACTACAAAGCGCAGGAACTATAACTCATCTCTTAGGATAGACCATGACACAAAAATATTAAAGAAGAATATATATTATATATTACATACATATATGTGTATGTGTGTGTGTGTGTATAGACTGAGGCATTTTGACAGCAGAAATTGACACAACATTGTAAATCAACTATAATAAAAAAAAGAGTGAAGAATATGTGTCCAATACAGTGGAAATTCTTAATATCTACTGCTTTAACACTAGTATAATATTAGCTGTTAGAAAACAGTAGTGAAAATGAGGGAAAATAAAGATGATTCATTTCGCGTTATGCTTAGGCTTCTGTGACAACATATGGACCCTATATATCTCTAGTAATAGAATGCTCTCTAAAAGTTGAAATATTAAGGAAATGAGCTGAATTATGCCAAGAATTGTTTAATTGCCTCTTATGATTGTGAAATTATTTTACCTAGTTCCTTCCCATTGGTCTTTATTTCATAGTCTGAGATGTGGCATGACTAGTCACTGAATTGGATTTGAAAACATACTGAACACTGCAGGAGCACTACTTTACCAAGAAACTGACATCCTGGAAGAACTGCTTTTAATCTTATACACAATTTAGCACAGCAGCCAACCACTAAGTATCCTGGGGTAGGTGCTTCATGTCTCACAATTTGTTTAGAGTCCAAGAAACTATTCGTGGTCATCAATTGCCTTAAAATATATTTGCATATATTGCTCTTTTTCTCATGGATAATAAAAGAGAGACCTTTATATATATGAAATTAGTGCCTAAGTTCATATTTTTAAGCTGTATTTATTTACTTTTGAGAACATCTGAAGGACACATTCCTTATTAGTAAGTTGGGTGTGAAATTCAGATAGGAAACGTAAGATCAGAGTCTTTTCCATGAAAGGAATATGTGTAATTTTACCATTAAATTGCCTTTAGAAATGATATACAAAACAGGAAAAAAGGGAAAAAAGAAGCTGAATTAATTTTGCTATCAAGTTTCAGAAAAAATAATAGTGTTGGGAAGAAAATTTTAGCACAGTTAAAACAATGATAGGAGTTCCTGGTGTGACACAACAGGATCACTGGCGTCTCTGGAACACTGGGGCACGGGTTCAATCCCTGGTCTGGCACAGCGGGTTAAGATCTGGCATTCCTGCAACTGTGGCATAGGTTGCAACTGTGGCTGGGACCTGACCCCTGGCCTAGGATCTCAATATGCCATGGGGTGCCCCCCCAAAAAATGATGATAATAATAATAATAATAATGTTTTCTGTGAGCTAAACAAAGGTATTTGAGCTTACCACTCAGTCATGGCAGACAGAATTTCTGTATTTCATTATGTATACTGTAAGCTCTGGGCAACATCCCTTTGGTGACTGACTTGTAGTAAAAGCAGTAGACTTCAAAAGTTAGAGTCAAAGAAATGGATCCAGTCTCAAGTCAGATTTGTTCTTCCCTATTCTAAGTTCATTACTGAAATCAGTACTTCATTTAGTGGATGGTGTACTGTATTGCCTTAAGTTTTATAAACCTGTGTTTCTTCACTGTGACCCTTAAAAGACTCAGAAGTACATCACTGACATTAAACTTTTCTGAATCTCTGAAAGTTAAAAGTGTCTCAGTCACGCTTGAATAATTTCTTACTCCACACTTCAATCTAACATTTGATTGATCCCTACATACATGCGTTTAGATGGTCTCATCTAATCACACAGCTTAGAAAACATTTATGTATCAGTGACCCCAAGTTATATATTACCAGCCCCAACTCGCTTTTGCCATGGATTCCATGTTAAAATAATGTGATAACATAATATCCCACTGGGACATCTAGTTAGAATTTCAAATTATGTATGTTCCAAACCAGACTTCTGGTTTACCATCCTGAACCTGCTCCTCACCCTGACTCCATGTATTATTATTCACAAATCTATCATCAGTCTTGGGGAGTTCCCATTATGGCTCAGTGGAAACCAATCTGACTAGCATCCACGAGGATGTAGGTTCAATCCCTGGCCTCACTCAGTGGGTTAAGGATTCGGCGTTGCCGTGAGCTGTGGTGTAGGTCGCAGATGCAGCTTGGATCCGGCATTTCTGTGACAGTAGTGTAGACCAGTTTGACCCCTACCCTGGAACCTCCATATGCCGTGGGTACAGCCCTAAAAAGACAAAAAAAAAGCTATCATGAGTCTCCTGATGTTTCCTTAAGCAATGTTGACTTTCTCCTCAATACTCTATAACTTGAAAGCTGCAGTGTAAAAGTCACCATATTTAAATACTGATATATCATACATCTTATATGATAAATGAATAAGAGTAAATAAAACAGTGCTACATACACAAATACTCATCAAAATAAAATATTCATGACAGTGACATTCCTTGTTTCTGTTACTGGTCAGGATGTCCTAGCTGGTATCGATAATTACCTTCTTGTACTACTACCCGTCCTGTATTCCCTTTGCCTTCAGCAAGCACCTTAGCTGGTCATGCTTCTTTCCTTAGAGGAGCGACTCAAGTATTCATTCCTGAAGAGTGTGGGCCATTACTAGTCCTGCCTGGATTGAGTTGTAGTTTTCCACTAACCTTAACCACACAACATGGTAAAACTGAAAGGCATCCTGAGGGATCCCCTGTATTCCAGACCTACTCTTACTTACCTCCATTGTGGAATAGTAGTAGTTCCATTTCCCCCCAGGAGTTAGGATCTGTCACCCTAGCCAGTGCCGCATCTTTTCTTCACCAGCTGGTTCAGAGACATGAGGAACTCCAAGTGGTTATGAGCTGGTAGTTTTTACATTTGACCATTGCTTGTGCCTAACACACTTGCTTACAATATATTGTTCCTTGAAATGTGAGTTGTTGTTGACCAGTTTTTTTTTTTTTTTTTTCTCGGTCCTTAAAGATGTGCTAAAATTTTAGAAATAGGCTGTACCAGTGAAATGGGTTATAAATATATACGTTTTCAAAACTAATAAAAAAAAAAACCCACTGCAAGTGCAAGGTAATAATGTGAGCTATGATAAGAGGCAACATCATTTAAGAAAAACCAAATCTACTCTGTCATATTCAGAGTCCTTGAAACTTGAATTCTGCCCAGGGCATTTAACCAAGCATGACTCATCAAGGTAATATTTTAAGTGAAATTCATGCAGTTGAGCCTCCTTTCTATTAGTACAGACCCTTTAAGAAGTAATATGGTAATAATACTCATTTCAGTGGACACGATGAGCAAACTGAAAATACTGACCTCTGGTCCTTTTATTCTCTCCAGTCGTGCAGAGTTTGCAATTTAACTAAAGAAATTGACAGTGGAAACAGTGTCGCTGTGCTGTATGACTTTTATAGTCTCCTCAATCAAATAAGAGGATGTTATGAAGACAAGAGAAAAATCTTCAAGTTTGATTTGATACAAAATTGCTGACTGCTGACAAATGTTAGATCTATCAAAGCATAATCGGTTCTGGATCATTGCCAATATCCAGAAACGCTTCATAATCACTGCATTGAAAAAGCGATTCACTTTCTCTGATGTGCATCTGTGTTTGTCTGACAAACAAATACCTAAATACAGTGCGTGCACAGCATTTATAACACCATAGGACAGCTAATGGGATTCGTATTCAAAACTACTATAATTTACACACACACACACTTATTCCATTCACCAGATATAAATGCTGGTCCATAAAATTTTCTTTTTATTCATTTTCAGTGAAATTTTTCTAAAATGATTGTTTCAAATATTTTTTGTTCTTGTGTATTGAGCAAAAATGAAAAAGATGCCTTCCACTCTACCTCCGGTATTTAATTTCCACAGAGGGGCATAGGTTAAAAATATATAAATGCTTTATGTATTAATATCATTTAAATAATCCCTTTGTGTGTGTGCCTATTTTCCTACAAAATATACAATAAATATTTTCTCATTCACATTTCCTTGGAAACATATGGAAAAAAATCTCTCAGTGGTGAAACGGGGCCGTTACCAGCTATTTTTCCTGTAGCTGATCAAAAGACTCTTATAGCTCAGCCTTGTGTTTAAGAATATGGGGTTTCTCACCAGAGGTGATGAACTGGGGTGCTAGTCTGTCACTTAGCTGCATGGCTAAGAGAAGAGTCCCTTCTCTCTTTCCTCAGCTGTGAAAAGGATGGATACTAGGTTGTTCTAAACATTGAGTGGAACCGTGCATATTGTTTTTAGCGTAGACCTGGATTGTGTTCAGTACATGAAAATGTGTGTTCACATTATAAGTGACTTTAGCAATTTGAGTTGCCTCTCTGTGCTTTGAGATTTTCTGTAGAAGAATCCCATTGTCAGACGATGAGTAGCCTATGTGGGCTCTGACCTCCAAGTGAGAGTCACCTGGTTTGGCGAACCTCCCCCAGGTAAGGAGATCAAATCCCACTGTAAAAAATCTTCTTACGGATAATCCCATTATGTTCTAATTTCTTCGCTATTGCAGTAAGAAAACAGATTGCAAGTTCCCTTCTAAGAAAGCATTCATATAATCCAAATTGAAAAAGTTTGATTTTGGCTCAAAATTAGGGAAAACTTTCAGGTCGAAATAGTGTTGGATGTCTGGCTGCAGACCCTCTCCTGCCTGGCTGCTTCCCTTAATTATCTGTTGGAGAGCTTATCACCCTCAAGTTTGTTCAACCAAGTAAGCAGCATCATTTTGAGAAAGGTTCCTCTCTTACCAAAAACTCTCTGTCCTTCCTTTTTGGTTATATAACAGAATTTTAGGAAGACGGAAGTTAAAGAAATCAAGCTCAAGATTAAGCAAATACAATAATTTTTATTAGATTAATAAAAAGTATTGGACAGAACAGCGAAAAGAACCAAGTGCAATGCCACCAGCACCCTTACTTTAGAATCTTTTTTTTTTTTTGGTCTTTTTAGGGCTGCACCTGTGGCATGTGGAGATTCCCAGGCTAGGGGTCGCATTGGAGCTATAGCTGCAGGCCCACACCACAGCCACAGCAACAGCAGTGCAGAATCTGAGCTATGACTGTGACCTACACCACAGCTCATGGCAATGCCGGATCCTTGACCCACTGAGCGGGGCCAGGGATGGAACCCAGGTCCTCGGGGATACTGGTCGGGTTCCATTACCACTGAGACACGAAGACAGGAACGCCCTTACTTTTGAATCTTATTCAACTGCCCTCCCTCCCCTCTTCCTTCCTCCTTCCCTCCCTGCCTGCTTGCCTGCCTTCCTATTTCCCACTTTTGCTACTGTTTGCCCTCAGTCTTAGATACCTCCTTCTTTTCCTTCTTTTATTCCTTATTTAGTTCATATGTTTGAGCCATGATTTTAGAAACAAAGTCCGATATAAATAATAATGTTTTATACCTCATAACAATATGTGAAGCAAGGAATACTACTATCCCGATTTTTCAGATAAAGAAATTGAGGCACAGAGAAGTTATACAGTTTGCTGAAGATCACATAGGTGGTGTGTGGGTGTAAAGGCACATAGTTTAATTCCAAAGTAGGGTGTGTCCATGTGTGTGAGATAAATAATATCTCAAAGCATATTACTTGCACAAAGTAAAGTTGGACTCTCAGGAGAGCATCCATAGCTATTTCAAAATGTAATGATATTTATAAGAGCACATGACTTAAACAATATTTATTTTTACTTTTCTGCACACACATCCAGGTATATAGCAGGCATTACAAGGAGATGCATTTAGGTAAATTCTATAGTACCGAGATAACCTGAGATGCTGCTGAGGATTGCATTTTAGTTTTCTTAGACAAATCACATCTCTGCTTCCACATGTCATCTGGGGACCATCTTGTCATTCTTTACCCATCTATTTTATTTCTTCTTGAGCCCATAATTATTCAAACATGGAACTCAGCACTTTCACCTGATTTAGCAGGAGTTATTCATGGACTGAAAGTCACAGGGAAATCTGTAAACGGTCCTGCAATTCATTGCACACCTTCTGCCTTCTAACAAATCAGTGTTAAGTCTCTTACCAACTCCTCTCCACATCCCCATTTCCATCTCTCTTCTCCTCTCCTCTGCTCTGCCCAGAATTGTCCTACTTCCTTCTATTCTGTCCAGAATTTTCTTGCTTCCTTTTAAGCTTTGGCATCAGATTGTCTGTGCTCTTGCAGTAAGAGCTTCTACAGTACATTTATTTGAATGTTTTTCTTATAAGGACCTACATCCCTTTAACATAAACCTCGTTTCTGTCTGCATAGAGAATAAAATGTCTTCATGTCTTCACATCTCATTAAAAATGATTATACATATGAAGAAATGAACGGCTTGCATGTTTGTGTATATGCACGTGTGTATATTGTGTGAGAAAGCATGAGGTGGGTCCATAGGCGAGTGATAACAGTTTAATAAATATGGGTCATGGTGACCAGTTATGTAAGCAGACATTCTCTGCAAAACAGTCTGAGGCAAGGATTCAAAGTGCTGATCCTTGACCAAGAATATGAAAACCCAAACAGGCAAAGGTGAACAAGGAAGGAAATGCAGCACGGAAAGATATGAAGCACCTCCGAGCCGTACACTGCACGTCATGATCTACAAAGAGACACTCACGGAACTTCTCAGTCCTCGCGGAGGCAGACATTCTGGAAGAAAAAAGTTGAGAAAATGTATTCACCCAGTTATGTGTTAGGTCTTAGCATAAGCAGTTAACTTCTCTTAGTTTTCTCCCTGGGAGAGAGAAGAGGGGAGGGGGTGGGGGAGAAGGAGGGAAGGGAAGGAGGAAGACCGATGGACAGAGTGCCCTTGGCTTCTAAAAGCCAATGGCTTTGAATCGTAGTTTTCTTAAACAAAGAACAGAAAATCCTCATTACTAGGACTGTCCTGCCCATTGCTGGCATCCTTGGGCCTTGCTCACTGATACAGATTTCTCAGGGTGGGGTTAAGTACCATTCTCATTTGTGACCCATCTCTAACAATTCAAGTCATACTATATTTTAATCAGTGATTGGGTCTGATTGAATCCTGAAATTGCTTATAATTTCGCTTCTAATACCTAATTGGTTGCATACCCTTTTTCAGACACAGTTGTTGTTAATTATTATTGTTGATATTGTTAGTAATGTATTTTTAATATAGTCGTTTTTATCATTAATCCAGATATTACAAATTTATATCATCTGGTTAACTTGGGAACCAAAAGCTTTTTTTTATCCTTTGTCTAATCCCCTTAAATTTTAATTTACCTTGGGATTCTATCTTCAGCTTTAGTCTTATCCTCTCCACTATATTAAGATGATATAATCTACTCAGAGTTTTAACTTCCATCCATCTGTGGAAGACTCCTAGAAATACAGACTCCAGCTAAGAATTCTCCATTCGGCTTAAGAAATGAATGCCTAATGTTCTCTGGACACCTGTACGTGGTTAAATCAAAGGCACCTGAAATTCATTATCTCTAAAGGTGAATTCATAATCTTTGCTCCCAAAAGACTTTTATTTCCATACTTTCTGTCTCTTTTGGTAGAAAATACATTTTTTTCTCTTACATTAGAATCTAGAAAATTATCCTTGACATCAACATTTTTTTTTATCTCTCCTTCATCTCCTATGTCAAATCCTTCACCAAAAATTTCAGGAATCTTATTTTTGTACTTGAAAAAGGCAGATACAAACTTCACTGACCTTAGTCACTATCCAAAGGCTTAAGTACTGTAAAGTCAACTTTATAGTTGTCTTTTAATTGACAGCTGGATATATTCCTGATATAAACTATATCCTTTTACTGTCCTCTAATTTAACATTATATCTGGAGAACATCTTGCTTTGTTCGGGTTTGTTTTACTGCCCCCTAGGGGCACTTACATTGAGAGGGACACTTTACAATTAAATCATCAAACAGAACATAAACCACCATGGGAATCTTATTAATTACTTTGTTGTTCTGACATTGGTACCTCAATCTGTGAGCCAGGCTTTGAATGGACAGCTTTGTGTGACAATAAGAATTTCAACTCTCGGGAGGGATGGAGTTCTTGTGGCCCAGTGGGTTCCAAACCTGGCTAGTATCCATGAGGATGAGTGGCCTCGCTCAGGGTTAAGGATCTGGTGTTGCCCTGAGCTGTGGTGTAGGTTGCAGACGTGGCTCGGATCCCATGTTGCTGTGGCTGTGTTGTAGGCTGGAAGTTACAGCTCCAGTTCGACCCCTAGCCTGGGAACTTCTATATGCTGCAGGTGTGGCCCCAAAAAAGCAAGCAAAAAAAAAAAAAGGAATTTATAATGTAGTTACTTAAAGCAGACTATTCAATGTGTACTTGAGAGACACTCATGCTTGCCACAATAAAAACTTAATTGTAAAATAGACAAGTTGATTAATTGCATGTTTTCTTCAGTTTCCCCTCTCCCATTTGAATGCACGTATTCAAATTCTCACCCTATTAGGAAAATGTAATATAGTTTTTTGTTGTTTGTTTGTTTTACACTTGATACATTTATTGGCTGGAGACTTGACTCTGTCATCTTTAAACATATGCCTGGTATGCTTTCTTTCTTCAAGTGAATCAGCAACCTCATAGTGTTTAGTGTTAAATCAAGTAAAACCTTCAGTATTATGGTCACATCAGTGATATCTTTGAAATGTAGTGAAGATATTAATATGGCCAGTTGTTGCTGAGTCAATGCAGTTTCTGGGTAGGCAATCATAGAGATTATAATTCTAGAGATTAAAGAGAAACTTGGAGAGGAAAAGCTTTTCAGCATGCCATTTTTCTGGCACTAGGTATTATCAGGATAACTCAGAGGTAGATAAAAAGTGATTATCAATCTTCAAATAAATCATAGGAGATAAAATTAGAAGTTTTTTTTTTCTTTTTTTTTGGCTTTCTTTCTTTCCTAACAAAATGCTTTAGTAATGCTGGAGTCATTAAAGTATATGCGAGAAGTTTCCTCAATCCTAGATTTAATAGTTTACTTGTCTTTTTGAACAATTTTAGACAATAAATAGCATTAAAATTATGAGAATGTTAATTTATGACTTAGTTCTTTGAACTTTATAATTTTTTTTAAATACTGATTTGGGTTTTATTATCTCTTAGGCTTGGCATTTGTAATGAGGAAATTGATATCTAAAGAAAATTAGATGATGAAAATATTATCTGGATAAATTGTAGTTCATTAAAAGAAAAACAAACAGAAGAATAAGTGTTTAGGAGTTAAGTTTGACTCACACTTCAGTGTTTTATTGACAGCTCGTCACTGATTTATAGTTAGTCCCCAAAGATTGGCTTACCTGCCATGAGAAGTCACATGTTCCCTTCCTTTGCTTCTCAAGACAGATAAATGTGGTTCTTGTTTTGCTGGAGCACCACTTTGTTGTCTCAGCATGCGGTAGTGTTGGCTGGAGGCATTTGCATTCTGAAGGAGACGGAGTATTATTATGTCCACTTGACAAATGGCAGACATTTACTGGCTTTGATTTTGTGTAAGAATATTTCAACACTGAAGTATGTAAATCTGGGCCTTAATGATTTGCCTGCTGTTGCGTATAGGTGGCCAGATCTCCACATGTATCTGGTAACAGTTACGTCTTGTAATCGTTGATAGGGAGCTCCAAAGGACTCTGGCAGCATTTTAGGTTTCTATAAATTATAAACTTTCATGTCTTAAAGAGAGACAGTCATATTTTTGAATGATTATTACCTCATAGCCTTTATAGTTTTGATATATTGTAAATATTTGTAATCTTTTCAAACTGGAACCCTTTAGTTAGAGAAAAACTAGACAGTTTGTAAAGAGGCAGTTACTGCTTATTTTTCCACACAAAGTATCAATGTTAAATTTCATATCCAGTAAAAGACAAAATTATTACTATTATTATTATTATTTAAATACATTGTTTTATGGCCACACTGGTGGCATATGGGAGTTCCTAGGCCAGCTACAACAGCAACATGCACTGCAGCTGTGGCAACCCCAGATCCTTTAACCCACTGCACCAGTCCAGGGATGAAACCTGCACCTTTGAAGCAACCAGAGCCTCTGCAGCCAGATTCCTAACCCACTGTGCAAAAGTGGGAACTCCTAAAAATAATTTTCTAAATTTATTTTTTCTAAGTAATAAGCAGATGGCATTTTTAATATGAAGTTATTTCTAAAAGATTTTACATGCTCTAGCAAATATTAAATTTAAACTGTACTATCAAATATAAGCATTTATTTTTCTGAAAAAATGAGACGTGATCGATCATAAGTCATTCTTATGGAAGTCCTGGGATATTATAGCCTTTTTAAAGAAAAGAACCTGAGGAATACAGCATTCACTGTAAAGATGGCTGAAAATATCTTTAAAGTCAATTAGATTATTAATTTCTATTATAAATACAGTTTAAGAAAAATATATATATATATATATATATTGTCTTATTAGGGTGGCATCCACAGCATATGGAGGTTCCCAGGCCAGGGGCTGAACTGGAGCTTTAGCCGCCAACCTACATCACAGCCACAGCAACGTGGGATCCAAGCAGAGTCTGGGACCTACACCACAGCCCATGGCAACACTGGATCCTTAACCCACTTGACCGAGGCCAGAGATTGGACCCACATCCTCTTGGATGCTAGTCGGGTTCATTAACTGCTGAGTCACAACCGGAACTCCAAAAAATATTTTTGTAGCTTATCTTCTAGTCTATTTTATAAATACCTGCAATAGCTTCATTTTTATGTAGGCTAACTAGAAATGTAAATAAATCATACACCTTTAGTTTTTTTTAATGAATAATATTATTCTAATATGGTTACAAGACATATATTGGTAGAAACTTAAACTACTATAAAAATTTTAAGTGAAGATCCTGTTACTTTAAGAGGAATAGGTCTGAGGAAACTATGTGTGTAAGCATTGTACCAAGAGAACTTTTTAGTCTCTTTAATATGAATATACTTTATTAGACTATATGTCAATATATACATAAATTATATGTATTATATGGATATTAAAAAATATCCATCATTTACCTATCTATCCATCTAGGAGTTAGATGCAGTAAGATCTTAAATTTAAGATATTAAATGGAAGGAAATATATTGAAAAGAAGTTAAATGAAATCGTTTAGTTAAAAAGATCAAATGACTCCCCACATCACTCAGACAAAGGGCAAAATGTATCCTGTACTCTTTGCTTCTCTCCCACTAATCCGCCTTTGTTTTCTTTTACTCCTGTTTCCTTTACTTCCTTTCCCTTTCTACCCTAACCAATTTACTGTTCCTTAAATTCACCTGTTGCAACTTTGCCCACGGGTTTTGCACTTGTTGCTTTTACGTAGAATGCTCTCTTCTGATACAGCTGCAAGGCTCACTCCCCTATCTTCTGTAAACTCAAATAGCATATTCTTGTTGAAGTTTATTTCACATTGCAGCCCCTCCCTGGGCATTCTCCATTCTCTTCTTCCTGCTTTACCTTTCCCTAAGTACGAATCAGCACCTTAGATGCTGTATTTTACTTCTGCATATGATATAATGCTTGCTTGCTGTATGTCTCCTTCCTACTAGAGTGAAAACTTTATGTGGGTTTTCTTTAGAAGAATTTTTATCTATTTTGTCAATAGACTAGATTGAGATCGATCAATTCGATTATAATGTTTTTGGTGGTATGGCAATTAAGTTATAGAATTAATTGCTCACGAATGATTATAATTTCAGACTGTGTTGATCAGATTCCATTTTGTCATTATAATTCCATTTGGTTTTCCATTTTCCCGGAATGCCAGGAGCCATTGAAATACAGTAGATATCTGTATTTCAGATAAAGGTCTTTCACCTTTTGTTCCGTTTTATTTTTTTTAGACTTGAATATGTGTCCTTTGGGAACATTTCTAAGTGTCCTTTGGGAAAACAAATGACTATTAATACTGAGAAGAGTTTCATCATCTTTGGTTGTAGAAATAGTAAAACCATAAGGAATCTCCAAGTCACGTAACAAGCAAAAGTTCTGTTGGATTCATATTAATAACATCAAAACAGTTATTAAGTGATGGTCTTATAACCTAATTCCTATAAGTTTCATATTTTAAACACTTTTCTGCAGCTTTAAAGTTTCCTTCAAATTTTTTAAAATGCAATATGAAAGGAGACTGATTACTGTCATAGATTTTATATCACTATAAAATCTATGGATTGATGGAGCCCTCTCAGCACTTGTATGTTTAAACAAAAGGAGCAAGGCTGCCAGCTGGATTTTCCATGGTACAAAAATTCCATTCATTTGAAATGTATAACATTTCTAAAGAGATGTCATTGTTTCTTAATTGATTCAACTTAATGTTGGCATTTTTAAAGGTAAAAACATCCTTTTGTATTATCTATTATCTAAACTTTTGTATCCATGTTAGCCATCACGTGAACTTACAAAATTATTTCTCCTGACCTAGGGATTTTCTTTGGTGGGTCTTCCAAAGGGCATCAGGTGCCTCTAAATTTCTTGACAGCGACTTGACCAGAACTTGACTAGTGTCAGTTTTACCGTGCTGGCACCTTGACCCTTGAGTCTACCTACTCTCTCTCTTGACAGCTTGGGCTCATTACTGATGTCACTCATGAGAGACCTGACAGCTCACAGATCCGTGACAGTCTTCCTGCGAGTTCATCACCTGACAGTCATCTGACTGATATATTTGATCTCAAACTTGAATCGCTTCCTAGCTTCTACTTTGTTGACCTTCTGCAGTAATTTCCAAGATGTGACTGTGCATCAGCCAGTGTGTATAACTCAAGTCTAAGCCATTGTTGGCCTCAGTTGCCAATTCTCTAACCTGAGAAAACCAAAAAAGAAAACACAGAAAACCAGAACTAACAGTCCCTTGGCAGATGACTGCCCTGCCATTTTTTTTTTCCAGCTGCATATTGGGAATATCAGAGATCAGAATTTCTGACTTCTGGTATATTTTCTCTATTGAGTTCTTTTTTTTTTTAATTGAGGTATAGTTGATTTACAGTATTTTGTTGGTTTCAGGTATATAGCAAAGTGATCTTTGTACATACATAGTTTCTTTTTTCAGATTCTTTTCCATTATATGTTATTATAAGATATTGAATATAGTTCCTTGCTGTACACTAGGACCTTATTGTTTATTTTATATATAGTAGTGTGACAATATGTTCATAATTTGGCTCCTAGATGTGTTACTTTTTAAAGATGAAGTCTGTACTGTAATTATCATCTTCTGATCATCCTTGACTCTCTGTTAAATGTTTGCTGTGAGTTATCTTTGTGACTCATTGATTAGGAAAGTCTGGGTTTTTACCACCAGAGATTTGTTATTTTCTTTTTGGTATAATATCTGCATGAAGTTGCAAATGAATCATCTTCATAGAAGTTACTGATCAACTCATACAAAGAGCCGAGTTTTCAAATATTAGTGTTACAACAACTCTTATTGCTCAAGCCACCTGCCTCACAAGTAAGGTATTTGATTTAGTTTGATTAAATGATTGAAATTTATTAGAATTAATGTTAAATATTTTGAGAACATTATAATATTTTCCTTGAAAATGTAGCATCTTAAAATGATTGAATTTCCCAAAGCTCTAAGTAAATATTTAAATCTAATTCACATAACTTTGAGGTTCTAATTAAGTATGTAAGGAGAATTGGATGAATGACTAAATGATGTTCACAAGGAAAGATACACATCCCATAAGGCTTCAGTAACTAAACTCAAGTCTAACATTTTTAGATATTTTTACTTAAAATATAGCAGATAGACTATTTACATTATGCATTAACTTTGAGGAAAGTGCTACGGGATACCCAGCCTACTAATTAATAACTCAGGTTAGGATTTAGTTGTCTGTGTATATGCAGTGCTGAATGACACATTCAGGTTTAAATTAATAAGTTCAGATAGATTTTTTTTTGGTCTTTTTGCCTTTTCTAGGGCCACTCCCACGCGGCATATGGAGGTTCCCAGGCTAGGGGTGGAATTGGAGCCATACCCACCGGTCTACGCCACAGCCACAGCAACGCGGGATCCGAGCCGCGTCTGCCACCTACACCGCAGCTCACGGCGACGCCGGATCCTTAACCCACTGAGCAAGGGCAGGGATCGAACCCACAACCTCATGGTTCCTAGTCAGATTCATTAACCACTGAGCCACGACGGGAACTCTGAGATAGTTTTTTTTTAATCTGATAACATATTTTGTTTATTTAGATTTTCTACAAATTCATAAAGATGAGTCTTGAGATAATTTATTTAACTTCACTATATATTCAATTTATTAAATATATCTTTAATGAATAATAACATATTTTCTTTCATTTAAAAGTTTCAATGATTGATTATAATAATTAGAAAATTAGAGGAATATTTTACTGCTTTATTTCATGTGTTCTTGCTGTGCTCCCTTGCTGTGTAAGTAGTAACATCTGGGGTGGATTTGGAAGATTTATCTCGTTCTGAAGAAGAAATCACTGTCTAATATCGCTATTCTCTGTATAGTAGCAAAATCCTGGTCCGAGATGGAATGTTCTGACCACCAGATCACTAAGAAGTTAGGCACTCTCTGCTTGCTATTACACAAATGCAGATATCCTAGGTATAAGAAGACAGCTGCTTACAACCATGTTCATTATGAAAATACCCAATTTCAAGTCTGTGCTTCCATAAAGAACGATTATTTTGCCTGTCTTTAGTTTAAAAATATTAAAAATATTTAATTTTATAGCATTTCTTCTTATACATAAACATATAAATGTTGTATTTGTTTTCAGAAACAATGAAACCATTCGTTTTCTTCTTTTATAAGGAATTGTGAGGATTTTTTAAATGAAAACTCTATAAAAAGAAAGGGAGCTTTTCATTCAGCTAACAGGATGGTATACAGCCACATTTGATATAGGAAACTTACATTTTGAAATAAGTAGTTCATTTTTAAAATGTTTTTTAGTTAAAGTATAGTTGATTTACAGTGTTATACCAGTTTATGCCTACAGCAAAGTGACCCAGTCATACATACATATACATTGTTTTTCTCATATCATCCCCCATCATTTTGTATTCCAAGAGATTGGACACAGTTCCCTATGTTATATCGTAGAACGTCATTGTCCATCCATTCTAAATGTAATAGTTTGCATCCACTAACTCCAAACTCCTTGTCCGTTCCATTCCCTCTCCCCTCCCCCTTGGCAACCATAGACTGTTCTCAATGTCTTGTGAGTCTCTTTCTGTTCTGTAGATAGTTTCATTTGTGCCGTATTTTATTTTATTTTACTTTATTTTATTTTGTCTTTTTGTCTTTTTCGGGCTCCACCCGTGGCATATAGAGGTTCCCAGGCTAGGGGTCTAATCAGAGCTATAGCCGCCGGCCTATGCCATGGCCACAGCCATGCCAGATCCAAGCCGCGTCTGCGACCTACACCACAGTTCACGGCAACACCGGATCCTTAACCCACTGAGCAAGACCAGGGATCGAACCCGCAACCTCATGGTTCCTAGTCAGATTCGTTAACCACTGAGCCACGACAGGAACTCTTGGATAAAATTTGAAGAACATTTCTATTAGCTCATTCCTAAGTGCACTTATAAATTCTTTTTAAGCACTTCTACAAAACAGAAAAATAATAATAGATCGTTAACATTTCTCAAAAGACAAGACTGTTTTGATAATGTAAAATAATATATTAATGAAACAAGCATGACTAGAGAGGTTAATCACTTCTTAATGCTAATTTTAGATGCAATTATGGATCACTCAGTCCATTTCATGGGGACCATAATTCTAAATTAGAGTGGGTTTAAGTTACCACTGTTGCCTATTTAAATTACTTACTGCATGCAAATCAAAGCTACAATGAATTACCACTTCACACTGGTCAGATTGGCCAACACTAATAAGTCTACATATAACAAACACTGAGGAGGGTGTGGAGAAAAGGGAACCCTCCTACAGTGCTGGTGGGAATGTAAATTGTTGAAACCACTATGGGAAACAGTATGGGGCTTCCTCAGAAAACTAAGATCCCATGTTGCTGTGGCTCTGGTGTAGGCAGGTGGCTACAGCTCCTGTTAGACCTGTAGCCTGGGAACCTCAATATGCCGCAGGAGCGGCCCTAGAAAAGGCAAAAAAAAAGGCAAAATTTTATCCAGAGGAGTACAGCTCACTAGAGAGGCATATACTTTAACAACAAGAACGGGAACCTATAGTTTAAATCTAAAGGATTATAACATGGCACATTTACTGAAGGTATCCTCTTTGATCCTCTAAGGCAGAAAGGAAATCTGAGAATTAAAAGGGCAAAGAATAAAAGCTGACTGTGAACTTAATGACTCCTCTTGTTTACATCCAAAGAGCTAAGAAGGCATAATTTAGAAATTCACTTTTACTCTAGACTACATTTGCTTCTTGGAAAAATGATGACATTTTGAATGCTAAGTTATAGGGCTATTAAAATGAGTGAGTAAATTATAAAAGGAAGAAAGGACAATGAATGATTTGCTTCATTATTATGCTTATAAACAAACATTTCTACTTGAAGAAAATGATATCAACTCTTAGTATGTATATGTTTTATAAAAATTCTCTTCTGCTTTCTTACATTAATTCTCACTGTAGATGAAACAAAACAAAACAGAATTGATACAGATGGAAAAAGTCTTTCCTCTAATATCCTCTCACCAGTTACCAATACCTCTATTTGGTTGAAAATTCTATAGGTGTCTTGGCAATTAAGTTGCATAAACTGAATGAGATCAAAAAGAAGTAATGCAGCGGTTAAAATTTGTATGTTTATGAAAAGAAACACTCAAAGTAGGTTCACATTCATTTTAAGTTAGACATAAGAGAGGAAAATAAGCAAAACCAATGGTACTTTTAGGGATAAAAGGCAATAAAAGCAACCAAAAGCAGCCTGGATGTGAGCAACATGAGGTATGAGATGAATTGCTGAGGTTGTGTCCACCTTCCAAATAATTATTTTCTTCCTTTTCATGATACCGAATGCAAATGGGAGAATTAGGAGCTATCTTTATTGTTCTTCCAGTCACATCCAGAAATTCTCATTTGTGAGGAGAGACTATTTTTCAAAAACTACAACAAATGAGAAAATGTTATTATTTTTTACTTAAATAAATAAGAATGTGTGGGACATTAAATACATGAATGTGTTAAAATAGCTACAAATAGATAATTAACACTTTTTTAGAATAGTTATAATCATGAATATTTATTTACTTGAGAGATACTGTATAGAAGCCCTACCTGATATTATAACTATAAAATAAATAAGTTTAATAAAAATACTAGCATATTAAAGTAAGATAAAAATAGCTAAGAAAGGATTTAATTATCATCAATCACTTTGGAATTAATATTCCTTAATGCTAAAATTTTCTAATGTTGTTATAGTTTAAGACTATATATTAGAAAGAAAGTAGACACACACATACACACACAAAAGCAAGTAGACACATATACACACACACAAAAGCAAAGTAGACACATATATACACACTATATTAGAAAATAGACATATACACACACAAAAGCAAAGTAGACACATATATACACACACTATATATTAGAAAGTAGACACACATATACACACACAGAAAAGCAAGTGTGTGTGCATATATATATATATGCGTATGGGGGGTATATCCCACATTTTTGTTATAAATTTATTTTAAGCAATAATTTTTTTCATAAGCATCAGATTTTTAAAAATGACAGCAACCTAACAGCTGACATATATACTAGGCTGTAGACACAGTGCAGAGATATTGGAATTTATAACAAGTGGATTATTTAATGTTTTTTGTATAAAAGGGATTATTTCCTTAATTTCTTTTTCTGATAATATATTATTAGTGTATAGAAAAGCAACAGATTTGTGTATATTAATCTATCTCGTATCCTGCAACTTTACTAAATTCCTTTATTAGTTCTAATAGTTTGTTGGTGAAGATGTTAGGGTCTCCTAGATCTCGTATTATGTCATTTGCAAAATAGTGGTAGTTTTACTCCTTTCTTTCAAATTTGGATGCCTTCTATTTTATTTTCTTTTCTGTGTGTAGGACACAGTACTATGTTAAATAGAAGTTGTGAGAACAAGCATCCTTACCTTGCTCCTGATATTAGAGGAAAAGCTTTCAGCTTGTCATCATTGAATATGGTATTAGCTATGTGTTTGTCATAAATGACCTTTATTAAATTGAGATATATTCTCTCTATATCCACTTTACTGAGAGTTTATATCATGAATCAGTGCTGAATTTTATCCAAGCTTTTTGTGCCTCTACTGAGATCATCATGTGATTTTTATCCTTCTTTTCCTTACTGTTGTGTAGCACATTGACCATCCTGGCATTCCTGGAATAAATCCCCCATGATCATGGAGTATGATCCTTTTTATATATTTTGGAATTTCATAAGCTGATATTTTGTTTAGGATTTTTGCATCTGTATACAACAGAGTTACTGGCCTGTAGTTTTCGTTGTTTTTTCATGGTGTCTGCTTGGTTTTGTTATCAGGGTAATGGTGCCCTTGTAGAATGAATTTAGAAGTATTCAATTTTTAAATTTTTTTTTTTTTTTGGAATGTGTTGAAAAGGACAGGTGTTAACTCTCCTTTATATGTTTGGTATAATTTCCCTGTGAAGTTGTTCAGTTCAGGACTTTTGTTTACTGGGAATAACAAATTCAGTTTCTTTACTAGTAATCTGTTTAGATTTTTTATTTCTTCCTGATTCAGTCCTGGAAGATTGTATGTTTTTAGAAATGTATCCATTCTCTCTAGGTTGTCCAATTTGTCAACATATAACTTCTAATATTCTCTTATGAATTTTGTATATCTTGATATCAGTCATTTCTCATCTCTTTTTTTTGTCTTTTTGCTATTTCTTTGGGCTGCTCCTGCGGCATATGGAGGTTCCCACGCTAGGGGTTGAATCGGAGCTGTAGCCACCGGCCCACACCAGAGCCACAGCAACGTGGGATCTGAGCCAAGTCTGCAACCCACACCACAGCTCGCGGCAACGCCGGATCGTTAACCCACTGAGCAAGGGCAGGGACCGAACCCGCAACCTCATGGTTCCTAGTCGGATTCGTTAACCACTGTGCCACGACGGGAACTCCATTTCTCATCTTTTATTTCCTATTTTGTTTATTTTGACTCACCACTCTTTTTATTTTCTTGGTTAGCTCACTAATGGCTTGTCAATTTTATCTTTCTAAAAATCCATTGATCATTTAATTGATATTTTCTTTTGTTTTTTGGCATATTAATTTTTATTCTAATAACTGGTAAATTTATTTTAAATTTTTATAGATTATCTGTAATTTCCCTTGGATATTTTCCCTAAATATGCAAACTTTAATTTATTCAGTTTCAACATTTCTATTTTACTTCTTTTGCTGGCCTAACTGCCCTAACTCTATTGTTATGGATTTTCAGCCCATTGTTGAATAGAAATGGTGGTAGTGGGCATGTTTGCTCATGGTTCTCACAAGGAAAGTTTGCAGTATTTAATGTCTAATGCTATTTTTGCTGAATTGTCATATAGTTTATCAGATTTAAAAAGTTCCATTTTATCCCTAGTATTCTGGGAGATTTAACTGTAAATAAAAGACGAGTTTGTCAGATGTTGCTTTTGCATCTATTGATAGGATTGCAAAAATTTATCTGTTATTCTCTAAGTGTGGTGAAATGTATTAAGTTTTGAGTATTAAAAGGGGATTTCTGAGATAGTTAAATTTAGTCTTGACATAGTATCTTTTTTATTGCTTTAATTTCCTGATGTTTTCATTAGTGAATTATGCATCTTTATTCAAGTGAAAAGCTAGTCTGAAGTTTTCCTTTTTTGTGATATTTTGGTCAAGTTTTAGTTATGGTTATTCTTACTTCATAAACGAAGTGGTGAGATCCTTTCCATTTATTTATTTGTTGCCTAGGGGATTTTCTTAAGATTGGTGTTAACTCTTTCTTAAATATTTGTAAATATGACAGGTTAAACTATCTATATTTGGACTTTCCTTTATGGAAACATTTTAAATTACTGGGTAATGTTCTGAAATAAATATAGGACTATTAGTATTTTCTATTTTTACTGCTGTCCGTTTTAGTAGGCTAGGCTTATTCTGTAGTTCAGAGTCTTGCTGAACAAGTCCTGGTGTCCTTGGAACTCCAGAACTCCAGAACCCCAAACTATGGCTCCTAATCTTAATTAAAGTTTCATATGCTCAGACAACCATTCTCGTTTTATGAGTGAGTTGAAAAGACAACCTACCTGTTTTATGTGTGAGTTGAAAAAAAACAAAAAAACAAAAAAACATTTTACCTAAAGGAAAAGTCATATAAGACAAAACAGAAACTCACCACAGTTAATTTTACTTTTTCCTGTGCTCTCACTAACGTCAGCTTGCCTTAATTATATGGTGGTATATTTAAACAGTTGTTTTTATGCTCTTTATGCAAAATTTTAGTAATTTTCAGTAGGAGATTAGGAAGGTAAAATACTCAAACAAGGTGGGAATTTGATGTTTCCAAATTGGTTTTAATGTATTGTTGTTCTGATGAAGGCTTCTATCCCTATTTTGTATTCTTATAAATCATTAATATTTATGTCTATCAACATGAAAGATTTTCTTTGCAAAAGCAATTAAATGCATTGCTTATGGGTTTTTTGGGTTTTTGTTTTTATTTTTTGTCTTTTTGCCTTTTCTAGGGCCGCTCCCACGGCATATGGAAGTTCCCAGGCTAGGGGTCTAATCAGAGGTGTAGGTGGCAGCCTATGCCAGAGCCATAGCAACGCAGGATCTGAGCTGCGTATGCAGTCTACACCACAGCTCATGGCAACACCTGATCCTTAACCCACTGAGCAAGGCCAGGGATCGAACCCACAACCTCATGGTTCTTAGTCGGATTCGTTAACCACTGCGCCATGACGGGAACTCCCCATGCATTGTTTATGTTTAAAGCCCTTATCCAAGATCTCTTTTTTCAAAGCCCAAGAAAGTAGAAACAATAAACTAAAACACTTCAGTCTCTTATTTGTCTGATCCTGCCAACATCAACAAATGTCCTTAGCACTTGTTCTATCAATTTATACACATCCTATTAAAATTCCCCCTTTCTCACCCATAGTTTTCAACATGTCTGAGAACTCTATGCACTACGAACTTTTATGAACAAGGAAAATGGCACCAGTTATTGAAATTCGTGTATAAAAGAATAGAGTGAAAAATATTAGCAACAATCGACAACTCCTAATAATAAATCACTACTCATAACCCGTGACTTATTTCTCAAAATGTGTATGTCTGGTAATATCTGAGATATCAGTAGACCTTTTAATCATGACTTGTCAGTGTTGGGCTGATATATTATTTGGCTGATTTTTTAAAAATGATGGATAATTTTAGTGTTGAGTTGAACTGAAAGCATCATTAAAGCCAGCAAATGAAAAACTGCAGCAACCTTCCCTCTCCACTTGACATTCATATCCTTGTAATGTACACTAGCCATTACTTCCCCAACTCAACTGCTAGAAGGCAATGTGCTCATGACTGGACAGTCACCTCCGAGTCTCTGCTATTCAGTGCATTAACTTTTCTCTAATGCATTGAAAATTAAATGTTATAAATGAAAACATTTCTCTGGACAGAGCTTTATGGTCAAGTGCTAAGTTACGTTTCCTTTATGAAATATTTGAAAACAGATGGTGCATGTACTTATCCTTGAAATCTAAGTCTAAAAAGTCATTAGAATTCTTCTCTGAGCATTTTACTCACACTATCTCTAATAGAGACTACATTAATCTCTCTCATTTTCAATGCACCATAGCAGAACACATTTATTGTAGACAGTTGTCAATATGTAGTTGCTTTTATTGTGTATTTCCCTACCTAGGAGAGTAGCCATTTTTATTTATAAGTATATCCCATAATGTTGGACAGAGAGGGGGCCCAGAAACAAAACAGAAGGAATTAATGAATGCAAATTCTAGTCGTAGTGTTATTAATTTATTCATGAAACATTGTGTTCACTGTCTTAAAAAGGTGTATGTAGTTCCCTCAAAGTAACTGACCCAAATATTTGACTATAAAACTCTGTGTATATATAACTTTCAGCTAACAATATCGTGAGGCAATTCTCTATGGTATATGAAGTTTTATTATAAAATTTAGGTTGTCAACAGTAATGTCATTCTGCATAGAATCTAAGTTTACATATTTCCCAAAATGTTACTGGACAATTGATCTTAAATTTATAGAATCAGCAGAGCTGGAAAATGCAGTCAATTCACAAAGCATTAATCAGAACATAAAAAACTCATAGACAACATTTCAAAGCAACCTGGAATTACTTTGTCAGATATACAGAAGGGGGTAATTAAGGAGATGATCACTGGATGGTTAAAAGTAGTCTAGAGAAAATATATGTAAAAACCAGATGTGTTTGTTTTAAAACATGTACAACTAGGCAAAACTGAGTAAGTGAGTAGCCTCTCATTTGCTGAAGCAAAATTATTATAATAGAAATCTTCAGTTATGTTACAAATCTTCAGTTTTACTTAATACTTATTAATGCTGTAAGAAAACAATAGATCTTTGGAGTATTATCAAAGGAACAAATAATCAGTATAAATGAATATAAAAAGAAAATTAATATTTTAATACTTTCAAATATTTATTTCAGATTTATACATGTTATGAGCATTAATAAACCCTTGTTACTCATCTTTGGAATTTAAGCACTCGTATGTAAATGGCAAGAGTTGTATTAAAGAATACCATGTCATCTCTGCTTCATAGACTTTTTAATTGGCTAATTATTTTGTTCGAATAAGAAACGATTTGAAGTCCACAAAGCTCAATTACAACATTTAACGTATTTGCTTTCATTAATAATGTCATTTATGTATTTTACTTAAGTATCCCAATTGAAGCTTAATTGGTGAAAAAGTAGTTGTTTGGTTAGTCAACAAAGCATTTACTAATTACCTTTCATATGACAGGCATTGCTTCCAGAATGAAGAATAACAAGTGAAAAAATAAAGATCCTTGACCTCAGGTGACCTATATTTGATTGAGGAGGATATTTATTATTTAGTGTAGTAATTATCTTTATTTTTCTTCCTATATCTAGAATATTTGGTATATCAAAAATTTGCAATGAAGGAAATTAGCAATTGAAATAATAAAGTATATATCACCACATTTGATTTTTATTGGACTATATCTCCTGTTGATTTTTAAGCCTGATAGAATTATTTATTAAGCTAATGTAAAAATAAATACTAGATAAAATAATAAACTCCTAAAAATAAAGCTATCTCTATAATAAATCTTTACTATTTGGATGCATAAATTAATACCCCTGTCTTAGTTTGCTTATTAACTGCACTTTTTAATGTTTCTGAGTTTTAGAGAATTTTTCCTTGAAGCTTTGCCAAAAAATTTATAGGTGAGTAGAAAGGTCATTGAAATGCTGAGTAAATAATTCATTTTTCTCATCAGAGAATTATAACTTGATAAAACAATATTTAATTATAGTTTTAAATCAAATAGCTCAATCATGTTCCAGACAAAATGCATCCCTTTGCAAATATTTTGAAGTGAAAGGGAGGTATATTATAATAATTTTTAGCAATGTGCATAAATACCAATTGAATTGCAGACTAATTTTTGCAGATTGGTTATGTTCTGTTGTTTATATTTAGGGAATTATTTAGAATATACATTTTAGTCTTCATGCTAAATATATTTTATTTTCATCAATCAATACACATTTCATATTTTTCATTGAAATTCTACCTTATTAAAGTAATATCTGCTTGACATTCCCATGAATGACTGAAATTATAAAATGTACTTTATATTGTATGCTTAAACTCCTAAAATACGTAAATATATATACTGATTCTTTCTTTTTTTCTTTTTTTACCACCATACCTGCAGCCTAGGAAGTTCCCGGGCTAGAGGTCAAATCACAGCTGAAGCTGCCGGCCCGGGCCACAGCCACATCAGAGCTGAGCCACATCTGTAACTGATGCCACAGCTTGCAGCAATGCTGGATCCTTAATCCACTGAGTGAGGCCAGGGATCGAACCCACATCCTCACAGACACTATGAGCCACAACAGGAGCTCTGATACTGACTTTTCAAAGGAGATTTCAGTCCCTCAAAACGTATTTACAAATGAGCTGCACATGAGATGGGATACTTACAGATTTTGGTGGATATTTCTAAAACAAAAATTCCAATGAATCATCAAAGACTCCTCAAAATTAAGTTTTCTAAAAAGGCTAGACATTTTTGCCCTCCAAAATACATGAAATATATTTGTTCATCTAAAAAATGATCAAAAACAATCTTATTTCCAAACTATTTATTTGGCAAACATTGTTCATGTAACGCTAATTATCATTTAGCCATTCTACCCACTTACTCAGCAGCATAGAATGTGTAACTCAGTTGTGCCAGAAATTCTTTTGGCATCAGAGCAGACACTCTCTTGGTAAATGGTGTTGACCATTGTTAACAGAAAGCATGCTGCCTTCATGTAGCTCCCAACCCATTAAAGAGCTGTTAAAAATTTACAACCATGGCATAAGTGCTATAGCAATGACTTGTAAAGGACAAAGAAAGTGAATACAAAAGTGCAGGTATCTTTGCCTTCAAAGGAAGGAAATGAAGATGAATAATATCAGTGTGGTAATACGTCAGTTACGGAGAGTGGAAGAAGATGGCATTCCAGACAAAGATAAGAGCACGTTCAACAACACTACATTTCAAAGAAACAGGCCAATCATGAAATGAGAAATGTTTTGTGGGATGACATTCCATATCCATGCCAGTTGTAATGCAAAATGAATGCTAACAATTTAGCACCAACTGGAAAATTCTACAGTACAAGGAATTCATATATCATTTCAGTAATAGTATTGGATGAGTAGAAATCCAAAGGCTTTTTCTCTAAGAAAAGCCTGAGGTGTTTTGTTAGTATATTCGTCAAATATTTCCCAAAATTAGTAATAATATCTATTTCAAACCGTATATTTGCACCTAATAAATGACTGCCCCTTTTCACATAAGATGTTTTGACAAAATCTACTAAAAGCTTTTAGCATTTGTAAGATCCTTTTAATTAACTTTGAAAAGATACTGAATCTTCTACTTTCTGTTATCCCTTAAAGCAACAGCACAAGGAAGAATGGGTGAGAATCAGGAAATAGCAGAATGGAGCTTTGTGTATTTGCAACTATTTCTAGATATTACAGGATCCTGATAAATGAATGTTAATTCTAAAATATTTAAAACTATTCTATACATAGCTACATAATACTACTGTTACCTTTTGTTTAATATCACCTCATATGAACAGTTTCTATGCCATTGGTCCTATAGGCCACTCATGAATAAAATCAATAAATTCAATTTACTTTAATTCTTTGCTCTTCTAGATAGTCACCAAACTCAGCAATAATTTAAGTGATAACACAAGAATTTACATAAAGGATTGTAATCTCCCAGGATTCACCAGACAAGGAATATATTGCTTCAGCTCTATCTACTTGAAAAACCAGAGGTTTAATCTCTTCCAAAGATTTCCATGCTCACATTCTATTGAAAAATCACCAAAAGCTTATCAAAGGGTTTGATTTATTCGATTACATATCTGCTTATTTGAAGATTCCTTGTGATGTGAAAGGATTTTTGTTTGTTTCTTTGTTGTTGTTTTGGGTTTTTTTTTTTTTTTCCTGCCCTTTAGGGCCGCACCTACCGCATATGGAGGTTCCCAGACTTGGGGTTAAAATAATCGAATAGGAGCTACAGCCTCCAGCCTAAGCCACAGCCACAGCAACACTGGATCTGAGCTGCAGCTTATGGCAACACTGGATCCTGAACCCACTGAGCAACGCCAGGGATTGAACCCGCTTCCTCACTGATACTAGTTAGATTTGTTTCTGCTGTGCCACGATGGGAACTCCAGGAATTTTTTTTTTTTAGTGTATAATCATAGCCACTCCCCAGAGCTATGCAGTTTTCCTGTGATCTCTCTTTTCCACTACCAGCTATATAAGACCAGATCATTCCTGCTTGGCCACCGCTGTCCAGGGACAGCCCATTATTTCTTATAGGATTTAGTTTCTTCAGAGAAGGTATTCTCTTAGTGGAGTGATTTGAGCCAGTGGTAATAACAGTCCTATTCTTTTTAATAGCTCTCTTGTCAGACAGTATTTTTCTATCTTTGTACGGAAAGATCATATTTTCCTGATTGCATAGCTTTATATTTTCTTTTTTTTGTAAAGTCTTAAGGCTATGTAGTGTTGTTGCTTCATCTTTGCATTTTCAGATTGTTTAGGTTATTTTAATTCCTTTGAATTTCCATGTGAATTTTCTAATCACTTTGTCAGTTTACACCTACACACATCCCCACATCCCCACACACCCACACAATGTTTGCTGAACTTTTGATTAAGATTGCACTGAGTCTGAAAATTGCTTTGGGGGCAATAGATAGCTCAGTCATAATGAGTTTCGACATTATTCATTAACAAAGTTTATATCTCCACTCATTTGGGTTTTATTCATGTCTTTTAAGTTATATTTATACTTTTCAATATGCAGGTCTTATATATCATGTGTTGCATTTCTCCTGAAGTACTTAATTCTCATATTATCACATATTTTTCCAATAACAGGGAAAGGCAACTCAGACTCAGTCAACAATACTGGCCCATAGGAAAGTGTGCATTTCTAGTGCCTAGAAATACAGTTTACATTAATGTATTGGTCTTTTATCCTGTATCCTTGCTAAATTTACTCACTTCTAGTTGCTATTTTGTGGACTGGATTTTATGCATAGATGATCATATTGTCTGCAAATGAACATTTAATTTACATATAATGATTTTTTACCTCTATAGAGTATGATTTGGGTCTTTTTTATATCTTCAATGTCACTACTTTTTGAACATATGGAATAATATTGAAATATCAATCTTAATATCCTTATTTGGTAATTCTAACATTTATGTCAGTTTTGAGTCAGTTTACACTGGGGGGTTTCCTACTTATCTGCATAAGTAATAATTTTTATAGGATGCCAGATATTGTGAATCTTGGCTCCTGTAATTATTCTCCAGCTTTGTTCTGAGATGAATTTATGGGAAACTATTGGATACCCTCTGGTATTTCTTCTGAGATGTGTTAAGTGAGACTGAAGCATGCTCAGTCTAGGGATAATTATCCTCACTGCTTAAGCCAAACCCTTCTGGTACTCTACCCAATGCCATGTGAACTTGAGGTTTTCCTGTCTGGCTCTACTCTTAGCCCTCAGAGAACACCACACACTACAACCTTTAATCCTTCCAATCCTTATGATATTATTAGTTTAGTTGTACAATGTATTCAGTATTTTTACAGATTATATT
The DNA here is from genome assembly GCF_016906955.1 of Phacochoerus africanus. Lineage (NCBI taxonomy): Eukaryota > Metazoa > Chordata > Mammalia > Artiodactyla > Suidae > Phacochoerus > Phacochoerus africanus. The sequence goes on along the minus strand of NC_062556.1, from coordinate 52,656,494 downwards.
CCACATAAAGATATTATAAAATACTGGCCATACTCCCTATGTTTTACAACGTATCCTTGTAGGTTATTTATTTTATACCCATCACTTTGTTCTCTTAAACCCCTTCACCTTTCCTGCCCCTGCTCTCAGCCCTCTCCCCTCTAATAATCCAGTTTGTTTTATTTTATTAAGCTAGAAATGAAACTAACTTTTGCTTGTTTTTTAACTATTTCTAAACTGCATGGAGTTCCCACTGTGGCACAGTGGTTAAGAATCTGGTCACTGTGAAGGCATGGGTTGATCCCAAGTCTAGTGCAGTGGGTTCAAGGATCCGATGTTGCTGTAGATGAAGCATTGATTGCAGCTGTGGCTCGGATTCAGTCCCTGGCTCAGGAACTTCCATATGCCACAGATGCAGCCATAAAGAACAAAACAACAATAACAATTGCAGGTCTTACAATTGATATTTATCTTAAAGTATTTCCTTTTTGTTACGTAATAAAACCCTTTTATTTATTGTTAGGTCTTGCATCTAGAATCAAAGAAAAGAATGAGTCATATCAGAGCCAGAGTTCTACTGTAGAACTGTCTTAGAATATGATGAAAGAGAAAAAGAATGTGTGTGTGTGCATATATAGCTAGATAATGACTAGGTCACTGTGCTATACAGCAGAAATTGACACAGTGCTGTAGATCAACTATAACTTAATAAATATATATATTTCTTTATCTTAAAAAATTTCTATGCCTATCGTAAAGGTGTCTAAGTGATATTTCTCTAAATTTAGCAGTATGGCACATATTCTGACACAGATGGACAAGTGTCATATGAATATTGGAGTCATCCTAGGAAACAACCAAAAGTCTCTTTTTGAAAAGAGAAATTTAAATCTCTTCAATCATTTTAAAATTGTACTATGATAATTGCCAGGATTGTCTTCCATAGATCATGAAAGAAATAATTGTAACATAAACAAATGCAGTGATAATTTAATTTCTACAGTTTAGTGGCAGTTTACTGAACTGTGCAACAATCTCCAATCAAGACTCTTATTTCACACTTCTCCCTGTCTTCCAGTAACAGAGAGATTCTTTGCTACTGTATAATTTCTTTTGTGTTGGTATGGGTTTCCTATATTTATGTTAAGTTATTCCAAAGAGACAGCTAAGCTGTGGTGTTAGAAGGTAGAGGAGTGAGTGGAGTGGGAATGGAGTGTCAGAAGGGGACCTTGAAACCTTGGGTGATGCTCTCCAAGCTCTAGCTCTCATTCTTGGTGGTCATATTGATGTGCTATAATTGTGCTAATTTATTGAAACCACTTATGACTTACACAGTTTGGTCAAATTGACATATTAGAAATGTGTTCATTTATTAAGGTCACAATCTTACTGTTTTCTATATATTGTGTTTTGCACAAGTCTATAGATAATATTGTATATAAGTGTATCTACATGTAAGTCTATAACTATATATTTCAGTATGACTTTAACATAATAAAGGAAATAATTTGGCTCCTACTCCCATACATTTCAAATGATTGGCAAATATTTTTAATTTGCAGTACTTTTAGAGTTAGTGAGTTCATCATATGAAATTACGTTCATTAAAGATGTACCCTTTTTGCTTTTCCTAATAAACTCATCATATGATGTTTATATTTTGTATTGATTTACAAATCCAATTTTCATATTAAAGGCATTAACACCTGTCAAGTATGAATCTAATATTTTTGCAATTTGTTGTTAACATCTTGCATCTGTGATTTTAACTGTTCAGAAGTTTTCATTTTTACATTAGAATTTTTAATTTTTATTTATGAGCTTTCTTTCACTTAAATTTTCAAATGTTGCCATTCAAAAATGTTATGATATTTTAATTGGTTTAATTTCATTTGTTATGGTTATGTCTTTAAAATTTGTTTTGAGGTAATCGTCTAATGCCTCAGAATAATATATTGAATAATTTAAGAAATAAGAAAACTAGGAGTGATGAAGCATAGGAGATTTCTTTAGTTAGTTATGGAAACTGGTTATTGAGTTTATGTATGGCTCTTGCTTTTGCATTTCATGCCAGGCCTGCAGTCAGCAAAGCAGGCAGTTCAGAAGCAAGATAGACATTAAATAGGGGAGACCAAAGACAAACTGGACACACTGATGAACTTGAGTCCTCTTGACTATCTCACTACTTCTAAGCCTCCAACTTTGATGACGTTTGATATTTGCAGGAGAAGCTGGCATCCTGTATGTCATGGAGTTAACCTATTCCTAGCCCTGGGGTCAGGGCAACTTGAACAAAGCATATGGCAGGAGCTAAATAAGCTGTAGGCCTGTTTGCTGCTCCAGGAGCTGATGTGCTTGTCCAGTATTCAGAGAAGGTGGAAGAGAAGTTCTAGCTGATGCTCAGTGAACTGTGTGTCTGGATGTTGTCCCATTTCAGCCACAGTCTACACATCAGCATATGCATGAACAGTATGCATGAGTAGCACCTGATGCATTGCACCCGTGTTCTGAGTGTAAAAGGAAAATTGGTGCTCTTAAAATTTACCTTTCAAATCTCATTGCATTCAAAATGTCTCATGTGGCCAACTAGACCCACAATAGTTCAGGGAAAGGAATTATGGGTATCATAGTTCTGTACTCCAAAATAAGTGCTTGAGTAACATTCCATAACTGGATGAGCCTCATAACTTACTTCAAGGAAAGCAGTGCTGTTTGCATTAAATTTCTTAATATTTCTAGAAATTTAACCAGTTCTCATTACATGTTATGCCATCCTCTGTGTATTGCTCAAATCTGTAATTTTCTTATCATCTCCCTTCCTAGAGAAGATGTAGATCAAGAGTTGTAGTGATATTTTGTTTTGGTAAAAGTTGGTATTAGAACCTGGGTTTGAAAATCTCCTTATTTCAATATAGGCCACATGACTCTGAAAAACAGCTCTCTCAGACTTTCAAGGAGATACCTTTTAAACTCTTCCAGCCCCTACCTGTCCTACTGAATTAATCTCCAAGGTCTTTATACATGTTCCATTTTTTTTTCCTTTTACCTGTCACTGTTCAAATTAAAATTGTTATGACAGCTGGTATTACTTGTATACCATTTCCCTTCTGACGATCACCTCCAATCCATCTATCTGATTGATATTTTTTACTTTTGACTGTTTTCCAGTCTTTCCTATATATTCACAGTTTTCTTAAATCATCTCCCTATACAAAATATTGAATAATTATCCATTCCTTTTTCAGAAATGTTTTAATTTCCTGAGCTGACATTCAAAATTTTCTGCAAACTAACTGCATTTCACAGTCCTTTATATTCCCATGCCAGTTTCCTCTCCATGAGCTTTCTTTGGTCTCCAGGATTTATCATTTCAGTAGAGGAAAGATGAGTGGCCCAGATATGGATCTGTCATAGTATATATTATACATATATATACTTTTTCCTAAATATATGTATATATGTATTTTAGAAAAAAATTGAAAGCTATAAATATACTTTGCAATAAGTATTTCCACAAATATGCCTTTTATTATTCTTTTTAATAGATTATGTCATCTCCAAATGGAGATGGGACCCATACTGTAAAATAGCCTTATTAGAGAGATAGCCATTTTTCTCAGGGATACAATGATCATTTGTAGCATTGGGGAATTCTGGACATTTTTGATAATATGGCTAAATTACTAAAATTTAAAGATAAAAGGATTCAGGAAAAAAGATATTCCCAGTAACAGTTACTATAACTTTCTTTTTGTTTTAAATCTTTGGAAACGGAGATGCCAGAAAAGATACAACAAGCAAAGGAATCTCAATTACCCTGACCTACATTTCCAGACTAATTCTTAAACACTTATCCAATCTAGGTCTAGACTCCTATCAAAGTTGACAAGTAACTGCCTTGAGAAGCTATTAAACTTTTATTCAGAGTAGGAAATGTACTGATATAATTGAGAAGCCAAATCATACACTTGCAACATATTTTTTTTAAAAGAGGAAGGGAGAGAGCAGAAAAGGTAAAGAAAAGCATCTCCAAACATAAATTAAAGAACAAAACAACAACAACAACAAAACAAACAAACAAAAAAAACACCTCCTCCTTAAGTAGCTAGTAAAACAAAATATATTAGCAGATGGCGTGAAATAGGCAGTAACTTTTAATTTTCTTTTTCTTTCCCTCATGACCCAAACTGTCAACTCATATCAGACAACCCAAATAAGATATATAAGGGATAAGAAAACAAAATTTTAGAGAAGAATGAGGAAAACATAAGCAATGGATCACTTAAACTATTTGGATATGTTTAAATTCCTGGCCACGTAGTTTCAAGTTGAATATAATCTACTACCTCAAGTTCTTAGAGAGTTATCAGAAATTATTTAAGTCAGGAAAGTATAGAGGAGGGCACTAAGCCTGGAAATGCCAAAGTAGAGTTTTTGTGTTCAATGAGATAAAAACATGTCTTTTTTCATGACTTTACTTCATATGTAATAGATATTTCTGAACATCTCTGACCTAGAAAATGGAGATTAAAAAGAAGAGTACATGGGACTGACCTAAGAAGACAATAGATTTGTGGTGAATGTAGGTTTGTGAGATGGACAGTGTAATTGGAAGAGAGTCCTCATGTAGAGATAAGTACAGTGTGTTGCACAGAAAAGAAAGTAATCAATTTTCACCGTAGGAGACATACAAATAAGACTTACACAAGAAATAGCATCATAACAGATAAGTAGGTATCTGAAGGGCAGAGGAAACAGCATTAAATGAACACTGAATAGCCATTGCTTATATAAAGAGTAAGTGGAGTGACTCGACTATAGGGCGTATGTGAAATACAGAAGGAGAAAGTTGGCAGGAGGTAAAGCTGTTTAGTAAATTTGGGTTAAGATTCTCTATGCCACAACAAAGAGTTTATATCATCCTTAAAACTTTTGATACACCTTTAAAAAATATAGAAGGGTTGAAGCGCCATTTTTTCCAGGGTACAGTGGTAATAAACAGAACGTATTTTTTAACCTTTTATCCACATAAACATGGCAATGCGGGCTTTCAAAATTGATGTTGAAGCCTAATGGTTGGCTTTTGGCGTGGTACCTAAAAAATGGGGAAAGGCATACACAGACCCACGCAGACACACACACACACACACTCACACACACACACACACACACGGACTCACAGCAGCTGTGAGGAGGGAGTGGACAGTTGGGCAAGAGATGAACCCTATGACTCAGTGCCACATGAGATGCCTTCGTTAGAAGTGCTGAGGAGCATGAAATGGCAGAAGTTAAGCAGGGTACTGGCTGAGAGGCCAGGTAGGCATCTATATTCCACTATAAGGAGTTTAGAGTGTTAGCCTTAGGCAGTAATAAATCACGGCTTTTTTTAAAGTAGATGAGTAATGAGGCTCTGGAAGATAACTTTGGTAATCTGGGTGGCAAGGATTACTTAAACCAAAGGGAGACAGAGTAGAGACATGGATTTAGATAATGTTCGCATTTAGGTTACAGTTGTGGCAAAGCAGAGAATCAGCCCTGTGAAGAGATGGTGCCTTGCAAGGCAGTGCCATGCAAGGCAGTGCCATTGGTCAGCGTGTTTAGTAAAACTTAGAGTTGGAAGGGAAACAATCATGAGAATGGATGGAGGCAAAGGAGACTGAAAAGGCAGTGCTAGGTATGCATAATGCTTTTTAGAGTACAAAGTGATTTTTGCATTATGTAATCTTCATAATTATTATCACATTTTACATTTTCAGGAAAAACCGAGACTCGGAAAATTTAAGTTACCCAAACAACATTTAATCAAAGAAAGACCAGAATGTGAAACTCATTCTAATTTTTGCTTTAGCACTCCTTTGCTTTAGTGCATGAAGAACAAAAGCTAACAAAAACAATAAAAGAACAAAAAAACCTGCAAAAAACGAAGTGTTTCTGAAAAAAAAAAACAACTCCTGTATTCACAGTTGTAGGTCATTTTCCTGATGTTATACTATTTGCTAGTACCCAAGAAGAGCTATGATTGATTTTGTATCAGTTTTTAACAAACCTTGAGCCTATAGTGGCCACTTCTTTTTGTAAATAAAATTTTATTGGTATTTGGTCATGAAAAACTCATTTACTTATAATCTCTAGCTTCTCTGGAGTTCTAATGACAGAGTTTCGTTGGACCAGAAATTTATGCCTTGCCAAGCTAAAATTTCCACTCTCCGAATCATTAAAGAAAAATACTGCTGACCCTTAATTTTGTTCATTTCCTATACTACTTAACAATTCGTACTTCATGTAACCAGTTTTTTAATATCTTGAAATATAATCACATATCATTGGTTTTACACTAAAGGGGTAGAAGTTAACAAAGGTGGTAAAAGAGATAAGAAATTTTATGTTTATTTAGAGGGAGGTGTAAAATATTTCCAGATTTGCAGGTATCACAGGAGTTACCATGATTTGTCCTCCTTAACTCCTCTATGCTGATAGTTGGCTTTTCAGTTTTGGTGGAGTACAGGTTATTATTTTTTCTTTTATTAATTCTGCTGTGGGTGTCACATGTAAAAAGTCTGTACCTTATCTGAAATGTAAAGACTTTCTACTCTCTTTTTTCTAGAAGTTCTTTCATTTTTTTGTTTTGTTTTAAATTTAGGTCTAGGACCCACACTGTGTTAGTTTTTTCCACAGTGTGGCTGTTATGAGTCAGTCTGTCTGTCTGTCTGCCACTCTCCCTTTCACGTGGATATCAAACTGCATATATATCATCTTATCAAAACTCCATTGTTTCTCCATTTCATATCTATCATAGATTGAATTGTGTTTCCCAAAAATTCATATGTTGAAGCCCTAACCCCCAATGTGACTCTATTGGGAGTTAGGCTTTTTAAGGTGGTAATAAGATGAAAGGAGGTTGTAAGGCTGAGGCCCTAATCTCACAGGACTGGCATTCTTATGAGAAGAGGAAGGTAATTCTCTCTCTCCACATTTGCACCATAGGAAGGCCATGTGAAGAGCCAACAAGGCAGCATTCTGCAAGGCAGGGAGGCCTCATCTGAAACCTACCCTGCCAGCTCCTTGATGTTAGACTTCCAAGCTCCAGAACTGTGAAAAAAACAAATTTCTGTTGTTTTAGCCACTCACTCTGTGGTGTTCTGTTACAGTAGCCCAAACAAGCTGGGGCAGCATCCTTATAACAATCAACAGATGGGATATACAGGATGTATTTCTACTCTGTACCACTGAAATATTTGTTACTTCTCATTACAAAACCACAGTCTCCTGGTTTTTTTTTTTTTCATTCTTTTTAAATTTAATTTTATTGGAGTTTGTTTCTGTTTTATAAGTAAATTCTTTTGTGTCATTATTTATTAGATTCTACATATAAGGGATATTTGTCTTTATTCTATGTTTCTATTATTATGCGTGCTATAAGTTCATTCATACATTTCAATCACACTAAAATGTAGAACATGAAACATAAATATGCACTAAGATCTCTATCTCTAAATATTACCATCATTTGCAGTTACATGAACATTATTCCAATAGTATTTTTATTTATTTATAGACACTAGAGTTCTCAATATTAATATACCAAAGCTGATATGTTTTAAAATATGAACACCAGTGCTGTTAATTTATACAAATGTATACATAGTATACATATTGTTTTATAGCTTATGTTCATTTAATATACATTATCTGTGTATTTATATATCTACTCCACTCTTTTTCATTATTTCATTTTTCATTATATGAAACACATAATTTATTTAACCATCTATTATTATTGTTGTTATAATTTTTTTAATAGCCACGCCTGTAGCATATGGAAGTTCCTGGGCTAGGGATTGAATAAGAGCTATAGCTGCTGGCCTACACCACAGCCATGGCAACACCGGATCCAAGCCACATCTGTGTCCTGCACCACAACTTGCAGCAATGCTGGATCCTTAACCCACTTAATGAGGCTAGGGATTGAACCTATATCCTCAGAGAGACAACGTCGTGTTTTCAACCCACTGAGCCACAGAAGAAACTCCTTAACCATCTATTATTGATTGACTTTTCTGTTCTTTTTCTCACAATCAAACATAATGTTATAATACACATATATATTTGAATTGTACACACACACACACTACATGCACGAAAATTTGAGGATCTCCAGTTAAGACACATTACCAACTTCCACTCCTCAAAAATTATATCTATTTTTATTCTCTTTATGTTTGCTGACAGTAGCCACTATTATTTTTTGTTCTTAACAGCTTTCTATATGTATTTTAAAGAGCCCATGACCCCACTAATACAATTAGCATATGTAATGAATTAACTTGCTCAGCCAAAAGAGCCAAGATGCATCCTACTAAAACTGCCAGTTAGGTTTCTATGAAAGCAATTCAGGGTGTTCATGCCTTTAAAAATTCAGGTCTGTGCTGTATAGAATTTGCTGAATTACTAACCCTTTATTTTATTTCTCATTTTAATGATTCCCATAGTCTTTTAATAACCTCCATTACAGAATGTTAATTGCTTTTTTATGGTTTCAATAGAAAGGTTGCTTATGATTAAATTTTTTAAGTTTATTGAAGTATAGTTGATTTATAAGGTTGTGATAATTTCTGCTGTACAACATAGTGACTCAGTTATACATATACACACATTCATTCTCTTTCAGATTCTTTTCTCACTTAGATTATTACAGAATATTGGGTAGAATTCTCTGTGCTCTACAGCTGGTCCCCACTGGCCAATCATTCCATATACCTCAGTGTGTATATGCTAATCCCAAACCTCCAGTCTATTGTTGCTTTATCATAAGGCTTGAAATCAGGTAGTAGGAGTCATCCAAGATTTGTTCATCTTCTAAAAATTAATTTTCATTATTCCTCACCCTTTACCTTTACATGTGAATTTTAGATGCAACTTATACATTGCATAGGAATCCCTCCTATGATTTAAATATGGTTGTGTTTAATCTGCAGATCACTTTGAGAAGGATTTACATCTTAACAACATGGGGTCTTCCAATCTTTGGACACAGCATATCTCTCTACTTATTTGGGTCCTTGATTTCTTTTCATCAGTATTTTGTAGTTAGCATGCATTATGTTTGATTAGATTCATACCTAATCATTTCATGTTTTTGCCATACTTTTTAAAATTTAGTTGTATTGAAGACAAATTGGCATACATTACCTGCATGCTTAGGACATACAGATGTATTTTGAAATGATTACCATAGTAAGGTCAGCTAACATGTATCATCTCATATAGATATATAATAAAAGAAAAGAAAGAAGGAAAGGAAAAAAACTCTCCTTGTGATAAGAACTCTTAGGATTTACTCTCTTAACAGCATTCCTATATACCTACAGCAGTGTTAAATAGAGTTATGTAAATCACACCTCAAGTACTTATTTATTTTATAACTGGAAGTTTGTGCTTTTTGACCATCTTTCTCCAATCCCCTCTCCTTCCTCCTCTGGTAACTACGAACAAGGCTGATCTACTTTTCTATGAGTTTGATTTTTTCTTTTTTTTTTTTTTGATTCCACATGTATGTAATCTCATACAGTATTTGGCCTTCTTTCTATGACTTATTTCACTTAGCTTTAAGGTTCACTTCGCTTTAAGGAATTTGGAAATTCATCTGTGTTGTCTCAAATGGTAATATTCTTCATGTTTTATAACTGTATAATATTTGTATTTAATCTTCTCATAACTTCTTTATCTATTCATTCACCGGTAGACATTTAGTTTGTTGCCATGTCTTGGCTATTGTAAGTAAGGCTGCATGAATATGGGGGTGCAGATACCTTTTTCTAGTTAGATTTTTTTTGTTTCCTTTGTGTGTATTCCCAGAAGTGAAATTGCATGAAAACATGTTAGTTCTAATTTTAGTTTTTTGAGGAACCTTCATACTGTCTCATATGGTTTCTGTACCACATGACAACTACACCAGCAGTAAATAAGAGTTCTCATTCTCCTTCTCTTCACCAGCATTTTTTATCTCTTGTTTTTTTTTTTTTTTTTTTTGATAATAGCCATATCTCATTGTGGTTCTTACTTGAATTTTTCTAATGACTGGTAATGTTGGTATCTTTCCACATATCTGTTGAACTTTCTACATCTTTGGGAAAATGTCTATTCAGGTCCTTTTCCCATTTTTTAATTGGACTTTTTAAATTATTATTTTTTATAAAAGCATAATAAGAACATTTTAAAATTTCTTGATAATATTGCACTGCATAAGACGTAAAACAGTTTGTCCCTTTTAACTTAACTATGCTAAAAAAATATGTTGATGGTTTGCTATGTAGTACTATTTCTATCCTGGAACTTAGAAATATAAAAAAGAATTATGATATTATAACAACTGCTTAGGATGTCTCTGTCGCTTAAAATGGGACATTTTAGGGAAGCTGCCAAGAGAAGATGAACACTTGAGAAGAATGAATGAGTCAGCCAACTCAACAGCAGAAAAGAGTAGATTTACAAAGAGCAGATAGATAAAATATGTGCAATATTGGAAAATCTTGGGAACACTGGGTACTTTCATGAAATTTTAAATTATTTATTATATTTGAAGTGTATGGCATGTTTTGTTGGAGAGGGAAATGATTAGTATGGAGAGGTAGACAGAATCAGTGAATGGAGGGGCTTCCTTTCAATATACAGAATTTAAAGTAATAAAACTATAACAAGAGTTGTTTATTCTAAAGTTACATGGAGAAAGAATTTGAAGGGGGCACGTTGATAAGGAGTGGTAGCCAAATGGATGTAGAAGATAAGGCAAATGTTATCTATAATTATTTTGCTAGGACAATAAAGTGATCCCTTTCAAGTTGTGTCAGTGGCCATATAAAATCCCTGTGCTACTTTTAAACCTATTTATTTATTTATTATTTTTCTTTTTTGATGTACAATGTTGTGACAATTTTTGCTGCACAGTACAGCAGAGTGACGCAGTCATACACATATATACATTATTTTTCTCATTCTTTCATCATGTTATGCTATTTCAATAAGAGTAAGTAAAATTTTGTAATTTTTCCACTTCGTATACCACATATTCTTGAATTCACTGTTGTTAGTCATACTAGTACAGTGATTATGCTGTATTTATTTAATCTCTGCATTACCACTAAATATTTAATATATAGCTTTTCATCTTAATAAAATTTGTTAAACATCTTTACACATTTTCCTCCTCTTATATTTTCCTTAACCCATAATTGGGAAGTGTAGGATGGGGAAAAGAATTCTCAGTAGTTTTTTGATTCTTAAATTTCCATATTGTTTTCCTACAGTAGAGGATAAAAATTCCAGTTATCCCACAATCTCAGTTTTTAACTCTACTGTATGATTTCAGTTAAAATGGCTGGCAGAAAAATTATTTTTGTTTACTTCCTGTTTACATGAGTAAGGTTGTAGAATATAAAATATAAGTATATAGAATAAGTATATAGAATAATGAATAAGAGCAATTGTGTGTGTATTTTATTATTAAAATTGTTGTTTGCACATGATTTTTTTAAAGTTTGGAATTTCTGAGCTCTAAGATATAGCATTTTTAAGTAGACTGGGTAGAATTTAGACAAATTCATCACATAAAATTTGAATATATATTTCCACCCCAATTTCAGGTAAATCAGTATAGTCAAAGAGTCAGAAAGAGCCTAATAATTGCTAGTGTGCACTAGTTAGAAATGCCCTTTAGTACTGATATTTTTAGGGACAATATATTATATGGTCAGTGTTTTTGTCTTATATTTTAAGGTATTAAATACTTTCATTTATTTCTTAACACAGATTAAATTTATACATGGAAAGCAGCGTTGGATATAGCTTTATGCATATTTATGTCAGAGAGGTTTTGTGTGGTTTATCATTAGAGTAAAAAAAAAATTTGATTAAGCATCTTGAGCTCCTTAGAGGAATAGAGCAATAGAGATGCAAAATAATAAATAATTGATGATTTTACAAGGCTGCCTTATAAAAGTGAAATATTTTTATCCTACTGTCTCTGGATAAATGAAATATATCATGATGAAATAACAACACATGCCATTTTATGTATCTGGGTTCCTAAATATCCATGACAGACAAGTCTATATATTATGGGAGCTAATATGAGCACATTCAAACTCTGAAGCTTCACTTAATCATAATCATAGGGATAAAGTTTTTAAAAAAAAAAAGTATCCTAAAAAAAAAAAGTATCCTAAAGTGGAGATATCTACTAGAAATTCTGAGGTATGATCTTCATATATGATTCAGATTATTCAGTCCATCCTTCTTTGAAAATGCTGGAAAATTGCAGGATAAAAAATTGATATACAGAAATCTGCTGCATTCCTACACACTCACAAGAGAAAGAGAAATTTAAAAAACAATCTAATTTACAATCGCAACTAAAAGAATAAAATACCTCGGAGTAAATATAAGGTGGTAAATGATATGCATTTGGAAAACTATAAGAAACTGATGAAGAAATTGAAGATGATACAAACAAATGGAAAAGTATGCCATACTCATGAATTGAAAAAAATTAATATTGTTAAAATGACCATACTACCCAAGTAGTCTACAGATTTAATGCAATTCCTGTAACAATACTAACTATATTTTTCACAGAAATAAAGGATCCTAAATTTGTGTGGAACCACAGAAGATCCTGAATTGCCAAAACAGTGTTAGGAAAAAAGATAAAGCTGGGCTTTTTACACTGCCTGGTTTCAAACTGTATTACAGATCTACGATAACCAAAACAATATGGTACTGGCACAAAAACAGACGCATAGATCAATAGAACAGAATAGAGAGCCCAGAAATAAACCTACAAATGTGTATGGACAACTAATCTACCACAAAGATGGCAAGAATATACAACAGGAAAAAGACAACCTCTTTAATAAATCGTGTTAGGAAAACTGGACAGCTACATGCAAAAGAATCAAACTGGACTACTTTTTCACACCATATACAAAAATACACTCAAAATAGAATAAAGACTTAAATATAAGTCCTGAACCATAAAACTCCTATAAGAATACAGGCAGTGTGCTCTTTGACGTTGGACTTAGCAATATTTTTTTTTTGAGGGGGGGTGGCATTTGTCTCCTTAGGCAAGGGAAACAAAATTAAAAATAAACCAATGGGACTACGCTAAATTTAAAAAGCTTTTGCACAGTGAAGGAGACTGTCAACAAAATGAAGACTGCCTGCTGATACTCATAAACCATATATCTCTTAGAGCTCAACTCAAAAAAAAACCAATAATAACACAAAACCAAACAACTCGGTTGAAAAATACACAGAGGACCTGAATATATATTTCTCCAAAGAACACACAGAAGTAGTCAACAGACACATGAAAATATGCTCAATATTACTAATCATTAGGGAAATGCAAGTCAAAATTAGTGAGTTACCACCTCACACCTGTCAGAATGGCTATTATTATCAAAAAGACAACAGATAACAGGTGTTGGTGAGGATGTGGAAAAAAGGGAACCTTCATGTACTGCTGATAGGAATTTAAACTGGTGTAGCCACTATGGAAAGCAGTATGGAGGTGTATCAAAAAGTTCAAAATAGAACTACCGTGTGAACCAGCAGTTCTACTCTTAGTTATTTATCCTAAGAAAGTGAAAACAGTAATTTGAAAAGATACATGTACCTCTGTGTTTACTCCAGCATTATCTACAGCACCAAAGACATGAAAGTACCCTAAGTGCCCATCAATGGGTGAGTGTGTGTGTGTGTGTGTGTGTGTGTGTGTGTATACACACACACATTATATATATAATAAATAATATATTAATCATTATATTAACATACATATATACACATAATACATTACTATACAAATATATAATTATATAATTACATATGGTTATATTAATTATATAATTATATATTGCATTAATATATAATATCATAATATAATTATATAAATTATATTAATGTATTATGTAGTATGTAGTGTAATGTAACATAAATATATAATTAATGTATAATACATATTAATGTGCAACATATATATTTAATATACTAATATATAATATATATTATAATACATGTATATATATGTATCGGGGTATTTTCTCTTGTAATTACCAGCTTCAGGTTTTATTTATTGTGGCAAGAATGAGAGAAATAGTCAACCATTTAGTATTTAACATTAACACTGCTGGGCCAGGATAGATGTCTCTGTATTTTCTTTCCAAGATTAGCAGGTTTTCTTCTCTCCCCTATTCATGTACAAACACTGCTGTTGGTTAAGATTCTAAACTTTCAGCCTTTCCCCACACCCTCGTTTGCTACACCCATCCTCTGAATGTTGGGATAGGGAGGGAAATGGGGATGATTTATTTCTTAAGCCCACAGTGCAACCTATAAATTATAGTCTTGAAATGAGGGGAGGGTATAGATCAGACAGTAGTACCCTGAGAAAATATTTTCTTAATTGGAAATCAGTTTCTAAAAGTCAAGGGAAGAGTTGTGAGTGTTTTGGGGATGGAAGGGTGGGAAATCTGGTTTGGGCTCCATGGAACTTCCTTGGTAAAATGGCTAAAAAAAATGCATATTTTATATATAATGTATTATATATATATATATATATATATATATATATATATACAGTGAAATATTAACCATAAAATAATGAAATCTTGCCATTTCTGACAATATGGAAGAATCTAGAGGGTATTATGCTTAGTGAAATAATTTAGAGAAAGACAATTACTGTGTGATTTCACTTATACATGGACTCTGAAAAACAAAATAAGTGAATAAATATAACAAAACAGAAGCAGAGCCGTAGATATAGAGAGGCAACAAAGCATGATGGGGGAATGAGAGAAGTAGGTGAGGAAGATTCAGAGGAACAACCTTCCAGTTATAAAATTAGTCACAAGTATGAAATGGATAGTGTGAGGAATGTAGTTAATTGTAAAGCAGTATCTTTATATGTTTACAAACAGTCACCAGACAGCATGCTGAGCATTCTGTAATATATATAGTTATTCAACTATGTTGTACATGAAAAACAATCATAGTTATAGGTCTATTATACTTAAAAAACAATCAGACTTGTAGAAAAAAAGATCAAATTTGTGGTTATGAGAGGTGGGTGGTGGGGAGAGGGAGAAATGGCTTAAGGTAGTCAAAAGATGCATGCTTCCAATTACAAGATAAATAAGTACTAGAACTGTAATTTACAACATAATAAATATAATTAACACTGCTGTGTGGGTTTTATATGAAGATTGGAAGAGAGTAAGTCTTGGGAGTTTTCATCACAAGAGATTTTTTTTTTTACTTTGCATCCATATGAGATGGCAGATGTTTACTAAACTTACTGTGGTAATCATTTCCTGACATATGCAAGTTAAATCTTTATACTGTACATCTTAAACTTTAAAGATTCTATAGGTCTATTATACTTAAAAAAGCTGGAAGGGAAAAAAATACAACAAATAGCAAGTGTTGGTAAGGTTGTAGAAAAAGAATCCTTGTTCACTGTTGGTAGGATTATTCACTTGTGCAGCCAATATGAAAAACATTATAGAAACTTCCCCCCAAAAATAAATATAGACTGGCCATATGATCCATCACATTCACTTCTGTCTGTTTACCCAAAGAAAATAAAAACACTAATTTGAAAAGATATATGCAGTCCAATGTTCATGGAAACATTATTTACAACAGTCAAGATATGGAAGCAACCTAGGTGTCAATTGATAGATGGTTAAAGAAGATGTGATCACACACACAGGAATATTAATCAGCCATAAAAAAGAAAATTTGCCATTTGCAAAAACATAAATGGATCTAGTGGGTTTCATACTAGTAAAATTAGAGAATGACAAATACTACATGATCTCACTTATACGTGGAATCAAAAAATCAAAGCAAACAAAACACAAGCAGACTCATAGATACAGAAAACAAGTGTCTGGTTACCAGAAGGCAGAGGGTGGGAATGTGGGTCAAGAGATACAATCTTCCACTTATATAAGTCACGAGGATGTAATATACAGCATAAGGAGTATTGTCAATAACATTGTAATAACTTTGTATGGGGATGGATTGTTACTAGACTTATCATTTCATAATGAATGCAAATGTCAAGTCATTATGCAATACACCTGAAACTAAGAATATTGTATGTCAACTATATTTCAATTTTAAAAAAATCTATTTTGTTCTTTAATAATAAAATAACATCTCAGGTTAAAAGTACATGAATTGCTTGATTTATAATGGGTCTTAGTTAGTGAGGGGTGCTAAGGCTTAAGATGCATTAACTTCATGTTAAATCTACCACTGAACATAAATGTTGATATCTGAATCAATAATTAAAAACTAAAAACTCACCAATGGTAGTATAGTATCTGGTTTTATTTAGGTTTCTTAAGTCATAATTGCTAACATGGTCAGATAGACCCCAAGATCCATCCATAGATGATTGTCCCTGAAAATGTAAAATAAACAAAAATATAACTCTCTAAAATATATTGAATAAAATGAATCCTAAGAAATATGTATATCCAGTCTAAGTAAAGCTTAAAAGTTTTCTGAATTGCTAAAAATAGACAAATTTAAATTAAAATTGGCAATTTTATAATTCATGGTAATAAGCAACATTTTATTCTCTATTTTTTAAAAGCAAGATGTAAGAAAAAAACTTGTTTTTTTTTTTATTTTTTACATTTTTTTTTTTTTAGAACTGCTCGCATGGCATATGAAGGGTCCCAGGCTAGGGGTCTAATCATTGTTACAGCTGCCAGCCTACGCCACAGCCACAGCAAAAGCCAGATCCGAGCCGCGTCTGTGACCTACACCATAGTTTACAGCAACGCCAGATCATTAACCTACTGAGCAAAGCCAGGAATCAAACTCACAATCTCATGGTTCCTAGTCCGATTCATTTCTGCTGCACCACAATGGGAACTCCAAAACTTCAGTTGTTTGTATAGAAAGAACGAAAGAAGGATGGGAGGGAGAAAGCAGGCATTTTAGTTAATCAGCTTTAGAAATTCTCACAAGAGTTTAAGCGAATGGGTTGTGAGGCTCTCAGGGCCTCAGTTTCATTATACTTGAAATAGAGAGGCTAAGAAGTATATATGAATTACATGGAATTGAACATGTGAAGTAACATTGGAAACTGAAAAGTTGCTATGTACAAAAGAAAGGTGTTAATTTTTACCTTCTCGAGGTTATATAGATGGAAAGCTCAGAATAGAACACAGAACTCAGACTGACTTGCAAGCATCTGAGCTAACATGTGGGCAACTCAAGTCAATATTGGAGTTTCATCTGCTTGGCAGAATAGCTTTAAAGGTGACTTGTAAAGGGAATTGTCAAAATTCCCTCAACTGGAGCCGTAGATGATGAATGCTGGTAATAGCTGTCTAAAGGGAGTACATTCAATACCCTATTTAGTAGAAAACTCACTTTTTTCTTTGTGCTTTAAACTAATAAGCTTTTAAATATCCTTTTTAGCTCTGCTAATAGGATCATTCAGGACACATTTTGCCACAGTTGAAGGATCTTTGACAATTCCCTCAGTCACTTACCTTTAAAGGTTAGCAGGCAGTTGCATTATAAACTCAAGGTTTTCGAGCTTTCTACAATTCCTATTATTTATTTCATCCAAAGGATCATTTATTTAAAAAGAAATGAAATCACAAAACTGTTTAGTCCTGCACTGTGGTTAGTGCTTTTGCTATTTTGAGATTTTTTTTTTTTTCCCCTTGAAACAGATGGGATGTTTTGCTTAGGGAAAACTTGCATTTGTTAGCTTTTTTAAAAAACATATTTCCAAAATTGTCAAAACATTACAAAATCATTAGGAGACTCCCATGTTAGAGTCTTGTCAGACATTTCATTATAAACTTACATTAGGACTCCAGCTATTTTAAATCACCAGCAGCTTCAGCCAAGCACAATCTGTTAGTGAAGTTGAAATTTGTTTAGGGAATATTGTAAATGAATTGCTGTAGTTGGTAGCTCAAAAATGTCAAGATGAGTTTGTTGATAGAGCTCTGTGAAATTAGACCGGAACCATAAATCAAGGGGAGCCACTAATTCTCTAAGATTCAGTGACACATTGGGAATAATGTGGTTTGTGGTCAATTCTTTCTTGTTATAAGGTGTCCCAAGAGAGTAAAATAAGAAGTATAATCAAATTTGTCAGCAGATCTGCAAGTGTATTTCGGCTTCCAATTATTTGTGTGTGCATCGTCGAAAGAAAATGTATAAATTTTATCTTGCTTTCCACTTGAATACATTACATTTTTACTTTTATGTCATTAATCTGAGCGAACAGAATGAGAGAGCAAATGCTGTCAAATAAATATAAATTTAATATTTTATAAATCAGCTTAGGCTAAGTAATGCAGCTCCAAAAGTAAGAAAACCCCATTTCCGTGGTTTCTTAACAACAAAAAGTTGATTCATGTTGTTAAATGTTTTTATTATCTGGCGTGATCTCCATGTCCTATTCACTCCAGAACCTAAGCCAAAGAAGCACCTACTCTGTCAGACCTATCGAAGACCTTTGACATTTAGCAGTCAAAGGGAAAATAATGATGACAAACTAAATGATAGCACTTAAAGTTCACGTCTTATTTGGCAAAGCAGGCCATAGGACAGGCCTGAAGTCAGTGTGAGGAAGGGTAATGATTTGTTTTTTGTTTTATTGTTTTTTTTCCCCACCAAGTTTTCATGGACAAAGTTTTGGTTGAGAGGATTAATAAGTATTTTGAACAAATAATGCCTATTATCCCAAAATATAGGCAGGCATAAATTTACTGAGGAAAGCATAATGTTTTATCTCCTAAAGAAATAGATAACATTTGGGGTATTAGCTCATAGATTAAGATTATGGGAAGTTCCCTTTCTCCCTTCTAGATTAGCTTTTGATTTGAGTTAGTTCAAAATGAGATCCTAGGAGTAGGAAGGCATTCACAGATCTCGTTAATATCTTTATGTAAAAAACTCTTCAGACTAATGAATTATTCTGGGCTGAAGAACACAACTCTACGAAAATTTTTATAAAAGACAATAGTTAGACAATTATTAAGAAAGCATTTCAATTTCAAGCTGAATCTGTTCTAATTATAGTCTCAAATTCTTATAAAGGGATATATAACATGTAACTTGGGTTAAGACATAACATTGCACTGTAAAATAACAAGAATTAGTCATGTATAAAATCATTTCTATCTCATAAAATGATGCTGGTTATGAATTATAAATTCACATTAATTGTGTAAGTATTAAGAGTTTAGGGAGGCTGTATTAATAAGACAAAATAAGAGTAGTCAGGAGAAATAAGAGAAATTTCAAATCTAACGGAACTATATTTGAATTAATTTTAATTTCTGGCAAGTTTAGTAGAGGTTTTAACTTGTCTTTCAATTGTTATTTTTAAAAAGAAAATGAAAAGGCTTTTTCAATATTGTCTTGAAAGATACATGACCATTAAAAAATTTAGCTCACTGCCCCCTTCATCTTCATGTGTGTGCCAACAATAAAAGGCATTTTTTAATGAGGGTTATAGTCTGGGGAGCACATTCCTGTGGAATCCATATGAAGTCTGTAGGGAAGCATATCCCAAGGATAGTAATTTCAGTTCATGAACGAATTCATAGATGACACCTTTCAAGGAAAACACAAAGTAAGGAATATATTTTGTACTTTCTCCCAGGAGGTAATACTGTTCAATACGAGTGTTAAATGAACAGCAGGTAGGAGTTCCCGTCATGGCTCAGGGGTTAACTAATCCGACTAGGAACCATGCGGTTGCGGGTTCGATCCCTGGCCTCGCTCAGTGAGTTAAGGATCCGGTGTTGCCGTGAGCTGTGGTGTAGGCCGGTGGCTACAGCTCCGATTCTACCCCTAGCCTGGGAACCTCCATATGCTACCAGAGCAGCCCTAGAAAAGGCAAAAAGACAAAAAAATAAAAAATAAAAAAAATAAATAAATGAACAGCAGGTAATAATACTTGAGCAGCTGTGGCAGGTAGACAAATGTGCAGCTCTAGTTTTCCTCAAGTCAAGTTAAGGAATTATATTTATCATTTCCATGTGCTATGTATTATTCAAAGTAACACAAAAATAATGTCCAAAATTGCAATTCAAATGCAAATGTCGTTGTATTACCCACAAATCTACCTACTTACATTAGCAACTAGACTGTACAGTGCATTTTATTAAGAACATGGTTCTGACGATTTTGTTTACCTTTGATTAAATTATACATTTAGAAAGATGATGCGTTGCAGCTCTCTACAGAACCTACGTCATTCTTGTAGTCTACTCTTAAGCCTCTAAGGATGTGTTTTTTTAATTGGGCCTCTTAATAAATTATTAGTACTTCCACTTCCACAGTAACACGTCATTCCTGGAAGGAAGCATACTGAAAAGAAATTACAAATGACAGAGTGTTATGTTTATCAATAGTGGTGAGTCCCGGTTTTGTAGAAGAGACATAAAAATTATACTATCATTTTCATCTCTTCATTTAACTTTTGCAGTAATTTAGTTATTCTATGTTTTGGGACTTAGAACAAAGGCACTATTGAAGGTTTTCAAAATCTTTCAGCCCATGTAGAAAATTGAAAAAAAAAAGAAAATAATAATTCAAAGGAAGCAATAGAAACCCATTAATGTTTCTAAGAGCAACTTTAAAGAGGCCACTTATCATACTGCTAGTTCCCATCAGTGCCTAATTTCACATTATTAATCATTTTGCAGTAAAAAAAAAAAATGCCAGTATAAAGACCTAGCAATGGTTGTACAGTTGGGGTTAGAATTCAAGTCTCATTGCAGCCCATTCCAAGCTCAGCAAATGATTTCATTTTATTTGAAGTGTAAGCAGATATCCAACATGTACTTCAGAGACTGTTTTACCCCATATGCTTTCACTGTTAATTGGGGTGTTAAAGTCCATGTATTTTCTCTAAACTATGAGAATTACATATTGAATATTTTAAAATCAGAAAGCTTGATTTTAAAAAAGCAATACCTTTGCCCTTTCTTGTGTGCTTTATTAATGTTCATTAAGTGTATTTGTGTTTTAAACATTTCTGTGGGGATTCCTGCAGCGTCCCTGCAGTGCCAGGACGTAGGCTCTATCCCCAGCCTGGCACAGAGGGTTAAAAGATCCGTAGGTTGCAGTCTATGGTAATTATTCTGTTTAGTGAACAGTAACATCGTGTGCTGCATAAAGAGATTAAGATAAAAGATATTAGGACAAAGCATATAGTAAGAGCAATGAAAGAGCTTAATATGTTTTGAAAATAACTATATACATAAATATTTGTTCCTTTTGAAAATGACTATATTCATAAACAATATTTGTTCTCTTGATTTTCTTCAAACTGGCAAGGCAAAATTTAATAATGAAATTTGGTATTAAATTCTGCAACAAAAATTCAGAGTTAAGTAGTAAAAAGTTGAGAAAGTATTTTCTCTAAGAGATAAATTTGATTGGATCTTACTCTTAATCCTCTAATTACACACTTTTAAGGCATTTCTAGATAGTTCATTAAACATTTCGTAAAAGCAAAGGGCAAATATATGAGCTAGAAGGGAAAAATGACAAAGTATATGACAAATAGCATTTAAAATGTGTTTTGACACTTCATTTTTAAGATAATAATGTGTCTTTATACCTTTTACTTAATATTATAATTGAAATTTATACTGTCGTTCCCCCATCTGCTGCTTCTAAAGGACACAGTCATCTGTCATTAATTTAGAGTTCTCAGGGTATTGTTTAATTATAGTTTTGCAATTAACACCAAGCAGGAAAAATATTCCTGGTGTTTTCCTCATTTTCCTACTAGAATGGCACACACAGTTATATACCCACATTCATTCTTAATGAGCTTCCTTTCTTAAAATTAGAAATTTGTATAAAAAGGTCATTTAACTCTCACATATAAAATCAGTGTGCCATCAGAAGACATGTATTCTGATTATTTTAAAGGGTAAGTATAACTATTTTCTATTATTAAATTTTTTGAAAACTCAAAGAAATTAAAAACAGTATCATGTGCAGAAGTGTCATTTAAGAAGACTTTAATGTTTCTGCTGTGTAGCACAGGGAACTCTATCTAGTCACTTGTGATGGAACATGATGGAGAATAGTGTGAGAAAAACTGTAATAAATTTTTTTAAAAGAATAATGTAATGTACTTCATTTTTACTTTGACTCATGTTTTAATATTTATATGTCAAAGTTAAACTTCTAAATATATGTTAAAATTTCCCCAGTTACGCCAGCCTGCGAGTATTTTAAAGTCAGAGCCACAGATATGATATAAATGTCATTCTCTCCTCTCCTTTGCTGTTACAGGAAGTCAGTCCCACAGTGAGTAATCTGTTGGCTGTTAATCTCCAGCCAACCTGTGCTAAAAAAAATAAAATGAAATAAACAAATAAATCTGCCAACAATAATCACTTTGCTGTGGCCATTTTATCCTTCCTTTTTCTGTCCCTATTATTGATGAACTCTGATAAAGATGCTGTATAAATGCCTTTTACTTCCAGCAGTATTTCTCATGCTCCTGATGAAAACATAATCAATGCCAAAGGTATCATCTTTTGGCACTTCCAAATCCGCTGTGTCAAGTGCTAGAAAGTACTTCTAACTCCAGGGTTAAAAGAGCCAGAGAGATCACGTCCTCATTTTCTCTTTTTCACACACTGGCACCTTTGGATCTAAGCCTTTCCAATTGCATTCTCAGTGTTTCTTTTCAGAAAAATAAGTTCATTAGCAATGCAGTAAGTCTCAGCCAGCTGTCCACCTGATCTGACAGGGTTGGTCATCAGGCCTTCTTCTTTGTCCTTCCTTCTTCTTTTCTACTTTGGGTGACAAAGAGAACTCTTATTCTAAAGATCGACTAAGACACTGAGATTTAATAATAAGATTGCAGATTGCTACCCATCACCTACAATTTACCATCATGTCAAGAGGGCTCCAGTATAATAATACCCCAGTATTACTATACTCCAGTATAATAATAATTCTATAGCTGAAAGAACTATAGACTTAGGCTGTATTTAAGGAGGAGGGTTTAGGAAAACCCAAAGACAACAAAGGGGACAAAAAAGGACACTAGAAATGGTGTTAGTTCATTCTTTTTTATGGCTGAGTAGTATCCCATTGTGTATATACCACATCTTCCTCATCCAATCATCTGGAGATGGACATTTGGATTGTTTGCGTGTCTTGGCTATTGTGAATAGTGCTGCAATTTGTAATGTGAGAACAAAGAATGCATACATGTAAGTGTAACTGGGTCCCCATGCTGTTCAGTAGAAAAAAAATACATATAAATAAATTATTAAAAATAAATAAAAGAAAGGGAAAATTGTCGAAGGCAAATTGTCAATTTAGGCAAAACGAAAATTTTATTTTTCTTATTTTAAATTTATGTTATAGATAACTTTTCAAGCTAATAATGGTAAAAAAAAATGTATTAGGGTATTCATTTTAATAGTACCCAATACATTTCATTATATGCATCATAGCAACTTTTATAAGGGATGAGAGAGAGAAATTGAGAATACTTGGTTATGAAGTACCTAAAAGACTCATAAAATAGAATAGTGTTGTTTGAAGATGGACGTTGATTAGTTGTGAAAATATATTGAAAATTCCAAGGCAACCACTAAAAAGTTTAAAGAAATATATAGTCTATATGCTAAGATGGAAATCAGATATTACTTGATTTGAGGTTATTCTTTTGCAAAATTGTTTTAACTACTATAGTTCCTTTTCATTTCCATGTATTTTTTTTTTTTGTATTTTTGCCAGTTCTAGGGCCGCTTCTGCAGCATTTGGAGGTTCCCACGCTAGGGGTCTCATTGGAGCTGTAGCCTCTGGCCTATACCACAGCCACAGCAACTCGGGATCTGAGCTGCATCTGCAAGCTCATGGCAGCGCCAGATCCTTAACCCACTGAGAAAGGCCAGGGATCGAACCTGCAACCTCATGGTTCCTAGTTGGATTTGTTAACCACTGAGCCACGACGGGAACTCCTCATTTCCATATGAATTTTTGAATGAGCTTGTTAATTAAAAAACTATAATTTTGATTTGTAATGCATTGACTCTCTAGAGCATTTTGAGTAACCTTGAAATCTTAACAATATTAGAATTATGATTCCAGTAGAATGTTTTGTAGGATTTTTAACTGTAAATTTTTTATAGATGCCCTTTTTCAGGATTGGCTTATTGAGGAAATTTCCTTCTATTATTAGTTTGCTGACAGTTTTTGTTTTGAATTGATGTTGGATTTTCTCCAATTTTTGTCCCTTATCTATCAAGGTGATCATGTGAATTTTTTAATTTATTCTATTAATAAAGGATGAAATAATGATCAGGGCTTGGTCTAGGGTGAGCCAAGTGAGGCACTTGGGTTTAAAACTGAAGGAGAAGACACTAGGTCTCAGGATCATGTGAGCTTGGGTACTTTGTGTGTGTGTGTGTGTGTGTGTGTTTTTGCCTTTTCTAGGGCCACTCCTGCAGCATATGGAGGTTCCCAGGCTAGAGGTCTAATTGGAGCTGTGGCCGCTGGCCTACACCAGAGCCACAGCAACGTGGGATCCGAGCCGTGTCTGTGACCTACACCACAGCTCACAGCAACGCCAGATCCTCAACCCACTGAGCAAGGCCAGGGATCAAACCCGCAGCCTCATGGTTCCTAGTCAGATTCGTTAACCCCTGCACCACAATGGAAACTCCGAGATTGAGTATTTTTAAAATTAACATGTAGACTCCACACTTAGTTCACTGCAGTCCCAACCCTGATATTGATTGATTTTCAAATTTTGCATAAACTTTTAGGTTATGGCATTACTAGAGTAAATCTAAATCAGCCATGGATATACTATTATTAAAAATACTATGTTGTATTTATTTTTCTAAAATTTCAAGATGTTGTAGTCTGGATTCCTAAAGGATATATGCCTGTAGTTTTACATTGTTGTGATGTCTTTGCCTGGTTTAGGTATCAGGATAATACTGGCTTCTCAGAGTGAGCTGAAAAGTATTCATTAATCTGTATTCTGATAGAGTCTGTGAAGAATTGCTTTTGTTTCCTTTAAATGCTTGATGGGATTAACCATTGTGGTCCCACTGGATCTGGGCTGCCCTTTGTGGAAAGTTTCTGATTTATTAATCATATTTCCATATTGGTTTTAGACCTAATAATATTTTCTATTTCTTCTTGATGAAATTTTCATAATTTTTGTTTTTAATGGGCATTTATTCATTTTATATAATTTCCGTAATTTGTTGCCAAAAAACTGTTCAAGAGATTTAATTATACTTGTAATTTCTACACCATCAATAGTGATGCCCCCTTTATAGGCTTCATTGTGTACTAAGTGTTTCCTTTTCTTTTCTTTTTTGGTCAGACTAGTAAAAAGTTTATGATTATTGTCCATATTTTGGTTATGTTGATTATTGTTTTTTGTTGTTTTCTACATTAGTAATTTCTACCCTAATTTGCATTTGTTTCCCTCTTATGCTTGATTTGGGTAAAGCTTTATTTTTCTTAGCTTAGGCCTGAGTAATTAATTTTAGATCATTTTCCTTTGTGAATATGTGTGCATATATGTTTGAAGATATAAATTTCATTTAATTACTTTAACTGCATTTCATAAATTTGAATATGTTTGCTTTTCTTTTGCTCAAAATACTTTCTAATTTATTTTGTGATTTCTTGTTTGATCAGTATGTATGTTCAATTTCCCACTTTTATGGATTTTCAATATTCATTTTTGTTAATTTATAAATTTATTTCATTTTAAATTTACATTTTATGTAATTTCAGTACTTTCAAGCATATCAGCTTGTTTGAGTATATGGCCCTTGTTGGGAAATGTCAGATGTGACATTAGAAATTTTATGTATTGTGTTATTGTTGGGTGAACTGTTGCTTGGAGTTTAGTTAGGTCAACTTGTTTGATGGAGTTCTTCAAGTTTTCCATATATTTGCTTATTTCCTCTGCAGTTCTTGTCTAAGAGGTGTATTCAGATATCCAGCTATTAGTGCTGAGTTATTTGTGTCTTGCTTAAATTTTGGTTTTGCTTCATATATTTTGCGGATGTAGTGTTAGATATAATTATATTAATATATATTTTATATTCTTAATTAGTTGCCCTGTTCAGGATGATTATAAAATTTCCCTTTTCTTCTCTAGTAACACTCATTCTATTGGTTCTTTTGTCATTTTTCTTCAGATGGTTAATTTAAATCAGTCTATCTACTATTTGACTAATTTTTTTTGATCTTTAAACATTAGCTTCATTATAGTCTTTTTCTGCTAAGACCTTTGTTCAGGTCCCTTCTGAAGTGATTTATATTGACTTCTATTTCCTATATATGTTATGCTTTGTTTCTTTGCATATTTTGTTATTATTGGTTTAAAACTGGACATTTTTATATATTCTCACAACTCTGCACACAGATATTCCATCTTAAAGATTCTAATTGTTGCTATTTGTTTTTTGATGAATTGCCTGGCTTAATTCTGTGGTAGATGGCTACACCACAGTGTGTAACCACTGATGCCACTCTTCCTCTCTCTCTCTCTCTTTTCTTATTGTATTTTTAAGGCTAGGCTTCTACGAGTTGCACTTGATTATCATAGCTTGGAAATCCATTGGCTGGGTAGAAGTCTTAAACACCTTCAGCCAGTAAGCCTTCCAGCCTTTGCTGGAGAATGAATTCAAATTCTAGCAAATTAAAAGTATATTCTAGCTTTTGCTTTCTACAGGCCTTCTCATGTCACCTTTGTTCATGCGTAAGACCTCACAACCAGCCAGAAATTGTAGATAACTGTCTTAATTCAGGAGGAAAGAATACTTCCCAACAGAACTAGAGATGCTCAACCTGAGTGACGTCAGTCAGAAAGAGAAAGACAAATACCATATGATATCGCTTATATCTGGATTATAACATGTGGCAAAAAGGAACCTTTCCACAGAAAAGAAAATCATGGACTTGTAGAATAGACTTGTGGTTGCCAAGGGGGAAGGGGAGAGAGTGGGAGGGACTGGGAGCTTGGGGTAAATAGATTCAGAATGTCACCTTTGGGATGGACTAGCAATGGGATCCTGCTGTTTAGCACTGGGAACTTTGTCTAGTCAATTATGATAAAACACATAATGTGAGAAAAAAAGAATGTATACATTTATGTGTAACTGGGTCACCATGCTGTGCAGTAGAAAAAATACATATATAAAGAAATAAAAATAAATACATTAAATTAAATAAAATAACATGTAAAGCCAAAAAAAAAAAAAAGAAAGAAAGAAAGAAACAAGATAGCACAAGTATGTGCTGTGAAGTAGAAAAATCAATGAACAATCTTGACAAGGCACAACATTTTATTGTTTGGTGTAGCATTTTCTTCATTTGATGGCTGAAAAACACTAACACAGATTTTCAGTTATTGAGAACATACACACTCTCACACCATCATGTTCTTCTTCCTACTACTTATCACAGTTGTAAAGTAGTACTTAAATTCTGTTTTTATCTTGCTCACTAGACTGTAAGCTCAATGACAGCAGGAACCATATCCGCTCTTGCTCACTATTTCACTTCCAGAGCTCAACTAAGCTGAGGTGACACATAAAAATGTTTATTAAACACTCAATTAATGAGCAAATGATCCTCCTTGTTCACGATGCCACATCTCAATTTCCAAATGAGAAAGGAGCGTGAAGTAACAGCTACTACCCGTATCTCACTGAGACCCCCCCACGTCACGTAGAACTCCTGAGCACTCCCATCCAGATTCCAACTCTCAGCATCCACAGCTGGGCATGACGGTCCTCTCTGGCCCCTAGTGTCATAGGGAAGTAATATGGAAGGAATGTTTCATCCCGGGAATGGCCCTCGACTGATAAATGACAGGTTTGGAGGTTGGTGATTTGTAAACTCCTTCGCTATTGGGTGCTCTAATTCTGAGGACTGTGTTCTCTACACTGATAGCAGAAATCAGGATGAAACTCTGGTTCCTACAGAAGAACATTTTGGATCACAGCCTTTCTATTGGCTTCTGTTCTTCCCCGTCTCAATCTCTCTGTTTCCCAGTGGCATTTTCTGGGATCACCTCCCAAAGAAACTGCCCGTATTGGAATTCTTTCTTAAGACTAATACTGAGGAGACTCAAATTAAGTCAGGCCATTTCTTTGAATTGGCAAGCAGAAAGACTTTATAGAATGATATTCATCATTATAATCATATTCTTTCCCAGGTGTTTTTATTTGTGATAAAACTACTTTGTTAAGTATACCAATGAAAGTTCTGTGGGATAGCACATACTCTCAATTATTTTTATACCAATAGTAGGAAGCAATTAGGAAAAAGTCTCTTCCATATGCCTAAAAACATACTTAAAGGACACACTTTGGGTATTAGTTTCAGTTGTTTTTTCAATAAAACCTAATAAGTTACTATGTCACTCATTTTTCTATTCACCAGTCTATCCATCCAGTGATCAGTCCATCAGAGGACCCATTCATCCATCTATCCTTTAAATGTATTTTCTTGAGCAACTAAGATGGGCTAGTACATATATTTTCCTAATGCTACATGACAGCTTACTGCTGGGAGAAAGCTAGGAATTTGCCGATTATATGCTAGAGAAGCTACACACACCAGTGTTATTTCAACCCACAAATAAACTATTGTATATTCATTTCAATATGAATTTGCTCAGTAAAGGTGTTTTATGTGTATCAGCATATTCCATTAGAATATATCCCTCTTTAAAACTGTTTTATGTTAAAAGCATGCCAAAATACCCATACCCCAGAAGCATGTCACAGCTTATGTTTGAACACATACAACTTTTCACAAGTCAGAAGTGTCTTAGTCATCTAGTAATTTAAAAGAGACCAGAAAAAAACTATAATAAGCCAGTTGTTACTTAGTGAATATCTGAAACACTTCCTTATAGATATGAATAAAGTAGTTTTGCCTTTAGTGGAAAGCTAGTGTCCTCTTGATGGAGGAATACTTTATGAATTATATCTTTATCCCACTGGATTCAGTGAAGCCAAGATGTTTCCACACTGGTATATCAAATTTATAAGTTTGACATATATAGTAGTCTGGTTACAGACAAACTTCATTGTTAACTAAGGGATGTGTGAGTTAGGATAAATATTGCCTGTAATCAATTCACAAATGTTGTTATAGCTAAAGTGAAATGTACGAACTACATTTCAAACAACTATTGGTCTCCATATCATTCATTCAATTGCATAGATGTTTATACTTTTTAAATATTTCTAGTTGGCTTTAGGAAGAAGGTAACATCAAATATACTTCATATTTAGAAAATGCTAAGTATATAGAGAATTTATAATGGCATTGAGGGAATATTTCAGAAACATATTTCCAAGACTATCAGACATTCTTTCTTGCCTCCTAGTTTCAAATTATGATAGTTAATATGTGAGGTGCTTTGAAGTGTCTTGCACTCTACATGTGAATCACTGTAGGTCACTAATAATGATGAATATTGTTATTCTTTAAATTTTTATAAAGACAACTAAAATGCCAGGAGCACAGATGTGAAAAAAAAATCAGAATCAGACTGAATTTCACTAAACCTTTTGGCCAGGTTTCGTTTTTGTTTCTAGTTATGTTTTATTTTTAATAGAAGAGTGTTAATTCAGACTCTCAGGGGAATGAAAAACAAATGATCTGGAATATTTTAATTATGGGGAACATATTTCTAAAGTAAAATTATAAGGATAGGTTTCTTAGAGGCAGGATTTAGTGAAGTGTCACCTACCCAAAGATAGATTTATCAAGTCACTAAGAGACACTCTTAGTGTTAAAAAATGATATTTACACTTTTAATTGATTTTTCTTACACATGTGACATTGTCAATAACTAAAATAAGACCTGTTCACAAGAATGTTATACTTTTTGTAAGATACAGTACAGATCTTCCAAGAGATTCTTTACCAAGTAAGAAAATAAACAGGAACAGATGTGCAGAGATTTTCCATGGTCTGTCTGGAAGTTCCGCTTTCTTCCTTAGGGAGGAAGAAATCAAATAAAAATGGGGTGATGGAGGAGTGAATCAAGAAAGCACCAGTTACTTACAAGTAAATGGTCTGGAGTTGTTTCAGAATGTGTGGAGGGAAATAAAAGAGTGACAGGTAATAGTTTCGGCTTCCCAAATGTCAGTGTTTGATGTGAGGTAGAATGGGAAGTTATTTCTTAAGACATGAAAGGGAAAACTAAAATGAAAACAATTTTTGTAGTTTTTCTAGTTAATCCACAGGGAGAGAGAGAGGGTGAGAAATCTTCCCCAGGAAAATAAGCATCAGCTGGCCCGCTGAGTACCCACTCTGAAAGCTGTTGCCTGAAAAGTGTCTAATAATAATCAAAACAGTGCATCCTACCCAGTGCCTAGCAGCCTAACCAGTGAGATCATCATGGACGTAATCTAGAGAAGGTGGAAGAAGAACATGGATACACATGTTGATCCCCCCAGTGACTCTTCCACTGTGCTTATTTTTCACATGAACACCTCTGCAACCGATGAATAATTATCCTGATTTTATTAGGCTAATAAATCTAATTATTTGATGAGAAAACTAAAACCTCGATGGTTTCAATAATTGGTCCAAGGTGAATTATAGTTTGAAGAGTTCCATCCAACTCCAAATTCCTCCTTTTGTAATATTCTTCTCTCTCCCCATCTTTCGTGGGGAACATCACTTATTTAGCATTTATATTTTTCTGTTATAGAAAAAAAAAGACAGTCAATATATAACATTTCAAAATATCACAGAATAAAATATATGTATCTTAGCTATGCAAACTTTTCCCACAATTTAGTGACATCTTAGGTGCTAAGGCTGTAGATGGATGGTCTGCAGGTCAGAAGGCAGGGGGAGAATTTGTTGATGATCACATGATTCATCATCAAGGAGGAAGGATATAGGCCCTTAGGGCTCATGGGCTAGTGGCCTACCATGGGCTCCTGTCCATCAAACCAGTTTGTCACCAGGTGGAGGGATGACTGCATCCTTCTGTGATCCAGAGAGGCAGGCAGAGGGCTGGTGTGGGTGTCCACAGGTTCGACATGGATAACTGAGACCCCTTTTGAATGTCACTTGGAAGAGGAGGCTGGAATGACCTTCTCCAGGAGTGAATCTGTAGCATGCTCTTCCCCAACTGCACCATCCCAAGAAGAATTTTGAGGAAAATGCAAGTGGGTCTCACTGGACTCTCTTTCAAAAGTGTAAACCAGGGGGACTCTTCTTCTTGGGAAACCAACAAAGGGTAAGAGTCTCAGTGGGAAAGTTTAGGCTTCTCTCTGGGGAGAAGGAAACCCAGAGAACTTGGACTCTGGTTGGTAGCAGTAGAAAGAAGGAGGAAGAGCCTGCCCGAGCCTTGTGGCACCAGCAAACTCCAGGGCGGGATCCAAACTCAGACACCAGGTTCTTGCCAGTTATGGAGGAAACTGAATTATAATGCAAAATTAAATTTTGAAAGGTCAGAGTGTGGATTGGCTCTCAGAAATGCCTCAGCACCTCCTTCAGAGCTTTGTCTGAATTTTTAAATTGCTGTGTGCATGTGAAATAGGCATTTTATAAATAATGGATATAGTGGTCATGTTTGTAATGCAATTTGACTGGCATCTCTCCCAGGTCATAGTTTTGAATATATACCATTAGAAGACAAGATTCTTTTTCATAAAGATATTATCTAAATATCACTACATTTTTGAAACACAAGTATTCTGGTTAGGTAAGACCTATTAAAAAGTCAACCCTGAGATTTTTTGGGCCTTTTATCCTGACAGGAGAAGAGAGATATTTCTTGTGATTATCTAGGCATATTTATGTTTAAATCATTATCATAGGGAAATCTGAAAGATTGACTGTTGTGTTGAGGAAGGCAGGCAGCTCTTACGTCATTCAGGGATGATGGTTGAAAACGAACCAGCAGAGTGCTCCAAAGTCTGGTCTTGTTTTGTCTAAAAGACAGTGGGAACCCCAACTCCTTTGAAGGGCCTTGCATACTTTGAGTGTAAGGGTATATTCTCAATAATTTAAATTCTAAATCTATCCCAAGTGATTTCTAGCTGCCAGAAGTACTGATAGACATAGTGACTAAAAGAGTATGACATGCACCAAAGTCTTATTATTATTTCAAAGTTTTTTGCTATTTCAGAGAACATTAGCAGCAATTTGTCCTTGAATTGGTTTTATTTTTCTGCCGTTTTGAAATTTTATCAATAATGGATCACATTTCTTACTTCTTCTCCCATAGACTAAGTTAAGCATTCACTAAAGCATGACAAATTAGGTTGAATTGTGTTATATGAAATCTTGAACATAAATGAGCTTGAAGGTGGTTGGGGAGGAGAAGAGGAAAGATGAATGGTTGGACAATGAGTGGGAAGCAATTTAGTGTTCACACCATAGCCTTAAGTTAGCCTAAGGACAAGGTATATGATATGATATGATAGAAAATGTATGCTCCATGAATAGGCAGTACGAAGATCACTAAAAATTATCTCCTCTCAATAAGCATATTATAGGTGATTATTGCATGTTAAAATATATTATAGTATTTTCTTTTATAAATATATTATAGTATTTTCTTTTATAAATTGATAAGGTGTTAGTCCGAAACAAATTTACAGTATTTTAACCAAAAACAACAACAACAACAACAAAACAAAACTCCTTGTGGCAAAAATATTACATTCATGATCTCCATGACCCCAATTTTGTCAATATTTGTTAAAATTCTATTCCACCAACATGGGTAAATAAATGCAAGAGCATATGTTCTTTGGTCCTCACTGAAGATAGCCAAACATATTGTAAGAGACTGTTCATGTCTCTATAAATGCAGAAAAATAAGGAGCTACCAAAGCATTAAAGCTACATAATTCATCATGGCTCATTTGCACAGAAAATTATAGAAGCTGGAGATGCTGGGCACCGAGCAAGTGCACATTAGAATTAAACAGGCACCAAACACTGCGGTCCAGAGAGCATTTGGCTGCAGTATTATTGCCTAGATGCCAATGTATACCTTTCTAACACAATGAGTATAATAATAATAATAAATGTGCTTATTTGTCAGGTTCTAAATATGTAAACATTCATTCTAAATAGCCAGCATCTGTGTAATGGTTCAGAAAAAAATGTATTTATTTAGCCAATTTCATGTTTAAATCATTATTCATAATCAACTCCAGTTGCAAATATTCCACAGAATAAATAACTGTGTGACTATGGGAATATAAGAAAAAACAACTCTGACCTCATCTCATCATATGAAAGAAACAAGTGTATAATGATTGTTTTACATGAAGAGTTGTACCGAAGTAATTGAATGGGATAATGGATGACTGGGAGGTCACACTAATAAAGTGCATTGAGCATTCCTTTAGGACCTCATCCAGCAAAGTTTGACAAAACCTCTTATGTAAAATTGGTGATGGAATTTGCTAAAACCGAAAAGGTTTCTGAATTCTTTATAGTCTCAAGGAGGTGTATTTCAATGATTAATGAGCAGAGGGGAAATAATTTTCTGAAGGTGAAAAGAACAATGCGGTATTCTTTTGTTACAGAGTTTGGAGACCATTACAGCATTCCACATGCATGAAATAGAAATAGTAGGTCTTTATTTTTAATTTATCTTAATGAAAATGGTAGATTAAGCTAGAACAGCGAGTTCCCTCTTTCAGTCCAAACATTTTATTTTACTACTCTCATAAATGTTTACAATTTCTAATACTTCTTTTGCCATCACTAATACTTCCAGAGTCCCTGATCTTCCACAACATGTTAAGAACCTGTGGTTAAGAATGTGTTCTCGGAGTTCCTGTTGTGGCACAGTGATTAACGAATCCGACTAGGAACCTTGAGGTTGCGGGTTTGATCCCTAGCCTCGCTCAGTGGGTTAAGGATCTGGCGTTGCTGTGGCTGTGGCATAGGCCAGCAGCTGTAGGTCCGATTTCCCCTCTCCCCGTGCCCCCAGCCTGGAAACCTCCATGCTGCAGGTGCGACCCTAAAAAGCAATACTAATAATAATAATAATAATAATAATAATGTGTTCTCCTTGAGCATTAAGTACTTGCATATCATAAAAGAAATCTGTGCATCTTTCCTGCTTTAAAGTCTTAGTATTTATAGTTTTGCATTATATCCACAACAGATGACCAAATAAGAATTTCAACCATTGTGTGGTAGGCATGTCTAAGGTGGTCTCCATTGCAGTTTTACTGTATTTATTCCTCCTCAGTGTGTGATACTCCCCTTGCGTATGGGCTGGATTTATTAACTCACTTCTAATGAGTAGATGATGGCAGAAGCTTGGGATGTCCCTATTAAGATTAAGTTACACAAGACTACACCTTACATCTTACACATCCTATTCTCTCTCTCTCTCTCTCTCCCCCCCTCCCTCCCTCCCTCCCTCTCTCTCTCTTTCTTTCACACACATTCTCTAAGGGAAGCCGAAGGTCATAGTCTGAGCTGCTCTGTGGACAGGCCCATGTGGCAAGGACTGTCCAAAACTTCGGTCCAATAGCCAGGGGGGGAATAAGACTCTCAGTCCAATGCTCCCAAGAACTAAGTACTGTGAACAACGCTGCAAGTGAACCTGAAAGTAGATTGCCTTCCAGTCCAGCCTTCAGCGGAGGCTGTCGCGATGGCAGCCATTCTGACTTCAGTCTTGTGTGGGAGCTTGAGCCAGAGACACTCAGCTAAGCCTTGCCCAGATTCCTGGTACACAGAAACGATGGTATATCACATGTGTTGCTTTAAGTTGCTCAATTTTAGGGTAATAAATTATTAAGAAATTGTCTAAATTATTATTAGAAAACTTCTACCAGTTGAAAATTAGGATGCTAATTTTCATTTTGCCAATGATGACATTCATAAAATTGTATAGTTCCTGACATTTGCCTTCACTCTCACAGCTGAAGTTTTAATAACTTAAAAAGATATTGAACATGGATAGAATGGATTCAGCTAAACCAAATTCATAAGAAATCTCAAAATAATGCTTTATAATCTTAGTAAGAACTAAAACTGCTTAGAAATGGAATTGTCAATACTTTGGCGCTGTGTTGTTTCCAATACTACAAGCTTAAACAACTATGTTGATTTCAAATAGTCAACCTCAGAAAACAGGCACTATTTTTGTTTCCCTCAGTTTCAAATTCTGAATGTTAAATCTTGTAGTATAAATCCCAGAGATAATTACATATTTTGCCTTTTAAAAATTGCCTAATTTCAAACAATTCATTAAAATAAGATACACTCACTAAAAATAGTTTGGGGTATTATTTTGAAACAGACCTTGTAAATGCTTATAGATAGCAAGGATTCCCTGTTTCCACATTAGCCATATTTAGCCATATGGCTTCCACATGCTCTAAGTTGCTATACTTGCATTGAAAATAAGAGACTGGTAGAATTAAATGACCTATAACGAGAAGTGATAAATTAAAAAAAAATTAATTTAAGAAAGCAGGACTGCTTTGGTTGATTTTTGTTACCAGAAACAGGGGATGTGCAGGATGGAAAATGGTCTGAATAATCAAGATCTGACTTACAGCTGTAGCAACACGTCTTTCCTGACCTGGGTATATACAAAATAATAGAAAACAAAAGGGCAAAAGTAAATGCACATTTTAAGAGAAAACAAACAAACAAAAAACCTTGGTGCTTAAAGGAGCCAGACTGAAAATATCCCACATTATTGAGGGCCTTGCAGCAAGCAATAACTTAGTCAAAGCTGCTAAAAAGAATAGCCCATAGGTAAAGACAAAGAGAACATGACTGTTCTCACAACACCTGAGATGTATGACCAACTCAATTCATTGTCTCCTTTGAGCCTCACAGGCATGAATCTTACTTTCTAAGCTAAAGGATAAAATAAATGTCAAACCCTAATTTTTAACTTAATCTAGTAAACTTACCTTTCAACTATGGTCTTCCATGCTTGCTGGACAACTCAGTGTTACTAATAGAGCTCCTTTGTTTTCCCTGGGGCATGTGCACTAATTCAAAAACTGCTGCTTCAGTTGGACAATTAGGCACAAAATTTTGGAGTGATCTCATTATCCCTGATGCTTACTTCCCAGTCTATCTGGATGCATTATACAACCATTCTCCACCGAGGTCTCCCACCTCCTTGGGATGTGAATATAAAATAGGGCAGGAGACAGGGACATCACAAGCCTTTCTATCTCAATAATCTTTCAAGAGAAAGAAGGTAAAGTGGAAATCTATCCTCTTCCCGACTATTCTAAAAGGGTATTCTAAGTTTTATTTTGTGAATAATGCCCCATGGGATGAGAAATAAAGAGGAAAAATGTAGGAAGGTGGATTTTTACAACTCGTTAATAAACATGAATACTCTCCAAGGTGAGAGACTCTCAGAGGCCTGTCTACCATATTCAATGGAGAGAAAGGAAGGAAAAAAAAAAACTGTGCAGAGAAAAGAAAACATAAACTAGCATTAAAATAAACATGTGCACTGTACTTTTACAAGACTTGTGTAAGTGTGATGGGTGCTAGAAAGTTAAACTTAATCCTTAGCTTTAGTAAATTTAAGCTATAGATAGAAAGATCAGGTATTTATACATTTTAAAAATAGATTCTGAGAAATACTTTGAAAGCATAATGCAAGAGATCAGATAAAGGACTTAGGGCTTTGAAGAATAGACCAGACTTTGACAAATAAGATAGGGCTTAAGGTACTCTAAGTAGCTGAAAAAGAGGGAATAGAGGTCAGAAAAGGCATATACAAAATGTTAAAAATGTACTATATGAGATGGATATTTCCTCAAAAAGAAAACTGACCCACTGATACATGTTTGTCTTAAAAGGGTACCCTAGAAAACACAGTCTGGGGAAAATCTTAGGAGCTAATAATGTATGAGGAGATTCAAACTCAAGAATGCAGTATTGATTGAACAGATAATGAAACTGGGAAAGAAGGGGAACAATTCTGGAGGTGCATCCTGAGCTGGCCACCACTTTTTATTTCGTGTAGCTTATGACTCAGCTTCTCGGAAATTTTATCTGGGAGACTACATTCACTTCTGGAAAATCTTTCCAGGTGAAGAAAATAGAAATAATTTATCTTCTGGCACCAGTGTAGCATTGATCAAAGATTTTTTTCCTTATGAGATATTAACTCCCCCACATGTCTGGTTGTAAATGGATGAGCACAATGAAAATCTCATAGTGTCTTATGACTCTGTGCCAAAAAATAACACCTAATGTTACCACCTAAAGGTGTGCAGCGTAGGCAGGAGTCAAGGTTCTCATGATTGTACATATGTGAGTTCATTTTCCATGACAGCTAGGATGACACAATTTGCCATGTCCCAGTTCCAAGAGGAACTGAAGTGGAGTATAGCAGTTGGTGATGTAATCTACACTAGCCACAGGAAACTACTCCCATTTCTTTCCAGCACCCACTTCACAATATGGGTCTCTTATTTGTGAAAACCACATATTTTCACTACTTTCCTACGAGGCAAAATAGGAATCCATTTTGTCTCAGAGTCTCTTTGTACAAGCTATGGATCCCGCTGCTTTAGTCAATCCCAAATCCATAATTGGTACTCTGTCATTTTCTTCCTCAGCCATCCATCCTAGATCTCCTTTTCCTCTGCTCAGCACTTTTGTTAGTCTCAATTACTTGTCCGGTGGGTGCAAACCAAACCCTTAATTGTCTTGTGTTTGTTAGGTCACATTTCTTACAATTGCCCCTTTACAGTTATTACTGGGGTTAACAACCAAACCTCCACCCAGTGCGCTCCATAGGTTTTAGGTATACTCCTCACTAATCCTATTGTGTATTAGCATCCCTGGCCCCACATGGTAATCAGTGTCGATTTTCCCACTTAGTATAGTAAGTCCTTTCCATGCCTGCTGATCCACAGGGATGAGAAATCAAAGCGGCTAGTTTATAGTCAGAGAGTCTCGTGCATCAAAATGTGTCCTGTTTCCTTACCAGCATGACCTTCAACTCTAAACTCAAGAATTAAAGCCTCCAACATGACAAGACCTAATATGCAGGGGAAAGAGGCTCAAAATCATCAAGTCACTGGCAGTCAGTGGCAAGGGGCTCATCCTACATTCATCCCTTTATTTACAAACCTGGGGATTCTAAATTTTAGGGGCACGGTAACCCATCCTGGGCAGTTGGTCAAAGCATATCCTACATCCTGGAGGACAATATCTCAATCCCACATGGTGCCAACCCTAAATTGGTAAGTTAGCTTAGCTTTTCATGGTCCGTCTATGAGATAGAGATGTTGAGATAGACAGAGATGTTGAGATAGATGGCCCATCTCATGTGGGCTATCTATGAGACAGAGTGTAGACTCTTATCTCTATAGCTGTATCTGAGTGGCAGAGCATACAGTGCCAGCTTAATGTTCTTTGTGTTCAGATGATCAAGGTTAACAATGATCTGAAGGAGCATTGATAGAGCCTAGGGACAAGAAATTGATAAAGCATTGCTATCCTTCCCACATAAAAGCACATTGATTTTGATCCTATTTACTAATGGGTTTGAAAAGAATGCATTCACTAGACTAATTACTGCATGACAGTTGCTAGGGGATGTGTGGATC
Source organism: Phacochoerus africanus (assembly GCF_016906955.1). NCBI lineage: Eukaryota > Metazoa > Chordata > Mammalia > Artiodactyla > Suidae > Phacochoerus > Phacochoerus africanus. The sequence continues at coordinate 52,617,834 of NC_062556.1, read as the reverse complement.
TATTCCAATAAAGATGCCACAGCTGACAAAACAAATGGGATGGAGACTGTGACTTGGTAAAATGTAAGATAATATAGAATATTTTACCACACTCCACCTTTCTTTCCGCCAAGGGAACCATACACACAAATAAAAGCAGATACAATAGGACAAAGATTCCTATATCATTTAGGTATTTGAGGATGTCTCTAATCTCTGCCATTTCACTGAGGATGCATAGCATAACTTCTGGTTAATTGCCTTGGCCGATATAGCAAGGTGGGGCTGGAGGGAAATTTTCAGGAGCTTCCACTTACTCCTCTTTACTAAAAAAGCTCTTATACTACAAATTAGGGAACCTGTGCAAATATTCTTCTAGCTGTTGAAAATAATCATTTCTAATTTTGTTCTCACATACTAGGAATAACCTAAAGGTGGTAAAGTTGGTTCTGACCACTCAATTCTGATTTGGAAAGGGAAGGATTCCCTCACCATAAGCAATGCACAAGACACCAACTGGCTGTCCTACAATTCAACTCATTGCTGCCACGATCTACCCGCAGATAGCATCAGATCACACAGGTCAAGGGTTCGTTCTTAGGAGGCTGCCCCTGACCCTGTCTTCGAATGCCAATCACAAATTGAGGTTGTAACCTGTGCTTCTCATCAGTGATGGCCTCCAGCCTGGAGGTTTCCTTGACCCCCTCCTTGAGTTCTATTAATTTGTAGAACAGCTCACAGAATCAAGGACACTTGTTTATTCACTAGGTTAATGATTTATTAAAAAAGATATTAAAGGATATGAGTCAACAGCCAGATGAAGAGCTGCATAGGAGAAGATACGGGGAAAGGGCTCAGAGCGTCTCTTCCCTCTCTGAGCACGCTGCAATCCTGGAATCTCCATATGCTCATCAACCCAGAAGCTCTCTGAACCCCGTCCTTTTGGTTTTTTTTTTTTTAATAATTTTTTTTAATTTTCCCACTGTACAGCAAGGGGGTCAGGTTATCCTTACATGTATACATTACAATTACATTTTCCCCCCACCCTTTCTTCTGTTGCAACATGAGTATCTAGACAAAGTTCTCAATGCTATTCAGCAGGATCTCCTTGTAAATCTATTCTAAGTTGTGTCTGATAAGCCCAAGCTCCCCATCCCTCCCACTCCCTCCCCCTCCCATCAGGCAGCCACAAGTCTCTTCTCCAAGTCCATGATTTTCTTTTCTGTGGAAAGGTTCATTTGTGCTGGATATTAGATTCCAGTTATAAGTGATATCATATGGTATTTGTCTTTGTCTTTCTGGCTCATTTCACTCAGTATGAGATTCTCTAGCTCCATCCATGTTGCTGCAAATGGCATTATGTCATTCTTTTTTATGGCTGAGTAGTATTCCATTGTGTATATATACCACTTCTTCCGAATCCAATCCTCTGTTGATGGACATTTGGGTTGTTTCCATGTCCTGGCTATTGTGACTAGTGCTGCAAGGAACATGCGGGTGCATGTGTCTCTTTTAAGTAGAGTTTTGTCTGGATAGATGCCCAAGAGTGGGATTGTGGGGTCATATGGAAGTTCTATGTATAGATTTCTAAGGTATCTCCAAACTGTTCTCCATAGTGGCTGTACCAGTTGACATTCCCACCAACAGTGCAGGAGGGTTCCCTTTTCTCCACAGCCCCTCCAGCACTTGTTCTTTGTGGATTTATTAATGATGGCCCTTCTGACTGGTGTGAGGTGATATCTCGTGGTAGTTTTGATTTGCACCTTTTGGGTTTTTATGGAGATGTCATGGAATAGAAATGTCACTGGCCACTAAGGATTGATCTCAGTCTCCAACTCCTCTCTCTTCCCTAGAGGTCAGAAGGTGGGCCTGGAATTCCCAGTCATCTAATCACTGGGGTTGCTTCCTCTGGTGACCAGCCCCAGTCCTTAGGTGCAGTCTGAGTCACCTCCTTAGCATAACAAAAGACACCTTTATTGCTCTCTTCACTTCTGAAATTCAAAGGGTTTTAGGAGCTCTTTGCCAGGGATGAATGCAGGGGCTTCCAGCCATCCAACCCACCCAGCCAACACCACATGAAATAGAAGAACTATCCAATTATTCCACATAAGAAACAACAGCAAGAACTGATGTCATTTTAAGCCATGAAGTTTTAGAGTTGTTTGTTACGGACACTGGGGGTGGGGGGAAGCAACACAAAAATAGGGGTGAAGACCAAATGTGTATCTCTTACTATAAATCATACTATCACAGCTAGGCCTTCCAACTCACTGGCATGATTACAAGATGAACTTGGATCAAGATTTCATTTCTCACCAGTTCTTGTGCTTCCTTTCTAACTGAAGGAACATGATGGCGTTTGACATCTCCTATCACCAATGTCAGATCACACCCTGTAGCCAACAGCCTTCCTCTCATAATTTTCTCCAGTGTATATTTATGTTGGTCAGTAGATACAGGTCTTTTTTGGAAAATGACTGGAAGAATGTTTATTTTATTCTTTTCAGTGAGATCGCAGAATCTGTCCTCTAGGGACCCAGCCTCCCCTTTAATTGGTAGACTCAGGGTCTGTAAACAAGCTCAGATTAGCATAAGGGTAAGAAATCATGTTTTGTTTTCTTTTTTAAGTTGATTCTTTTTGCTTTCTGTATATGTGGAGGTTTTTTTTTTTTTAATCTAACAAAGAATCAATATGAAAAGAATGCCATTGCCAGATGAATAAAAAGGAAATAGTAACACAGTTTGAAGACTCTCTGCTGTACCAAATAAGTGTTTTACATCGAAAATTCTTACCAAAGGAATCATCAGAGAGTTCCCATGGTTGCTCAGCAGAAATGAGCCCAACTAGGATCCATGAGGATGTGGGTTTCATCCCTGGCCTTGCTCAGTGGATTAAGGATCTGGCATTGCCATGAGCTGCGGTGTAGGCTGCAGAAGTGGCTGGGATCTGGTGGTGCTGTGACTGTGGTGTAGGCCAGCAGCTGTAGCTCCAATTCGACCCCTAGCCTGGGAACATCCATATGCCACATGTGCAACTGTAAAAAGAAAAAAGAAAAAGAAAAATTTATATTTAAGGAGGAAGGGGACCAGTGCTCCATTACAAGTATGAAATGGATGTTTAGGAAGGCAAATAAGGCAAATAAACATAAGCACTAAAGTTTTCTCAGAAGTGGTATCACGGGCACGTTGACACAGACCAACACTCTTCTCTTTTTCTTTGTTTTTGTTTTGCCTAAGATGATTTGCATAACACTGTTCCTAATTAAGAAACAAAGAATTCCAGAAATTCTGACATGGAGAAAGGATTACAGTTGAAAAAAAAGGTATCTTTGAAACGTTATGGATTAAGAATAGTGATTAGAAAAAAGATATTTTTCGAAATAGTACATGTGGTTGAGGAGTGGTGACTTGGCAACAGTGTGTGGCAATGAAAGAATGCTTATGTGATGATGCATGAACTCCGACAGCAAAGAAATGGTTGAAGGTATTTTGTTCAGGAATAAAGGAGGGACCCATAAATAATGTCAGAAAGCACCATACATTTTCTGGCTGGAATAAAGAGATTGTGTTTTCCCAATCTAATGAAAAATCACACATAAAGAGAAAGTAATGACTGATATTAAAATGTGTCATTTATTTTATCAATTCATGAAATATTTATAAACACCTCCATACCATGAGTTTCTTCCACAGTGAGGACTAGGGCCCAAGTTCTCAATCCAACTGCGGAGGAAGGCCTTTCAACATTTAATAACAGCAGTATTACAGCAAGATTTTATAGACAGATACAAGGAGAGATTTGAAGTGCTGTGTTCAGTTCTATACTTCAGCTACTCAGAGGACTGTTAGCCAATTAGATCTAAAATATATAAAGAGGAAACTAAAGGCTGTAAAACCATATCACAGGGTAAACTGTTGGATAATTCAGCTTCATGAGACTAAATGTTCCCATTGTGACTCAGCAGAAACAAATCTGACTAGTATCCATGAAAATGCCAGTTTGATTCCTGGCCTCGCTCAGTGGATTAAGGATCCAGTGTTGCCATGAGCTGTGGTTTAGGTTGCAGCCTAGAAACTTCCGTATGTCACGGGTACAGCCCTAAAAAGCAAAAAAATAAATTAATTAATTAAAAATAAAAATATGTTTTACTTGCATGCAAAGTTCTTAGGAATTCTCAGTAAAGAAGTTATTATACAAGTTATTTGAAGAATGTAATACACAAAGTTAGAAATTCTTCATTTAGAAAAAAATGGAAGATATTTTGAAAATATTTAAAGACAAGTTACCCCAAATTTAATACCTAGTCTATATATAACCTGTTATTGTAAAGTCAGTTTTGTTAGGTAGGCTTCCAAAAAGATGAACTTTCATGTAAATATTAAAAATTGCTTTTAATAATTCTCTCTCAAATAGTGTTACTTTGTAAACTGGAGACTGTCAAAGTTTTTAAGTGTTTATTTCTAAAGCAATTTCTAGATGTATCTGTTAAAAATACATTTCTTAGAAAGTTGAACTTATACTTTGTGATAATTTTTTTATAATGTTTTTGTTGTAAAATTAACTTAGCCAGTCTATAAGAACTACATAGGCTCTTATTTGAACACATTTCTTCTTGCAAGTTTATGCAAGTAAAAATAAAATGTGACCCTAACATATTGTTTCAAAACAAAATTCAGTACATCAACTGAATTTCAAAAGTTATACTAATTTTTGATAAAATATATAAATAAAATGTTTCACACATGCATAAAAATGTACTTTTTTTTTTTTTTTTTAGGGCTGCACCCTCAACATATGAAGTTCCCTTGCTAGGGGTCAAACCAGAGCTGTAGCTGCTGGCCTAGGCCACAGCCATAGCAACTAGGAATCTGAGCCGCATCTGCGACCTACAGCACAGCTCAGGGCAACGCCAGATCCTTAACCCACTGAGGAAAGCCAGGGATCAAACTCCCATCCTCATGTGTCTCAGTCGGGTTTGTTAACTGCTGAGCCACGAAGGGAAGTCCCAAAAGGCACATTTTTTAATATATAAGTATTCAGTTTGTGTAAATAAGCTTGTACAAATCATACTGTTTCTTCATCTGCTTTTATACCAATAATTTATCATAAAATACTATGGATTTCAGTTAAACTACCTGGATTGAATCCTGGCTCAACTATTCACAAATTATTACCACAGTCTGCATTACTTAAACTTTTTCTCCACCTTATGGTTGCGTGCTTTCATGTTTTGAATAGAATTTATTTATTCAGTTCCTAATGTATAAAGAAGTATAAACTGATTTCCATGTTTGGTAGTATACGTTATAAATGTCCTAATAAACAACCTTGGGCTCATATGCTTACATACATGAACATCAGTTCATTTCTCATAAGTAATGCCAAGAGAGGGACTTGCTGCTGCACCCAACAGGATCAGCATTATCTCTGCAGTGCTGGGACCCAGGTTCAATGCCTGGCCTGGCCTGGCACGGCACAGTGCGTTAAGGATTCATTGTGGCTGCAGGTGCAGTATAGCTTGCAACTGCAGCTCAGATCTGATTCTTAGCCCAGGGACTCTATATGCCACAGGGCAGCCAACAAAGAAAATAACAATAATAATGCCAAGAGGCATAACAATAATATGCATGTACTACAGATAAATATGTTCTCTTCTGCAAGCCACAGAAATCCTAACTCTACTGGATTTTAAATATGGTTTACTATTCTCAGATAAGAAAAGGTTCAATACTTCAGGAATGCCAGAGCTAAAATATCTGTAATTCTTATAAACTTTTCATGATGGACACAGAGTAGCTCTTGCAACTCTTGTTTCATGCTGTGTTTAAAGAAAGAATAAACAAGAAATCCAGTGTTAAATAGGGAAGCAAAGCAATAATATGCTTAGGAATCTTCCCAAATTATTTTTTTAATAATTTAATTTTTCGACTGTAGTTGGTTTACAGTGTTCTGTCAATTTCTGCTATACAGCAAATTGACCCAATCATACATATGTGACCCAGTAATACATACATACATATATATATACATATATATATTCTTTTTCTCACATTATCCTCCATCATTTTCCGTCACAAGTTACTAGATATAGTTCCCTGTACTATACAGCAGGATCTCATTGCTTATCCACTCCAATGCAATAGTTTGCATCTATTAAACCCAAGCTCCCAGTCCATCCCATTCCCTCCCCCTCCCTTTTGGCAACTTCAAGTCTGTTCTCCAAGTCCATGAGTTTCTTTTCTGTGGAAAGGTTCATTTGTGCCATATATTAGATTCCAGATATAAGTGCTGTCATGGTATTTGGCCTTCTCTTTCTGACTTACTTCACTTAGTATGAGAGTCTCTAGTTCCATCCATGTTGATGTAAATGGCATTATTTTGTTCTTTTTTTGGCTGAGTACTATTCCATTGTGTATATATACCACATTTTCCTAATCCAATCATCTGCCGATGGACATTTGGGTTGTTTCCATGTCTTGGCTATTGTGAATAGTACTGCAGTGAACATACGGGTGCATGTATCTTTTTCAAGGAAAGTTTTGTATGGATATATGCCCAAGAGTGGGATTGCCGGGTCATATGGTAGTTCTATATTTAGTTTTCTAAGGTACCTCCATACTGTTCTCCATAGTGGCTGTACCAGTTAACATTCCCATCAACAGTGCAGGAGGGTTCCCTTTTCTCCACACCCTCTCCAGCATTTGTTAATTTGTGGGCTTGTTAATGATGGCCATTCTGACAGGTATGAGGTGGTACGCATAGTAGTTTTGATTTGCATTTCTTTAATAATTAGTGATGTTGAGCATTTTTTCATGTGTTTGTTGGCCATCTGTATATCTTCTTTGGAGAAATGTCTATTCAGGTCTTTTGGTCATTTTTCAATTAGGTTGTTGGTTTTTTTTTTTTGCTGTTGAACTGTGTAAGTTTGTATATTTTAGAGATTAAGCCCTTTCCAGTTGCATTGTTTGAAACTATTTTCTCCCATTTCGTAGGTTGTTTTTTCTATGGTTTCCTTTGCTCTGCAAAAGCTTGTCAGTTTAATTGGGTCCTCTTGTATATGGAGCCATAAAGATCCAGAATTGCCAAAGCACTCCTGAGTAACAAAAACCAATCAGGAGGCATAACTCTCCCAAACTTCAGGCAATATTATAAAGCCACAGTAATCAAGACAGTGTGGTACTGGTACTAGAACAGACATACAGACCAATGGAACAGAATAGAGAACCCAGAAATAAACCCAGACACCTATGGTCAATTAGTCTTTGACAAAGGAGGAAGAACATAAAATGGGAAAAAGACAGTTTGTTCAGCAAGAATTGCTGGGCAACCTGGACAGCTGCATGCAAATCAGTGAAACTAGAACACACCCTCACACCATGCACGAAAATAAACTCAAAATGGCTTAAAGACTTAAATGTTAGATAAGACACCATCAAACTCCTAGAAGGGAGCACAGGCAAAACATTCTCTGACATCAACCTTGCAAATATTTTCTTAGGTCTCCCAAAGCAACAGAAATAAAACCAAATGATTTTTCTTACTTTTCATTGACCAAGACTAGGTAAAATGGCAGTACTTCTATGCAAGACAGTGCAGGAAAGGGAGCAGGCAGTTCCTGGAGAAGAGAATGGGCATCATTACATTCAGAGCTCACAGTGACTGGCAATGCTTATTTGTTGTTTTTTAAGTAAATGTTAATCAAACTACTTATAATTCTTCTAGCCAACATACAATTCCAACTCCAGGACATCCCTTTAAAAAAAAAAAAAGAATTTAACTTTATCTTAGGACTTTGAATTCTAGATGTGATAGCTTTTTGATATGTCAGCTCGGCTAGACTGAACTACAGTTTTTGGAATAGCCTTCTAGTAAGATTCCCATTAGGCTGGATATGGGGGAAAATCTTTGAAGAGAGTGAAGGACCAAAGAGAATAGCTGTCATTTTACAGTATCTACCTCTCTCTCCAAATTATTTGGCAGAGACTAACACAGGTGCTGTTGTGAAGTGATTTTAAGTATGTAATTTGAGTCCCTAATTAGAGACTTTAAATTGCTTTGTAGGAGACTATGCTGGAGAGGGCAGACCTAACCAGTAAGAAGTGCAGTCTAAGAAGGGCAGGTCTTTACTGTAGGAAAGACTTCGTGGAGCTGCTGAGTCTGCAGTCGTAGTTCCTCCTCACCTGTGAATCTTCTCTGACTGCTGCCTGTGGACCACAGGTTTCAGATCAGGCAGGTAGGGGTCCAGCCTGCTAGTGGTCCTCCCTCCATGACTATCATAAGGGCTTTGGAGTTGCTTCATCAATGCCCACAATTGTATAAGGCAATTGCTTGTGATAAATTCAAAGACAAATAAAATATTTATATGTAGGATACATTTATGTATGAATATAGGCACATTATTTAAACACAATATTTAAATATAAATATATATTCATGTATAATATAGATGTGCAAATGAAATAAAATATTAATACAGACATGCATAGGTCCCCCTAGTGATTCTGTTCCTCAGATTGAACCATGGTTAAAACATTAGCTATAATAATTGCGAAGCCATCACAGGATGTGAATAACATGGTCGAAGGAGAAGAGGAGGGAGAGTGCATTGAAGCTCAGGGAGGAACTCTGTCGTCCTTCATTCAGCCTGATGGGGAAATTTTCATTTAAGTTTTGAAAAAAGAAAACACTCCAGCCAATATAAAAGTAATTCCACAACTGACAAGTAACTAGTGAAAACCCTTTGGAGGCTGTATAAAAAGGAAGCAACCTTCAGATATCATTATTCAAGACTTTGGATTTAGTGTGAATTTTAAACATAAAATGTCCCTTGACTTACTTCCCCTGAGCAGAAATAAGCAGAGTAGTTTTGGAGAGTGTACTGCAGATTGTAATATAATAAGATGATCTGAGAGAAAATGATGTGTATGACATATAGAAAATAAAACAAACTTGGAGAACTCTAGACTGGATAAGTACACAGATCAAGATGAGCACCCACAAAGGCTTGTTTGTACCGAGAGAAGGAAAACCCAAAGGAGAAATCCCACTGTCATTTGCATTCAATAAATTCATTGATTACCTGTGTCATAGGTTGCATACCATTCCCATTCTACAAGATATTATCATTCTAAAATAGTTCCTTTGTTTTCAGTCATATGTTTCTCAAAGATCCCTCAAATAAATTGTTCTAGACAGATATTTGAACATGGCAGAACCTAACTTATTCTGGTAGTCAGAGGTAGGAAGCCAGGGTGACATTAACTTTTTATGAACATTTCTTTAAAGGAATAATTTATTTCTGGAGTGAAACACATTAAATTTATGTGAACAAAACATGAGACTTTATAAATCCTAAGCATAACCGAGTAGTGGCCCATAAAGATGGAGGTGGGTTTATTTTTATTATTATTTTTTTAGTGGGTACGTATAAATAGGTAGATACTGGGAAGCAACAGAATACTGTGGTTTTAAAAGTCTAGATTTTTAAAGTAAACAGGCTGAATCCAAGGACTAGCTATGATTTGTGAGGTATGTAACCTTTGGCAAATTAATTGAACCCTCTAACTCTTCATGTCTTTTTCTGAAAACAAAGTAAGAAAAAATATTAGTTCCAAATGTATAGGACTGTTTTGTACAGGGCCAACAATATAGTAATAATGAACCCAATATTAAATACTATTTATTAGCATACTATTAACCTAATACTTTGAGTATGTGTTTTCTTTTCTTTCGCTATCCTATTTTCTATGTCATTTTACTTTTTTAAAAAATTACACTGACACAGTCAGAAGATTGGCTTAATGTGTGTGTGTGTGTGTGTGTACCAATGAAGTTCATAGCATATTCCATAAAGCACTGTGAAGTGAAACCTGGGGATATTTTGTATTTGGATAAAGACAAGCAAATCTTGGGTAAAATCTGGGATGGGGAGCTAGAGGCCTATGAGCAGACATTCAGTCAACTAACAGCATTTCAGAAAAGCAAAGCAGCAGAGTATCATAGGTGTAAAGAAAGAGGGAAAGCTAAATTCGTTTCCAAATCACCTTAGCTTCAGTTCTCTTCTTTTCTGGCAGAAATCCCACAACCCATTATTACTACTTCTTTATAAATACCTTCACTACCTTATTTTTCTTCCCTTCCATTTTCTTCATGACATTGAAATCTTGGTAAACTCTAGCACTCATGATCCCCTTTCCTGAAATTTGCTGGAGGAAAAAAACCCCAATCGTCGCTCTTGGTTTCATTCACAAATTTATGATCTCAAATAGATATCAAATACTTCACAGAAATTCTCAATATTTGTTTTTCCAATTGTATTGCTTTCAAATTCAACCAAATACTATATCCTAACCATTTTATCCTTCATTCTAAAAAACATTTCCCATAGTCCTGCTCTTTCTGCTCCCATGTCTAATGACAGTATTGCATAATTCACTTTGAAGACAGAAGGCAGCATGTGAGTGGTCTCCAGCTTTCCACCACCAAATTTGAAAACCTATACACACTTTTACCATTTTCTTCCACCCTCCCTTACATTGGAAAAAAGCTCCACAAGGCCTGTTTTTTTCCTTTAATCAGAGGCTTATTCCTCTATTTGTACCCTAAAATCTAGTGCTTCCTAAACTAGTGTGCAAAAGAGTCATTTCAAGAACTCTTCATCAATAAGAACTCTTTGTGAATAACTTTTCTTGGGTTATATCACTAGAGGTTCTAGGTCTCTCTTTCTCTCTCTCACGCTTGCTCTCTTTTCTTTTTCTTCTTCTTTTTTTTATGGCTGCACCTGCAGCATATGGAGTTTCCCAGGCCAGAGATTGAATCTGAGCCACAACTGTGACCTACACCACAGCTGCAGCAAAACTGAATTCTTTAATCCAGTAAGCCAGGTGGGGAATTGAACCCACACCTCTGCAGCAACCTGAGCCACTGCGGCTGGATTCTTAATCCACTGTTCCACAGCAGGAATTCCTCTAAGTGTCCCTTTAATCACACTTTTTCCCATTCCAGTGTGGCATATGCTCACATACACACATACACAAACAAGCATACACATACTTGCTGATACCGGCTAATATCTATAGATACAAACACATATAGAGAACACCTGTTCCCTCCTACATACCACACAGTACAAATACATACATATATGGATACATACTTACCTATAAAATATAATATACATACACATACCTAGTATTTGGGCTGAATTGCATCCCATCAAAAAAATTATATCTTGAAGTCCTGACTCTAAGTACCTATGAATATGGCTGTATTTGGAGAAAGGGCCTTTAAATAGGTAGACAAGGTATATAGGTGGGCCCTATTACAATGTCTGATGTCCTTATAAGAAGAGGAGATTAGGAAGAAGATGTGAGCAGAGGGAGGACCATGTGAAGACACAGGAAGAAGGTAGACATCTACACCCAAGGAGAGAGTCCTCAGAAAAAAAATTAACCCTGCTGACTTCTTGATCTTGGATTTCTAGCTTCTGGAATTGTGAGGGAATAAACTTCTGTTGTTTTAACCACCAGTTAGTGGTATTTGTTACAGTAGCCCTAGCAAACTAGTACACATACACACCAGCCACCCTCCCCCATATACACACACACACAGACATACACAAATAGGCCTCTGGGGACAAGCATTAAACTCCAGCAATATTGGTTTTATTTCAGATTTTTTTAAAAAATTGAACATGTCTTGAAGTCTGGGAGAGTTATATGATATCACTTATAACTGGAATCTAATATCCAGCACAAATGAACCTTTCCACAGAAAAGAAAATCATGGACTTGGAGAAGAGACTTGTGGCTGCCTGATGGGAGGGGGAGGGAGTGGGAGGGATGGGGAGCTTGGGCTTATCAGACACAACTTAGAATAGATTTACAAGGAGATCCTGCTGAGTAGCATTGAGAACTTTGTCTAGATACTCATGTTGCAACAGAACAAAGGGTGGGGGAAAAATGTAATTGTAATGTATACATGTAAGGATAACCTGACCCCCTTGCTGTACAGTGGGAAAATAAAAAAAATTATTAAAAAAAAATTGAACATGTCAAGCTTATACCTTTGGGCATACTTTCCCTTTTGCATGGATATCTTCTTTCCCACTCTTGCATTAGTTCTTTTCACCTTTTAAGTCTCATCTTGGTTGTCACCTCTGCTAAGAGCCTCAGTAGTGAGAGGAGCTACCCTCCCTGGAGGTCATTATTCATCGCTGCCAACTCTGTGTTACTCAAAGAACATGTTATAAATTGAAGTCTTATGATTTGTCTTTGCAATGTTGTTTCTCTGCTTAGATCGTGAAAGAGATCAGCTCTGTGATCATGAGCTCCATCAAAAGCTCATGTTCCCAGTATTAGCCCTGGATGACTGGCACATGGAAGGTATTCCTGTTTGTCTAATATATGACTACAAAACATCTCTAGCCGAGTTTTCTTTCGGGTAGTGAATCTACATGTGTGTGAAGGTGAGTGTGTGTGTGTATGTGTGAAAAAGAGAGAGAGAGAAGAATGTGTGCTTCTGTGTTTTCTCCAGAAGGTGGGGATGCAAGTGGAGGATACAGAAGTTGCCTGAATAACTTTTTTTTTTCTTTTGATGTTTCCCAGAACTGTTTTAATTCCAGTGGCAAATTAAGGAGTAATGACTCAGTTTTCTACACTCTTCAGCATTCTATGTAATTTCATAGCAGTAGTTAAGTGTATTGAGATAATGTAAACATGAGGTAATAGATAGGAATTTTGAATAAGTGGCTTTGGAGAGCTTGGGAGAGGACAGGAAGATATTACTCAGATGTTTCAAAAATGTGTGACAGGAATAATAATGTTAACACCAACGGGGAAGGGAATTCAGAAGAACTATTTTGGAGAATAAATAATGTAAGAAATTCAATTTTATATATGTCACTTTCAACATTGTGTTGAAATATCATATTGAGTGGTCCAGCTAGTGTGAAAAATTTAGGTCTAGAACATGGGAAAAGTTCAGTGCTGGATGTAAAGGCATGCTAATTCAGTGCCTTGGTGCTATCATTCAAGCCATGGAAGGAAATATTATTTTTATCAGCTGCAGAAAGATTGTGGCTGAAAGATCAAAGCCCTGTGCAGCCTTCCAATGAGTATTTTAGGAATAGATCTTGGGTAACACATTATTTCTGGAAAGAAATACATTTTTCTGGTTTCTATCATTAGTTTCAGCTATAATGAAGTTTTTTTAGTCATTAGTTGGTTTTAGTCTTTCATTAATTAACAGGTGTATTTGTACTTCAGTCACTGATGTCATCGGTTGTTGTTATACAAGTATCCAATGTAGACAGTCAAGAGAAGACATTATTACTCTCTGAGTAAGCCTTCATTTCTTCATGAAGAAAATGAATTTTGCCAAAGTCAGATACAGTCTCCTTAATGGTATTGGTCTGATAAGAAATGAGGTGATTATATTCCAGTTACCAAGTAAGATTTGCAATTGATAATGACTTAAGAGTAGAGTCCGAATGATGAGTCCTATAAATTAGAGTAGGTTAATTTTCCCTTCAGTGATTGGTATAATGATTATAAGTAATTCTTGGTAATAATAAATTGGTCATTTACATACCCAATTTCAATGAGTGGTAAGCCAAAAAATTTAAATATGCAGTCTGGTCTATTATTCATTCTGTTTCTTAGCCTCATATATACACAATGGAATACTACTCAATCATAAAAGAGAACAAAATAATGCCATTTGCAGCAACAAGGATGCAACTAAAGATTCTCACACTAAGTGAAGTAAGTCAGAAAGGCAAATACTGTATGATATCACTTATGTGTGGAATCTAAAATATGGCACAAATGAAACTATCTACAAAACAGCAACAGCCTCACAAACATAGAGAACAGACTTGTGGTTGCCATGGGGGAAGGGTGTAGGGAGTAGGATGGACTGGGAGTTTGGGTTAGTAGATACAAACTATTACATTTAGAATGGATGAGCAGTGTGGTCCTACTGTATATCACAGGTAACTGTGTCTAATCTCTAGGGATAGAACGTGATAGGGGATGATATGAGAAAAAGAATGTACATATATGTATGACTGGGTCACATTACTGTATGGCAGAAATTGGCATAACATTGTAAACCAAATATACTTCAATAAAAAATACAGAGAAAAGGGCATTATAGTAAGAAGAATTATTATAAGATAATCCATTGTTGGTTGGACTTGGAATTTAGCCTATAAGGACAAAGGTCAGAATTCAACACAATGTGATTTAAATTCTGTTTCTAGCAATCGATTTGTTCCCAAATACCCTGCTGTGTCTACAAAGACATCCTTTGATCTCCAATAGTGATATCCTAAGAACTGACATTTGAGCATTATATACCAAGGCTATTTAATATATAATCCCTTAATATTTGGAGGTCTTTAAGAAAGCATGTAACTTCTCATACACTGCACAACTTCTTCCAAATTAAACTCATTTTTAAGTTGACTTTTTATATTTAATTTTTAAAAATGTCATTATTTGGGCTCTGTCTCTTAATATAAAATCAAAAAAGCATAGTAAGTCTGAAGATTTCTGATCTGTATAAACAGAAAGTTACATTACCAAAGTATTCCCAGAGATATTTGAGCTTTTAAAAATAGATTATCAATTTTATAGTTTCTCCCTGTGATGAAATTTGTAGGTGCTCTCCCTAAAACAGACACTTCATTTCATTGCTTCCAGCTTTTTGGCAGAAACAAAAAAGTGAATAGCTAACACCTGGTTACTAGCTACCAGCCAACCTTGCACTTTCTCTCTCTGTGGAAATGAAGTTTGAATCTTAGAAATCAAAGTAAAATGAAAATTTTAAAGTGTTAGTTTGTTTTCTCAGATACTAGGGCTGTATCCAGGGAAAGAGAATTAAAAAAAAAAAACTAGTGAATCCAGCTTTAATATTTTAATCCTAAAATTAGAAATGGAAATATCACTGAACACTTATAATTACAGTTGACTTGATAATGCTCATTATCCATTGTTACTTTAGTTTACTGACATTTTAAGATAACTTAGAACATGTAACATCTTAACTGATGCATAATATGCTTTTCATATTTAACATCAAATCTTGTAAATTTTGAAGAGCAGAGGGTGATCAGTAATTCATTCCAAATCTTTATGGAAGAAGGTATTTTGGAGAGGGTAATTCTAAGAGTTTAACTTTTTAAAAATAAACTATTTTTAGGACAATTTTAGGTTCATTGTAAAATTGAGAAGAAGGTTCAGAGATTTCTTTTATAACCCCTGCCCCCATACTTGCATAGCTTCCCCTATTATCAACATCCTCTTGCAGAGTGGTACCTTTGTTAAAACTAATAAACCTCCAATGATACATCATTACCACTCAACTTCTGTAGTTTGCATTAAGTTTCATTCTTGGTGTTGTATATATATTATGCAGATTTGGACAAATTTTTAGTTACATGTCTTCACCAAATTGAGTGGTTTCATAGCTCTAAAACTCTCCTATGCTCTGCCCATTCAAACCTCTTTCCTTTCTAACCCTTGAAAACTACTGACGTTTCTTATTGTCTCCATAGTTTCATCTTTTCCAACTTGTCATGTGGTTGGAATCATACAGTATGTAGCCTTTTCAGATTTGCTTCTTTTATTTAGGAATTTGCTTTTAAGTTTCCTCCATGTCTTTCATGACTTGATAGTGTGTTTCTTTTTAGCACTGAACAATATTCCATTCTCTGGATTTTCCACAATTTGTTTATCCATTCACTTACTGAAAGACATATTTGCTGCTTCCAAGTTTTGCCAGTTACGAATAAAGTTGCTGCAAGGATCGCAATGCCAGTTTTTTTGAAGGCGTAAATTCTCAGCTGATTTGGGTAAATACCAAGGAATGCGATTACTGGATCATACAGTAAGACTATGTTGAGCTTTGTAAGAAACAGCCAAAATGTCTTCCAAAGTGGTCACACTATTCTGCATTCCCACCAACAATGAATGAGTGATCCTGTTTCTCCACATCCACACCAGCATTTGGTGTTTTCAGTGTTCTGGCTTTTGGCTAGTAGGTGTGCAATGGTTAGTCATTGTAATTTTAATTTGCATTTCCCTGAGAACATATAATGTTTGCCTCTTTTCACATGCTTATTTGCCATCTGTATTACATTTCATGAAGTATCTCTTAAGGTATTTAGCTCAGATTTTTAACTTTACAATAATACTCTGAATTAATATAGGTTCATAGTAAAATTAATACTTGTATGTGGTATAAAATGGTGTATCCATGAAGTAGGTGTATCCATGAAGTAGATTAAACAATGAGACCTTATAGGGTTTTATGTTTTGTCATCAAATGATCTGTAGGCCTTGCATTTTTCCAGAAACAGCAAAAGAGGCTATTTCTTTTAATTCAATGAGTGAAAGAAAAAGTAGTAAAAAATGAAATGAGAGAGATAATGAGGGACACGGAATTTTTGGAGAATTTTGACTGAGTATTCTCATCTATAACTGAATGAAATTAGCAGTGGATTTTGAGCAGAGGATTATGCTCCTCTTTGTAAAAATAATCAATATAGGAGTTCCCTTTGTGGCTTAGCGGTTAATTAATCCATATCCATGAGGATATGGGTTCAATCCCTAGCTTTGCTCAGTGGGTTAAGGATCCAGCATTACTGTGGCTGTGGTGTAGGCCAGCAGCTGCAGCTCCAATTGATCCCTAGCCTGAGAACTTCCATATGCTCAAGTGCAGCCCTAAAAGAAAAAAAAAGAAAAAAAAATTCAATACAGCCTCTTTAAACTTCCTCCAATTCATAAAACACTCAACATATCAATGTGGAAAATGCTTAGGTGGCAAACTGGTTACCCAAGGAATCTTCTAACAATTTGAGGGAGGGAAGGGCGGTATATATTATTCTCATCCTAAATGTGAATGTAAATAATTTGGTATTCACAAGGTTAATACTTAAGTATATGTCTTGTGCCTTTATACCTTGGTTGATCATTACTTAATCCATTCCATCATCCAAATAATCTCTCTAACCTTCCAGGAAATCCAGTTTATTATATTGGCTGATCTGCATCTCAGTCGTCTTTATTGAGCCCTTCCCTTTATATAAAGCACCCACTACTGTAAGATGCTTTTATGGGCTTCACAATGGATATTTTATGAAGCCTTTAGTAGTAAACCCTTTCCTATCATTCATTCACCCAACACACAGGTACATCCTCTGTCATGTTCCTGAAAGATGGGACACATGACAGGTACCACTTTGAGAAGCAGTCTGTTCCTCTGTTGAACAGTTTTCTCCCAAATATTTTATTATGGAAACTTAAGTAAACACAGAAAATGCTAAGGTGTTTTTCAATAAAAACCCATATAACCACTGTCAAAGATTTCATTGTCACAGTTTCACAGTACATGATTTATTGCATGTCTGTCTATCCAGAGATGAAACCATTTTGTTTTTCCATTCTTCTATGATTACTTAGGAGGCTTCTCATTTTTTGCTTTTGAAAAATGAAGTTGCTCCAAATGTTTTGTAAAGAGTCTTTTTGTAAAGATACCTTTTAATTTCTGTGAGTAAATACCTCGGAGTAGAGTTTCTGGAATGTGGAATTAATGTATGTGATTAGTTTTAAAAGAAATTGATTGTACTCTCTCCCAAAAAGGATATATACTATTTTACATTCCTACTAAATTCTTTGCACTATTCCAAGAGGCACAAAGACAGTCCCAGTTGTTCCATAATATTACCAGCAACTAGTGCTGTCAATCATATTAATTTTATTCTGGTGTATATGTGCTGGAATTTCATTGCGACTTTTATTTGCCTTTCTCTGCTAACTAAAGATATTCAAACCTTTTTTACATGCTTCTTGACCTTTTGTGTATCTTTGCGAAATTTCCGTTTTAATCATTTGTTCTTTTTTATTGGATACTTGTCTTCTTATCAGTGAGTTGTAATATTTTTATAAATTGCAGATATTCAGTTATTTGTCAAATATATATTTTGTGAATGTTTTCTTTCAGTTTATGTCTTTTTCTTTAATTGGGTATTATAATAAGCAACTGTTTTCATTTTAATGAAGCCTAATTTCTCTTTTTTTTTCTTTCTTGATTATTACTTTCTATAACCAATCTAAGAATCCTCAGTCTATTGACATGACAGTAAGATGTCCTATGTTTTCCTTTGAAGTTTGATACTATTAACTTTTGCATTTGTGTCTGTGCTTCATATTGAATTAAATTTGGTGTAAAAAGTAAGATATGGAGTTTCTTTTTGATATAAATATTGAGGAATTCTGGCAGCATTGGTTGAAAAGCATCCTTTCCCCATTGGATTACTTTAGCTAGTTTGTTAAATATTGTATGATTGTATACATATGAGCTCATTTCTAACCTCTGTATTTACTGTGTTCTGTTTGCCAATTTTTAGGCCAGTGTCATCTACTTTCTTGGTTTTTGTAGCTTGTAGTAAATATAGAAATCAGACAATATAATTCCTCCAGCGTTATGAGTCTTTTTATAAAATAGTATTCTCTGTCCCTCTTAAAAGTGTGATTATATTGGTTCATTAGTCACTTTCTCAAGGTCATTTATTAAGTAGTATAACATATTAACTTTTCCCCTAGCATCCTTTTATCCAAAAATTGATAAATTTTCTTCATTATTGTATTCAGACTTCATGATTACAATATTGAGGTAAAGTGTGGTGTCTGCAGAGGACCCCTTTTGTACAACTGCAGCACCTTTTATTTGTAGAACCAGGACTGATTTTATAATTTCAGTAAGAATAGCAGGAAGAACTACTGCAATCATGGTAGCAAGAGCACTAGCAAATTACAGATCCTTAGAAATCTATTATTTTTTTTCCTGCTTCCTGAGCCAAGCCTTTTTCTTTATTTTTTATTGAATAAAAGATTCTTTCTCTTTCTTTCTCTTTCTTTCTTTCTCTTTCTTTCCTTCCTTCCTTTCTTTTTTCTTCCTTCTTTCCTTCCTTTCTTTCTTTCCTTCCCTTACCCATATCATATAAAATCCCCAGGTCAGGGATTAAACCCACGCCACAGATGCAGCTTGCACCACAGGTGCGGCAATGTGGGGATCTTTAACCTGTTGTACCACAAGGGGACTTCTAGGAATGAGAAATTATTTAAATTCTTTAGTCCTTTACAACTTTCAAAAGTTTCACACACATGATTTCATACGGCCCCATAATAAGCCTTTTTTCCCCAACCCCTGTATTTCCCTTCCCCTTCCCCTCCCCACTGATAACCACTAGTTTGTTCTCTATATTTCTGAGTCTACTTCTTTTGTGTTATACTCACTAGTTTGTTGTATTTTTAGACTCTACATCTACGTAATATCATGCACTATTCGCCATTGTCTGTATGACTTATTTCACTTAGCGCAATGCCCTCCAAGTCCATCCATGTTGCTGCCACTGGTGAAATTTCCTTCTTTTTTTATGGCTGAGTAGTATTCTGTTGTATATACATGTATACTGTATCTCCTTTATCAATTCATCTGTTGGTGAACACTGAAATTGTTTCCATACCTTGGCAATTGTAATTAATGTGGCTATGAATGTTGAGGTGCATGTACCTTTCAAGCTAGTATTTTTGTTTTTTTTAGGTACATACCCAGGAGTGGAATCGCTGGGATATATGGTAGTTGTAGTTTTAGTTTTTTGAGAAACCGCCATACTATTTCCACAGTGGCTGCACCAATTTACATTCCCACCAGCAGTGTATGAGGGTTCCCTTTTCTCCACATCCTCGCCAACATTTGTTATTTGTATTCTTTTTGATGATAGCCATTCTGATAGGTGCGAGATGGTATCTCACTGTGGTTTTGATTTACATTTCCCTGATAATTAGTGCTGTTGAACATCTTTTCATGTGCCTGTTGGACATCTGAATTTCCTCTTTGGAAAAAAATTTCTATTCAGTTCTTCTGCCCATTTTTAATTGAGATGCTTTTTTTTTTTTGAAGTTGAGTTATATGAACTGTTTCTATATGTTGGATATATGACCCCTTATTAGTCATATCATTTGCAAATATCTTCTCTCATTTATTAGGTTATTTTTTTTTGTTTTGTTGATGGTTTCCTTTTCTATGCAAAAGCTTTTAAGTTTAATTGTGTCCCATGTGTTTATTTTTGCTTTTGTTTTCATTACTCTAGGATGCAGATCCAAAAAAAAATATTGCTGCAATTTATATCAAAGAGTGTCCTACTGTTTTCCTTTAGGAGTTTTATAGTATCTGGTCTTATATTTAGGTCTTTAATCTACTCTGATTCTATTTTTTTGTATATGGTATTAGAGAATGTTCCAACTTCATTTTTTTACATGTAACTCTCCAGTTTTCCCAGCACCACTTATTAAAGAGACTATCTTTTTTTTCCACTGTCTATTCTCGCCTCCTTTGTCATAGATTAATTGGCTATGAATGTGTGGGTTTATTGCTAGCTCTCTGTTCTGTTCCACTGATCTATGTGTCTGTATTTGTGCCAGTACCATACTGTTTTGATTACATTTTTTAACTTTTTATACTATATTATATTTTTTATACTGTATTCATCATGGATATTATCTATGTGATTATATCTTTTTATTCTCGTTTAATCCTCATAACCTCCTCCTCCCCTCCCCTGATCCTTCCTCCTCCTCCATCTCCTTCTTCTTTTCCTAAAGAGACATATGATAAGTATTCATGGCACTGAAGGTTATTTAACTATACCACAGTAGCAGTAAATCAACTGTAGACAATTACTACATACTGAGTGTAGTTGTAGTCCAGTAACACTTTATTTGTATAAACAGGCAGTGGGATAAAGTACTGCTGTAAAGCACAGGGAACTATATTCAATACCCTGTGATAAACTGTAATAGAGAAGACTACGAAAAAGAATATATATACATCACCTTACAATGAAAATTAACACAACATTGTAAATCAACTACACATCAATAAAAATTTTAAAACAAACAAATAAATAAATAGGCAGTGGGTAGATTTGGCCATAGGCAATAGCTCACCAATCTTGGATGAGATAACACTCATCTCTCCCTAAGCTGGGGAAAAAGGGACACTTTTTTTTTTTTTTTTCAAAAATGTGGAAAGGAGAAAAGAGAAGCCTGTGCTTGGCACCTCATCCCTGATGAACTTAACTTCATTTTCAGGGTTTTACATTCAGAGAAGCCACTCAGCCATCTCTGACTTACATAGATACCATTATTTAAGTAAAGTTCACTGTACTGATTTTAAGCAGCCATTCTCTCCACTTATTACATCAGAGAAGAGCAGAGCTTATCTTAAAACAGTGGAGAATATAAAAGGTATTTTTATTCATTCTGTGGCCATGACTTTACCCTTTCTTTTCCTGATAACGGCACAGCAAAACAGCACATTTTCTTCCAGGTACTAATGCTTTTGTCTGTGTGCATGCCCTGGTTCTGTATGTGTGTGAATGTGTGGTGTGTGAGGGTTGCTCCCTTGTTGTTACAAATGCTAACAAGGTTCTCCTTTATAAAGAGAAGGTTTAATACAGTGGCTGAAAAATGCATGCTCAGAAAGCAGGCTGACATAAATTTCAAACTTGAATCTTTTACTAACAGTGGTCTTGCATAATTTATTATGTCCAGTTCAGTTTCCTGATATATGACATTGTGATCTTAATAGTGTCTACCCATTGGGTTATTTCATTGATTAAAGAGTGAATGTATACTAAACTCTTAGTAATAGCACGCTTGGTATACTGTAAGTTTTCAAGACATGCCAGTTACTGTTTTTATTTATTTTTTTATTAATGAGAAATCATTAGATCTTCCATGGCTTTTAAGTGTCAGATCTAGGCTTTGAATCATGTCTTATAATACAGATTTGGTTTTATCCTACAAAGGGCTACATTATCGAAACATTTTAGTTTTAACATTTTATCCAACAATAAGCCTGTACGAATAATCTGTGATTCAGTTTTTGTTCAACAATTTTCTCATGCATATATTTTCAAATTTTATAGCAATTAAAAATTATAATTACTGGAGTTCCCATCGTGGCACAGCAGAAACAAATCCGAGTAGGAACCATGAGGTTGTGGGTTCGATCCCTGGCCTTGCTCAGTGGGTTAAGGATCCGGCGTTGTGGTGAGCTGTGGTGTGGATCACAGATGAGGCTCAGAGCTGGCATTGCTGTGGCTGTGGTGTAGGCCAGCGGCTACAGCTCTGATTAGACCCCTAGCCTGGGAACTTCTATGTGTCATGGGTGCGGCCCTAAAAAAAGACCAAAAAAAAAAATTATAATTCCTTACAAACTTAAGTAAGTTTCAGAATCAACCTATAATAGGAAATAAAATTTTCAGGACACATTTATATGTATTTTTCTGAAGTAAATCTAAGTTTATTTGTAGAGTGATTTATTTTAAACTTCAGGTGCAGAGACTTGAATTCATTATTTTACTCAGTTGGCCTGTGGAGGATTATATAAATTTCTCTTCCCATGTAGACCAATGTAATGATTTAATATGCCTGTTTTTATTTCCATATGTTCTTGTGTAATGAGTGTTGATACTTTGTATGCGTGTACTTTTAACTTATGTAAATGGTATAGAGGTAGGGACTGCTAATATTCTACCAGAATTCATCACCTCCTCATTCAATAGTAATAGAACCATATGCTACATTTCCCCGGACCCTCTGCAGTTTGCCGTGTCCATGTGTAATGTAAACAGAAGGGGTGCAAAACACTTTGGTCTGAGCCTTTGAATATTAGGTGTTTTCTTTTCCTCACTTCTTGCTCTCTGCTGCCCATACATGGGAACACTTAGAGTTTCAACTAGACAAGAAATAAGTCTCCAAAGCACTGCTTCTCCAAGTGCTCTTCCCAGACACATAGAATCTCCTTGGAATCTGCTAGTGAAGATGAGTGTCACAAAGTCTCAAGCCTGAAGGACACCTGCTAAAGCAGAGACTTTGAAGTAGGGCTGGCAATCTCTGTTTTGACAACCCCCGAAGGAGCTTCTGATACATGTTGCAGCTTGAGAACCACAAAGCAGTAAGAGAGAAAGGAGGCCAGTTTCTGAATGGCTGTTTATAGCGGAACTGTGTAGAAATTTCTTTGAATTATATATCCAGGAGTTGAGTGTTTGGATCATATTTTCATTTGACAAGGTTTTGTGGTGTTGAGCTCCAGGTTGACTGCTTTAGTCCACCCTCACACCAGAAGCAATGGAGTGTTCTGTATATAGCCATATCACCAACTCCTGGTATTGGATAATCTCAAGAAATGGAAAGAGATAATTTACTGCTTTATATTCTAAACAAAAGCTACTTCCCATTCACTTAAAAACATGTATGATGTATTATTTGTAATCCCTATCCATGATAAAATAGGTGATTATACTTGAAATGATACAGAAACAAAAATAGAGACGTATAATAACTATTATATATGCCCCACCATACAATTACACTTAGGAAAGGGAAAGAATTTAAAAGGGAATTCCTTTGGGAGCAAAATATATTCTAAGAACTTAGGGAGAATGTGGACATTGAACTTAACGAATAGTTCATTATTTATCTGTGTTAAAAATATCATAATAATCCAGTGTCAGGACATACCGTTATTTGTATTGTCACTCCCTAATTGTCAAGCATTTGTTTTAGTTCTATTTTCTGCTATTATGAGGTGTAGACAGAGGATAGAGCAACCTTATAACCAAATCTCTCTGCACATCCATAACTGTTTTTTGGAGAAATTCCTGGAAGTGGTATTGCTGGGGCAAGTAATATAAACATTTTCTAATGCTTTGATGCATACTGAAAAATTGTTTTTGATACAGCTATCCCAGCTTCTCCTTCCATAAACATCAAATCATATTTAAAGGGGTTTACATTGCTTTTACTTTCACTTTAGGGTTGTTTTACATTTCATCCATCCAAAATATATGTTACATATGGCAGCTAAAAATAATGCTACTAATAAAAATTTCAACATTCAGTGACTACATTCATAATCTGAGATACAAATCTACCCTTGAAATCCACTAGGTACTCCTTGCTTTGCTTCTCTAAAAGTCTTGGATATTTCATATCATTTATTTCCATCTGTTTCTATTTTTACAATATGTGCACATATGCACATAAATATACACCCTTGTATATAAATATGTAATTTCAATGTATTTTATTTGCTAGTTTTGATATGTATATTGAAGGTTTATGCTGTATTTGTTATTTTATTACTTGTTTGGGGGCTCAATATAATTTTTGTTAATTTAATCCATGTAGTATATGTGTGAGAGTGGCTTAGTGGTTAATTTGGGATCTGCACTGGTCAAGGCAGAGAGGCTTCTTGTTCTTATCTTTCCTTCTCTTGAATTAATTAGTGTGGAAAAGACTAAGCAATAGGAGAAAAGGAAGAAAAAGAGAGAAGAGACCTAAACCCGTTAACATTTCAAATAACTATCCTGCCAGATAAATTGAACTGCCTCAGAATTACAAACCACAGAATATCCAGCATTTCTCTAGCAATGTAAACCAAATAAAATAGCTATTCTAGCTCCACTTATGCATGATCTTTTTTTTTTTTTTTGTCTTTTTGCCTTTTCTAGGGCCACTTCCCACGGCATATGGAGGTTCCCAGGCTAGGGGTCGAATCAGAGCTGTAGCCGCTGGCCTATACCAGAGTCACAGCAATGCGGGATCCAAGCCACGTCTGTGACCTACACCACAGCTCACAGCAACGCCAGATCCTTAACTCACTGAGTAAGGCCAGGGATCAAACCTGCAACTTCATGGTTCCTAGTCGGATTCGTAAACCACTGAGCCACGATGGGAACTCCAGCTTTCTTTCTTTCTCTTTTCTCACCGCTTTTTTCCTACTTCTAGCCATGTTGTAATTTTAATTGATTTGGGATTATTAGGCTTTTAACCTAAAATCCATTATTTTAAGGAATTTCTCTAAAAAAGTTTCTCTAAAAGAGTATGATTTAAAGACAATGTCTGTTACCAAGTATATATCTTCTCTTGAGATTTTTTTCTAGTTATACAGAAAAAATAGTCTCATTGTAAATATAAAAGTGAATTTATATTTGTATGTAAAAAATCGCACTTACAGAATAATATTTAGCAAGAACATATATTAAGAAAAAAAGTTGGTGTTGTTACTAACAATACAATTTGACCAAAGAGTAATTGTTGATTGCATAATTTTCACTAATACTAAAATTATAAGTAGAACCTAAGCCAGAATATTAAAATAGATTTCTCAAATTCGAAAAATATTTTAGAATCAAATATAAGGTTAATTTTATTTAAAATGAGTAAGGTGGGATTTCCTTTCGTGGCACAGCAGAAACGAATCCGACTAGGAACCATGAGGTTGTGGGTTCAATCCCTGGCCTCACTTACCATTGCTGTGAGCTGTGGTATAGGTTGCAGATGCTCCTTGGATCCGGCATGGCTGTGGCTGTGGCGTAGGCCAGCAGCTACAGCTCTGATTAGACCCCTAGCCTGGGAACCTCTGTATGCTGAGGGTGCAGCCCTAAAAAAAAAGACAAAAAGACAAAAAAAATAAAATAAAATAAAATAAAATGAATGAGGTGGACAAATCATTTGTCACATAAGTAATTATTTTATCCATGCGTAACCCCTAAATCACACTGACCTATTCATTTCATTCAAGGGGTTGTTTTTGAGATATGGGCATAATGAAATATAAGCAATATTTGAAAAGAACTTTGGAAGTTTAATGACTATGAATCGAAAGCACAATAAATGCAAAATGCAGTGTCTTACCTCAAGACTCAGAGCAATGTCTACCCATTCCACCTTCACAATGTTAATACACTGGCACTGTGGAATATTTTTGAACTCAAAATAATGCATTTTAGCCATTAATTGTCATGTCAAAACCATATTAAATAGGGAGTTCCCATTTGTGGCACAGCAGAAATGAATCTGCCTAGTATCCATGAGGATGCAGGTTCGATCCCTGGCCTTGCTCAGTGGGTCAAGGATCTGGCATTGCCATGAGCTGTGCTGTAGGTTGCAGGTGTGGCTTGGATCTCACACTGCTGTGGCTGTGGCTGTGGCTGGCAGCTACAGCTCCGATTCAGCCTCTAGCCTGGGAACTTCCATATGGTGTGGGTGCAGCCCCCCCCAAAAAAAAGAACCAAAAAAATCATATTAAATAAGTCCCTCTCCTCATTTTAAGCATGTCACAGAAGTATAGGATTTTAAATT
Source organism: Phacochoerus africanus (assembly GCF_016906955.1). NCBI lineage: Eukaryota > Metazoa > Chordata > Mammalia > Artiodactyla > Suidae > Phacochoerus > Phacochoerus africanus. The sequence continues at coordinate 52,591,635 of NC_062556.1, read as the reverse complement.
ACCATTGAGAGCCAATATCAATTCAGTAGTAGAATAATGAATAGAATTCAGCGAACTGTATTTTACCTATTGCTTAAGTACTTTACTAATGCAATATGCATTTAGGAAACATACTAAGTGTTTAATAACATTTTATGATAGCTTAGCAGTGATTTATGGGGTGTTAATTGTCTGATTGTCTTATACTTTGGAAATACTAAAATCAATAACTCCACTGATACAGGGAAAGTAAAATAGTGAATTAAAAGAAATATCCCTTCATTAAGCATTCCCTTATTTATTCTCCAAGAGTAACTTGAGAGGAGAAAGGAAAATTTCATATTAACATATATTCATCTCGTAAAAGAGTTTGTTTTCATTTATGGAAATTTAGAAAAATTCCTTCTTATAATGGCTTGCTTTTTCACAATCATTGCAGTGATTATACTTGAGAAAGGATTCAAGATGATGATTAATGTTAAATGAACTCCTATTATGTCTCAGGCACTTCACATTTGCCGTCATAGTCACTGCTCATCACAACCCCTTGAGGTGCGAACTAATCAATTCATTTTCCGGTGATGAAAGGAGAATTATAAGGATTACCATATTTCCAAGAATCTAAAACTGCTCCCATTCCTTCTACTATACATATCATCTTATTGCCACAAGAAAAAGAAAATGCTGCCAAATATAACTAAGATTTGCTAGTCGACTGGTACTGATTCAAAAATGTTAACATGGTAGGGTGGGTGGGTAGGTCGAGTACCTCCTAGGATGATGCCATATGCTGAAGCACCTGTCTAAGGCATGTGAGTTGGCCACCTGAAGCCTGTTCCAGGCCTCTTTGGCCCCCAAACCCTTGATTCTTCTGTCAAACCTCACAGCCTCAGCTATCTTCCACAAAACAGAATGCATTTGGCATTTTCCTTTATGAGAACTCGTCTTTTCCTTGATGGCGCCACCTCGTCTGTGTAAGCTTCATATGGAGGAAATCAAAGCGCATGGCAGTGTATTAATCAGAAAAATGTATTGTGCCTGCTTCATCCTGTCAATCACTTGATAAAGGAAAACAAATAGCAAAGATTAAATCACAGGCTGCTCAAATGCTTTGTACTTGGCATAAATACATTTCAGCTTTCACGAAAGTCCATTATGCATTGTTTGGCTTTGATTAGCAGGGGGGCATTTCATAAAGCATGAAAGAAAGCTGCAGCTAGTAGAAGAAAGAAGAAATATGTGAACATTTTCTCACTGTTTAGTTAAACAGCTGATTCACCCCAGTCAAAGAAAACAGCAAAGGCTTTGACAATTATGAATGTCCTTGGCAAAAGGATGAATTTATCTGCCTGTAAAGGAGATGTCGCTTAAAAGGCAGTGTCTGCAGCAAACAGAACACCAGCGGAGCATGACTGTAAAGAACAATCCATATTTGCTCTTACACAGGAGAGATCCACAATTGTAGCTTGATTGTAATCCTCACCTGGGAAATCTGAAATCACCACCTGTTTTCTTTGGATGCGTGTGTGACACACTCCAGTTGCTTTCTACAGACTTTAGAACATTCATTTACTCCAGTGGATACACTTGGAGCTTTAATCAATTTAATTCATTTTCATTAAGCACCTGACTCACTAGTTAGATTTATTGGACCTATGCTGATCACTATATTTTTATATTCACATCTGTGGTTCTAAGGACATGCTACATATATTCCTTCCAGTCTATGGTATGTTTTCATACAAATGCCATTCTTGTTTGTACTTCTTTGAAAGGGGCAAAACATTTCATGTAAGAAGTTAGTAGGAAGTCAGTCTTGTTTTCAGAGTATTGAAAAAAAACGGAATAAATGAAATAAAACTACAGCAGCCACCACAAGTTCTAATTCACTTCTGATGAGTCCCTCCATGTTCAAATCCAAACATGTTATGATTTTTTTAAATGTTTAGTTATTCTAAAATACTACCTTGCAAAAATTAAAAGATTGTTGACAGACAAAGCCATATTCTATAAGACTGTGGTGATCTATGATGTTTATTATAAAATCTTATTTTTACCATTTAATCTCTACTTAAATCTCCTACTTAAAAAGATAAACTGTAGTATGAGCTGCCTGGAAGTGCCAGTACAGACCAGTCCACTAGACTATGCAAATCTATGCACATTATTAATATCTGAGCAAAAAAAAGCCAACAATAAATAAGTAAATAAGCCTAATAACTTCCACCAATCCAGGTAAAATCTGTCAGAATCCATGCTTTGTAAGGCCTTAGAATAACACTATACATATTTATAATCATGTAAAGTGGTCCGACTCTTCATAAATTTGAGAACATTATCTTAAGGATAACTTGCATTGTCAAATTAAATGTTTAAAAACAAATTTCAATGAAAGTCTAGAATTACGTATTTGTAAAATGGACACAAAGGCACCAACAAGCCTGAAGTATAAATGCATAACCAATATAAAATTATGTCTCAGTTTCATCCTGAGCTGATTCAATCAAGATATACCAAAGTGTTTTAATCTACCAATGAATAAAGATGGATTGTGCCTAAGCAAGGTCTTTGTTAGCTCACACAACTGGGAAATTTTAAGGATAGTATGATTTTTGCACAAAAGGCCTAAAACAGTTCAGCTGTAGTTTATTGCTAAGTTATAGTGCCATCTACTGGTTTAATTGGTCACAACAATACACTAGAGGAGAGCTGGAGGTACTGGGTTTTACCTGAACACGCAGTGCATGTGACCTCATGAAGATATTCCTGACTATAGATTCTGTCACTTAAGCTAAGTAATAAATAAGAATCAACTCTTGTTTGAATTCATTGACATTTCCAACTTTGAAACACTTTTATTTATTATAAAGAATATAAAGAATAAAAGAGATGCTTAGCTAGGCAGAGTCATTTAAGGGCTTTTACTTAATTACCTAAAATATGCTATATATCAATGGTCTGAATAATCAATTCTCTGCACATTCGGTGCACTGAATGCCCTCTGTGTTCAAAACTGTTCAAAATTCAGAGCATTTAAGTTAGACAATAGGAAAAAGAGAAAATGGTTCTAGGCTTGGGGCTTTCAGCTTGAACAACCATAATACACATACAAGAAGCAGTTAACTAACAAAGGGGTTCAGTGTGGTTCAAATACATATTTAAGGTCTGAATAAAGGTATGTATGTGGAGTAGGAGGGAATTTGAAGGTGAGGTCAGATTTGAAAAGGAAGAAGGAAAAAGCTGGGGGGGAACAACAGCTTGGGTGTGGATGGAAAAAGGAAGAGTACAGGACAAAGATTTTCTGTTTTCTCTTTTTCTCAGCAAGCACAGATGTGGCTAATTCTGAGAAATAAATTCTTAACAGTTTAACACTATTGGATGCTCCATAGTGAGCTATGCAGTCCATAGCAAGCTTAGGAAACTTTTTGCTCTTTCATTTTTTTAATTACTCAATGAATTTATTGCATTTATAGTTGTACAATGCTCATCACAATCCAGTTTTATAGTATTTCCATCCAAAACCCCCAGCACATCCCCTCACCCCCAACCTGTGTCCTTTGGAAACCATAAGTTTTTCAAAGTCTGTGAGTCAGTATCTGTTCTGCAAAGAAGTTCAGTCTGTCCTTTTTTCAGATTACACATGTCAATGAAGGCATTTGATGTTGGTGTCTCATTGTCTGACTGACTGCACTTAGCATGATAATTTCTAGGTCCGTCCATGTTGCTAAAAATGCCAGTATTTCATTCATTTTAATGGCTGAGTAATATTCCATTGTGTGTATGTACCATTCTTCTTGACCCACTCCTCTCTCGATGGACATTTAGGTTGTTTCCATGTCTTGGCTAGCGCAAGTAGTGCTACAATGAACATTGGAGTACATGTGTCTTTTCGAGTCATGGTTTTCTCTGGGTAGATGCCCAGGAGTGGGATTGCTGGATCAAATGGGAGTTCTATGTTTAGTTTTCTGAGGAATCTCCATACTGTTTTCCACAGTGGTTGTACCAATTTACAATCCCACCAGCAGTGTAATGGGGTTCTTTTTTCTCCACACCCTCTCCAGCACTTATTGTTTGTAGACTTTTGGATGATGGCCATTCTGGCTGGTGTAAGGTGGTACCCATAGTGGTTTTGATTTGCATTTCTCTAATAATGAGTGATGTTGAACACCTTTTCATGTGTTTTTTGGCCATCTGTATGTCTTCCTTGGAGAAATGTCTGTTCAGATCTTCTGCCCATTTTTTGATGGGGTTATTTGTTTTTTTTTGGTATTTAGGGGTAGGAGGTGTTTGTAAATGTTGGTGATTAATCCCTTGTCAGTCGATTCGTTTGCAAAGACTTTCTCCCCTTCTGTGGGTTGTCTTTTCATTTTGTTTAGGGTTTCCTTTGCTGTGCAGAGACTTTTAAGTTTAATTAAGTCCCATTTGTTTATTTTTGTTTTTACTGTCGTTACTCTAAGAGGTAGATCTGAGAAGAGATTGCTGTTGTTTATGTCAGAGAGTGTTTGGCCAATGTTTTCCTCTAAGAGTTTTGTAGTGTCTAGTCTTATATCTAGGTCTTTAATCCATTGTGAGTTTATTTTTGTGTATGGTGTTAGGGAGTGTTCTAATTTCATTCTTTTCCATGTGGCTGTCCAGTTTCCCCAGGACTACTTATTGAACAGGCTGTCTTTTCTCCATTGTATATTCTTGCCTCCTTGGTCATAGATTAGTTGACTGTAGGTGCATGGGTTTAATTCTGGGCTTTCTCTCCTGTCCCACTGATCTGTATTTCTGTCTTTGTGCCAGTACCATATGGTTTTTGCTCTTTCTTGACATGATAAAATGACTGGTTTGGCAACTGACAGTAAGTATCAAAGGCAGCTGCCACCAACCCAACCTGCTAAACTACCCCAAATACAACCTGTTGTATCAGGAAAAACAGAAGCAGGATTATTGACTATGCAATCACAAAGTTTTGGCAAGTTTATGAAACTCTCTTACCTTATACTCCTTATTAATCTTGATGCTTCGGGATATAAATTATACTAGAATATCTATTAAAGAGTAAATTACATTATCATTTCCTCCAGTCTATACAAATCTCTGAGGTTTTTAAAGTATTTTTGTCCTGGATGCTAATGTTTCTAGGAATTTCCCATGATGCTCCTAAGGGGAGAAAAAAGCAGGCTGCAGTGTAGTCTTTAGTTCAATCCCCCCACCCCCGACTTATGCAATCAGAGTGCAGAGACTACTTTGATCTGATGTATGTGTGCTGTGAGTGTACATGTACATGCATACACACACATGCACACATACACACATATACAATTTGATTTATGCCAACATATTTTTTTGAGCAAGTGCTCTTGCTGCTAAAGATAAGTTTGAAAGCTTATAATCTTAAACATTGAGAATATGGCAAAACCAGGATTTGAATACAAAGAAACCAAAAATCCTGGGAAAAAAACAGCTTGAGCAGAAATAAGGAAAGGGAAAAATAAAGGATGAACACACGATTTTCGGTGTGAGCTTTTGCACAGCAATACATTAAACTCTTTGATGGTTCAATTTATGTTGACATAGGCGTGGACTTTGTCCAGGATCGGATCTTGAGCAACCCAGGATGCAGTGATCTATCTCTGTGCTGGTGCCCTCTATCAGGCATTGTTCTCCCACTCATATAGCATGATAATATATTCTATCCTTAATATTAGTGCAAATTGTGTTTCTGAAAACTTTGTATCTCTAAGAAAAATAGAAAGTTTTGCTTGGACAAGATTCAGGTCTTACTTCATTTGAATTACCTATAACACCAAACATAATGTGATGCTAATAGTTTGTGGCAAGTATAAGTAGCAGCCACAATTTATCTCTTTTTCTTTCCCTGCCTCAAACACGCAGGAACAAACCCATGTTAATTCATGAATGTCATAGAAATATGGACGTATATTAATAGGCATTATTCAGAGTAGAAAATGTAACAGAATACAAGATCTGTGAAGGGATACTTGCTCATCTTGTAAGAAATACTTCTAAGTCAGAGTGTTTCAAATTACACCTATAAAATATCACTTTGCAATTGTTAGAGTAACAAAAATTAGAAAAGTTATGAGAGGGATAGGTCCCAAATAGGACTCAGGTGCTCAGCTGGCAGGAGTGAACACTGGTGAAACCAATTTGCAGAATTATCTCATAATGATTAACAAAATGAAATGTCATTTATTCATACCCTATGTCCATGCAGTTATTTTCCCAGGTTGTATATCTTAAAGTGGTGATTTGTGGGAAAATATATAAGGATAGTCAGTGCACACTTGTTTTGTTGGTAGGGTGTTCAAGCAACCTCAGTGTCTGTTCCAAAAGGAATGAGAATGTAGCTAGTGTTGGATGATTATCATGGAATAGCGTGCGTGATGGGCACATACAAATACTGATGGCTCTAAGATATGTAACTGAAAAAGAATGTAATCTATAACATACCAACATGTATGCAAATTTAAGGTACATATGCAAAACATGAACACATTTTCTATATGAACATATACAAACAAAAAGATTTGCATAAAGCAATGAAAATGAGGATGAAAGGAAATAAACAAATATACAAGTAAATAAAATAATAAGAGGCTTGTATTGATGGCTTGTATGTTATTAACTCAGGTTTATTCACCTGATACCTACCTAGGAAAAGAAGAAAGGCTAGACTCATAGCCTTCAACTAGACACACAAAATAGAACGTGAGCAGGTGAAAAACTCGATCTTAGGTTGTTTGTTGTGGTTTTGGTTGTTGTTTACCCTATTAGAATGGGAAATATTTGAATCCCACATTTCCTGATGACTTCTGCTATCCACCGACCTTTTCCATGCACCCCTAAAGACAGATCTTTTCTAATGTATGCCAAATTCCTCTTCCATTCAATTCTGTGTTTCACTTCATGTCTAAGGAAGGAAGAGTTTGAAAAAAAAATAGTCCCCTTCAGCCAGGAAGAGTGACAAAGCAGCTGTGACTGAACAAGGTAGCATCACATTGGGGAGCTCAGTGTCAGCCTTCTCTTTTCTACAGTATTGCCATGTAGGGTGAGTGTAAAAAAAACAAAAACAAAAACAAAAACATGGTATCTGCTCATATACTATTTTTGTAATTTTATCCAGGAAAAAAAGTGATAAGCAGAAGAGAATTTCAGCTTTGCATAAGATATGTCTTATGTATACTGGCAACAAAGGAAATAAACAGAGAGTCAAAAATATTTTTGTCTCTGTCTCTATAATTGGCAAACTACTTAGCTGCAGATATAGAAGGCCAAGTCTTCATTTTTACTTATAAGTGAGGCTAATAACATAATCAACATAGCTCTAATTCAATGAAGGAAGACTAAATCAAATATAAACAAAGGAAAATATTATGAGCTTAAGCTAACCAGTTATTAGCTCAATATGATTGTTTCATGCGAGCAGAATTTCAGGAGAGGTAATTATAAGATTCTCTTTTCCAGAGTCATAGATTTAACACTGTTCTAAAAATAAATTAATTAACTAGTATGGACCATTTTTAACTTTGGGTGTTATTGCTAAAATGGATGCTAACCACCAGGATCAGATTTTCCAACGCTACATTTTATGTTAGAATTAATAACTACGCAGTTTATCTAGGGAAAATATAGTGAACATATTTAGAGTATAATTTCATTTTTGTAGAAGCTGTTTCCCAGTCTCTGAAATTAGTCATCTTCTGTGTTGGCTGTATGAAGGCCAGATAATGGTTATACTAATGGTGAAGAAAAAAACTAATGCTGCTTTTCCACTGACCTGAGGAGTAGTTAGGTGAAGTCCATTTTTCGTGGACATGTGTCCATCTTCAGGAAAGGTAAGCACCATGATGGGAAGGAACAAAGAACAGAGCCCTAATTATCTTAAAAACATTTGCTGGAAAGTATTATGATGATCTGCCCAGGGTGAGTTACTGTGGCACTGCATCCAAAGTGGTATCAACTCATATCATTAATGTGTTTTAATGTGCTTAACATACAGCAAATCACTGTAACTTCAGAAGAACCATAAGAAATTGGAAAGGGACCTTTTTAATTTCCATTTTGTGGATGTGGAAACTGATTCTGATCATTGGTGACATTCTCAATGTTCCAAATAATAAGCTCTAAAATAAGGGCTCCATCATATTTTTTTATGACTCCAGAGACCAGCTATACCATGTATAGTTTTTTATTTTTGTTTTGTCTTTTTAGGGCCCACCCATGGCATTTGGAGGTTCCCAGGCTAGGGGCACAATCAGAGCTGTAGCCGCCAGCCTACCCCAGAGCAACAGCAACACAGGATCTGAGCCAGGTCTGTGAGCTACACCACAGCTCACTGCAACGCCAGATCCTTAACCCACTGAGCAAGGCCAGGGATCGAATCCACATCTTCATGGGTACTACTCGGGTTTGTTAACCACTGAGCCACGATGGGAACTCCTACCATGCAAACTAGCCTATGTGTAAACTAGCCATCATGCAGTGAGAAGAATCCATGAAAAAGTATAAGAAGGTATAGATTGTATAGGTAAAAACAGTAATTTGATAAATTACATGAAATATCAAACAACTGAAATTGGACCTAAGAGGTCCAATGACACCAGGAGGGGTCATTATAGAATTTAAAGCAGAGAAAAATATATAAAAGCCATGTTTTAGGAAGATTAATCTGACAGAACTATGTCAAATAAATTGAAATGGAAAAAATTTAAATCAGAGAGAACAAGAAATTAATGCAGTCATTCTGGTGTGAGATAAGAATCTGCCTCATGGCTGAGATGAGCTAATGAAGGAGAAAGAAACAGAATCCAGATAATATTTTAATTTAAAAATATGATGGAGTTCCTGTTGTGGCTCAGTGGTCGATGAATCCAACTAGGAACCATGAGGTTGTGGGTTCGATCCCTGGCCTTGCTCAGTGGGTTGAGGATCTGGCGTTGCCGTGAGCTGTAGTGTAGATTGCAGACACTGCTCGGATCCCTGAGTTGCTGTGGCTGTGGCGTAGGCCGGTGGCTACAGCTCCAATTGGACCCCTAGCCTGGAAACCTCCATATGCTGTGGGAGTGGCCCAAGAAATGGCAAAAAGACAAAAAAAATTTAAAAATAAATAAAAATATGATGAAATAAGGGAATTAATACAAGTGGGTTAAAAAAATGAGGTAAGGGAGTTCCCGTGGTGGCGCAGTGGTTAACAAATCCTACTAGGAAGCATGAGGCTGTGGGTTCAATCCCTGGCCTTGCTCAGTAGGTTAAGGATCCAGCGTTGCCCTGAGCTGTGGTGTAGGTCGCAATGCGGCTCCGATCTGGCATTGCTGTGGCTCTGGCATAGGTCCGTGGCTTCAGCTCTGATTAGACCTCTAGCCTGGGAACCTCCATATGCTGCAGGTGCAGCTCTAGAAAAGACCAAAAAAAAAAAAGTGAGGTAGGGATAAATTATATGTGAACATAGGGTAATTTATTTTTATTGCTGGTTAATATTAAAAATAATGCTTTTGTTTTTGTCAATTGCTTAATTATTAAACTTTATGCCCAAAGAAGAAAATATTAATGGACAGATAATCGTTGTCCACTTGAAAAGTATTAAAGAGGTGATTTATGAATTATAAATAGAATTTTATTAAAATAAAACAAATGGAAAAAAAGGACATCATAACAATGCACAGCATGCTCAATTATGGTTAGAAAGCTGTCAATTTGGTAAACAAATTAAAAAAAAAAACAAAATTGCACATTTAAGGAATAATTATACATTTTAATACCTGAAGAAGTTTACTTTTTATTATTGAGATACAATATTCTTTTTTTCTTCTTCTTTTTTTTTTTTCTATCCTTTTGCCTTTTCTAGGGCCGCTCCCGCGCCATTTGGCGGTTCCCAGGCTAGGGGTCGAATCGGAGCTGTAGCCTCTGGCCTACGCCAGAGCCACAGCAACGCGGGATCCGAGCCACGTCTGCAACCTACACCACAGCCCACGGCAATGCCGGATCCTTTAACCCACTGAGCAAGGTCAGGGATCCAACCCGCAACCTCATGGTTCCTAGTCGGACTTGTTAACCACTGAGCCACGACAGGAACTCCTGAGATACAATATTCTTTGTTGCCAAAGTTATGAATTGTGTAATGCAGTATTATTGACTACAGTGACCATCCTGTATATTATATCTCCGTGACATTTATTTTACGAGTGGAAGTTTCTACCTCTTAACCTCCTTCACCCATTTCACTCACCTCTACTGCCCATCTCCTCTAGCAACTACGAATTTTTTCTCTGTATATATGAGCTTGGATTTCTTTTATTTTGTTTGTTGCTTGTTTTGTTTTTTAGATTCCACATGTAAGTAAGATCATATGGCATTTGTCTGTGACTTATTTCACTTAGCGTAATACTCTCCAAGGTCCATCCATATTGTTGCAAATGGCAAGATTTCATCCCTTTTATGGCTGAGTATTATTTCATTTTATACACCTACATACTCATAAAAACACAAGCATATGTATACACACACACATATATATATACACGTGTATGCAATATGTACATATATATGCGTATACTATATACACATTGTGTGTGTGTGTATATTGTATCTTCATTTCATCCATCTTTCAACACCCTTTGGTTTTCCATATCTTGGCTATTGTACATGATGCTTCAATAAACACAAGGTTGCATATTTCTTTTTGAATTATTAAACTTTTTGCTTATTTGAATTAGTGTTTTCATTCTCTTTGTATAAATACCCAGATGTGGAATCTCTAGATCATATGGTAGTTCTATTTTTTTTTCTTTGAGAAACCTCCATATTGTTTTCCATGTTGCCTGCACCAGTTTATATTCCCACCAACAGTGTATGAGTGTTCCCTTTTCTCCATAGCCTTGCTAACACTTGTTATTTGTTTTATTTTTGATAATAGTCATTCTGACAGGTATAAAATGATATCCCACTGTGATTTCTTTTCTTTTTTTCTTTTTTTTTTTTTTCTGTGTCTGGAGCATACAGAATTTCCTTGGCCAGGAATCAAACCCATTCCATAGCAGAGACCTGAGCCACAGCAGCGAGAATGTCAGATCCTTAACCCACTGGGCAACTAGAGAACTCGCAATCTCGCTGTGATTTTGATTTTCATTTCCCTGGTAATTAGTGATGTCGAGCATTTTTCATGTGTTTGTTGGCAATCTGTTTGTCTTCTTTGGGAAAATAACTATGCAAATCCTCTGCCCATTTTTAAATTAGACCTTTATTATAAAGATGTACAATTTCTTTATATATTTTGGGTACTAACTTCTTATCAGGTATTTAATTTGCATATATATTCTTCCATTCAGTTGGTGTTTCCTTCATTGAGAAGAAGCTTTCTGGTTTGGTGTAGTCCCACTTATTAATTTTTGCTTTTGTTACCCTTGTCTTTGAAGTCAGGTCGGAAAAATTATCCCCACGGTTGATGTCAAGAAGCTTACTGCCTATGTTTTCTTCGGGGAGTTTTACAATTTCAGGCCTTACATTCAAGTCTTTAATCGATTTCGAGTCAATTTTTATGAGTGGTATAGGAAGTAATGTAATTTTATTTTTTTACACATGGTTGTCTAAAGGGATTGTTCTCTTAATTTCTTTTTCTGATAGTTTTTTATTAGTATACAGAAATTCATGGTTTTCTGTATAGTGATTTTGTATCCTGTGGCTTTACTGAATTTATTAGTTCAACAGTTTTTTGGCGTCTTTAGGGTTTTCTATATATAAAATCATGTCCTCTGCAAAATAGTGACACGTTTACTTTTCCCTTTCCATTTTGGACTCCTTTGATGCATTTTTCTTGCATAGTTGTTCCAGTTAGGATTTCCAATACTGTGTAGAATACCAGTGGAGACAGTGGGCATCCTTGCCTTATTTCCGATCTTAGAGGTAAAGCTGTCAGCTTTTCATTGTTGAGTCTGATGTTTCACAAATATGTGGAGATTAAACAACATGCTACTGAACAACCAGTGCCTTAATTAATAAAGACATAAAAAGAGAAATTGTAAAATATTTTGATAAAGTAGAAATTACTTTTTTTGGGGGGGGGAGGTGAGTCCATGAGTGACTTTCACCAATGTTGATATCCAATGTGTGTTGTTTTCATTTTTTACTTGTTTAATTATGGTATAACCTTTACCAAGATTTACCATTTCAAGCACTTTAAAGTATATGGTTCAGTTGTGAAATTGTCATCATCACCTAATTCCAGAAACTTTATCACCTCAAACAACCCCACACACATTAAGCAGTCACTTTCTTCATTCTTCCCCTCTCCCCAGACTCTGGCAAACCCCAGTCTGCTGTCTATCCCTGTGGATTTGCCTACTCTTGACTTTTCATGTAAAGGAATCATACAGTAAACATGTGGCCTTTTTTATTGGGCTTCTTTCACTTAATATAACATTTTTAAATTTCATCTATGTTGCAACATGTATTAATACACCATTGTTTTTATGGCTGAATAATATTCCATTGTATGGATATATCACATTTTATTTTTCAGTTGATGGACACTTGAGCAGTTTCCACCTTTTTGCTGTTGTGAAGAGCACTGTTATAAACATTTGTTTAAACATTTTAACACCCTTTTTCATTTATTTCATTCTTTTTGAGTAAATTTTTGCATATGGTATGAAATAAGAGTCCAGCTTCTATCTTTTGCCTATAAATATCCAGTTGTTACAGCATCATTTTTAAAAGAAACCACAGGCATATCTTGATTTGTTGTGCTTTGCTTTACTGTGCTTATTGTGTGTCTTGAAAATTGAAGTTTTGTTTAAACCCTGCATTGTCATATGATAGTCAGCATTTTTTGCAATAAAGTATTTTAGATTAAGGTATGCACATTTTCTAGACTTAATGCTATTGCAGACTTAATAGACTTCAGTATAGTATAAATATAACTTTTATGTGCACTGGCAAGCCACAAAATTTCTGTGACTTATCACACTATTTGCTTTGCTGAGGTGGTCTGGAAGAAAATCTGCAACATCTCAGAGGTATGCCTGTGTTCTCTCGCCATTGGATAGTTATGGTACCTTGTTGAGACACAAGTGACAGATATATGGATTAATTACTGGATAACCAGTTAGAAACTTCCCATCTATTCCTAATTTGTTGAATGTTTTATCATGAATGGTATTATATTTTTAAATGTTTACTCTGATCAATTGAGAGGGTCATTTTTTTTTCTGTATTCTATGAATTGTTGTATTATACTGATTGATTTTTGTATGTTATGTTAAACCTCTCTTGCTTTTCTTGGGATCAGTCCTTCTTGTTCATGATATGTTATCCTTTTAAAGTACTGCTGTATTTGCTTACTAATGATTTGTTGATTTTTCCATTTCAATTAATAAGGAATATTGGGCTGTAGTATTATTGTATTTTTGTTTGGTTTTGACATCTGGGTAATGCTAATCTCAGAATGAATTTGAAAGTGTTTGTTCCTTTTCTGTTTGGGGGGATAGTTTGAGAAGAATTGATATTAGTTCTTCTTTAAATGTTTGGTGGAATTCACCATTGGCCGTATATGGTTCTGGATATTTCTTGGTTATAAGAACAGAAGTAGAGAGTGGATTGTTTAGCTTTGATGATGAAGGTAGAAGGTTACAAACTTTTATAAACCAAGGCATGTATATATATTTATAGAAGGCTACAAACCTTTACAAACCAAGGCAGTATAGGACAATAAATTTTAGACAGCATGTGAAATGAAAATTCAGTTGGTGCATTTATTTTGTTGTAAAGTGCCTGGTACTCTCTACCAAAAACATATGTACTTGATTTTTTAATTTACTTTTTAAGTTTTTTAGTTTAATATAGAGAACTTTTTATTTTTTATTTTTTTTATTTTTTGTCTTTTTGCCTTTTCCAGGGGCACTTCCCGTGGCATATGGAGGTTCCCAGGCTAGGGGTCTAATCAGAGCTGTAGCCGCCCGCCGGCCTACGCCAGAGCCACAGCAACGCTGGAGGAACTGAGCCGTGTCTGTAACCTACACCCCAGCTCACAGCAACACCAGATCCTTAACCCACTTAGCAAGGCCAGGAATTGAACCCGCAGCTTCATGGTTCCTAGTCAGATTCGTTAACCACTGTGCCACGACGGGAACTCCTAGAGAATTTTTTAAAAAATGATTGAGACCATTAAGTTACAATGTAAATAGAAATTCAGTCTTTTAAAACAGTAATAACATAAGAAAGGAAATTCATTAATTTGTAGGAGATGAAAAACATTAACCTGAATATGATAATTTTTAAATAGTCATGTTATTTTAGGAATAAACAGATTAATTGAAATTTTGGTCCTAGAAATGCATTTTATCATTACAGTTATAATTGGCCAAGCATAACCTGGATTTAAACTCTAGCACATAAGTGGAAAGACAGAAACATTAAATAACTCTTTGGAAAATAAATCAGTAGAAAAACTTGATCAGTTGAAGCAAAGATATCTAACTATCTAGTTTGCCTTTTCCCTGAGCTTATCTTTAAAACTAGATACATTTTTAACCAGTGTGCCACAGATGTAATTAATAATTTTTTTAATTTTGCACAAGTCCTAATCTAGAGAAAACCATGATGATAAAAAATATGGATTAAACATTATTTTGCCTTCTTAAACCCTATATTAATCATATTGTCTAAAAATAGAGAATATTATTGATAAGAAGTTTAAACATGCATAAAATTTATTTTATGCCTCTAATTTAGAAAAGATTAAGTGTCTTGTTTATTTAAACATTGAATGAGCTGTATTAATTACAGAGTGCATGCTAAAAGCTTTGGATTGCTTTTTAAGTTCAGAATGACTTTGCCTGTTTATAGGATGACAATTGGCTTTATTTCTTTTAAACAATCACTAAAGCAAGTTTTAAATGTGAATGAATTAACAAAGCACAAAGTATTAAAAAGTCTACACAGCATTTCTATTTAAAAAAAAGACCCCATTTATGTGAAAAAGGAATTAAAGGAATTGGAAATGTTAGTATTAAGAAGGTCTAAAATGGTAATAAAATATGGATAATCAGAGTTGACAGCATCTGGTTAAAGAGAGAATTATCCAAAATAAAAAACATTGTTGTGGCCATGTAGAACACTGAATTCTATTTTTAAAAACTCATAAAATATGCACACATTGATTTTTTTTTTCATTTTATTTCTCCAAAGGGTAGAAAATTGGAACACTGACTCTGTCATTTTCTTTCCAGGAAAAACTGACACTTAATTCACCATGGTTCTCATCAATCAGTCTAATCCCCAAGGAAGAATTTCAGTCCCAGCTTTCTCAAGGTAAGAGAATGGATTAATATGTCCACATGTATTCTAGAATTGTGATTATTGGAAAACCTGTTTGACTCTTGATATGTTGACATAAACATGATTGGCCATATGAATGTGATGAGATACAGTGTGTTTTCATGGTGCTGTTTCATGTTTGAAGCCAAAGGATCACTGCAAAATACTAATGAGGTAGGAAAAAATCTTATTACCAGTTCGTATTAAGCATACTTAATATTTGTGTGGAAAAATAGATTGATTGCTCTGCTATATCATTGGTAAAGACTGAAAAATTACATTTATAAATGAATTAAGGAGGTGAGTGTTAATCCTATTCTAATACACTAACAAAGTTGATTTGAGAAAATCATCATTAGAGAATATTTTAAAAGTCAAATTGGTATCATTGGGTGCTGAAGGAAATGGAATTAATATAGCAGCATGGCTCAAATGTTAATATTAGAGTCAATGCCTCAGGCCTTTTTTGGTTGGTGTGAATATAAAAATTCTTCAGGCAAGTCAAATTCTTCCTTAGAGTTAATTCAATGACTTTTGGCTGTGTAAACTCTTTAACAGTCCTGAGGTTCCATTTATGTGGTCTATCAATCTTAATTGTGATCTAAGGAGGTGTTTCAAAACTGAGAATTTGTGTTTAATGATAGGTAATTTGGATAAAGGTGTTGTTGTCTGTTGCTTCTTGGTTTGGGGGATTTTCACTAATGAAATTGTTTGGACTCTGATTTTCTGTTTTCTTCTTATAGTAGTAGTTTATGGAACTTTTTTCTATTTTTTCTTTACATTGTAATGTGTTATTTTTATCAATGAAGAAATGGCTTTTATATGCAGACGAGGGAGGGCTACCAAGATCCATCCCCACCCCTATTATATCACCATTTGTTCTTTACCCACTGAAACCATTATAATAGAATGTTTCATGAAATACCCCAAATCTCTTAAATATAAGTGATTTTTTTTTTACTGGTGGGAGGCTGTTGTCTTTATAGCTGTAACAAACAAATAGCATATTATATAAATAATTCTGTAGATTACAAATGTTAATTTAGAAAATCAATAATAGAGCCATTTTGTACATCTTAGAAGATAATATTTACTATAACAATTATCTGGAAAAAATGCCTAAACACTACTCTATAATTATTTTATCAGCACAACCCCTTATATTTGTATCTAAACAGTACAATTATAAATAATTCAATAAATGATATATAGACTTCCTTAATTTTTTTCCAGTAACATTAGAATTTCAAGTTAGTTATAGCAATTTTACCTCTCTAATATGTGCCTAATAACTTACATGGAAAAGAAACATGTTAACATCCTATATTACAGACTTGGTGTAGGCTGTTGAGGGATGACTAAACTGTAAAGCTTGATAAATGGGTGTTTTTCTTCTACTAGGTTCTAGATTCATCCAGGAATTTGAATGCAATCTGTATTTTTCAAAAAACAATTAAAATATATTCTACCAATATATGAAAGAACACAAGTTAAAGAAGATAGGGACTCTATGAAGCAGCTTGAAAGAACTCCAGTCGCATTTTTAGCAGGATAGGTCAAGACTAACTATGACTCTGGAAACTCTTTGATGGATGCCCAGATGAATGACAGTACTATCAAGCCTCTAATATTCATCCATTCTTTTATCTGTTTATGCATTTATTTAAGAAAAATTAGGTGACAGTCAAATTCCTAAAATATGGCGACGAAAAGGCGTAATTCTTTCCCTCCCCTGCCCCCAGGTGGCAGTTTAACCCAATAATGACATCGTAGTGTGGTAAAAATTATGAGAGATGAATGGAGAGAACAATTGCTGACTCAGATGAGCGCATTTCTGATGGAGGCTCAGCTAAGCCAATTCTTGGGCTCCATGATGACAAGAAAATAGAACTAATCCAAGCATACAGAGAGGTGGCAAGAAAAAGTATGACATTCCCAAGGAAAGGAAGAAATTAAAAGGCAGAAGTGTGAAGGAGCATGGCCATTCAGGAAACTAAAATTATTTGGACATGCTTTTAAGAGTAGGACACATAAGATTGAGCAGAATGCAGTACCTCCTTCCATGCTTCACTCGGCATACTTTAAGGTCAGCCATCAGCACTTTCTGCTCCTCTTACCTGATTATTTTACTTCAGGAGATTCATTGTCACCCCCTGCAACTACTTCCTCTTTGGAGCCACCGTTTGCCAATGTCCCAAAGTTTCCATGACTTTGTCACTTAGGATACCTATTTAGGTTATCAGTTTGTTTCCTCTCAATGACAAAATGTGTCGAGATCTTAGAAAATGATGGTCACAGATAATTTTAGTAAATCCTAATTCTAGAGCAATAAATCTCTTCTCGAAATGTCTGTACCTCTCTGAAAATAATGATTCACTTTTCCCTTTCAGGCCCAAACCTGAAAGATCAACATTTTTTTTTTTAAGGTACAAGAAAAATCAAAGTACTCTGTTCTGGTGTGTTCAGTGTTAATTCCACATCCTAACTTTCCTTTTCTTCCTATTTTTAAAATTATTTAACTGCTTTAAATGAATCTGAGCGGTGACCCACAGACGAGTCAAAATGATAATATGCTTACCACTATTATGTATCATTTAATCTGCCAGAAAACCAGTGGATGGATAATAATATTTAATGATAAAGAAATTGACACTCTAAAAGGACAAGTGACTTTAATGATGCCCAGCTATTAAACTACAGAGGCAAAAATGAAACCCAGATCTCTTTGATGACAAAGGCAAATTTTTCTACTATATTACATCTTTACTTCTTTTCCAAAAACCTGCTGCAAAACATGTTTTGCAAACAGAAATGAAGATTCCTTCTTTATTTGACTAAATAATTTATTCATTATCATCCTAACAGTATCCATTTTACCCTCTTCTACTTTTGATCTAAAAGTGAGAAAAACAAGCTGGAAACTAATTTTAAACTCCTAGCAGAAAAGTTTTAAGAGCTATGATTCTGGCAAACTTAATGAATTTTTTTTTTTTTTTTTTTTGCAATCACTTACTTCAGCTGTGCTCTGCTAATCACCAGATTCCCTTTCTTTCATTGTGCACCAGATGTGTTCTCCCTGCCTCTGCACCTTTGAACGCACTATGGTTTCTTCTCAAGCTGCATAGAGAGTGGTACCTCTTAACCTCTGGCTCCCAGTCTATCTGGCTATTGAGAAGCTGCGTAGGAGATCAGATGTAGAAGGAAGGGAATAAGGTCAATGTGTTTGTTCTCCAGCTCACTCTTGACTGAAGGGCACAGCTGCTCTTTGAGTGGCCTCTTCACTTCTCTTTTGAGGTAACACTCCCTCCATCTCCCCTTCAGGTTTGAGGTAGTAACAGACTACTGCCATGGCCTGTCTTTTTTAAAAAAAACAAAAACGAACAAAAAAAAAAAAAAAACCTGTGCACACACTTGTAAGTTGTCAGTTTATTAAAATCTCCAGAATTTATGCTAAATTGCGTGTGTCATCATTTTTCTCTTAGGGACCTAACAGATAAAGATGACATGGCAGAAGATCTCACAACTTTCTGACTAGTTTCTTATGTTAAAGTCATCTCTCTTGCTCAGTAGAACTCCAAATCTTTAATCCTTAGACATGTTAGGTGGGGAAGGGAGACAGGTGCTCGCTCTAGTGGTGTCATAATTTCTTCTTGGTTGTCTTTGTTTCCCTATTTAACATCCACTGGCTACTGCAGATGCCGGCTGCATGCTGGCCTTCTGATGGTGCAAAGGTGGGAAAGCGGAGATGTAACCTGGGTGCGCCTCTAACAACCCACATCAACCCAACTAGCTGGTCACTCCAGACCTTCTCGCTCCTGGGATCATATAGCCCAACAGGTGTCTCAATCTCTAAAATGTTTAGCTGAGGCTCTCCCTATTACCCCCACCCTTGCAAGATGTGCAGGGAGAAATGCTCAAACCCCAATTAAAGGCTTGTGAGCCATGATTCCTTCTCTTGCCTCAGGCTTTTGTATATGAAGCCTGGAAAAGCAAATCGACTCACTGCTAAGGAAGACTTTAATAAATTCCGAAAAGGGTGTTCCTCCCAGATGATGTTTAGGTTTTGGTTTATTTGTTTGTTAATTTGTTTTGCTGAGTGGGGGGATGTAGGATATTTAAGGCCATTTTTTCTTCGTATAGATTTTTCTTTCTATTTTTGATGCAATAGAAAAAGTCCCCTTTATCATATGGTTATATCTACAAACAACAGTCTCTCAAAAAGTATTTGCTAGATGAAAGACATATATACTTCTTTCCAATAATAAGGAATGTAAAACTGATTCATGAGAGCCCACCGAGTATGGTGTGGTGATTAATCAATCACATAGCGAAGAACAAACTGTTATATGGCAACATCAGTAGATCAGTATGAGTGACAAGGGTTTGAGAGGTCACGCTTTACTTTACGACATATTTGAAATTTCTAATAATGAATTGTTCATAATTGTTATGATTTTAAACAAATGTGTATCTTATCAAATTGTGGCACTTAAATCCACATTAATGGCTCTCTTTCTACTTCACTTAGAACAAAATTCAAACTTGTTAACTCATCTGTCTCCTGCCTCAGTTGCTTTGTCACATAATGTTCTGACTATTCTAGTAATTCTTTAAGGTTCTTGAAAGAGCTAAGTTCTTTCTTCCTGAGATAATTTACCATGCTTAGAATTCTTTGCCTGTGAGGCTGTTACCTCCAGGGCTTACCTGGCTGGCCCTCAGTCACCTATCAGAGCTCATAAAGTACCTATTTTAAAGTGGCTTTCCATGATTAAGATGTCCAAAATGCCTCCCACTACTCATATGATTCTCTCTTAGAGCATTTTGTTTTCTCTCTTCATAATCCTTATCTTTATTTTTAATACAACTTTGCCAGATCTCTCAATGCATTAAACCTCTCTATATCCCTACGATGCCTGGTGTGTAAAATGTGTTCAAAAAGTGCCTGATGTGGGAAGAAATCTAGTTTGCATAAATCTGAATGAATAAATCTAGCTCTTTAACTAAACAGTAGGATTGGATTGTGCCAGACTCAGAATTAGATCTCACTCTAAAGATTTTTTTTCACCCATCACACTCTAGTGAAATGCTCTTTTAAGTTCTGGCATTTTTAATGTTAGGAAAGTTTTATGCAAACACCATCATTGTCTCTAAAATATTTTGTATTTGATTAGACTCCAGTGTAGTTGTTAATAAAACTATCACAGCTGTTTCACAATGTCTTTATTAATCTCATTAATTATGAGTTAATTCACATCTTCAGGAAACAAACACAAATAAAAGAATTCCCAGCAGAATGTTCCATTGCAGTGTTAGCAAATACCAAAGAAATCAATCAAGACAGCAGTTTACTCAAAGCTTCATTTATAAAGGTGTAATCAACCACATTTCTTAATCCCTCTGTCAGGAAGAATAAATGTTCAATTTGTTTTCTGACCACTTACTCAAGGACCAAACACCTGTACTGTGTAGATATAGCATTAATCATTCTACCATCCATCTACGTCTTCTCTCAGTGTCTTTGTTTATCTTGCCCTTATTATTCTCAGCTAACCTCCTCAAGACTTTTTCTATGGTTTATAAGAAAGTTTGCCATTGATGCAAACTGTATATCCACACTGAAACACTGCACTGATGAGATCGTATTCTTTTTCATTAAGGGTATGTTCAAGTTCAGTTTACTTAAATTAAAAGTTTACATAATTATAGGTCATTTGGTAATTCATCTAAGAGTAAAAGAAGGCATTTCCATATTTTAACATATTATGTCACACAGAAAATTCATTTTAATTTCTACTAGAGGTAAAAACAGGAATTGAATAAAGAAAATTATGAGAAATTGAAATGAAGCCTCTGATCTTGAAATAGTAGAGGGAAAAAAAGCAGCTATACAAACAAGGACGCAGAAACAAGCTGTAAAAACGATCAGAAAAAATAATGAAATGTAGCATGTAAACAAAAAGAGAGAGCTCTGGGAGTTAATAGTGAAAAACAAAACATGTTGGTTGCACAGGGTGTGTGAGATAAGGGAGGAAGAAACAATATGAATGAAGTAGATGGAAAGACAATGTAGAAGATACGGAAAAAAAGAAATGTGGCGCAAAAATGGATCTGATCAGAAGAAAGAAGTAAAAATTGGTGAGGAGAAAAAGTAGAGAAAGAAAAAAACTGAAGGAAGCCTACAGGAAAACTAGGTATAAAGGGAAACTAGGAAAAAAATGAAGAAACTATTTACCCAAAGAACAATGACGTATCTTCATTAAATGTGACCCTTATAGTTTATACGCTGCAGGAGAAATAGCCAAGTCTCTGATTACTAGTGCAGTCGTGGAGCCATAATCCCAGATTCCTAAAGGAGCCTCACAAGCAATACAATTAGTGAGACATCTGGTAGAGAGACTACGAGGCCAGCTATAATCAGTTAATGCCATTGTAGGGATGGAGCCCAGTGTTTCCAGGTCTTTTCTTTCACTAGTAAATGGGTGTGTCTGACATTTCATGCCTCCTATTCCAAATCTCCATTTCCCTTTTTCCTTGCAAATAAAAAAAAATGATTTTGAGAGAACAGCAAGTGTCCAACACTAGTAATTATTTTCTCAGCCTCTTTCTCAGCCAGGAATGTGAATCAATTGTGAACAATGAGAGTCAATCAGCTGTAGTACATTTTGGGATTGTGACAAGGCTTTTGCTTTCCTCACAAAGGATGGTCCATGTGGCTAGCTTCTTCTCTGTATTTCTCTTCCTTACATAATTAAAACGTGCTGTTTGGGTCCATCAGAATCAATATTGCTGAGTAGCTGAATCAACATCAACAGACTCTTAATGCTGAAATTTTTGTGAGAAAAATGAACTCTCTTTTTGGATAAGCTACAAGTAGTCAATTATTCCATCAACTGAAGCCAATCATACTCTAAACAACATAGTGGAAATCTACAGTGACATGTAAATTATTTTAAGTGGCACTCATGTTTTTTAATACTATTTTTGACAAATACTTCTGCAAGACAGATCCGTCACCAACAAAACTGTGACCACATGTTGATTCATTTTGGCAAGTGAACCAAAGTTTCCCTTTCTAAATGAGTGTTTTACCCTCAAAGTAGCTGTTTGTAAAGAACTAATTTTTTTCTAAAGAATTCTATTTGAATATTTTTGTTCTTATTCAGTATAGATTTCCTTGTATAATTAAGATTTTTCATATTCTGTTATTTGAACTGCTCTGTGTCCTCTATGAAATTGGAATTCAGTTCTTTTCAGTTTTTATTTTAATCAAAATGTGAGTTCCCAAAAGAAGGGTTCCCAAATGTTCCCCAAGTCCAGAGACAGTAGAGGGCACAGGACCAGGAGGATAGCAGGGCTATATGGGGAAGAGGCAACGTGCAGTCATCATTGATAAAATCAAAACCAGCAATTTGCAGGCTACCCTGTAGGAAAATAAGGCCTTTCATCAAACAGCATTGATGAAACATTATTAAAATAGAACATTGAATAAGTGCCAAATAAAGCATACAGATTTTTTTTAGAATAGCAAAAAGGATATAAAGAATAGAAAGTGCCATCACAATAAAGAAGGATATGATGAAATCAGAGGTTGGGGCACATTGGGAAGAATCTGTAGACCGTGCATGGTACACAACAGATATAGTTTGGAATAGATGTAAAATTGATCTCTAATTCCACTGACCTAGGAAATTTCAAGGCACTTATCAATAAGAAATTAAAAATTGTGGCTCTAACTATAGTTATATTATAATGTAGGTATTTATGATTTGGTTAGGTATATTATAAAAAATATACAGTTCTTATTCTTTACTAGGAATTTAGTACTTATTAACATAATATCTTTCATGTAGCCTGTGTTGAAGAACCCATGCCCCCAAATTTCAAATATAGGTTCATGAATTGGCCAAACTTACCTTAAGTTTACAGAGATTCTGGAATGTAGAGTAGAGAGATATAGGCAGTGTTGACAAAATGCTGCCTCTGTAACAATTTATGTCTTTTGTGTGTTGCACTAATAGAGTAATTGATTAAATTAATTATGGTGAGATATATATATATGTATATTTATATATAATTTGATGATATATGATGATATTTTATGTATATATACATACATATGCATATAATTACTGTTGGTAATAAATAAATCTTTTTTTCTTTATTTCTATACACCATTCTAAAATGATCTCTTAAATTGCATGTTACCCATTTTGGATTTTAGTTGTTGTTATTGTTGCATTAATTTATGAAGAATTCTTTGGCTTTATTTTGTAACTTTCCAGAACATCCTACAACGTGTAATTTTGTAGAACCTGTACGTTTATGAGTAGTTTCCTCAACATAGATAAATTCTTCTTTCCTTACTGAGTATCAGCTGGGTTGTTTTAGTTTCACTTTGATGTCAGATAACATGGTGAGTTAAGTGTTACTCAACAAAACTTATTTTTTGTATTTTCACAAGAATAATGACATATTTAATGGAAAAATCTCTTTCCTATGCCTGTTCTAAACTGATAAATGCAGAAACTGTTTCCATGCTTTTGCAGTTGTCAGTTTGCTTTCCTGCTTGTCCGCAAAGCAACATTATAGCTAAAAGCCAGAATGCACATTATCTGTTTTCTTATGCTTGCCCAGTTACAAAAACAACAAATCTACTGTCTCTCATGGAACTTATGCATACTCAGAAAACAATCTAGAGGTATATTTTCTCTAGTTCACATAAATTCCCATATATATAACATCCAGAATTAAATGAAACTATTTGGAAGAACAATTCATTCTATTTAGCAGGCTTATCCTGTGTCTATTTCTTCTCAGCCCTAAGGCCTCTCTTCTAAAGTCTTCTCTGTGATGCTGAGGTTGATTTTGCACTGCATTGCCTGATGCCTTTGTTTATGATTCTGACAATTGGAGACACTTGTGGGTGATTAGAATTCATGGGAAGAGAAGAAACTTCCTGTCTCGGTCAGCATCACACCGGCTGTAGAGCAGTGCTTCCAGCTTCTTTTATCACTGCTAGCAACAGCTATGGCAAGGCTCTCAGAAGTCCTTACATCAGTCAGCCACATTTTTCAGTTGTTGAGTATCTGATCTTAGGTCTAAGCACCAACGGTGCTGTGGTATTCTTAGAAATTTGAGCACCGGCCGTGTGATATTTTCCTCAGACTTCTCATAGCATGATGATGGGTTCCTATGGCCCGTTTTTACAGTGTGGTGTCCCACCCTTTCTTTTTTGTTTTCTCAGCCTAGAAGTGGTAATAGCTTCCTGCAGTGAATAATACTGAGGTTATATCAAGATTGCCTTGGCATTCCCGTTGTGGCTCAGCAGTAACAAACCCAACTAGTGTCCTTGAGGATTGAGGTTCAATCCCTGGCCCTGCTCAGTGGGTTAAGGATCTGGCATTGCCATGTAGGCCGTCAGGCGTAGCTCTGATTTAAACCCTAGCCTGGGAACTTCTATATTTCGCACATGCAGCCCTAAAAAGCCAAAAAAAAAAAAAAAAAGGAAAAGAAAACAGTTGGCCAGAGCAGTGAGATCTCAAGTAAGATTTATTGACCAGCAGAGTGGTCAGGAGCACTGAGCAAGAGAAACTCAGAGCTCCCTGCTGTTAAGAGAGGATCAGGTTTTATAGGCAGGGGGTCATATGCTGAGTTCTGTAAGTCCAGGATGGAGGTTGAGATCATGCTGTAAAAATTTAACTTTCTTCTTGGGTCTGTCTTTGTCCCTGGAAAGTTAACCCCTCATGGGCTTGGTTGTTTTGCCTGGGGAGGTCAAACAGTGGAGACTGCAGGTCTGGGTCTGAGTGGGTCAATGAGTCATGCAGACTAAAAAAGTCATTCTTTTTTAGGCCTTCATTTTAGTTTCCACTGAAGAACTGTAAGATACAGGTATAATGTGATGATTTGATATATGTATACATTGTGAAACAACTCCCCCCATCAAGTTTATTGACATATCAGTGTGGTTTGAAAAGTCTTCATTGGACCCTGAGTTCTAAAGTATTTGATGGAGGACGTAGGCTTTATCCTTCACGCTTTAGGATACTAAGGGATCTGAGATAGCTGCTACCTCTGCTCATTAGACTCCATTATCCCGACGTTAGCCATGCAATAGACCAGCGTGATCTTTTGGATCTAGACACACTATCATACGGTAGAGAGTAGAGGGCTGATACAGCCCTGAGGCAGGACTAAAGATCTATGAGGTTGCTGCAGCAAGGGGATACAGATGTTTTGCTAGCACTTGCAAACCCGTCTGCAATGGGGATCTGCAAACTAGATGCACCTACCAAACCCACCATAGTGCTCTTTTTTAAGTGTTATTGGAATGCTTCCATCCTTACCTCTGTAATATCTGTAGCTGATTTTGTGTTATACTGACTGAGCTGGGTGGTTGTGTTAGAGACTAAATGGCCTGTAAATACTAAATATTTACTCTGAGCCCTTTCCCAGAAAAAAATAGCCAGCCCCTTGTTAGTTTCCTAAGACTTCCATCACGAAATACCACAAATCTGGTGAATTAAACAACAGAAATTTATCATCTCACAATTCCAGTGGCTGGGAGTCTGAGAACAACAGGTCTCTCTCCCAGCTTCTGGTAGTTCTTTGGTTTGTGGAGCATGACTCCAGTTTCCTTGTGTTGATTCTCCTGTGTGCATGCCTTTGTGCAAATTTCTCATTTTTATAAGAATCCCAAACATACTGGAGTAGGAGCCTGCTCTACTTCATTATGACTTAATCTTAATTATATCTGCCAAACTCTATCTCCAAATATAGTCACGTTCAGACTTATGCAGGGCAAGGACTTCATATGAATTTGGGTGAGGGGTCAGTTCATCCCATTATATACCTGGTACAGAAAAATCATATACTCAGTCCATAATGGCATGCTGTGTTCCCAAAGCCATATATTGACTTGTTTCTAAGATTCACCACAATTGGAAAAGCAGCTGCAACTTATGTCATTTCCTGTTCAAATTCACACTAATCCACAATCATTCCTCAAGATCCATTCACCTACAGCAAAGTCAAAAGAGCAATTTATTTTTTCCTTTTTTCTTTTTAAGGGTACACCTGCAGCATATGGAAATTCCCAGGCTAGAGGTTGAATCAGGGCTGCAGCTGCCAGCCTACGTCACAGCCATGCTGGAGCTGAACCACATCTGCAACCTACACAGCAGCTTGCGGCAACGCCAGATTGGTTACCCCACTGAGCAAGGCCGGGAATTGAACCTGCATCCTCCTGGATACTGTGTTGGGTTTGTAACCCACTGAGCACAATGGGAACTCCCAAAGGAGCAGTTTAAACTATCCTTGCTTATTAATGCCGGCACTAACTCCTGCAATCCCCATTGAGAGGCAGCATTGCTTTATCTTTGCTACACTAGTAAGGAGACACAAGTTTAGGGACTTCTATAAATTTTTTTTCTACCGTAATAAGTCACCACACAAGTAGGATAACCTCATTCTCAGTCGGTGTGTGTCTTTAGATCTGAAATGAGTCTCTTGTTAGCAGCATATATATGGGTCTTGTTTTTGTTTAGTTTTGTTTTTTTATCCCTCAGTCACCCTACATCTTTTGACTTCCAGCACTTAATCTATTAACATTGAAAGTAATTTTTGATAGGTATGCACTTATTATCATTTCAGTAATTTTTTTCAGATTGTTTTTGTAATTCTTTTTTGTTCCTTTCTTATTTTGCTCTCCTCTCTTGTGATTTGATGACTGTCTTTAATGTTATATTCCTTTCCCTACATGTGTTTATCTATTACAGATTTTGTGCTTGTGGTTACCATGAGGTTTATACATAGTAACGTATACATACACACACACACACACACACATACACATATATATACACACACATATATATAAAAATATATGTACATGTGGTTACCATGAGGTTTATACATAATAACATATATATATATACACACACACATATACACATGTATATGTATATAAAAACATATATACATGGGGTTATTTCAAACTAATGATCTCTTAAATTCAAATGCATTCTATTAACTGTATTTTACTCCCCACCCCTTGATGATGTTTTTGACATCACTTTTTTTTTTTGTCTTTTTGCCTTTTCCAGGGGCACTTCCCGTGGCATATGGAGGTTCCCAGGCTAGGGGTCGAATCGGAGCTGTAGCCGCCTGCCGGCCTACGCCAGAGCCACAGCAACGTGGGATCCGAGCCACGTCTGCAACCTACGCCACAGCTCACAGCAACACCAGATCCTTAACCCACTGAGCAAGGGCAGGGATCGAACCCGCAACCTCATGGTTCCTAGTCAGATTCGTTAACCACTGCGCCATGACGGAAACTCCTGACATCACATTTTACACCTTTTTGTTTTCTGCATCCCTTAACTACTTATTATAGATATGGATGATTTTACTTTTGTCTTTTAACCTTCCTACTAGATTTCTACGTAGTTCACTTACCACTTTTGCCAATGAGACTTTTCCTTTCATAGTATTATATTTCTAGTCTCATTCTTTTCTTTTCCATTTAGAGAGTCTTTTAATCTTTCTTTCTTCCTTCCTTCCTTTCTTCCTTTCTTTTTTCTTTCTAGGCCCGCCCCCACGGCATATGGAGGTTCCCAGGCTAGGGGTCCAGTCGGAGCTGTAGCTGCCAGCCTCACCACAGCCACAGCAACATGGGATCTGAGCCATGACTGTGACCTACACCACAACTCATGGCAACACTGACCGGATCCTTAACCCACTGAGCGAGGTCAGGGATCAAACCTGCATCCTCAAGGATACCAGTCAGGTTCGTTAACCGCTGAGCCACAACAGGAACTCCTTAATGTTTCTGTTACAGCTGGTTTAATGTTGCTGGACTCTTTTAGCTTTTGCTTGTATGTAAAATTCTTTACCTCTTTTTCAAATCTAAATGATTGCTGCAGAAAGTATTTGGGTTGTATTTTGTGTTCTTTCATCACTTTAATCATGCCATTTAATTTATATTTTTGAAGAGACTCTGATATACCCTTCAAATTGACTGGAAACCTAGTGAAAGGCTATGACTGTCCATTGTGATGATTCAGATAAGGTTTCTTTCCATCAAACCTATGTTACACAAGTCAAGCAATGCTTTAATAGACTGCTAATCTACTTCAACCTTGGAATCGTGGGATTACTTAGCATCTACCAAAGATCCATGACAATCAAAACATCCTTACTTAGTATTTGTTTCCAGTGCCCTTTTTAGGTTTTGAGCACCCCTTCTCCTTTACCGTATAAATGTTTCCTTAAGCATGGTCCATTCTGGGATCCTTTATCCTCAGTGGAAAAAGAAAGTCCATTTCAATGGTGTCAGTTCTACACTTTTCCCCAGCTTGCGCAGGAGAGCTGCCATCATGCATTTCAGTGATGCTGCCTTTTCCTGTTCAATCGTGTGTTATCAGTGCCTTAGGGAGGGAGGTGTCCTTTTAGTCCTCTTTTGCTATGTAATTGGGGAGCAGATGGCACATGATACATCTCTTCCTACATTCCTAATTTCCTAAGCTTTTGGGTTTTTTCCCTCTGTGTTATGTTAGAGAATTTCTGATATTTCAGCTTCACTGAATGTTGGCAACCATGAAGCCCAGATTTCAGTCAACAAAGCAAACAAATTATTAGAGCAGATTTAACATATTAAACCCAGAGTCTCTGAGAAGTGTGCCAAATCAATAAATTTGGCCCCATCCAATGATGCATTTTGTACTCTTTCAAAATACATCCTTAGAGTTTATTCCCACTCATATTCTGCAGGCTGCCATAATATACATTTGCAAAAGCTAAACCTTTTTGTTCTAGTAACACCATTTCTGCATTTATTATTTCCTTAGTTGTCAGAATGGTAACAACTTCTAGCGGGTATTAATCTTTGGGTTATTTCATCATTTCCCTTTTGCTTGGAAACATCATCTGTTTCACCAGTTTATTATTTGAAATTCCCTCTCTCTGACATACCTGTTGTTTTTGTTTCCTGGCAGGACACAGACTAATTGAGTAATAGATGAACATATCCAGATTGAACAAATTGAAATGAAAATAATTTGGAATATGCTAAAATAGCCTTGGTCCTAGCTTGTTTACTTCTAGAATTTCCTTTTTTGATAAGCAAATTAATTCAATAACAAAGGTTTAACAGTGAAAATGAAAATTAGTTTCTTATCGTTCAACTTATCACAATTCTGATTGAAAAGGTATATTTTCCACTATCAAATCAAATATTAAACACTTTTACATTCTCATGTTCTGCTTATTTATATTTCTTTGCAATTTCTAATCATTACTTCTGTTCTGCCCTTCGGGTTTGAATAGATGACACATACATAAATTATAGGTACCTCTTTGAATATTTCAGAATAGCTATTGTCTAAAACCTTAATCCTCTTTCTTTCTTAGCTCTCAATATTTTATATCACTTCAGTGGAAACATTTCAGCTTACTGATATTAAAAAATCAGATCCACTTAGCTGAAAATAATTTTGTATTATATAATGCTAGACTTTCTGACCACAATTCCTTCTATTTGTCTACCTCTTGAGGAGTATTTATTCAATTATCTTGTTTTAGGGTGACAAAAATGTTTTGGAGCTAGATAGTGTGATATTTTGCACAATATTGTGAATGTACTATCAGGAGCTCAGCTTAGCTGGAGAAAGCTGAGATGCCAGGTGTCAGAGTTAGCAATAGAAGGATAGGTGAAATATTTTCCTTTCTCTAGATTATACTTCAGTATAGTTGAAGATGTATACTAGACAAAACCTCATGAGTAAATTCTGAAAAAAAAAATGTCATTAGTTTAAAAATGATCTTTATAAATCACAGATATGAATATGATACTTTTCTTCATAAAATCTTTCAATGTCTTCCCATTGGCCTTGGGGGAAAAATCATAATTTCCTTGAGTGGTTAAAAGCACCCTCACGTCCAAGTCTTGGCTCTGCTCCAGTCTCACCACTTTCTAGTCTTTGTCTTGAACTTTGTGCTCCAGCCCAGAACATCAGCCAGTTCTTGCAGTGCATGACACTCTCTCCTCTGGACCTGCTCTGGCAAGCTCACTCCTCTTCTTTGCTTGGTTGGCATTGTGCCATCCATCAGTTCTCCATTCAGTATCAGTTAATTGCATAGATTCTCTTTACTTCCTTGAACAGATTAATTGAAATTAGGTTCTCAAGGACGTAGCTTTCACTACTGTTAGTTATAAGTTTAGTGTCTATTTTCTCAAGCAAAGGGTAAGCCCTATGACAAAGTGATACATGTTTTACCTGACAACAACATGGACTGTTGTTGCAATGTATGTTGAGTACATAGCAAAGGGCCTGGAGCATTTCAGGCCAGAAACATACTTACTGCATAAATGAACATTTATTTATTAGAATGGTTGTGGCCACAGTTTGGGATAATAGGAGATAAAATTTATTAGATAATTTAGGACAGAGGAGCTAAATTTGCTTAAAAGGACAAAGGTGTTTTTCATGGGAAAGTGGCATTTAACTTGGAACAAGAGAGATAAGGAAAAAAATGCCAGAAGGGTTGGCCTTTCCCCTGAAACAGGTAGGTTATAGATAAGAAAAACAGTGAAGAGAGAATAAAAATATAGTCTTGCTTTTGAGGACTGATGGATGTTTTCACAAACAGGTATATCTAACCTTCCATCTATTGTTGTCTTATGCTTTATAGATTTTCTAAACAATTTCTTTCTTTTTTTTTTTTGTCTTTTTGCCTTTTCTAGGGCCACGCCCGTGGCATATGGAGGTTCCAGGCTAGGGGTCCAATAGGAGCTATAGCCACTGGCCTACACCAGAGCCACAGCAACATGGGATCCAAGCCACATCTGCAACCCACACCACAGCTCACGGCAACGCCAGATCCCCAACCCCCAACTGAGCAAGGCCAGGGATCGAACCCGCAACCTCATGGTTCCTAGTTAGGTTCGTTAACCACTGCACCACGACAGGAACTCCCTAAACAATTTCGTTCATTATATTTCTCTGATTTTTTTCAAAAAAATTTTTTGAAAGCTAAGGTATTAAATTTTATTTGTGGTTATTCTTATATATACAAGGTATATGTGTTACCTTTTATTTAATCAATAGAATAGGCCAGCTTTCTGATTGGTTCCAATAGAGTACAGAGTTAGCAGTTCTGCTTGCTGCTGTTCCTTGTTAAGAACAAGGTCATTATTGGCATTTGGTTGGGTAATTCATCTTTGCTGTGACGAAATTTGCTGGGACCTAGAAGACAATTTTTATCCTTAGCCTCTGGGTACTGTTTGCCTTTCATTCTTTTCGGTACTGATAACCTCTAAACTCATATATTTGCAGACAATCCCAGTTTACCCAGACCCCAGAATGAGGGGAAGTATTGCCATCTCCCACTTGAGTACCATTTAACTTTTTCTTTTTTTTTTTTTTTTGTCTTTTTTGGGCCATGCCCCCGGCATGTGGAAGTACCCAGACCAGGGGTCTAAACGAAACTGCAGCTTCCAGCGTACTCCACAGCCACAGCAATGCCAGATCTAAGCCACGTCTGTGACCTACACTAGAGCTCACGGCAAGGCCAGATCCTTAACCCACTGAGCAGGGGCAGAGATTGAACCTGCATCCTCATGGATGCTCATCGGGTTTGTTACCACTGAGCCATGACGGGAACTTCCCCATTTGACTTTCAAAGTAGGGAGGTAAATTCAAATAGATGGTTTGATGTAATTTTATACTAATATATCCATTTAGCTGAACACTTTTATTGTAACCCTGTGGATACCAAAATTTGTAAACGTTCAAGTTCCTTATACAAAATGGTGTAGTAGAATTACACCTTTATGCCTGCCCTCCCATACCTCACACCTCCTCCCCCCACTAGGGATGCAGAAACTGTGGACAAGGAGGGCCTACTGTGTAGCTATGTATTTTTTGATATGTATGTTTAAAACAGTGTTGGAGAAATACTATCAATACCTATCTGAGCAGTTGACTTACTAAGAATGCTTGCATTATTAGCACATGTATTTCCAAAGAGGTGTACCTATTCTTTACAAACAGCATTATTCTATCTACATTTATTTGCAAGATAATTTAATAGAAAATCAGTCAATCAGGAGTTCCATTGTGTCTCAACAGTAACGAACCCGTCAAATAACCATGAGGATGCAGGTTCAATCCCTGGCCTCGTTCAGTGAGTTAAGGATCCCAGGGTTGCCGTGCGCTGCGGTGCAGTTCACAGACATGGCTTGGATTCCCAGTTGCTGTGGCTGTGGTGTAGGCTGGCAGCTGCAGAAAATTAGTCAATCATAGCCTTTTCCAATGAGAATAATTTTAGTGCTTATCTAACTAATTTTAATGATGATAAAATTTTAAATAAGCATTTCTCTGATGCCATGTTAAATCCATCCTGAGCATTTTTGGAAATAGTTTATATTTGTATGTATGTTGCATAAAGTATGTAAATTCATGGCAGTGTTGCAAATATTCTCTCCCTATATATTTTAGGTTTATTTTTTATATGCTAATAGTATTTAAACTAGTTCCTATATTTCCTTTTGAGAACTCTCTTATATCTCCATCATTTTTCTTTCTTCTACATTAAAACTACATTTTATGTTCCATTGTATTTTATAAAACTGTTTCATCTCGGCATTTTCTTTTTTTTTGCTTTCTTCTCAGATTTCACCTTTAGGCCTTTTTGAGCAATAGAGTTTATCTTGCCAATCGATAACTTAAGGTTTTCATAAAAAGCACTTTCTTCTCACCCATGAGCTCACTGCTCTGGTATCATAAAAACAGCAATTGAAAAAAAAATCCATTTTTCGAGATAATATGGCATTAAAATCTTTTCCTAGATCATTCTTTCTTTTTCAAAGTCATGACCATAAATTTTAGTCAGTACTCTCAAACTACTTTAAAAAGTTTGACACTTAGAAGAAAAGGTTTACAAAGCCCAAAATTAGTATAAATATGTACCCGATGGACATTTTACTGTTTTATTTTTCTTAGAAAATAGTAACATTATATAAGTGCATCGATATGTATCTATTATATCTAATTTTATATGACATACATTTCTTAATGTAGGATATATTGGGAACATGCATAAAGTATCACCCTTAGTTTCAGTATCTTAATAATATTTAAAGATATTTTCTTTCCAAAAAAGTGTCATAGAGCTTCCCGCAAATATAGAATCAAGGAATCCAAAATGACTAGGTCTTCAGTAATTTTGCTACATCAAGGGAGAAGAATCATCTATCTATTTGGTTCTCATTCAAAAGCTTGGAGTTGCTTAGCTGTCGTGAGACATGTTTTCTACAATATTTTCTTAGCCTCTTTGCCTCTATTTTCTATGCTGAAAACTCCATCTTGTCCTGCTCTGCTTTACCCTATCTTCCTGCTTGAAAAACAGTTGCAGTGCTGGCAAATGACTTCAGCTTAAGAACAAAGACCTAAGACATAAGTTATTCATAGGGTCAGCTGAAGGAGGACATAATGCCTTGGTCTAGGCGTGCTGGACCTGTGCAGATTGGCATGCCCTTTGCACAGCATGATATGTCTTCTTAAGAATAAGAGAAAGAGGAACCTCATGGCCCCAAGTGGTTTATGAGGGGTCGTTAGCAGAATATGCATTAGCAAAGAGAACCAAGGTGTAAATTTAGGCACTCTGGGTTGCTGCAGAGGTGATGATTCTCTAGATGCTATGCATAGATAGCTGATGCCAAGCTTCCTCAAATGCTAATGATTGTTAAATGCCTAAATGTCGGAGTAAAAGCTTAACCATCTACAGGCTGTGTGACTTTTAAAATAATTAAAAAAAACCCCAAAAAACCTGTATCCTGGACCTACAACCCCCTCCTCACTTGCCATAATCCTCAGGAGCACAATAAAAGCAGTGTGGTTTCTTGAGGCAGGGCTCTTGCTTGGTCCCTGAGACCTTGAGTCTCCCACTTCCCACCTTTACTTAAGATAAATGTCTCTCTGTCTTGTTTTACGTTAATTTTTTCCTTAAGTTTCACAGCACCCGTTGTTCTTCAGCCCTAACCTGCTGAGCTGGTCTG
Organism: Phacochoerus africanus; assembly: GCF_016906955.1. Classification (NCBI taxonomy): domain Eukaryota; kingdom Metazoa; phylum Chordata; class Mammalia; order Artiodactyla; family Suidae; genus Phacochoerus; species Phacochoerus africanus. Next base: position 52,557,284 of record NC_062556.1, on the reverse strand, counting down.
AGCTGGCACTTAGCTGTCAAGATTTTCCTTATCTGATATTATCCCCACCTTACAATGGTTGTAGGGGAGGAAAAATATTTTCCTTCAACTGTTTTGAGTTCCCAGCTGAGACTCCTGTATTGAAAGACAGGTTAACAAAAGAAAAACAAACACAAATTTATTAACATGCGTACCTCATGTACACACGGTAGTTACCTAGGAAAAAAATGAGCAACTTTAGGAGATGGCCTAGAATCAGACTTAAATATCATCTCAATAGGGAAAGGGATGGGGGGTTGTAGGCCTCTTAGAGGAGAGTAAATGATTCTTAGAAAAGTTGACTGGACACTCAGAAGAATAGATGGGAATTATGATAATTTATTTTAAATTAAGTCCCAATGGGAGTGATGTCTACTGCTGGTCTCCTCTCCTATGATGGGTCAGTCTTCTCTGAGTGATGAAACTCCTGGGGAGCAAATTTTTGACATGAAGTTCCTTTTGGAAGATCTGTCTTTAGGCAATTAGGAGTATTTAGAGAAATTCTCTCCTTGCATTTGCTGTTTGTCAAGTGCCTGCAGATCAAAATCATCAGTATATGCAGGTGGCATATTTTGTGATGGCGTGTCTTGAACTACAAACATATTTTATGATGGCATATTCTGCTGTTTTTCACAGTAATATGGAAAGTACGAAATACAGGAAAGTGTTTAAAATTCAGATTTAGCAAAGAATTTTTTCTATATAATGTTTTTTTTTTCATTATAAGTGGTTTACAGTGTTCTGTCGATTTTCTACTGTACTGCATGGTGACCCAGTTACACAAACATGTATACATTCTTTTTTCTCACATTATCATGCTCCATCATAAGTGACTAGACATAGTTCCCAGTGCTACACAGCAGGATCTCCTTGCTTATCCATTCAGATTTAGCAAAGAATTAACTAACTTCCTAGCATATGTAAGTGTAATCATTATTAAGTAATATAAAATTCATTGACCAAACTTAGAAAAATACTTATAATTTATATTTAAAATAATACTTCTACTAATTTTTAAATTAATGATTCTTATAAAATGCATCAATCTTATAGAATAGAATTTACATTTTTTGTACTTGAATTTAAACATAGGGAAAAGACTATTTAGCATTTAGTTATGCATAATAAAAATATTATTTACATACAACCCAAGTGAGTAAGCCTTAGGTATTTTTACTTTTGTTCTTTTGTCATGGTGAAAGAATCATTATTTTGAAAGACCACAAACCAAATGCAAAACAATTAACTGTTCTGACCAAAGGCATTCGCAGACCAACTTCATTCTTTCTGCCTCTTGAATAAGGTTTACCAAGATACTTAACTGTTTGAACTGCCTCCAAGAAGTTATATGGTTCCCCTGGAGGGCTTTTGCCTTAGCCACAGCAACCTCATAAACCTAACTCTGATGGACTATAGATCTGTTCTTGGTGATCTTTGATTTGTGGATTTCAGTAGACCAATCAGTGATAAGAACCCAGGTACTGGAGTACTGCATATTTTCAAATACTGTCCTCATTCACCCTGTACCATGAAAGAAATAGACTTCTTTCCTCCTACTTTTAATCTACTAGGTAAGTTTCTCTTTGTAACAGTAGCTTAGTTTAGCCTAATTGTGTGTGTGTGTGTGTGTGTGTGTGTAATCCACAGATAGCGAACCCATTACTCCCCATTATTTCTTAACAACAAAAAAAATTTGTTTCAAGATCTTTTTAATTCCTGATACTTGGGGGAATATCCAAAGAAAAAGTTACAAAAATAATAATCAAAGTAACCCCTAAAATATATATGTAGAAGAGAAGGAAAATTCTCTCCTATGTAATAGGTACAAAGTAGTGGAAAACATTTAAAAAAGAATGGAAGTTAATGTTATGTATATATAATTATTAAAAATTATTTTTTCCTCAGCATATTTTACACAATCAGTTCTTAGTAGTTTAAAATGTTTGCTTTCTCATGTGATGCCATTCATTAAGACCCTCCATATTTTGACAATTAGGATCATTTTTAATGTTTCAGATTATATTTTACATGGAGTCATCCTATAATGTACTATCCAGTTCCCCCATTGTAGTTTTTGATTGCTTTTGATTTGTTACTGTATTTAAACATATGATAAATTTTGCATACAGATTATCTCAAGATAGTCTTAGGAAGTAAAATTGTTAAATACACACATTAAAGCTATTGTTACATATCCCAAACTGCTTTTTAAAGTTGTTGCATCAATTTGTATCCAGAATTATGTATCATTGTGCCTATTTTTCCATATTCTAGACTTTCATTGACTTTTTCATATTTAAAAATGATAATAGAAGAGCTAAAGACAGTTATCTTTTTTTTTTTTAATTTGTGGGTCACGGTGGCCAGTGTCATTCTGTTTCCTGTGTTGTGCACTGGACCCCTGACAAAGGATTATTTTGAAGCATTGCATCTGTTGTTTTATTTTATTTATTTATTTTTTGTCTTTTTGCTATTTCTTGGGCCGCTCCTGCTGCATATGGAGATTCCCAGGCTAGGGGTCCAATCGGAGCTGCAGCCACCGGCCTACGCCAGAGCCACAGCAACGCAGGATCCGAGCCGCGTCTGCAACCTACACCACAGCTCACGGCAACGCCGGATCGTTAACCCACTGAGCAAGGGCAGGGACCGAACCCGCAACCTCATGGTTCCTAGTCGGATTCGTCAACCACTGCGCCACAACGGAACTCCAAGACAGTTATCTTTTGGTTCACTTATGCTTACCATAAACTTGGCAGGTAATAAGAGCTAAATAAATATGTGAATTAATAAAAGAAATTCCACTTTTATTTCATTTTTCATTGATGTCATTCTTAATTTTTTTTTTCTTAAATTTGTATCAGTCATTGGCATTTAATTTTTTTAAATATTCATTCTTGGAGTTCCCTGGTGGCCTAATGGTTAAAGACTTGGTGTTGTCACTACTGTGGCTTGGATTACTGATGTGGCTTGTGTTACTTCTATGGCTCAGGTTCAAACCCTGGTTTGGAATCTTCTGCATGCTGTTGGTGTGGCCTAAATAAATAAATAAATAAATAAATAATTTTTGTGTTTACCCATTTACATTGTGAAACAAAAACTATCAGGAAAAAAAAAATAACTTCTGAATTTTTTTCTTGTCAGGGAAGAGAACATATACTAGTGAAAAAAATTCGCTGTGTAATTTGCCAGAGGAAAAATTAAGGGGCTTCTAGGTACAGAAAAGAAGGGGGTATGACTCATTAGAATTAAAGAAAAAGATCTAAATATGTCAGCAAGAGTCCATAGAGCTGCACACCATTGGTTAAAATGAATCCCATTGCCTTTTGTTCACAGTGTGTCTGCAGTAAGGTCAAGAAATGGTATTGTACAGATCTCACAATTGACATGGTTCTTCCTCAGTTTCGGCAGCTTAGAACTAGCCGTGATAAAATACAGCATCCAGTTTGTAATCCCCTAAGTTAGTGATAATGTAAGTGGAGACTTTATATAATATATTTGAGACTTGGTGTTCTAACATTGACTTGTAATACCTATGTAATAATTACTTAAATCTATTTCTTAAACTCGAAATTGAAATTTTTGAAAAATTGTGGGTGTGTATGTGTGTGTTCTAGTTTATCAGTTCACAAAGCTATCAGTATCTTTCTGTGATTTAAGGGTACTTCTTAGGAGATAAAATTCTTACACACCATATTTTAAAAGGGATCAACATCGCAGAATTTAATCCCCCAATTATTTTACATATCAGAATGGAGGTCACTGGTGCATGCGCGCGCGCACACACACACACACACACACACACACACACACTCTCTTTTTTTGAATTGTAGCAAGGTTGAAATAGGGATTGAGAATACCAGATCTGATCACTGGAAGAATATATTCATAACTGTTCAGAATAGTACTTACATATAATAATTGTTCATTCTCTTCTTGTTTTTATAATTATTCTATTTCAAAATTGGCGCGTGTATAGATCTTCACGTTTTCAAGTTCAGTTCCTTTAAGTGTTCCAGTTCATTGAAATTTCTTGGACTCTAATAAGGTTTATTGTCCTTATTGACCTATATTGTTGATAGACATTTATATATTTTTTGTGACTTCTTGATACATTATTTAGAAGTTTAATAAGAGTATATTATAGTTGTTAGTCTGCTGTCAGTATACCTGAGAGTTAAATGTTATTTATTTTCCAATTACAAAGTTACACACTTAAGTGCAGAAAATCTGAGAAATCCAAAGAAGCTAAAGCAAAAATTAAATAAATAGCTTACATCGTTATTACTGGAAAGTGACCCTTAGAATCTTTAGTCACCTTTTTCAATACATTCTTACAGATATAATTTACACAATGAATTGTATAATTATTATTTTTAACATATTGTTTTTTTCACCCACTCAGCTTTGTACTAAACTTCTCTTTTATTATGATAAAGAGCTTAGGCTTCTGACAAATATTATACGCTTTGATTTCTCACAATATTGAGACCACAGTGGGCTTTTTGGATGAATCAGTAAATAATTAAAGGACTTCATATTCCTGCTGGCTCCTGCCTGTCCAGTCCTCCAATCTTCTTTACCCTGTTTAAATTTTCCTAACCTTTACTCAACTTCTGACAATTTATTTACCATAGTTGCTGTTTATAGTATACCACTATTAGTTAGATTGTAAACTCTGCAAGAGCAACACTATGTCACTTTGTCATTTATTTTCATGACTACCTGAAACAGTGCTTGATACATAGTAGGCATTCGGTAAATGTTTGTGGGGTAACCAAGTGAATGACTCATTTCAAAGAATAGTCACCCCATTTCAGTGGCTTAAGCAAGAAACCCTGAATCTATGGAGATAGATGCATATCTAAGAAAAGACGAGGAATAAAGAAGCTTCTGCGGGCATGGGGGAAGGGTGCAGAAAATACACATCTGCTTCAAAGTGAGGACAGTCTGCGTGACAGTAGCTATAACTGCTGTTGCCATGAAGCTGCAAGTGTTAATTTCTACCCTAGTCCTGGCATTGTTGTCTAGAGATTGAGAGTTCTTTGAGAGATTTCTACCTTGTGTTAACTCAATACTATTAACTGAAATCTGGTTATACAAGTGAGATGAAGAGGTACAAATCTGGTCTCTCGGTTTTCACATTGACAGGTACCACAATGAATTACCCTTAAGAATACAGAGAATTCAGATTTCATTACTCTGAAGAGAAAAAAAAAGTCACATTAAAAATGTACTAAATATTGAGAAAACCACAATGAAAAGGAAATTCAAATGTTCATTATAACATATCTATTTATCACTGGCATGTTAACTTAATAACATTTGAAAGTTTTTTCAATATTAATTTTAATAGACTTAATTCTAAAATCAGAATGTGCTGTTTTTCAAGAAATCTAAATGTATCTATTTATCTCAAACATAAGATATTATAGTTTATTCCATGATCTATATTTCAATGTAGTGATTTATGAATATTTATTATTTTTTGTTCTAATATTTTAATCTCCAAGACAGACGTTCAAGTTGTTGCATATAGTCAGTTAAATTAAATTTAACCATTTATTGACTCTGTTTTGCAGATGTGGTATATAACTTTATTACATCATTAGTTTTTGACCTTTAACTTCTAATGAAGGTATTCTTGGTGTCCAGGACAGTATAATATGAAAAATCAGATTAAATATATATATATGTATATGTGTGTGTCTTTTTGATGTGCGAAGTTTCTTCTTCCTTAGGATATTATAGCTTTTGCCTTTGGGGTTTTTAATCTCTCTTTTTATCATATTATTTTTCATTTATGATCAAATTCTGCTCAAATGTCATAAACTGAGAATTCTCTGACTCTCCAATTTATATAAGTCTACTTCTTCCAGATGTATGTATATGTGTATACACATTACATACATACATACATTTGGGAAAAATATATATGAAACTACAAATAATAAAATACATTATAGTTTGTATGAAAGGGTTTATTTGTGGGGATACTTCTAAAAATAAGCAGGACTGCTTTTTATACAGCAGCATTTTAATATTATTTCCTTTGAAAAGGGATCAGAAAAAAGACACTGAATGTATTCTGACAGCCACTTGCACTCTAAAAATCACTTGCATTATCTTATTTTGTAACCAAAATGGATATTTATGAAAATTTAATGCAGATAATGAAGCATAGCATTACACTCTATCAATGAGGACACCAATCATGTGTAAAAAAATGAAATGAAAGGACTGTAATTTAATGGACTACACAAAAATAACAGTCTTATCCTTGCACTTAGCCTGGTTTCCCATGGAAACAAGAATAATAAAACTACCTAGTGCACTCACACTCTAGGTAGCAAATAAAAGTTAAATAATAATTATTATTATTAGGCTATCAGTCAGACTGTCAATCTCTGTAATGTTAATAACTTTGGCCTTAGCAGCCAGTTTCAGCAGAGTTTACAATTATCTGGGTCTCAGTGCTAAGTAAGAATAGAAAACATCAAGAAAATGAAAACAAATCACTGACATGTACAAAGAATGAGCAACAAAAGGGTGGTAGGAACTTAGCATTTATTCTTCATTTTATTTAATGTAAAGATGCCAAATTTTGAAACCAGTTTTATGCATGCTCCCCTTTTTTGCAGATTATGTTGACCTTTTTAAACATGCATATTGAAGAGAAATTTAATAAAATATATTACCCGTCTAACATATTTGCTTCCCATATGAAAATATGCCCAGTAAATTCATTGTAACTGCCTGCATGATAAGTTCTTCAGTCTTTCTACTAAAGGTCCTTTTACCATCTTGCCTGACTAGAAATTCTTATTAAATCATCTATGAACATGATTTTTCCAATTTATTGTTTCCTTGGCTTACATCAGAACCATTGCCTGTCACTAATTTTCATTAAAGTCCATTCCATCAAATAATACCTATCAACATCCTTACTGTGAAGAATCTCATTTGTTATCACTTTTCAGTGTCATCAGTTTATTTGAATACTACTTTGTATTTTCCTTCTCAAGCTCTTTCTTATCTCTTCATAGTATGTAACAATTACCACAAAGAAAAACCTGAAATAACAGCTTGGAAGTTTTTCATTTTCACCATTCTCCATGCTTTTAATACAATTATTTTATCACCTAACATTTAAACCAACAAATTACATTTTCATGACAACAAAACCAAGACCCTTCCAAAATTCGTTAATTCAGAAAGCTGTGTTTTTCTTACCAAAGAAAACATGTATTTATGGGCTGTGTGTCTATTAAATTTTTTGCTTTCCAATTTCTGAAAGGTAATTATTTTAACCTTAGACACTATTGCTTCAATTCTTATTCAAATAGACAAATTATTGTTCTAAAACTGAAATGTTCTGGAATATATGTCTTCATCCTGTAACAAATTTATATTCATACAGTCAGTATTTTTGAAATAATAGGTGATGTATTTTGTATATTTCTATTTTTTGAAAGAGCAACTTAGAGCATCCTGCAAGAGTTGAGTCTTTGGAGTTTGGTGTTTGATTCACTTTGTCATCTTAGAGCCTTTGTCTTTGTCTCATTCCCCCTCCACTGCCTCTTCTCATGATACTCACTGTTCATTCTTTACCTCTCGGATTAAATGCTTCCATGATGAGTGCTGTGGGAGGGAAAGTACTCGGATGCTATGGGACCGTTATGGGGAGGGTCAGGAAAGGCTTAAAGGAAAGACTTGCAAGCTGAGACCAGAAATGTGGTAGAACCTATGTCAGTAATAAGGAAGAGGAAGAGCTTTCCGAATAGAGGGAAGTACATTTACATTAACACAGATGAAACTGACATTAGGGCACGTTTAGGAAACTTACACAGTTGAGTAAGAGTAAATTATAGTGGACAGGGCTCAATGGCAAAAGATGAGCTGCAGTGGTAACCAGTGCCACCATGTCAAGTCCCTAAGTCAGGTGACATATCACATAAGGAATGCAGTTAAAGTATATTTTATTTTCATCTACCAAAAGTGTATAGGAGTAATAGAAAATCAGTGGTGACTTGCATCTCTTTGATTAAATCATTCGTTGAAAGAACCACATCCCAGGAGAGAGAAAGCTAGATTTCTCACCCTGGTTCTCATATGTACACATCTTACTTGCTTTACAAGTAAAAGCTAATAGCATCACTGGCTCCTGGGTCCTAATGTATGTGAAGGACAAGAGGAGCTTTAGTATATTTTTTTCAGCATTATTCAAAACAAGCTTTCTGAATTTTCTGTAACTCTTTGTATATGGCGAATAAAGGTTATTTCTACAAGGGGCTTCCTGATGTCGTTCAGAGCAGTTTCACTTACTTCCTGATATATTTTTCAAAACCTTAACCCATTTGATTCCATGTTATCTTAGCACGGACATTGATTAACATTTGAGTAGCACTGAGGCATAAACCGTCTTATGATTAAAAATTTGTATAGCTTGACAGAACACTGTAAACCAACTATAATGGAAAAAATGAAAATAATTAAAAAAATTTGTATAGCTTGTAAGTACTACAGACTTCTCAAACGATCTTCTCATTTGTAAAATAAATATGATTTTTTTGGTCAATATCTATTCTAGTTATAAGTATTGAGGAAGCATCAGAATCTAGATCTAAATTTCAGTACAGTGTTTCTTTTGTTACATTATAATACCTTTTTCAGTAGCTAGATAATGTATAAAAGATAGGGGAATAGCTCTCAAGTTTATTTTTCTTTGAACACAAAGAAAATTGTTGGGGAGATTGAAGTAAATTTATAAGTTTTACTGTAATTATTATTTTAGTTTGTGATGACAACAAGTAAGGGTTCAAATATTAAATTGAATGACACTATCCTGGGGTATAAGTCATTATCTTTCAAAAAATACAAGAATCTATCAATTCGGTCAGTGTATATTTGTGAAATTCAAAGAGTCGCATGAAAAGCCTACATCAGAAGTATTTCCACAGCCAAATGATTTAATGTAGACATAAGTTCAGACATTTATTTTCAGTAAACACACTTGCCATTTAAAATTTCCCACACAGTAAAAGCAGAGCAGATTAGTTAAGAGTCTCACATCTAATGAACTGATATCAAAAACCATTAGTTTACTTTGCTGTGTTTCGCTTTGGTCTGAGAGCAAAAAGATGTTTTTCTTCTTTTCTTTTTTAAACTTTGATATGATTTATTTCCAGTGCCTATTTTATTTCATTTTTATATCACGGTGTTCACTCTTTTTGCTATATTTCATTTTGGTAGCGATGCTTTTGTGAATCCAGTGTTTGAAATGGAAAGTAATAATAAGCATGTGGTTATATATAAAATACAAAATTACACTTCAAAGAGAGATACTAAATTCATAGTTACACAAAATACAAAGTAATCTAGGTGATTTATCCATGAATGAATCAAATAGGAAAACAACCCAGAGAAACACATTGGAGCTTTTGGGTGAAACTGCAGCTACATAAATGATGTTAGAGGAGCTGGAATCATGACTGGACTTTCTTAATTACTTAATAGAAAACTTTGTGTTATTTCTAGGTCTGTGACCTTCATTTGTGGCTGCCTTTTAATCATTATGCTGGGGCCCCTTTGAAAATTAAGTTTCTCTTTAATCTAAGGTTACACTCGTTTTCACTTAAAAGCTTTTAAAATATTTAATATTTTAAATCAATTCACAATGATTTTTAAAAAGAAAAGTGTAAATTAATGGTCCTTAGGTATAAACCATGTTGCAGCATTTGATGTTTAAAATAGTATAAACATCATCAATTTTAAGACACACCAGTATTTTATATATCACAAGGAAAGAGTATAATTGTTGGACATCCTGATTGTTACATACATATCACTTTCACAGATGTTAAAATGTGAGGTGTGATTAGGATACACGTAAGTTTGATTAAAGTAAACAAAAACAAAAGGAACCTGACTTCATCAGATTCTTCTGCAATGATAGTGATTCTGAAACAAGTCAGACTTGTTTGAAACGTCTCTACTAAGTATATCAGATGGGAGAAGAGAGATATGATCTGTCTTGCGTGGTGTTACAGAAGGAGCAAACCATTAGCAATGGGCTGCGTTTTATATTCTTTCTAGTATTAAACTTTTAAAGGCTGGGGGAATGTTCCTTTGATAGTCACATCAGCCTTGCAGTGAGTCTCACAAAGCCATTTGTTACTGCACACGGAGGAGGAAAGGATTCGTCATCATTCATAAATATGGCAAAAGGAATTACATTGTAGCTGCTCGCAATCCAAGCCAGCTTTAGAGAGAAGAATGTGAGCTACCTCTGCCCTGGTCAGGTTAGATTATACTTTACTGTGGTAATATCCCACCATAGCTCAATGACTTGGTACATCAAAATTGAGTTTCTTGAAAGATCACCTAAAAACAGTGACAGTTTTGAGATTTTCCAGAGTAGCTCCCTTCAGCTTAGTGGTTCAGGTTTCCTCTGGCTTTTGATGCCACAGTTTTCTTCTATTGCCCCTGGGGCGGTTACAGGAAGAGAGAGGGAGCCAGGGAGCTAAACTCAAATATCTTTTACCTCCATTCACATTGGCCAGAACTTTTCATGTGGCCCTGGAATGACTACAAAGCCAGCTGGGAAGTGCAGTGTAAGTCATGGATCTTTAGTGATCCCTAAATTTCCAAATCTTTCTTTAGAATTCTTCCAACATGTATCCATTAGAAATATTTTTATAATACATTGCTTTAGTGCTAATAAGTGATGACATCCAGGTATATAGTTACACGCACAAAAAATCTTCCTTCAGACCTCTAGTAAAGTTATCTTTTTCCTCCCACCCTTTTCCTCATTTCGAACCTAAGTCACACTTCTATTGCAAGCACCCAGCTTTCAAAATAACATCGATTTGTTTACATTTTGGATTTCTCCTGTCAACACGATGTTCACTTTGAGAGCAGGGACTAGATACCATTTATTTGTATTCCTGCACAGTCTGTTACTAAACCTATAATAGTATTCACTCAGTATTACATTTTATTCATAATTCCAGTCATAGTCTAGCTGTTTTTTAAATTCACTTTCTAGGAAAATTAAGTTTCATTTCTCTGAAACTCAAAAAAGTGATAAAATTATCTTAAATAGAAATGATTGTATTATTGGAGTTCCCATCGTGGTGCAGGCAGAAACGACTCCGACTAGGAACCATGAGGTTGCAGGTTCAATCCCTGGCCTCGCTCAGTGGGTTAAGGATTCAGCTTTTCTGTAGCTCCGATTCAGCCCCTAGCCTGGGAACATCCATATGCCACAGGTGTGGTCCTTAAAAAAAAAAAGAAAATAGAGTTGTATTAAAGAGGTTACACATTGAAAATTAGGAGTTATGTACATTTGACAAAATAGGATAAAAATCTTGATTGGCCAAATTCATCAAAATGGCAAGTAGTTATAATTAAGAAAATTTCATTTATCTGGAAATGTAGAGACTTGATTTAACTATTGATAAAGTTGTGTGAACTTGAAAGGCTAACATAAATTTGCCAGTTCTCACTTTTCAGCTGAAAAATCATCAGAATTTTAGTTCTACTTTAGAGTAATGTAGGTTTTTTTTTTCTCCTCGAGTGAGACCTATAGGCATATAATATTATTAATACAAATGATATGTATTGGACACTAGTGTAGTTATACTCAAATAAAATAAATATAAGAATTATGGGCAATCTTAATCTTTCAGATAATAGGAGAAATAGGATTAATGTTACTTTGTATTATCTATTATGGACAAATGGAACATTCTTTGTAAAAATAATATATGTGTCAATTATATAAATATCTTAATATACATGATTTTAATATTTTATGGTCTATTACAGTAAGCTGGATATTAAAAAACATGAAGTGATTTTTTTTTGGATTTTTACTTAAACAGAATTTATATTACTAGATCAGCACAGTATATATAGTCAAATGCAAGAAACAACATGCCCTTTAAACTTAAAACAACTGCAAAAAAACCTTTAATAATTCAAGCTGGATCTTAAATTTTGCTTTATTTAATTTTACATAAATTGTAAAATGAATCTTTAATTACTAAGCATCACAGCAATAACTTCCATAATATTCTAAGTGCACTATTTGATTACTCCACAAATAGTAACTTAATTCATATTCATAGCAAGTCTATGATATAGGTATTATTAATATCCCTATTTCACAATTGAGAAAATTAAAGCACAGACAGAATAAACTGCCCAAAGTTTGGGTTTTCATAGTGAAAGTTCTCAAAAATTTTATAATTTAGTATCTTAAGAATGAAAAACAAAAATGGTCTGATGAAATATTCAGCTAAGAAAGACTGCCTACCATTCTGATCATATAATTCAATAAATAGTAATCGATTTAATATATATAAGAAATTAGTGTATGAGGAATATTAATATATATAAATATTATATATATGGATGTATATATCCATTTTTCTGTTGAGTCGCTTCCATATGTTGGCTCTTGCAAATAGTGCTGGTGTGAACATTGGGGTGCATGTATCTTTTCAAATTTTCCAGTTATGTACCCTGTAGTGGAATTGCTTGATCATATAGTAGTTCTATTTTTAGTTTTTTCAGGAGCCTCAGTACTATGTTTCATAGTGACCACACCGATTTACATTCATATCAAAAGTGTACAAGTATTCCTACAGGGAATAGAGACAGTATCTTGTAATAACTTTTAATGGAGTATATATAATAGTAAAAATACTGAGTCACTATGCTGTGTACCTGAAACTTATATAATATTGTAAATCAACTATACTTCAATAAAAAAAGTAGTAAAAGGAAAGAAAAAACATAAACAAGAGAAAAGGAAGTAAGAAAAGATGGAAGTAAAGAGAAGAAGGGAAGAAAAGGAGAAATAAGATCCAAAAATGTCAAGGATCAGTCACAGTTATACTGAAGAATAGATTGTGCATACTTACACTTATATAAATATATATAAATTATTATCACCATATGATAATTGTTTTAGAAAGCACAATTTGACTATATATTGAATAAAAGAAAGCACTTTAATTATGAAGAAGACAGCCATTTGCAGCAACATGGATAGAACTAGAGACTCATACTACATGAAGTCAGAAAGAGAAAAACAAACACCATATGATATCATTTATATCTGGAATCTAATATATGGCACAAATGAACCTTTCCACAGAAAAGAAACTCATGGACTTGGAGAACAGACTTGTGGTTGCCAAGGTGGGGGAGAAATGGGATGGACTGGGAGCTTGGGGTTAATAGATGCAAACTATTGCATTTGAGTGGATAAGCAATGAGATCCTGCTGTATAGTACAGGGAACTATATCTAGTCACCTGTGATGGAACATGATGGAGGATAATGTGAGAAAAAGATTATGTCTGAGTGACTGGGTCACTTTGCTGTACAGTAGAAAAAATGGACAGAACACTGTAAACCAAGTATAATGGAAAAAATCAAAATCATTAAAAAATTGTGAAGAAGGCAGAGAGATAGGCTAAGATAAGAAGAGTGATGTCTTAGTCCATTCAAGCTACTGTAACAAAATACTTTGGACTGAGTAAGCTTAGAAACAACAGAAATTTATTGGAGACTGAGAAGTGAAAAGTCAAGGTACCAGTATTCATAGCTTTGGAGACTGAGAAGTTCTGGAGACTGAGAAGTGAAAAGTCAAGGTACCAGTATTCATAGCTTTTTTGCCGAATCATCACATGGTGAAAGGGGGCCAGAGAGCAATCATGGGCTTATTTTGGGCAGTAGTCCCCTAAGAGCAGAGCCCTCATCATCTAATATCTTCCAGTGTCTCCATCTCCTAATACCATCACCCTGGGAGTTAAGTTTCAACACATAAATTTTGAGGGGACATAGTTGGGCCATAGCATGTGGAAAAAGACATATAAACACTAACCAAAATAAGGTGGATGGGATTGTCAATATTAGAAACAGTATAGTTCAGACGAGGTGTATTTTCATGGGTAAAAAGAGACATTCAATAGCATTCAAAGTTGATTCACTAAAAGACTTTGATATGGACATTCTAAATATATATGTACTCCACAACAAAGTTTCAGCATGTTTTTCAGACACCAACATAACCTAAAGGAGAAATGAACTAATCTAGAATTATAGTTGAAAAACCCAACATTTATCCTACAGTAATAAAAACACAAGTAGACAGGAAATCAGTAAAACAGACTTTCCCAGCACTATCAACCAGTTTGACTGAATTGACATTTACAGAACACTTCACTTAATGAGAAAGGATTACACATTTTTTTCAAGTGCATATAAAACATTTATCAAGAAAAAACATTTTTTCTAGTATGTAAAAGAAGTCTTAAAAGTTAAGTTTGAAAATATACAATTTATAGTCTCTAACCACATTGGTATTAAACTAGAAATCAACGAGAAAAAAAAAATCTGGAAAATCTACCAGTATTTGGAAGTTAAACCATATATTCAACCAAATACTTCCCCGTTAACTCCATTCATCAATGGAGTCAATGATGAAGTCAAAGGGAAATTAGAAAATATTTTGAATTGAGTGAAAATGAAAACAAAACTCTATCACTCAGAATCCAGACAGTTATGGCAATATGTCAAAATGTGTAGGACAAAATTAAAAGAGTGCTTAGAGAAATGTATGGTGTTAAATGCTTATGTTAGAAGATGAAAAGTCTTAGACCAATCATCTAAATTTTAACCTTAAGAAAGTGGAAATGGAAGAGTAAATTAAAATCAAAACAAGAAGAAATAAATGAATAGAAAGGAAAAGAAGAAAATTGAAAACATAAACAAAATAGAAAAAAGTTAATGAGGTAGTTTTTTGAAATGGTAAATAATATTGAGCAATGTGTCACTGGAGTTATTTTTTAAAAAGAGAAAAATAGAGGACACACTTTACTAATATGATAAAGAAAATTAGTATGTTGCCACATGTCTGAGACACATAAAAGTATAATAAAATAATATTATAAACAACTTTATGCCATAAATTCATCACAGATGAAATTAACATATTCCTTGAAAGGTATAAACTACCAAAATTTACCCAATAAGGAAGAAGTAAGTTCAAATCTATTAAAGAAATTAAATACTTGGAGTTCCCATTGTGGCTCAGCAGGTTACGAACACATATAGTATCCATGAGGATGTGGGGTTTGATCCCTGGCCTTGCTCAGAGGGTTAAGGATCCTGTGTTGTAGTGGCTGGGGCATAGGTCAACAACCGCAGCTCTCTTCCCACCCCTAGCCTGGGAACTTCCATATGCCATTAGTTGTGACCCTAAAAGAAAAAAAAGAAATTAAATCCATTGTTTACAAAAATCCAACAATAAAAACTGTAGACCAAGAGATATTTGCGAATGCATTTTATGAAATATTTAGAAAAGAAATTATACCAATTCTACAAAAACAAACATAAAAACACTTTCCTCAAGTAGAAGAGAGAATGTTTTTGAGCCCATTTTAGGATAACAGCATTACCCTTAAACCAAAAGCCACAAAGGCATTATTAGGGAAGAAAAATATGAACTAATAGCCCTTATGAGTAAAAATGCTAAATTCCTCAAATACTTGAGAAATTGAATCCAACAAATATAAAAGAAAAATTATGATCAAGTGGGATTTACCCAGGGTAAAAAAGATTGAATCATTTGGATATCAAAAATCCCAAATTTATTCATTGTGTCACAGACTAAAGTAGGAGTCATATATAATCATCTCCATAGCCCTAGAAAAAGCACTTGAGAAAATTGAACGTACATCCATGATAGAAACCCTCAATGTAAAACAAAACAAAACAAAACCTCCCTAGCTTGATAAATTTCATCTACAAAATATTTATAGCTAACGTCATAACAAAATAGTGAAAGACAATACTTTCATTAAGATCAGGAACAAGGTAGAGATATTTGCTTTCACCACCCTTATTAAGCATCATAGCAGACATCTCAGTGCATTAAGGCAGAAACAAGAAGTAAAAATTCAAGCAGACTGGAAAGGAAAAAGGAATTATTCTCTAATTGCATATGACATTATTGTCTAAAAATTATGAAAACAATAAGCTAGATCTAAGTATTGAGTTTAGTGTGTGTAGATATAGATGTGTGTGTGTGTGTATTTCCACATATGTACTATGAAGGACTGGAAAGTAAAGTTGAAATACTATTTATGATAGTATTAGTAGTAAAATATTTAGGGGTAAAGCTAACATGTTATGAGAAAATTACTAGACTGAAAATTAAAAACCATCAAACAATTGATGAAAAAAATCAAAGGAAACTTAAGTAGATTGGGTGATACATTCAAGGATGTAGATTAAAATCTCAGTTTTCTCCAAATTCATCTATAGTTTTAATGTAAGTTCCATTGAAATCCTAGCCTCAGTCACTGACTGCACCTCCTTTCAGAGACTGGAGTGCATTGCCTGTGCACCAAGCCTAGTACCAGGAGGGCAGCTTTCCTTGATGAAGCTGCCAGGTAAAGAAAAGCACTGTCTTTGTCTATGGTCAGGTCTGGAAAAATCTCACAGGTGCTTCATGATTCACACTGTGCTTCATGAAGATTTGTGTTATTTTTATTTGATTTTTATCAGATTTTGTGATGTTTATAAGGAGAAGAATGGCTTCTCATTATTCTGTAGACTTGATTCTTATCATTTGTGTGAAAAGCACCTGCACTTTTAGAGTAACTCATGGAAAAAAAATGAAATCAGCACATGTAATTCTCTTTAGGATCATTCTTAGATAACTTTTCCAACTTATCAGATGGCTATCATTTATTCAACTTTTCTTTGCCTTCTTAAATAAATTTCAGAAATTTATATTTAATTAGAATTTAATAAGGAGAAAAAGCACTTTATGCACTTCAATGTCAAATATTGTAATATAGGAAATTAAAAGTGCATGCAGTCTCTAGAAGGACATGGAAGCCAGCACCAGCAACACAAAGGGTTCCACAAAGTTCACCTAGAAGACATTGAGAACCTCTTGCCTGCTGTCCTGCCTGCCACTGCCTTCAAGGAATACAATTCTGTTTTTCTCCCTCTTAAATCTCACATGAGGGCCTCTCCTCTCCCATGGATAGGAATAAATGAGTCTGAAAATTTATAGCCAGTACTTTGAGGTATGAAGAACAGCATCAACACAGAGTGATATGAATTGTGAAAAAAAAAAAGTGTGTGTGATTGTGTGTGATGCTTTACTGGAGAACTGGACAGTGGTGTTAATAAAATAAGATTGCCCATAATTCCGTGATCTAACATTCTACCCAGAAGGGGTAGATTCTATGCCTGTGGGACTAATAAGCTGTGTTTTATGCATGGCCTGAATAGTAGGAGGTCCAGGATAAGCTTAGGCAAGAGAAGATCTTGTTAATTACCACCCTGAGAAAAAAAATACCTAAAGCAAAATTTCAACAGATGGTTAATTAACACTGTCATCTTCCTACCTGGAGAATAATATTGAGGTTAATAAATTCATAAAGACAAGGAAAATTGGTAGAGAAAATCACTGTTACTTTGTAAGAAAAGATGATGTATTTTAGAAATTATTTTGGAGAATAATATAGTACTCTACATGAAATACTGGTCCAGAATAATATGTTTTTCAAAGACATTTTTGAATTAAAAGTTAGATTGCTTCATAGAAGTAAAAGAGGGATGCCAAACAAGATAATCCAATTACTATAAACACATTTAGGTGACTCACTTTTAAATGATGGGCTTCTTTTTCTTTCATATTAAAGCATCTAGTGCAGAATCTTGGCCATTGTTTTATTTTGTACTAGATTTTTGCCTTTCATCTAACTCCTCTAAATATCTGTGCCAGAATATAGCTCTCCATTCGTCAGGTCTATCTGGGTAACACAAGTCAATTAAATTTCAGCAGAACATGTAATTACTGTTGGGAGTCCCTCTGCAAGATTTTCAACTTCTCTTTGGGGATTTAGATCTGAACAACGAATAATTTTGGTTTAATTAAAATTCAAGTATCAAATCCCTCAAGGCTCATTTTATAGAAACCTGACAATCAGTCAATTGACAGACTCATAAAACTCTTGTTCACACTGTGACTGTCTTCTCCCCAATGTTATAACCCCCCCAAAGAAGGACTTTTGTTTGCTGATATTTCATTCCACATATCTTATACCTTGGAAATCTTATAATGAAAGAAGCAACACACTATTTCAAATTAATGAGTTACGTGCAGCAAGCGCTGTAGTCCCAATTTGACTAGTCTGTCTTGGATGATATAAGATGACAGTGTGCTGATTTTCTTTCTTCTTTCAGTATTATAATATATAATATATACTTATATATATGGTTTGCATTAAACCTGAAATATGTTACCTTCTAACCGAAATTCATAGCACATGTAAGAGTATTTATTCACTTACATTTTCAACAAATAGACGTTTATAGCCTGTGTTGTAGGCAAGCTATCTGATGAAAGTACAAAAAAGAATAATATAAACATGATTTCTGCCTTAACAGGTCTGGTAGGTTAGTGGGGAAGGCAAAAGATTAAATAAGGGAATAGCGTGAGAGAGATGATTGGCTAGGCAAGTAGGTTATGATGAGATTACCCCTACTGAGAAAACATCCAGGAAAGTTTAACTGATTGTGAGCTGACCCTTGAGAAATGAATAGGAGCCTAGATAGTAGAGATTGTGAATATGTGGCTATATGCTTTAGACGTGTTGTAGGATGGACCTGGGGAAGGAGAATTATCTGAGTGAAAGAAAGACTATCTGAGGTTTCAGTGCTTAGAGGAAACACAATACTTCACAAGAACTAAAATCTATTTCCTAGAGATTATCAGCTCCAAGGGATCCAGATTAGTAAACAAACAAGTGAATAAATACATATGTAAATAAATGCATAAATACATAATACATTCCTTAAAATAGGTTTTATTTTAAGGAAAATGAAAAGGAATCAATTTTTAAAGAGGGAAGTGACAAAAATTACTTAGAATTATTGTAAATCCTAATGGTATGCCCTTCATAATCATAGAAAGTCTGTTATTTTTAATGATTTTTATTTTTTCCATTAGAGCTGGTTTACAATGTTCTGTCAATTTTCTACTGTACAGCAAAGTGATCTAGTCACACACACACACGTATATATATCCATTCTTTTTCTCACGTTATCCTCCCTCATACTCCATCATAAGTGACTTGATATAGGTCCCTGTGCTCTACAGCAAGAAAGCGTATTAGATTTTACTTACTGAATGACACGCAAAATGCAGAACTTGAATATTGGTTGCAAACGAAGACTGTCTGTATTTCCAATTTTCTTTATGCTTCTGACCAGGTCCATGTTTACACACATTTTGAATTTATATACATTGATAAATATCACAGTGTCTTAGGGGACATTGTCCACAAAGACACCATTTGCCATAAAGACAAAGAAAGAAATGGTTGTAAAAGCCATTGAATGTCCATGGTGATAAATAAGAAATGTAAGTGTGAGTAAATATTTTATCTTCAGAGTAGTTATTTAAGCATTCAAGTCAGATGCCCCATTTGAGTCACACTCCTCAAAGAGGTAAGCAAAGCCTTGTTCAAGAGAAGAGTAAGAATTCGTTTAAAAGGTTAAAAGAGAAGAGAAAAAAGGAAGTGAATATAAAGAGCATAAAGATGCCCCCTCGCAAGGGACATGAATATCGTCTTGGTCAGTTTGTGAATATCCATGAATTTCATGCTAAAGAGTCAGAGTGGCCCTCAATATCAGTTAAAATTAATTGGACCCCAGTATGTGATCTTTTGTACTGAGAAGTTTCAGTAGAATCATTTTGTGAATCAGGATAATATTCAGGAAAGGTAAAGAAATGTGAAGAGATAAGATTTGAATGCAATCATGATTTCATCACCTTATAATCAAAGTATAATAAGAAATTTTAGTAATCTATACTCTAGTAATATGTCCTATGTATGAGCAAAACAAGAAAAGAGTAATACAGCTTCTGATGTATCCTAGCTATACAGCTTAAATGGAATTATAAAAGAATGGCTAATTATAATGAATATAGTAACTATGGAGTAATGAAGGCATGTTTCTAAATATATTACCTATGTTTTTAATTCTAATACTAATATGTTTTGGTTTTTGATGTACCAAGCCCTGTGGAAAAGATTTCACCTGGATTATCTAATTTTTTTCAAAGCAAAATACTTAATTTTTTGTTCCTATCCTCATTTTACACATGAAGGTTCTAAAAATATAAAGTGGTTAAAAATCTTTGCCAGTTCCCACAGTGCTGGAGGCAGGGCTCTGAGCAAGATTTAAACTAACCTAAAATCAGTATTTTTATTTCTTAAATATCCTACTTTGTAGTCAAAGTAATAGCTTGTAATAGTTCTTGAGAGTACAATATTAAATTTTCAGGGATTTTCTAAATCATGTTGGTAGCTTGAAATCATCTGTGGTGGAGATATTTAAACCACAGAAATCTACAAATGTTACAAGCAAGGATCATTTTTTGAGAGCTGCTTGTTAAACATTTACCAGCAAACATATGGATATATTAAGTAGGTTATGGTCAGAAGAGAAACAAACCAAAATAGGGTCACAGAGTGTGTCAGTCTATTTGTGTATATTCTGCAGTAGGCTGAGAAATCATTTTTGTTGTTCTGTGATGAAACAATTTAGGAGATGAATTATGTAAATCATATAACAACTGGGCCTTAATTTAGAATGTAAATGTCTGCACAGGCCCACACTGTATATCTGGGGGTAGTTAAGAGGAAGTTAAGTTACTTGACTAGAGGTAGAA
The DNA here is from genome assembly GCF_016906955.1 of Phacochoerus africanus. Lineage (NCBI taxonomy): Eukaryota > Metazoa > Chordata > Mammalia > Artiodactyla > Suidae > Phacochoerus > Phacochoerus africanus. The sequence goes on along the minus strand of NC_062556.1, from coordinate 52,536,494 downwards.
GAATTTGGTTTTGAATTATAAATAAATAAATAAATAAATAAATGCAAGCAAATACATTGCATCAGAGTTTATCAGAGTAAGACTGTAATTCTGTTATTGGATGGAATACCCTGATTATCAGTGAATATTTTCTTCCCCAGTAAAATGTGCACAGGAAACAAAATAAAGTCAGGAGCTGAAACAGACTGCTAAAAACAGGTGTTGCATTCTTGGAACTCACTGCTGAGCAGGAGAAAAGCTCTGGTCTGAGACATTCAGGTATAGGCTTCCAGTAGTTCAGGGGAAAAAAAATGACAGAAAATCTACCATGGCACTGGCCCTGAGATCTGAATGTTTGTTTCTGATGACCTCCAACAAAAAGACTGCCAGCTGTTTCTCCAGAAAAAAAAACAAAAAATGAGTTTCTTCAGGATCATCAGAGACTTGCAACCCAGGGTCTGCAAACATGGTGAATCACCTGCAAGTCCCCACAGGGCAAGAAATGAAGAATGCTTTTACAGGGAGGAAAAAGAAGTTGGGAGGGCTATAATAAACAGAGTCCAGGACTTTTCATTGCTAATCCCTTTCCAGGAAAGAAGCAGACTCTTTCGTTAGTTTTTCTTCTTCTGTTGAGATTAGCTATTGTGTAGGCATGAGAGCTCCCCTTCTGGTCGTCCATTCTATTAATTGAGGTTTCTGTTTTTTGTGATTTTTTTTACATTTTTTTCTCTTTTTCTACTAAATTTTTTAAATCATTTTTTTTCCCATTATAGTGGGTTTACAGTGTTCTGTCAGTTTTCTTCTGTACAGCAATGTGACCCAGTCATACATACCTATATACATTTTTTCTCACATTATCCTCCATTATGTTCCGTCACGAGTGACTAGACATAGTTCTCAGTGCTATACAGCAGGATCTCATTGCTTATCCATTCCAAAGGCAATAGATTGCATCTATTAACCCCAGATTCCCAGTCCATCCCACACCCTCTCCCTCCCTCTTGGCAACAACAAGTCTGTTCTCTATATCCGTGAGTTTCTTTCTGTGGAAAGGTTCATTCGTGCCATATATTAGATTCCAAATATAAGTAGTATCATATGGTATTTGTCTTTATCTTTCTGACTTACTTCACCTCGTATGAGAGTCTCTAGTTCCACCCATGCTGCTGCAAATAGCATTATTTTGTTCTTTATTATGGCTGAGTAGTATTCTGTTATATAAATATACTACATCTTCCTAATCCATTTATCTGTCAATGGACATTTAGGTTTTTTCCATGTCCTGGCTATTGTGAGTAGTGCTGCAATGAACATACAGGTGCATGTGTCTTTTTCAAGGAAAGTTTTGACTGGATATATCCCCAAGATGGGATTGCTGGCTCATATGGTAGTTCTATGCATAGTTTTCTGTGGTACCTCCATACTCCTTTCCATAGTGGTTATACCACTTTACGTTCCAATCAACAGTGCAGGGGGGTTTCCTTTTCTCCACACCCCCTCCAGCATTTGTTCTTTGTGGACTTATTAATGATGGCCATTCTGACTGGTGCGAGGTGGTATCTCGTGGTAGTTTTGATTTGCATTTCTCTAATAATGAGGAATGCTTGTTGGCCATCTGTCTATCTTCTTTGGAGAAATGTCTATTCAGGTTTTTCCCCATTTTTCAAATGGGTTGTTGGTTTTTTTTACAGTTGAGTTGTGTAAGTTGTTTGTATATTTTAGAGATTAAGCCCTTGTCAGTTGCATCGTTTGAAACTATTTTCTTCCATTCTGTAGGTTTTCTTTTTTTTTTCCTGCTAAACTTTGGATTGTAGGAACTCAGAGTAGCCACATCATAAAAAAAACCTCTCTTGTCTCTATTAGCACTATATTTGAATATACTGACACTGTATTTGAGTAGTATTTTGGAATTTATTAGATGCTTTCACATACAGCAACTTACTTGATAGCCATACCTATTCCATGAGATAGCAAAGTAAATATCGTAATAGAGAATTTGTAAATGAAGAAACCAAGACATAAAAATTTTAAGAAACTCTCCCTCCAAATCATCCCTATAGGACTAAGAGCAAATGTATCTTGCTTTTTTTTTTTTGTCTTTTTGTCTTTTTTGTTGTTGTTGTTGTTGCTATTTCTTGGGCCGCTCCCGCGGCACATGGAGGTTCCCAGGCTAGGGGTTGAATCGGAGCTGTAGCCACCGGCCTACGCCAGAGCCACAGCAACGCAGGATCCGAGCCACGTCTGCAACCTACACCACAGCTCACGGCAACGCCGGAACCTTGACCCACTGAGCAAGGGCAGGGACCGAACCCGCAACCTCATGGTTCCTAGTCGGATTCGTTCACCACTGCGCCACGACGGGAACTCCTGTATCTTGCTTTTATATAAACCTCTTTTCCCACTGTCTACCATGAGAATTGGTAGCTTGAGTTTTTGCATTTGTACCATGTACTGTTGTTTAACATTTAAATATTATTGTCAGAAAGGGGAAAAGGGGGAACAGAAGAAAATTACAAGGGAGAAGAATAACAATAATGAATATTAAGAAAGAAAAAATATTTGAGTAGATATTTCTATAATTTAACATTCCGTAGTGACTGGAAATGTTTGGTGTTTGTGATTCAAAGCCCAGTTGGAAATTTCCCTGTACTTGTTTCTTGGACTGGTTTCTTTGTGACTTTAATCATAACTTTTTTTTTTTTTAAGTTGTAGGCAGAGTAACATTTTCTAAAGCAAAATTTGCTGAGCAGCAGTATTCTTTTTTATTGGAGCATTTCTCTAGGAACTGAGTAAATTAGAATTTACTCCAAGATAATGGACAAAATAGATAGATACACTTTGATCCAGAGGGAGTAGAAGATATACAGCATTGCTCTTTGAAAATGCTATTATTCATTTTCGTATTCAAACAAAGAGTAATTTGTAAAAGTTGCCTGCTCTGCAGTCATTTTGTCAAGTTGCTCTAGTTCACTGATTTCTTTAGGGAAGGCTGCAACTGCCATGCCATCCAGGACACACCCAGAGGGCAGCTCGTTTGACAGTAGTTTGGGGAAACATATTTGTCTGAGTATCAATTTCCTGTCACCTTACATGCAATCTCTATAAATTATTAAAGCAATTGTAAGAACGGAGAACACAGTGATTTTTAAGATGCAGTATTTCCTGTGCTTTATTTGACTACAATAAAAGGAAGACTTTCTTCTAAAGCTGTGCTCCATTAGAACTTGTATTATTTGGCCACTATTTCTTTTTTTTTTTTTTGTCTTTTGTCTTTTTTGTTGTTGTTGCTATTTCTTGGGCCGCTCCCGCAGCATATGGAGGTTCCCAGGCTAGGGGTTGAATCGGAGCTGTAGCCACCGGCCTACGCCAGAGCCACAGCAACTCGGGATCCGAGCCGCATCTGCAACCTATACCACAGCTCACGGCAACGCCGGATCGTTAACCCACTGAGCAAGGGCAGGGACCGAACCCGCAACCTCATGGTTCCTAGTCGGATTCGTTCACCACTGCGCCACGATGGGAACTCCTGGCCACTATTTCTTGAGCCATCGTCTTTTATCAGCGTCCACCAGTCTGATAGGGTTTCCTCTAAAAGTGAGACGTAAAGTCCCATGTATTGTTTAGTGGCTTAATGTGTCTTTATAAACATGAATATCTATTTTTGCAGCATTTTGATTTTAGAGTAGAATAAACCACAGAGAATCTGAATGACTCTCCAAAACAATCTATGTAATTTAGTGGCAAAGAATGGAGAGGCAAAGAGTGGGGAGTTTTTACTTGTGTCTGCTCCTTAGCGTGTCATCTGAGATTCTGTGTCTCTATATGGTGTCATCTGTGTCTTTTAGATTCTACTGCATTTTGTTCAAAAGCATAGACTCTTGTTGATAAGTTTGGATTTACTGATATTCCCTTTGTGGCATAAGTAGTTACATGTATGTATGTATAAGGATATAGATATCTATGTATATATATGTGTGTGTGTGTATCACACACTCCCTTTAAAAAGATAACATGTTTACTACTTGTTTTGTGCAGGATTCATGACTGTCTTTGTGTGTGTGTGTGTGTGTGTTTCTTTTTAGGGCTGCACCTGCGGAATATGGAGGTTCCCAGGCCAGGGGTCTAATATGAGCTGTTGCTGCCAGCCTACGCCACAGCCACAGCAACACCAGATCCGAGCTGTGTCTGCAACCTACACCACAGCTCATGGCAACACCAGATCCTTAACCCACTGAGCGAGGCCAGGGATCCAACCCGCAACCTCATGGTTCCTAGTTAGATCCGTTTCAGCTGCGCCATGCCGGGAACTCCTACAATCTATTTTTATTAACATGGCATCACCAAGATTTGTGTTAGTATTTCTAATATACATTATGTACCTATACCTTAAACTTTTCTGTGTACATTCATATTTTCTATATATCTTTTTTTAAATTATGCAGTAGGATTTTTTAAAGTATGCATTGTTAATAACATCTTTGAGGAAATGATTTTAATATTTCCATTTAGTTGCAGATGTAATTGAACTCTCTTCTTTCATCTTATTTTGTGTAAGTTAGTTTGCTTTTCTTTTATCTTCTTTTTCTCCTTTCTCCTTCTATACAATTTATCAAGTTTTCTGTATTACCTTAATTTATTCTGCTGTTTTGAAATGTTTACTTTATCCTTCTATTATTTATATAGCCATATCTTCATGATTTTAATAGATATGCATGATTTATCACAGTCTAATGATATCTCTCAAAAGGATCGATTCTGTTTCTCCTTTTCCCCCATGGTATTCTCATTATTTTAATTATTTTAGTCCTATCTTTTCCTTTCTTTTTTTTCTTAATTTATGTCCACGCATGCAGTATGTGGAAGTTCCCCAGGTCAGGGATTGAATCCTAGCTGCACCTGTGACCTACACCATAGCTACTGCACTGCTAGATCCTTTAACCCACTGTGCTGGGGCCAGGGATTAAACCCATGCCTCTTCAGCAACCCAAGCCACTGCAGCTGGATTCTTAACTCACTGTGCCACAACAGTATCTCCGGTAGTATCTTTTTCTTGAAGATCCATAAATAAACATTCTTGTTGTGATTTTATAGCCAATGTGTGCAGACTTTTAGTTTGATAGACTTTACTGAAATTTTCAGACACATAACAAAGCAAAAGAGTAGTAAAAGGCATCTATTGAGATGATCATGTCATTTTTGACTTTTTTTAATGTGATGTTTACATTGATTGATTTGTATATGTTGAATCTAAAATATGACACAAATTACCCTATCTACAAAACAGAAACAGAGTCTCAGACATAATAAACAGACTTGTGGTTGCCAGGGTAGAGAGGGAAGGGAGAGGGAGACTGGGATTTTATGGTAGTAAATGCAAACTATTACATTTAGAATGGATAAGCATTGAGATCCCTACTGCATAGCATAGGGAACTATATCCAATATCCTGTGGTAAACCATAATGAAAGGAATGTAAAAAACTATATATGTATGTATGTGTGTAACTGGATCACTTTGCTGTACATCATAAATTACCATAACATTGCAAGGCAATTATGCGTTAATAAAAAAAGAAAAGAAATACACACATAGTGAACACACACGTGTGCATGCCCACAAATGTAAAATTAACCCCTGTGTAACTGTCATCGAGCTTCAGTAACCATCAGATCTCTAGCATTTTCTCATGTGTTCTTCAAACAAGGTTTTTGCTGCAGTATTTTAAAGCAACTGCTAGCATTCACATCATTTCAAATAAACATTCTATGTAGATGATAAACAAATAAGACTTTTTAAACATAATTCAAATATTAATGTCATGTTACTGTCCCCAAAATTAATATTCTTAGCTACTATTTTTATCAAAGTATTTAATTTCATTTTCTTCTAGAATGTCTGCTAATGCATGTTGTCTAAATTGATGCTAATGGACATTTATCTTTTCTTTCTTTTTACTCTTAATATTCCTATTCTGCCTTTAATATGCTGCTTCTAGGTGGATCAATGTGTAATATTTTGTATGTTCTTTAACCTTGGCTGTTTGGGATACCCAGAACTTTCTTTAATTGCCACAGATATTGCCTTTTTTATTACCCTCTTTAGATCCTACCAGACAGATGCACAAAACCCTTTAAATCTGTTCTTCATATTTATTAACTTCTTTCATTATTTTGATCTCTGTATCTCTGTTATTTTTTCAATTCTGTCCTTTCTTCAGCTCCATAAAAATCTCAAGTTTATAAATTCTTCAGTTCTTTATAAACTTTAATTTATCCAGTGAGTGTTTAAATCTTATGTCCATATATATTCATATCAAGAAGTTTTATTTATCTTTCATTCAAATTTGTGTTATTTTCCATTTCTCTTTTGGTAGCTAATAATGGCTTCTATTCAAATATATTATTTTGGGTCTCTTTCACATTGTTTTGTTATCTCCAACTCATAAGGTGCTAATTCCCTTATTTATTGTAAACTGCTACATTTCCCTCATTAGTGGTTTATTTCAGTGTATGTTTTATAACTTAATATGGAATTTACCTCTTATAAGGTTGGACTTAACTGTGCAAATCCTATGCATGTTGTGTAATTGACCATTCAAAAGTTTTTGAGTTTGAAGTTTTAAGGATGTAGGATTTTCTCCATTCAGCTTTCAGGTTGTTCTCTATAATTTAAAAGTCCATTAAACATGGCATTTAAAAGATTTCTCATAAACAACATTTCACATAACTTCTTTTTTTTTCTTTTTTTTTTTTCCTGTCACAGTTTTTCTTTGCCATTTCACAGCCAGGAAGAGGACATTATTCTAATCCCCTTTTGTAACTGGGCAACTCATCAATATGTCAACTTGCACAGAAACTCGTTAGCCTTCTTGCATCTATTAAAGTCTGGCACTATCCCTTAGAGGCCATAGCCTTCCTCCTGTCCTCATTTGCTCCCAAGCTGTTAGCTCCCATTTAGTGCACTGATGCTGAGTTGCTTCTTTATCTTTGATGAATTTAGGATTTTTTTTTCTATTTCTGTGATAAACACCCATTGACATGGTCATTGGGATGGTGATTTAGGAACAACCACAAAGATAGCAAATGTTGGCAAGGGAGTTCCCGTCGTGGCACAGTGGTTAACGAATCCAACTGGAAACACGAGGTTGCGGGTTCAGTCCCTGGCCTCGCTCAGTAGGTTAAGGATCCAGTGTTGCCGTGAGCTGTGATGTAGGTAGAAGACGCGGCTCAGATCCTGTGTTGCTGTGGCTCTGATGTAGGCCGGCGGCTACAGATTGGATTAGACTCCTAGTCTGGGAGCCTCCATATGCCGCAAGAGCAGCCCTAGAAAAGACAAAAAAAAAAATGTTGGCAAGAATGTGGAGAAATTGGAACCCTTGAACACTACTGATAGGAATATAAAATGGAGCAACCACTATGAAAAACAATATAGGGATTCCTCAAAAAATTAAAAATAGTACTATTATATGATACAGAAATCCCTCTTCTGGATATACACCCAAAAGAATTGAAAATATCTGTACTACCATGTTCATTGCAGCATTATTCACAATAGCCAAGATATGGATACAACCTAAATATCAGTTGATGGATATATGGACAAAGATGATTTGGTATATACATATAATGAAATAGTATCCAGCCTTTAAAAAGAAGGAAATTCTGTTATATGCAATAACATGGATTGGAAGACGTTATGCTAAGTGAAATAAGGAACAAATACTGCATGATCCCACTTATGTTACATATCTAATATAGTCAAACTCAGAGAATCAGAGAGTAGAATCATGGTTACCAGGACCTGGGCAGGACGGTGGGGGAGGAAAATCAGAGGTGTTCAATGATATAGAGTTTCAGTTATTCAGTGTGGACAAGTTCTAGAGATCCGTTGTACAACATACATACATAGTTAACAATACTGTATTATAAAATCAATGTAATGTAGTAAGTTTATAGATGCAAATAACTCTCTCTCCCTCCTCTCTCTCTTTCATACACACACACCCACACACACACAATTACATAGATCTCTCTAGATTATTTGAACCCTATATTATTAGCAAAATAATAAATGTCATCACCTATTAATATTTGTTATCCCTAATATGACAGGATAAATATTACTGCATTATTTTCACATCCTCTTCCATTCCTGCACTGATTTAGGAGAATTATTTTTTGCCTTCTCTATTAGCTAGCTTTTGATATGCAAAATCAAAATAATATTTGAAGAGATAAATTGAGAGTCTCTAAGGCTCACTGGATAGATTTATTTAAGTAGTGCGTATTTACTGGCAAGAAAAAAAATGAAAAGATCCAAATGTCTCAGGCGAATAGATGGAAAAATGTAAATTTAGCCTAGGCTGATACAGATGGAACATTTAAAGGAGATTGTAGATGGAAAGAGAAATTAGAGGAAATCTAATGTCTGTAGTATATATAATATGAAGAAGAATTTTAGAAGTTCCTTCTGTATTAACACGTTTAACACATTTTTGGCATTTTGAATATCTTCTACAGAGATTTAAAATCCTTTTCAATTACAGTTCAGTCTATTGCACTTGTTGTTAATTTATAAGTGATAAGACCACAAATGACTTGACATTATATAAGTTACAGCACTTTCAAACTTGTCTAGGTAAGGATGGCTATCATGAGAGCAGAAATTTTGTAAAATTAGCTCATTGGTTTCTAAGCTGTGAAACTGCCATAAAGGTCAGCTGTAAAACTTGGAATATTTTCCTTTTTACAAGTCTCACTAGCAATACAGGTTTTTTCAGTTTTGTGACAATGGTATGTGACCATTTTCTGTGTAGCATATAATCACAGAATATAAAGTCTTAAATTCTATGTGTATTTTACCCTGTATTTATTAAAGAATACCATCTATCAATTTCTATATGGTTTTAATTTCTAAATTTTCAGGTTCGACATTACACTGGCTATTTGAACTTCCTGCTATGCTTAGGAATTAAGATACAGGCCAATACTCTTGGCATAACTAGTGGTAATTGAAAGAAATACAATACTGAATTGGAGTAACTAAATTATACCTTATGAGCTTACTACATTTTCCTCATCCTCATGGCAAGAAATAATAAGTTCAGGGTGATGATTTAGCAAATGTAGCATATAATAACCCTGTAACAGTAAGAGAATCAAAAGAAAAAATTTTTAAAAATTTAAAACTTTATGTATTGTTGCTATTCTATTCACTCATTACTTCTTATTTTATTTTTTATTAAAGTTTAGTTGATTTACAATTTTGTGCCAGTTTCTGCTTTCAGCAAAGTGACTGAGTCATAAATATATATGAATTATTTTTTTGTATTATCTTCCATCGTGGTCTATCTCAGGAGATTGGATATAGTTCCCAGTGCTATACACTAGGAGTTAATTGCCCATATATTCTAAATATAATAGTTTGCATCTACCAACCCCAAGCGCCCAGTCCATCCCACTCCCTCCCTCGCCCCCCTTGGCAAACATGAGTCTGTTCTCTATATCTGTGACTCTGTTCCTGTTTTTTAAATAGGTTCATTTGTGTCATATTTTAGATCCCACATATATAAGTACTATCATATGGCATTTGTCTTCTCTTTCTGACTTACTTCACTTAGTATGACAATTTATAGTTGCATCCATGTTGCTGCAAATGGCATTATTATATTTTATGGCTCAGCAGTATTCCATTGTATATATGTACCATGTCTTAATCAATGTATCTGTCAATGGGCATGTCTTTGCTATTGTGAATAGTCCTGCATTGAACGTAGGGGTGCATGTATCTTTTTGAATTATAGTTTTGTCTGGATATATGCCCAGGAATGGGATTGCTGGATCATATGGCAATTCTATTTTTAGTTTTCTGAAGAACCTCCATACTATTTTCCATAATGGTTGTAGATTTAAACATAAGCTGTGACACCATAAGAATCCTAAAAGAGAACATAGACAAAACATTCTCTGTCATAAATCATAGAAATGTTTTATTGGGTCAGTCGCCCAAGTCAATAGAAATAAAAAAGAAAATAAACAAATGGGACCCAACCAAACTTGCAAACTTTTGCACAGCAAAGGAAACTGTAAACAAAATGAAAAGACAACCTACAGAATGGGAGAAAATACTTGCAAACAGTGCAACTGACAAGGGCTTAATCACCAAAATGTATAAACAACTCATACAAACTACAACTTAACAATGAAAAAACAAACAACCCAATTGAAAAATAGGCAGAATATCTAAATACATATTTCTCCAAAGAAAACATATAGATAGGCAGCAGGCACATGAAAAGATGCTCAACATCACTAATTATTAGAGAAATGCAAATCAGAACTACAATTAGGTACCACCTCATACTGGTCAGAATGGCCATCATTAATTCTTATTTTATGCAACTAGTTTTATTGTCTTTCTTATGAGGGGAAAAAAAACAGTAACTGTTAACTTATTGTAAAAAGTATTTTTACGAAAATATTTTAAGTAGCTCACAACACTAGTCTTGGTATAGAACAGAGGGAGGAGGGTAGAATCAAATTCCTATAGCCAGAAAGATTTCCTTAGGACATTGCGGATGGCAGTGTTGCCATTGCACAATTTCACGCCTCTGAACCTCCACCAGAGCCACCTCAAATCAATTAAGTGGACATACGCCTTTACTACAACACTAGTAACTGATATTTGTTGGTAGAAGTTTGAGAATAAGAAACAGATACAAATTACTGTACATGAAGTAAATAAGCAATATGGATTTACTGAATAGCATAGGGAATTATATATTCAATATCTTGTAATAATATATAGAGGAAAATAATCTGAATTTTATATCTATTGTATATGTAAAACTAAATCACTTTACCGTACACCTGAACTAACACAATATTGTAACCAACTAAAATTAAAAGAAAAGAATCTGAAGCTCAGCTTGGCTGAGGTGGCAGAATAGAACAAGTGAAATATTTTAGTTGCAACTAGATTTACACCAAAAGTGGGGCAAAGACACATGTTTCCATTTGCTCAAGGGCAACATCGAAGGGTAAACTGATCCAGAAGAAAGACTGATTCCTAGAAAAAATATTTCAGAAACCCGTAAAATTACCTTAAGAGGAAAAGATTTAGGTTGAGACGCCACCATGAAAAGACTATTCAAGTTTGCAATTGTACTGGTTTAGTAAGGTTTCCCCTACAACCTGCATCCCTGCCTTCTCTCCTGGAAGTGTCCTCTACTCATCAAGGACCTAAGACTTCAGCAGATAAGCAGGAGAGAAAGAAGAGGTGGAAATGGCATCACTATGCCTCCCCGTCCATGCCGAAGAATTCACAGAGTGAAGAGGGTCTGAATTCATAAAGAGGAGATATTTTAATCTGCATTAGGGTTTGCAATTTTATATTACTCTAAAGAAGATGCTTGATTTACAGGAAGTGGCCTGAACACCTGCTCGTTGTTTTATCCACTTTTCAGAGGGATGTATGCTAAGACATCGGGTTTACAGGGTCAGCAGTGAGGTTGTCTAAAGTCTGTATCTCTCTGAACACTTAAAATTGTCTAGCTCATAGAATAAGCTGGTTGCACTACAGGTTATTTAGTATTTATTTCAACATGTATGTACTAATCACCATTATGTATTTTGTATGTACCAGTACACCAAACATTCATTCAATTATTTTGATATTTAGATACACTGCATTCATGATCTCGAGAAACATAAGTTTGTAGGGAGGTCAATACACACACAGCACTTAAAGTGAACATCAAATAAATGTATAGAAAATATACATTCCCAATCAGGAAGCACTTCCTTCTGTATCTCTTGGTCACACGGTATATGTGTATTTACAGATTTTGAATAAACCATGGATAAATGGTTATAGACAAATATTATTTTAAAAGTATAATAGAGGGAGTTCCCATTGTGGCACAGCAGTAACAAACATGAGTAGTATCCTTGAGGATACGGGTTTAGTGTTGCCATGAGCTGTGGTGTAGGTTGCAGATGTGGCTTGGATCCAAGTTGCTGTGGCTGTGGTGTAGGCTGGCAGCTATAGCTCCGATTCAACCCCTAGCCCGGGAACTTCTATATGCCTAGGGTGTGGCCCTGAGAAAAAAAAAAGAGGAGGGGGGACAATAGAATTAGACAGACACATATGAGCAAACATATAAGCTGAGCAAAAGGGTAGACAGAATGTATATGAAATGAATAAGAAGTGTATAAAGAAAAATTGTCAAGGATGGGATTGAAAAACAAAGTAGGTTAGGGCATAAGCAGTCAAAGGTAGTTTAAATAATTGCTACAATGGCTTTAAACATCAATTAGAAATAAGCCAATGAAGACAAGATTTGTTCCAACTGAAGTAATGAGGAGGGTTTCATAGGAGAGGAATTTATTCTAAATGTTGAAGAATGAGGTTTTAAATGTACCAAAAACATATGAGGAACAAAACCATGCTGGTAGTTCCAATATTCTTTTTATTAAAAAATATTTTCTTTATTAATTCAAATGGTTTATTTTTAGTTTTTAAAATTGGGTTAATATTGATTTATAGCAATATATGTTTCATGGGTACTGCACCGTATTATACTTCTGTATCTACAACATGCTCACCACCAAAAAATACATTTTCCATACATCACCATACATTTGATTCACTTTACCCATTGTGGTCCTGATATTCTGATGCCTCTTGGACTGAACATTGAGATGAAAATGAAGATGTACTTTAGCCAACCCATACTACACGAACTATACTATATACTCTGCGTGAATCTGATGAAATTATCTGTGAGTTTCAGTTTTCTTCTGTATAACATAGATACATTGACCTTCTTTTCTGGCAGTATTGTTCTGAGGATCCAATAAAATGAGATAATGTGTCTGAAAATGTTTTATGGGCTGTAAAGCAATATAAATGTAAGGCATGATTATTTTTTAAACTATAACAGATCACTCAAAGATTCTACAGAGATTTTCAAAGCAGAGCAATCAGTGGAAGAATAACACATTATAATCATGATAAATGAATAAATATAATAAAGACTATTGTATTTATTCCACAATTTAGATTTTCTGCAGTGCTCACTTAGAATGATTATATTAGGTGAAAACTTAAAGCTTATTCCTTGAGTATATAATATCAAATTCACATCACAGTGAAACAGTAACTTGAAGGCAAAATAGATTTAGTGCTTGCACATAATAAAACTGGACATTGATACAGGCACATTTTATATTACTTCGAACTCAAGCACTTATATTAGAAACTTTGCAGTATGTTGAAAAAAATTTAATTTCTAAATTTAACACAGGTTACATACTACAAAGAATTAAGAAAAACTATATCTTGGCAGTATGACAAACAATAAAGCATCATTATAAGGTTGATGTGTGGATGAAAGAGAAAATATTTGATACCACATTTTTGTATTTATGTAGTCACTCTTCATAAGCCCATTAGCAGTTCTTTGTTTAAGGTGAATTGCTGGGCTAGGAGCGTTCTAGGACCTTAGTGATCCAAATATGTTTGCTACAGACAGGAAGACAAGAAAGAATAGAAAGAAAAGAAATCCAAATCATTGTGGGTCTGAGAGAGTTTCTTTCCTGGGAAAATGCAGCCAAGAATGGCAGATAAATAAAGAACAGAAAACCAAAATAGCCACAACAAAACAGAGTTGTTTTTTTGGGTTTTTTTTTTTTTTAAAGGTCATAGCAAAATGGGTGTTTTGAATTGGGAAATTAATTTCAGAACTGTGGTTTTGCACAAGTGTTCTTTTTACAGTGTTCCTGTATGAGTAAGATTATTAGTTCGGATTTTTAAACATCCTATAGAGAATCAATTTTCTGGCTTGAACTTGCAAAAAGCTGTTCATTTTTGCAATATATTCATTTTCCCAATAAGAATAATTTTTAACTAGCAGGAGAGGATCATCGATTTATTGGTGGTCCAGTTGGTCAGTTTTGAAAAGATCCTTACTCAAGTATGAAAAATAGAAAGAAGAATGATCTGAAAACGGATTACATTTATTAGAAAGGACGATCAAATAAAGTATGAGAAATATGTCAAAATTATAAATTAGAGGGTAACCAAAGCAACAGGGAGACCAGCTTTCTGAATAAAAAGCAAGACAGAAATATCCCTTTTTCAACAAAGATTAGATTAGGAATGCAGTACAGAAAAAATAAAATCAGTCATAGCCAAAATGTCTGTAAAGAAAATCTAGAGAATTAACTAACAATAATAAAAATACATTGCAGTGATATATTGCTCTGTATTTTATAACATAGTCTTTCTTGATATTCATACTTAGCCTTGAAAGGGTATTAATCTCCCCCACTTAAAAGGTGAAGAAAATGAGGTCAAAGAGAATATTTGCCTTCCTCCAAGCCAGGCACAGTAAGTAAAGTGTCATCCAGGGTTTAAAGCTTCTACCAGTAGTCCTCTTTTCCTAAATTTCATCTTTTTTTCTTCTATGACTATGCTCTGTCAAAAGAAGGTATAATTTTCTCCACATATAGCACATGAAGGCCTGTCATCAACTGATTTTTCTGCCTTGCTCACACTCCCTCATGCCACTATTAGACAGAGTAAGGTCACTTTAGCATAAAACATTTTTTAAAATGTTACACTGTATTATGTTAAGCAAAAGAGTTTAGAGATTCCAACACAGAATTGAAAATAGCCATTCTGATTTGCATTTCCCTATCTGCAAAACAGTCATGCTTTCAGGTGATTCTCTTAACTTTTCAATTTGCTGAAGTGTGCAATTAAGAAAATGGTATTAGATTACCTTATAGTGTATAAGTGGGTAAGCCAATTAGTGATTTCAAAGCATACTTACTAAATAAGAACATTTAAGAAGTCACTATCAATTTTACATACCATTAGTTCAGCATTGTGTCTCTGTAAATTATTTTATTTTTGAAACTGTTTCTCTTAAACCTGTACATTTTGTGTTAATTTCCTTTTTTTCATTACTTTTCAAGCAAGCAAATTGCAATCCTAATACTGTAAGTCACCTGCTGTCATGCTTTCTCTGGTCTTTTTTTTTTTTTTTTTTTTCTCATTAGTACTAGGACCAAAGTTCTTAGCATGGTAAATTAAATAACAAATTTTTCATGCTATCCCACTGCTTTAAACTTACTTCATGTTACCTTTCTATTTTACCATATACTAAACTAAAATAACCTATAATTTTTTTCTAAACACTTTATGCTTTCTTCACTTGCAGTATCTCTGGCCCCATATCTGCCTTTCACAGTTTTAGCAACTACTCAGGAGAAAACTAGAGTACCAACTTCTCTATGACACCATTTTAAACAAACCAAGCATGAAAATCATTGCTTTTTGCTTTTACTCATAAAAATTATTATTTTTTCAGAGTTCCTGTCATGGCTCAGCAGAAACGAATCTGACTAGTATGTATGAGGATGCAGGTTTGGTCCATGGCCTTGGTCAGTGGGTTAAGGATCCTGCATTGCCATGAGCTGTGGTGTAGGTCACAGATGCGGCTCAGATCTGGTGTTGCTGTGGCTGTCGTGTAGTCCAGCGTCTATAGCTCTCATTTGACCTCTAGCCTGGGAACCTCCATACGCCTGTGGTACGGCCCTAAAAATACAAAAAAAAAAGAAGACCCTAAAAATTACTTTTTCTTAAAGTTTTCTGTTTATGCTCTTTGCTCCAATTTGATTATGATTTTTTCTTCATTAAGAGCCATATCTTTACCTGTCTAATACAAATCTAAGACTATTCCAAACAGTAACTTGTTATTGGTAGTGACATTTGAAATAACTTATAGAAGAAATGGACAAAATAACATCTGAATGTTATCTGTTCAAACATCTGATAGAATAAGATAAATCAGAGACTGAGTCTATTTGTCAGCTAGAGAGTCAATGGCCTTATCTACTGAATCCCAGTGATTAAAACAGTAGAGGCTATAATTATTTAAAGTGCCTGTGATATGCCAAATATTTTATACTTATTTGTTTTTTTAAAGAATCCTGAAAAAAAAAATTGTTTAAATAGACCCTGTAACATAATTTCATGAAAAACTTCCTCTTAACCTTTTAGAGATGAGTTCAATTTCCTTTTAAAAATGTATTCCTTTTAAAAAAAAAAACTTAAAATAATTGCTGACATTCTCTTAATAAATGTATTGTTAAAGTAAAATGTATCTCAGGATTCTGAACGCTTTCCCCCACCCTAAACTTCTGATAAAAGGAAAGAGCTGAACAGAAATTACTCTTTAGCCAACACCAATGATCTGATAATAAAAATTACCACCTTACTTAAAAAATTACGACCGTACTCTCACCACGTTTTTGTCCTTCAGGCTGTTTCCTTTGCACCCAGGTTACATCTCACAGTCCCGCCACCTGAATTAACCCTTGATCCCCTTCTCCAATCGTCCATCTCACCAACTTTCCCAGAGGCCAGTATTGTCTCTTGCTCTCAGGAATGGTGCCAAGTTCAGAGCATCAGCCTTTTAAGAGCAAGATTGACAAAACTCTCTAGTCTTCAGGATGAAGCTTTGTAAGGACCATGAGGAGAGCTAACATCTCTCATGACCAGGTTCCCCCCGCCTCCTGTGTTCTAAATGTATTTTATCTGGTGTGCACTTTCTCACTACATAGCAAATAGAAAATTAGGTTGAGTTCAACCCCACCCTCACATGAATGAGATACCCAGGAACCTCAGATCAAAGAGTTTGTGTCCCGGAGTCTCACCCTGTCTGTCCGCAGCCCCCAGAGGTGCATTATTCCAGCAGCAGCTGTCGGTGGAATTCCTGTTTGTGACCTTCCAGAGTTTCTTTCAGCCATAAAGTTGCTTTTGTTCCAGGAGGTAACAGCGTCTAAAAGCTTGGAGCTTCTCCTGATGCCAGTTGCTTCTGGGGTTGGCCAATGTCTTCTAACATCTGCTTTCGCATCATCCTTATTGCCTCTGTGTCAGAGAGCTCCCAGGCTCCTTGGAATGAAGAATGATGCCCTTTGTAATACCAGACTGTTGTCTTTCAGGATTATAGCCATAAGGTTGATTTTCAAAACAACTGTTTTGTTGTACCTAAATTTGGGAAATGTGATCCCTAATTTTTACTTGAATTAAAATAAATTATAGGTTGAGGAGTGACCATCGTGGCTCAGTAGAAACAAATCTGACTAGCATCCACAAGGACACAGGTTCAGTCCTTGGCCTCACTCAGTGGGTCAAGGATCCAGCATGCTGTGAGCTGTGGTATAGGTCGCAGATGTGGCTTGGATCTGGCGTTTCTGTGGCTGTGGTGTAGGCCAGTGGCTACAGCTCCGATTGGACCACTAGCCTGGGAACCTCCCTAAAAAGACAGATAGACAGACAGACAGAAACAAAGAAACAAAGAAAATTCTAGGTTGAAATGGAGAACACATCCTTCTCTTCCAATCTCCATCCAATCTCAAGTGTCCTGAACAATTGAAAATTAGCCAGTTTCCTCTTCACTGCAAATCCTCTCCCTTATACTGCAAAAGTGCATCTATGTCATTCTCTCCTACTGAATGGCCCAGGGGATCCTGTAGTTCCCTCAAGCTGTCACTGAATTGAACTAACACAATAGCTAGGTTGACAGGCTTACGGAAAATATTTTTCATTAAAAATATAATTGAGCTATTACCAAGAAACGAGGGCTATGACTTTTTAAACTCGCCTGGCTTTGTTCGGGTGTATTTGTTCACCAGCGAGCTTACTCAGAGCCTTGGTAATTGCCACAGTAGTCTTTTAAATGCAAGGGGAAAATGTCAGCGCTTCACACATTTCAAAACAAATTTAAAAATCCTTCCCTAATTAGAGAACAGCATTTTATTATTCTCTTTAGGATCACACAGAAAGATGAATGGTGAGGAAGAAAGCTAACTAGTTAGGAGAGAGAATGAGGCAAACTTGTTTTACAAGGCGCCCTGCTTTCATTTCTCTGTTATATCTTATTTTGAAGGCATCATTAATACATATTGCGCGGAGGTATTACACAAGATGATCTCAGGGAAAAGAAACTACTTTGTGAACAAAAAATCACCCTATTGTCATCCAGTGTTTTATTATTTACCCTCCAGAGGCCAACACTAAATATTTAACCTATATTCTTATACATGAAGATATTATATTTCTTTTGCCCCATGTTTTGAAATATCCTGGGATTGTCTATATGTTTCAGATTTCTTCTGAGCATGTCAAGTTGCTTAATTTTACTTCCAGTGATTTTCATAATTTAATATTTACCCTTTGGGGAAATTATATATATTTTTTGATATTTGCAAACACAAACAATTAGCAAGAAATTAGTATCTAAAATACATGGCTACTACAAAAGAAGAAAGCATACAAAACCAAGCAAACAAACATCGAAGTGAACAGTTCTGTGGCATTAAGTACAGTCACAGTGTCGTTGCAGCCATCACTATCATCCATCTCCAGAACGTTCTTCATCTTGAAAAAACAATTCTATTCCCATTAAGCAACAATTTCTCATTCATCCATCCTTCCAACCCCTGGAAACCACCATAACACTTTGTCTCCTTGAATTTGACTCCATGAATCAGAAAGTATTTGTCCTTTTGTCGTGGATGTATTTCATTTCATATAGTATCTTCAAGGTTCATCCATACTGTAGCATGTGTCAGAATTTCCTTCCTTTTATAGTTGAATAATATTCCGCTGGATGGCCATATCATATTTTTTAAATGCATTCATCCATTGATAGACAATTGTGTTGTTTCAACCTTGTGGCCGTTGTGAAATATGCTAAGAACAGTGGTTTACAAATACGTATTTGAGTCTCTGCTTTAAATTATTTTGGGTATACACCCAGAGGTAGAACTGCTGGATCATATGTTAGCTCTACTTTTGATTTTTTGAGGAACCATCATAGTGTTTTCCATAGCTGCTATACCATTTTTCTTTCCTACTGGCAGTGCACAAGTGTTCTGGTTTCTCCACATCCTTGCTAACATTTTGTCCTTTCCCTTTTTGTTGTTGTTGTTGTTTTTTTTAGTAATAGTCATCCTGATGGGTGTGTAGTGGTATCTCATTGTGAGTTTTTTATTTTAATCTCAAAAGGTTCAGATGCAAGACTGCAGTTTTCCAGATTATATCCACACAACCCCAAATGCTTCATTTTAATTAGTATCTACGGCAATTATTTTAGATTTCCTTGGCTTTTGCTATAGTGTGTGGGACTCAGTTGATGGCTCAACTATTTGTAATTCTCTGTGAAGGTCATTTAATTTCATGCACCCTTGGTCTTAACATAATGTCACTATTGGCTGGGAGTATACCTCTCTCTCCTTCAATGTTCTTTAACTCACTTATTTAAAACATTTCATAACATTGAAAGGTTGGCTCAAAGCCCTCAATATTTTTATACATGAAATTCATACTTCTCTGAGAATCATTGGTAAAGACATATTCAAATTCTGTTTTATTTTTATCACATTTTTATAACATCCATCTCTACTTGTATTTGATCTTGACTGCCTCAAGACTCAGTCCATATATTAGTTTTTACATCTTCAGCTGTACATCTTCAGATGTACATTATAGTACTAGGATTCATTAAACAACAAGCACTGAAAAGATAGTTTGAAATGAATATAATATATTCATTTATTATATTTATTTAAGTCAATTATAAAAATTTAAGTCAATTAAACCTTAGTTTAAAAAATTTTTAACCTATAAAATGAAGGGAAGGGATCAATGTATGAGTAAAATACTTCCATCTTATTCATTTATTCAGCAGATACTTATGGAGCTCTTTCTATATGGCAGGCAAAGGCTGATTATACAAGTGTTAAGAAAGTAGATTCATTTGTGCTTGTTTAATTTTTACTTATCTAAGAATGCTATATGTGTTATAATGTAAAGGTCAACCAACATTCTGATTTTGCTAGTGTAATTAAATGAAGCTGTTAATTATATTCCTAAAGTTGATTTTTCACTCTTTAGAACTATCAGGACATTTGTGGAGACGGTCTTGAAGTATGCAATAGTGGAGTGGTAAATGTATGAGTTTGGGTTCTGAACTCTGCTGTGTATTACATGTAGAGCCTGGGGCAAATCGCTTAAACTCTCTCTGTTCTATTTTCTTCTCTACAAATAGGAAAATAGAATAATTGCAAACAAATCCAAAGCCTTGAGACTTCAATAAGTTAATGTATGTGAATAACATGAAACAATGCCTGGCTTGGGGTAAGCTTGTAACAAATGTTGGCTATCATTACACTTTACAGAATTATTTGTCACTCAATGAAAGCATTCTCAAATCACTACACAGTTAGATATTTAAAATCATAGAGAAAAATATGGATGTTCTGCCTACAAATACCCACTTTAAAACCTTCACCACTACTCTTATAGAGCACGTCTTAATTTCTTAAATGCCTCATTCTTTCTTGAAAAAAAATGACCACTGATTTGTCTGAAAAAATGTTGTTACTTATTTCGTTTTGGTAAGGGGAAGCTTACCTGATTTTTTTTTTTTTATGGACTTGATTTTGTACTTTGGTCTGAGACCCTCAAGGCATTCCATAATAGTATGCAGATGGAATTACATTAGTCACCAGTAACACCAAGCATCACATTGCAGGAAAAGGAAAAACATCTATGAGATACGTTATAGAATAATGTATGCCCTCTCCTCCACCCCTGCTCAGGGAAGTTTGTGTAGTGCAATTATGTTTCCATTCAAAGGCTTATCTGGAGTCACCTCTTCAGTGGAATCTGAACATGGTTGTGCACATATGCAGTTACACACACACACACTTAATCATCCCATCTTCTGTAATATCTCTTTACTCTGTGTAGGCTTTATATTATCATTAAGTGTTAGAAAATTTACTGCTGTATGTGTATGCGTATTATTCTCCTTCAAATATGTTGATTTGTCCACTGATCATTCTAGCATCAAAATTGCCCACAACACAGTTTTATTGAGCCCAAAGTAATTGATCAAAATAAGTAGAAGAGTTGTTAATCTAAAGATAGAAGTCAGAGACTTTGCATATACACAGAGTTTGAGTCTCAGAGCTGACTTCTCTATGGCTTCAGAGACCAAAATCTCTATTTGTTCTTTGAACAGCTTTGGTACCCACAAAATCTCTGCCTTAACTTGACTGCTAAAATTAATGATAGCCTAGTTCTACTTCAGCTCTTTTAACATATCAAGTTCCAAACATTCTATAACAATCCAAAAATGGAAAAAAAAAATTGGAAATGGAAAGGACGCAGAGCTTTTTAAGTAATGCTATCTTTTAAAATATTATTTCTAGTAAAATTGCAGTTATAAACTAATGTGAGCTAACGATTATATTGTTTGAATGTCTATTATAGTACTCTCTAGAGTATAAATAAAATGAAATCTCCAGATTATACTGGGGATCCACTATTGGTCAATTTACTAGTTTGTAAAGGGGCATATTATCACAAAATGAGCTTTATTAATTCTCAATGATTTTAAATTAGAAGTCAGCCTTCATGACTTTTCCTTTAAAAATGTAATTGTAATCTAGATACTTATGTTGCAACAGAACAAAGATGGGGAAAAAAATGTAATTGTAATGTATACATGTAAGGATAACTTGATCCCCTTGCTGTACAGTGGGAAAATTTAAAAAAAAGTGTAATTGTTCTTTCGTTTATAGCTGTCATCTGAGACACAAGTAAAAAGAAATTTCAACAGAAAAGAAATAATTAGAATACTGTGTGTCCCCTGGGATT
Organism: Phacochoerus africanus; assembly: GCF_016906955.1. NCBI lineage: Eukaryota > Metazoa > Chordata > Mammalia > Artiodactyla > Suidae > Phacochoerus > Phacochoerus africanus. Next base: position 52,514,777 of record NC_062556.1, on the reverse strand, counting down.
GTATCCAGCAAAATTCTGCTCTGTAGATTGCAAGTTTTCTTGCCTCTGAATTCAATTCAAGGTCCTGAGGATATTCAGATTTAAATAAACTTGCAATTACAAAGTGAACTTTCAATAAAAGTGGCAAATTTGTGATTTCTTTTCTTCACACCTTCCAAACTCCAAATCTTAATTATTCTCAGTTGTCCAAAAATCTATGGAGTTCAGTATAATCATGTATAATACATGGGAACTGGCAAATCCTGACTGAAGGCACAAATATAACTTTTTATGAGATAATCAAATTCTTTCTTAAAAAGAGCATATATGATCAATGATACCTCTTAGGAAAATTACTAAATTGGAAATACAAATTTATTCTTTTTACATAGCAGAGTTTTACATTAAAATATTAAAGAAAATGACAGATTTTTTTTAATTTTTTTATTTTTTTGTCTTTTTGCCATTTCTTGGGCTGCTCCTGTGGCATATGGAGGTTCCCAGGCTAGGGGTCGAATCGGAGCTGTAGCTGCCAGCCTACGCCAGAGCCACAGCAACACAGGATCCGAGCCGCGTCTGTGACCTACACTACAGCTCACGGCAACGCCGGAACCTTGACCCACTGAGCAAGGGCAGGGATCGAACCCGCAACCTCATGGTTCCTAGTCGGATTCGTTAACCACTGCGCCACGACGGGAACTCCAGAAAATGACAGATTTTTAGATATTTTCTTCAAATATATTCAGGATGAGATCTTTTCACACATATTGTCTTACACTCTGAATTTTTAGACTCTCTTCTGCAAAGACGAGTATACTTGTCCTCAACACTCTCTCTCATTTGTATTTTTTTTCTAATATGACTTAGATCCTGGTATGTGAGTTCATGGCTATAATTGGCACCAGAGAAGAGTAAAATTTTCATGTGAAATATAGAGGGCTTGATAAATTGTTAAAATAATGAATAAATTAATAATTTATTAAACACATTTATTATAAATATTAAATATTAATAAAATATTTATATTAATTAATTAAAGGAATTAATATGTACCACAAAGAGGGGATTCAGCTTGCTTTAATATACATTTGTGTAGTTCTGATCCACATGAATATTTGTGATGTCCTCAAGATAAAAGAAAGGCATTGCCAAGGCTGTAGCGTAGGCCAGAAGCTGCAGCTCCTATTCGACCTCTAGCTTGGGAATTTCCATATGCTGCAGGAGCATCCCTAAAAAGAAAAAAAGAAAGAAAAAATGGAGATGCATATATCCACTATGATTATAAGAAATAAACAAAATACTGTTTCTAAAACTTGGTAAAGCATCTGTCACACATTAGGTGCTAGAAATGTATTTTACCAGTTTATTTCAGAAGTTACTTGAGTTTTCTATGTGCTGGGCAAAATTCATGAACTCTTGCATCTGTAATTTTGATGGGTTGGAGATCCTATTGTGACTCAGCAGTAACAAACCCAGCAAGTATCCATGAGGACATAGATTCAATCTTTGGCCTTTCTCAGTGGGTTAAGGATCCAGCGTGGCTGTGAGCTGTGGTGTAGGTAGCAAACATGGCTAGGATCTGGCATTGCTGTGGCTGTGGCTGTGGCCTGCAGCTGCAGTTCTGATTTGACCCCTAGCCTAAGAACTTCCAAAAAATTTTTTAAGAAAATTTTTGATAGGTACAACTTTTGTTATACTGGTGTTATATTTAAAATGGATTTCCCTAAAGTGACTTGTTTACAAACTTAAAAAAAATTCAAAACTGCAAGAAATAACTTCTTTTCAAAATGTATGACTGGGACACTTTACTATATAGCATAAATTGACAGAACATTGTAAATCAACTACGAAAACAAAAAAAAGAACTCTAACATAAAGATATTACATGCCTATAAGTCGATTTTTTTCTTTTTTTTTTTTTGAGCAATGGATTTTACATTAACCTTTTTAAAGATGAAATCTACTAAAAAGCAAGTCTATGTTAAATGATTGAGGAATTCCCATTGTGGTTCAGTGGGTTAAGAACCCGACATGGTGTCTGTGAGGATGTGAGTTTGATCCCGGCCTCGCTAAGTGGGTTAAGGAATCCAGCATTGCCGTGCTGTGACATAAGGCTAGCAGCTGCAGCTCCAATGCAACCCCTAGCCAGGGAACTTTCCTATGCTACAGGTTTGGCTGTAAAAAGAAAAAAGTTTGGCATGTGTTTCAGAATAAATAAATATCTTCAGAGGTACAGTTTTCTTTTTGAAGGGACATTATCAAATGGCACTTTTAGTCATGTAATTATGCCCTGAGCAGCAGGGAGGTTCTAAGCACTGTCCCAGGCACTTGTCGCAGCCATATATAAGCTGTACATAGTGTGTTCCATAATTACTACTCAGAATTATAAAAACTGCATGAATTGCATATCCAGGCATTTCCCAAGTCTTGTCTATATTTTTTATAAAGATTTCTTTGAAAAATATATGTGCTTTCTTGATCTACTTCCTGTTTTTCATTGAACTCACACTATTACATTATTTGCCTTTATTTTAATGTATCTTACTATTTGTCCATCAATTTTAACAAATCGTTTTTTATAGGAGCTGAATTTAAAAATTAGTTTATTTATGCTAAATGTAGTGTATCTGTGTGTGTCTCTATACATGGATGGATGGATAAGATGGATAGATATAGATGGATAGATAGATAGATCTACATACATACATACACACTGTTTTTTTTTTAAGCCAGTATATTAATTAAACTTGGAAAATCTTCAAAGAATAACATATCAATGGCCTGTTTTTACTAACATATTTTCTGTCCTGAAAGTATACTTTTATAAATCTGTTATATATTTATAACATAATGCTAAATTTTAACTATAAATATTAAAACATTTATGGTAATAAAGTAAGTATATTTTCAGTGAATTAAACTTAAAATACCCATAAAGCATAAAGAAAAAAATTAAAATTACCCACTTTTTTCCAGATATAAACTTTAAGATTTTCTATTTGCTTTCTGTCTCTCTCTTTTTAATGTATACATGAATCTATGTGAGTACTTGTGTGATGTGCATTATTTTGGTATGATTTATATGCATTGTATATGCACATGTATGTATGTTATATAGCACATGTGTATATATATCTGTGTAGATTGTGACAATATGAATGCTCAGTATATATGCTTTGGTATCTATACATTAACTTTTTATTTAGCAATATTACATAAAATTTTCTTTCTTTTTTTTTTTTTTGTCTTTTTGCCGTTTTCTTTTGCCGTTCTCGCGGCATATGGAGGTTCCCAGGCTAGTGGTGGAATCGGAGCTGTAGCTGCCAGCCTACGCCAGAGCCACAGCAACTCTGGATCCCAGCCGCGTCTGCAACCTACACCATAGCTCACGGCAATGCCGGATCGTTGACCCACTGAGCAAGGGCAAGGATCAGACCTGCAACCTCATGGTTCCTAGTCGGGTTCGTTAACCACTGCGCCACGACGGGAACTCCTATGTAAAATTTTCTATATCAAAAATAGTATTAATATTATTTTAATGATTACATAATATTTCATCTTATAAAGGCACTATTTAACCAATCCCCAACTGTTGAAAACTTAAGTTCTCAATTTTGCCATTATAAAAAAGTTATGCTTTGTCTTCTATTTTCTTTCTTGTCTGTGAATATAATAATATTTAAATCCCTAAGTTTTTTATTAGATGTCACTCATGCTATTTTCAAGGTGACAATAAGCGCTATTGTCTTTCCCTGAGTTCTTCCAATTCCAGGACCACTCCTGGACCACTCCTAGACCATTATAGTAATGCCCTCCAACATCACTATTGACGGTGAGAGAGATTCTGGCACCCAAGTGGGCAGGCAATCAAGCCACAGAGAAAGTTTTCTGACAATTTAGAGATTTACTTTTTCAGTGTATAGCTCGAGCCCTTTATGGGGCTTTGAAAAGAAGTGATTTTCTCAAGGTAAAGGAACTGACCCTCAAATATTGCTTATCACATAAGAGAAAAAATAAAAATCAATTTCTGCACTTCATGAGAAAGAAGAAAAAAGTAATAACACAGACTTTTGAAAGTTTGTTCTTTTAAGAGATGATATAAAAAATATTTTCAAAGTTGAAAATACCCACATTTTATTTTGAAGCTCCAAAATCAGCTGCCAAAGAATGGGAAAAGAGTAGTCTATTGCCTATAAATATTGATAATTAATGCTGTATGAATACAATAAGAATATTGAAACTATTTAGTTGTACTAGGAAAGTAATACATTAATTCTGAATTATCTCTGTGTGTGTGTGTGTGTGTGTGTGTGTGTGTAAAATAACCAGTATTTAAGCTTTTGGTGAAATTAGATAGCTAGAAATATAGATTATAGGTAGGTAGATAGGTAAATAGATGAACAAATACATAGAAAGGTAGATGAAAGATAGATAAACATACTCAAAAGGAATCATTAAACAGTGAAGTGCATAGAATTTTAATTCTGAGAGAATCCTTATAAATCAAAAAATTCAGCTTTTTGTTTACTGATTTGGAAACTGAGGTTTAAAAGACGCATACCAATTTATATGAAGTTTAAGCAATTACAAAAGAGTAAAAACCTTGTATAAATGAATTTCAGTTAATTTATAGGACGTGCCCATCGTGGCTCAGGGGTAACAAACCCAACTAGTATCCATGAGGACGCAGGTTCAGTTGTTGGCCTCACTCAGTGGGTTATGGATCCGGCATTGCTGTGAGTTGTGGCGTAGGTCTCAGATGAACCTCAGATGTCTTGTGGCTGTGGCTGTGGCTGTGGTGTAGGCAGGCTGCTACCCCTCCGATTCGACCCCTAGCCTGGGAATCTCCATATGCTGTGGATGCAGCCCTAAAAAAGAGACTACTACTACTAATAATAATTTGTGGAACAGTTCAGTTCAGTGTTAATTTTTAAAAAGTTAGAGGTCGGAAGGAATCCTTTTTTAAAAAGCATATATGAAGAAGCTGTATAGCCGGTAAGTGAATATAATGCACCAGAGTTTGCCGGCATTTTCTAATACAATAAATGTAAGTAATATGTGGAGATTTCAGAGGAAGGCATATATATCATCATAAGTAAGGTTAGAATACAGATTAGGAACAATTTAGCCAGTTAAAAAAGCTAATGGAAAGGTCATGGTACTCGTGAACCATGAAGATTTCAATTTTCCTGACATTTCCTCTAGAGACCTGAAGTTCACAATCTCTAAAGGAGCTTATAGGTTCTATCTCAAAGATGTAGAAAGACATTCTTTTTTTTTTTCGCAGTCAATGACCCAGTAATAAGACAAGTGACCGGAGAAGCAGCAGTCCTAAGAAATAGAGCAAACACAATAAAATTCCTTGCTGCTGCTTAATTTGGAAGGTCTATCGATTTCATCAGATCTAGAGAGTTTGAAAGCTATAACCTCAGTAAAAACATTGGAGCCTGAAGGAAGTATACTGAATGTCAGAATATTAGATTAAGTGGCTATATTGAATAATAGAAAGCTGACTAAATTTTCAATCTGAAGTTACAGAAGGCAAATTCCAGTTATATTTTTATCCATTGAGTGAATTCTTTAATTTCTCTTGAGTTTCAGTTTTCATATTCATTAAACTGAAATAACTATACATCCATTTCAGGGTTCTTGAGACACTAAAGTGATGGCATATATGAAGATTCTTGGTGACTAGTTAATTCATAATTTTATTTTGGAAAAGTATAGCCCCAAATAGATTGTTTGATATTTTACATGATTTGGATAAATCATTCAAAATGGAATGTATAATTAGAAATAAAATAAATATGTCACTTCCATGCTTACCTGTGAAAAGTGAAGACAAGAACAGATATTTTTTAATACAAGAAAAATCACTTAATCTCGAATATTTGAAACAAAAGCACTCTTGTTCAATGAAATAATATCTTCAATGTACTCATATTTATTAAAGTTAGACTTGGTAAATGAACACAAAATTGTTTGTTATATTTTGTAAAATAATGTCTTCAGTTTGCATTCAATATGTCCTATCAATCTATTGAGAACACTAAAGATGCTGAAGTGAAGAGAAGGGAGTAGCTTTGCAATCAGTCTTCATATTTCTACAAGAAAGGAAGAATTATTAGCCTTAAACATTAAATTATATTTTCATTGAATTATTTCAAAAGATGGGGATTTTCCCTTGCACATGAGAACATATGGGAGTGCCATATCCAGGCCCAAAACATGCCATTTTGGGCACTTGTCTTTGGAATCGTCTGCTCCTCCTGCTTCCAATCATAATTATTGTCCTTATTTCATGTTCATCTCCCAGATAATAAACAATTGAAAATAGGTATTTGGCTCATATGGAGAAAAGGAAAAAATAATTTCCATTCTTGGTAGGTTCTTTTATTATCTTTTTTTTTTCTTTTTTGGCTGTACCCACAGTATATGGAAGTTCCTGGGCCAGCAATCAAATCCCAGCCACAGCTGCAACCTATGCCGTAGCTGCAGCAGTGCTGGATCCTTAACCTGCTGAGCCACAATGGAAAATCCCCATTATGTTTTAATTATCTCAAACATTTACTGCAGTAGGTAAACTCTGCCATAATTTCTGGTTATGTTTTGTATTATTGTTTCAGTTGCTAAATATATATTTATTTCATCTACCATATTTTATGCATCTTTCTATTTGGCTTTATTTAAGAAAGCAGGAAAGATATAAATGCTCCACATGTAAATCAAATTCACATACAATGTAGTTAGCAAAATGGAAAACATGACTGTTTGGAAACTGAAAATGCTATACAGATACTCCTAAGAATATCAGATTAGAGTTAGGAAAATGGTGAAAGGCTAATAAGTCTCTAAATGCAGGGTTGCATTTGGCCTGTGTGTTTGCAGAAGTGACACATAGGTAGCATGCTTCTGCCTTTTAGTGCCAAAGAAGCTCAGAAAAAGGGGATGCTAGACATTTGCAAGAGCTCATCTATGCTGTTTGCAGAAATTCCATCCTGGACTCTTAGACATCATTTATCTTAAACATCTGATGGGAAATTCTCTTGGAGAAAGTTGAACCAAACAACCACTATAGATTTCTTAGAGTCCTTTCATCAGGGATTCTGATACAAGTAATAAAGGCTGCAAAACTGAATGCCAGGTAATCTACTCTAGGAGGTAAAATGTAAAATATTAAAAACCGTTTGGACTGTTTCTAGGTCTTTCTTTAATGTGAACATGACAGATACATCACTGTGAGCACTGTCATGGACATACTAGCTTTAATAACCTTTTGATATTGTGTTTACTCACTCCTTATAGTATTGTATTCACCGATTTTAAAGTACACCACATGAAGATACTCTGCTGTTTTAACTATAGAAAGGGGGAAACTATGTTGTTCAACCAAGCAGGCAAATAAAACACAAATGTTTAAAACATTTATCACAAGGGTATCTTTAACATTTAGAATACCACTCTGCCATCTAGAGGAAAACGGAGAGTCTGACACCTAATTAGGGAAACTTTAAACAAATTCTTTTTTATCAAATATAGTTATATGTGATGCATATAACTAATATATTATTATTAACATAATATATTAGTTTCAGGTATACAAAATAATGATTTAATATTTGTATGGATTGGAAAATGATTACCACAGTAAGTGAATTTACCATTTGTCACCATATAAAGTTACAATATTTTCTTGTAACAAGGAGTTTTAAGATGAATTTTCTGTATGGCAGAACTTGACAGAACCTTGTAAATCCACTATAATATAAAAAATAAAAATCTTAAAAAATAAAACTGTGCTATGCTGAATGACTTAAAAGATTTATTTTCTTAGCAACTTTCAAAATTTCTATGTAATATCAACCTTTTGAAATTACTATGCAGCATCATGGACCATAGCCCCATGCAATACATTGCGTATCCATGAGTTATTTCTTTTATAATAGGAAGTTTGTACCTCTTAATCCTCTTCTTCCATTTCACCTGACCCCCAATTTCCCTCCCCTCTGGCAGCCACTAGTCTCTTCTCTGTATCTGAGTTTTATTTTGTTTTGCTTGTTGTTTATTTTTAGGTTCCACATCTAAGTGAAATCATAATGTATCTGTCTTTCTCTGTCTGACTTATTTCCCTTAGCATAATATCCTCAAGGTGCATCCATGTTGTTGCAAACGGTGAGATTTCATTATTGTTTTAAGGCTGAGCAGGATTCCATTGTTCATGTTCTTTATCCATTCATTCATCAATGGACATAAGTTGTTTGCATACCTTGGCTATTGTAAATGCAATGAACACAGGGTTCATATATGTTTTGGGGTTCGTGTTTTCATTTTTTGGATTCCCAGAAGTGGAATTATTGGGTCATGTGGCAATTTTATTTTTAATAATCTTTTGAGGAACCTCCATAGAGTTTTGTATGGTGTCTGTACCAATTTACATTTCCACCAATCCTGCACATTGCTTCCTTTTTCTCCACATTCGCTCCAACACTTGTTATATGCTGGGGTTTTTTTGTTTTTTGTTTTTTGTTTTGGTAACAGCCATTCTGACAGGTGTGAGGTAATATCCCATTGTGGTTTTGATTTCCATTTCCCTGATGGTTAGTGATGTTGGGCATCTTTTCATGTACCTGTTGGCTACCTGTATGTCTTCTTTAGAAAAATGTCTGTTTTTTCAGAACTTCTGCCCATTCTTTAATCAGATATTGAAGGCTTCTTGATATTGAGTTGTACCAGTTCTTCATATATCTTTTATATATAACCCTTCATTAGATAAATACCTTGCAAACATGTTCTTCTCAGTAGGTTTCCTTTTAATTGTATTTGTGAGTTTCTTTGCTGTGCAGCATCATTTTTGTTTGATATAATCTCCATTGTTTATTTTTGCTTTTGTTGCCCTTGCTTTGGAAGTCAGATAAGAATTCTTTATGCTTAGAATGGAAAATTACAGTAAATAAATAAAGTGACACAGCCAGTGAGATTTCCCACTCAGCTTGTTAATGTAGACAATAGCAGTAATAATGATAAAAATATAACTTTATAAAAATAAATGGATGGACACATACACACATGCCAAGGAGAGAAAAAGTAAAATGTTTTGTTCAGCCTTATTGAAATATAATTGACATAGAAACTTATGTGAGTCTAAAGGGTATAATGCAATGATTTTACAACTTTGCGTTGTACATTCTATGAGTTTTGGCCAATAAAGACATGAAGGCACTATCACAGTATCATACCCACCTATTCATTCTTCCTTCCTTCCCCACAAACCTTTGTCAGTAGCTGATATTTTGACTATTTTCAGAGATTTGCCTTTTTTAGAATGAAATATATTTGGATGTAGCCTTTTCAGATTAACGTATTTAGTATTCAGATAGCAATATTCATCTAAGTTGCCTTCACATCTTTTTGTGACTTGAGAGCTTGTTTATTTTTATTGCTGAATAATACTTCATTGCAGGGGTTATCACATTTTGTTTATCCATGCACATATTGACATGCACATATTGACATGTTGGTTGCTTCCAAGTTGTGGCAATTAAGAATAAATCTGCTATAAACATTAATAATGCACAGGGGTTTTTTTGAGAACATATTTTTGGCAAATAACTCATTTGGGTAAATAGCAAGGAGTGATTGCTGGATCTTATCATAAATCTAAGTTAGTTTTATAAGAAACCACTAAACTGTCTTCCAAGCAGCTGTACCATTTTTCATTTCCACCAGCAGTGATGAGAGTTACTTTTTGTCTTTCAAGCTATATTTGGGTTTCAAATATCTTTAATGATAAAATTGGAAGTCAATACAGCTGTAATTCTTTTCTGGAAGAAAAAAAAAAAACAGAACGCTAGGAATCTGTTTTAATGATGGCTCAGCTGCTTTAAAGTCACTTTAGGAGTTCCCGTTGTGGCTCAGTGGTTAAATACAAGTCCTGGACTTCCCGTCATGGCGCAGTGGTTAATGAATCCGACTAGGAACCATGAGGTTGCGGGTTTGGTCCCTGCCGTTGCTCAGTGGGTTAAGGATCCGGCGTTGCCTTGAGCTGTGGTCTAGGTTGCAGACACAGCTCACATCCTGTGTTGCTGTGGCTCTGGCGTAGGCCAGAGGCTACAGCTCCGATTCGACCCCTAGCCTGGGAACCTCCATATGCCGCGGGAGTGGCCCAAGAAATGGCAAAAAAAAAAAAAAAAAAAGAAAGAAAAAAAAGAAAAAAATACGAGTCCTATAATCATTTGAATAAACCTTTGAAACACCCTGAATTCATTAATATTCTAATAAATTAAATAGGGCTACCTTTGAATCCATCTTATGCATTTACTGACACATAAAATAAGTTGGAAAATGTTATTGCTTTTATTATTTCTCTGAATTCTCTGAAAGAGCCATTTAGAAACTATAGCCTTTCACACCAATATAATTAAGTGCTTACACCTTAAACAGTTTTCAAGTGGAATTTAGGTTAAACATGCCTGGATATATGCATTAAAAGATGATAAATCCAGTAAATTATGTTATTTACACATATTTTGTAGTTGGATATTCATGCTTGGAAACTCCCAGTTACATTTTAAAGAGAAAGTTACTCTTATTTATTATTGAAAAAAATAAACACATTAAAAATAAAATATGTATAACCAATGTTTCCTTTTTTCAACAGTCTTCAAAGAAAACAATGCCCAGTTCTTCCTATAGTAATAGAAGATATTAATGAAATGATGCTTTTGTTGTACTTATCTTTATATGTGCGATTTCAGTTTAGAAGAAGGAGAAATTGCCTCTTTGTTTTAGCTGCCCCTGAGCATATGGACGTTCTTGGGCCAGAGATCAAACCCACCCCACAGCAGTGACCAAATCCTCTGCAGTGACACCACCAGATCCTTAACCCACTGCTCCACCAGAGAACTCTAGTCCATTATTTTTTTCATATGACGACAACTTGCACTTTGGCAAACCTTTGGACCGAAATGCCTTTATACAGACATTTTTCATCATAACCCCCTCTCTCAAAGTTCTTGGAGTTTAAATCAATCATGTATTATGTTTTTATAATGTTACCTTTTAAGGCAAGATTGATGGGTGTGGATTTAGAGGACAGTATACCCTAAGACATCTAAAATATCTCCCAGATCCTTCATACTAATTGACATGTTACTAATGAGGACCTATTCTTTTGGCACTTGGAGTGAAAATTTTAAATATTTAAAACATCCAAAGTAGAGAAAATATTCAAATATTCAAAAGCTCAGAGGAGGCATCTCCATCAGTGGCTACCCTATAATGGGTGGTGCATATAGGAAGTAGGATACTCAGGAGAGAAGAGAGGCAAGCATTCACACTTCATAGAGTCAGGAGAGGCTGCCAGAGTTTCATTGCTTGTACTTTTCATATTTTTGGAGAGCCAGTGTTGTGTACATGCTTAGGAATCTACAAGTCAAACAAAATTCATACCTTTGCCTCCTAACATTGATAAGGCATTTCCTCCTTTGAATTATCATTCAGTCTCTACAATTTTAAGTGTCTTGGCTTTACTTTGAAGCAATTTTGTTGAAAGCAAACATCAGTTCTGTGGCACTACAGATGTGAGAAAACATGATGCATAATTATGATAACGGGGGGGGGGGTTAGACTACAATAGATCCAGATTTTATTTCAAGCTCCGTCTTTTGCAATGTGGGTCACCACACTGACTTTCATATTCTTGGGTTCCAAATATGCAGAAGGAGGGTAACAATTACTTGTAAAATTGTTTTGTAACTAATGGTTAGAGTTTATGTATACAGTATATTCTTTGTCATAATGAAAATATTCAATAACATTGAGAAGAAAGTACTTGTTTATTCATTATGCAGTGCTTATAATAGTTTTCCTCCTTACCTCAAGAGTATAGAAAAGATTTAATTAAACAAACAATAACAATGTTTGGTAAACTAAGATACTTTACAAATAGGGTGTGTTTGTGTGTGTGTGTGTGTGTGTTAAACTAATGCTGCTGTTCTTTTATTAACTTGGAGAATCAGACAATTATACTTATTTTGTTTGACCTATTTTATGAAATCCTGTAGCTACACCGCTTCTCTGAAGGACAGGGATATTCTCTACATGTATAGAAAAGCTATAGTAGAAAGTAATCATAACCTTGCACTTTGCTTCCGTCTCCTTATATAATGCTTCTGCTGTACTTGATCTTCTGGCTCAGTTAGTGCTGGCACACAGGTTTGAATTTTTCTTCTTAAATCCAAGTAAAGGTAGCTCTCACTGTATCTCTATTACAACACTTTAGCTATTATATTCAGTGTCTTTTAAAATTATTCACAGATTGATTATTAGTATTTTTTCTCTTATAAGTGTCAATGTTGCATTTTTAAATTTTTGGAAATATTTGGTCCATAAAATATTTAAGTAAACTTTTACATATTTATAACAGAATTACTCTTAAACTTATAGGCAAAGCATTGGGTTTTTTAAAAAAAATTACTTGACCATCTTCTCTGCATCAGGGTAAAAATACATAATTTTAAATGCTTAAACATCAATAATTCCAGGAAGATCATAATGCATTTAAAGATTTTTAACCAAAGGTCAAAAATAGAAAATATTGAATAAAAGGAAATCTTATATTATTTTTGTTTTGAATATAAAATAACATATTTTTTGTTTATTGAAAAAGAAATTAAAGTTTTGTGGTTAAAATTATAATACCTAATCTTGTAGACATTTGACAAGTATTGATGAAATTTCTTTTGAAAAAAAAATCAAGAATTCAGAAATTCCCAATAATCTAAGTTAATATTATTAAAACACTACTCTGTGGCATGGCTAAACAGTTTCATTGTTTCACAGCACTGTTATTTTCTTGAGAAAACTATGGCCTTAGTTACATTTGACTAAAATTTTCCAAAAAGGAGTAAAGTAATATCCTTCTAATGCTTCAACAGGTGTTTAGTCATTTACTTGCTGATTAATGGCTAACATTCAGTCTTAGAAATTGGATATGCCTTTAATCTGTGACCAGTAATGATTCACACGACAGTGCCCATCTCTAGATGAAACAGAATATTTGGCCATAGACACTTTGATATGACCATTTATCACTTTCATTAAAGGGTCACGATGTCAGCCCTGTCAAGTTATACAATTACAGCACTGCTTTTATTAGGAAATGTGTGCAGCTCATATTTTTCACGTCATTTATACCTACCCCCATGACACATTCAGGAGATGTTTGGTATCAACTTTTTTTTCCTGGTTCTCAGGCAGTTTATTTACTTTAAAGAATTTTTATTATAGTTGATTTACAATGTTCTGTCAATTTCTGCTGTACAGCAAAGTGACCCAGTTACATATATATATATATATATATATATTTTTTTTTTTTTTGCAGTATCCTCCACCATGTTCCATCACAAGGGGTTAGATGTAGTTCCCTGTGTACAGCAGGATCTCATTGCTTATCACCCCAAATGCAATAGTTTCCATTTACTAACCCCGAGCTTCCAGTCCGTCCCACTGGCCCCCTTCCTTCTTGGCAACCATAAGTCTGTTCTCCATGTCCATGAGCTTGTTTCTTTTCTGTGGATAGGTTGATTTTGTGCTGTATATTAGATTCCAGACACCATCAAACTTCTAGAAGAGAACACGTGCAAAAAAGTCTCTGACATCAACCAGACAAATGTTTTCTAAGGTCACTCTCCCAAAGCAATAGAAATAAAAATAAAAACAAACCAATGGGACCTAATCAAACTTAAAAGCTTTTGCATAGCAAAGGAAACCATTAAAAAAAAAAAAGAAAAAAAAAGAAGAAGAAGACAACCTACAGAATGGGAGAAAATAGTTTCAAATGATGCAACCAACAAGGGCCTAATCTCCAAAATATACAAACAACTCATACAACTCGACAGCACAAAAACAAACAACCCAATTGAAAAATGGCATTTCTCTTCATTGTAGGCAGTATGTACCATAGACTAGAAGGGGACAAAAGATCTTTTACATACAAAAATATTTTTCAGAATCCTAAAATAATTCTTCTTTCCAACCATGGAGTTTTTCTTTTTTTTTTTTTTGTCTTTTTGCTATTTCTTGGGCCACCCCTGCGGCATGTGGAGGTTTCCCAGGCTAGGGGTTGAATCGGAGCTGTAGCCACCGGCCTACGCCAGAGCCACAGCAACGCAGGATCCGAGCCGCGTCTGCCACCTACACCACAGCTCACAGCAACGCTGGATCGTTAACCCGCTGAGCAAGGGCAGGGACCGAACCCGCAACCTCATGGTTCCTAGTCGGATTCGTTAACCACTGCGCCACCACAGGAACTCCCCTCAACCATGGAGTTTTTCAATGTGCCTAGTAATTTTTCTGTATTCTTTCCTTTAATTTAATTTCTTGTTGGAAGTTCAAATGTATTCTATCAGAGACATTACAGACTCTTCAAATACATATATTACAGGCAAAGGGAGAAGGGAGACGTTTATGTTACTTTGATTTCATTTTGATAGTTTGCCATGGTATGGGCAGCTGCTAACCAGGCAGGGGGCCCATGCTTTGTCAAGCAGCTGCTCTTTTGTATAAACTCTGGTAACTGGAGATTCTGAGTGATATTTAGGTGACATCTGCTCCCCTTCAAAAGACCACATTTGCTAGCCCAACAGTATCTTCAGTTGCTGCCAGATAAGGAGCTTAGTAGGGCTCATGCCAAGTTAGAATTCTGCTGAGCTGAACTATCAGGCCGATCACTGTAGAGAAGGGAACTAGACACCACTCCTCAAGGATTTGTTTATGTCAAAGTTAGTTGGTACATGGCTCCCCTTTTCTAAGGGGCACAGTTGCCCTTTTATAAAACCAAGGATAACAATGCCCACATTTTACTCAGTCTGCACTTCTTGCCAGGTGATGGCTGGAAAAGAATTATGTACCCAGTACATCTCAGAGTAAGCACTTTCACCATTTTTTGAACAGCTTAGCTTGTTCCAGCCAACAACGCCATTCCTTCATCTTGTTTTTGGCTTTTGCCAGTCAAACCTTAGGGACTTTCTAAGGCTCTTTTTGATAACTCCATTTTCTTCTTTCAAAGAGGATCTCTCTTTGAAAACAAAACAAAACAAAACAAAACAAAGCAAAAACACATATGCTGCAGCTTGCAACACCACCAGATCCTTAACCCACTGAGCAAGGCCAGGGATTGAATCCTCATCCTCATGGATATTATTTGGGTTCTTAACCTGCTGAGCCACAATGGGAACTCTCAGTACTCTTTCACTTCTGATTTAGAGTTTTTATTATTTTCTATATTTATTTAAAATATCAGCATTATATTTTGTTTTATTTTTGCCTGCACCCCTGGCATGCAGAAGTTCTAGGGCCAAAGATCGAACCTGTGCCACAGCTGTGACAACTCTGGATCCTTAACCCACTGAGGCCACCAGGGAACTCGTAAAATATTAGTACTTTAATGCAGATGTGAATTTGAAATAACAAAAGTCCAGGAAAAATTACTTATTAACATCTTCCCAAATAAAATATACATTTTAATTTTTTCATACTGTCTTCCAAGCTATGTCTTTTAATAGCAAATTTTTTTACATATGTATAAAATGCTTAGATACAATATTTTATTTTACCCCAAATATACATAGGTACTTTGCTTCTTTTTCCCCCCCTTCCCTTACATCATCTCTCATTCCTGAGCATACCAACTACAGGTAGGCAGGATTAGTATTTTAGTGGGTGCTTATGCTCAGTTTACTCCATGCTCATATGTGTGTGTGAGTGTGTGTGTGTGTGCTCGTGCATACAAATATGTACTTTAAAACTTTAAAAATTGGTATTTCATTGATTGCCATTGTTATTTAAGTGCTTCTTTTATCAAAAAAATATATAGTACTATGAATTTTTCTCTCCAATCTACTTTTCTCAATATATTTTATTTTTATTTTTTTGTCCTTTTATGGCTACACCCACAGTATATGGAGGTTCCCAGACCAGGGGTCCAGTCAGAGCTGAAGCCACCAGCCTACGCCAGAGCCACAGCAATGCGGACTCTGAGCCACATCTGTGACCTACACCACAGCTCATGGCAATGCGGGGTCCTTAACCCTTTGAGCAAGGCCAGGGATCAAACCTGCGTCCTCATGGATACTAGTCAGGTTTTTTAACCTCTGAGCCATGATGGGAACTCTCTTACTTAATGATTTCTCATGTAAATTCACCCAGATCAAATGGCATAGATTGTTTTGCATAATATTCAATATTATGAATGAAACCTATTTTATTTACTCCATATTGGCATTCATATTTTTTCTGGTTTGTGCAGATATAAAAATATTGCAGGAAACTTCCATGTATACAGATATATTCATTAATTAATACATTCATATCAATGGATAAACTAAGAATGTGAGATTGATATTTCAAGGAGTTTTCTTGGTTTGAAATGAAAAATATACTTTCCAGATCAATTAATGTGATACACCACATTAACAAAATGAAAAGTAAAAATTATATGATCATCTCAGTAGATGCAGAAAAGCATGTGGACAAAATTCAACATTCATTTATGATAAAAGCTCTCAGTAAAGTGGATAGAGAGGGAGTGTACCACAATGCAATAAATACCAAATATGACAAGCCCACAACTAACTTCATACTCAAGAGTAAAAAGCCGAAAGCTTTTCTTCAAACATCAGAAACTAAACAAAGATGCACACTTTCTTCAGTGTAGTATTGAAAATCCTAGCCAGAGCAATTAGGCAACAAAAGGAAATAAAAGGCATCCAGTTTGGAAAGGAAGAGGTAAAACTGTTGCTATTTTCAGTTTACATATTGTATATAGAAAACTAAAGATTCCATCAAAAAGCTGTTAGAACTAGTAAACAATATCAGTAAAGTTGTAAGATACAAGGTCAATACACAAAAATCTGTTGAATTTATATAATAACTAATAACAGACTATCAGAGAAATTAAGAAAACAGTCCTATTTACAATTGGATCCAAAATAATAGAATACCTTGGGATAACTCGAAGGAGGTAAAAGACCTATATTTTGAAAACTACAAGACATTAATGAAAGAAATTGAAGAAGATAGATAAATTGAAAGACTGTGATCGTCGACTGGAAAATCAATATGGTTAAAATGTGCATGCTGTCCAAAGCAATCTACAGATCCAGTGCAGTCCCTATCGAAATTCCAAAGGCATTTTTCACAGAAACAGTAAAAATAATCCTAAAATTTTGTGAAACCACTGAAAAACATGAATAGTCAGAGTAATCTTGATAAAGTAGAACAAAGCTGGAGACATCATGCTCCCCAATTTCAAATTGTCTTAAAAAGTTATGTCTATCAAAATAGTATGATATGGCATAAAATCAGACACATAGATCAATGCAACAGAATAAACCCAGAAATAAAGTTATATGTATATGGTCACTTAATTTATGACAGAGGAGCCAAGAATATATAAGGGGGGAAATGACAGTCTTTTCAATAAATGATGTTGATAAAACTGGACAAGCACATGTAAAAGAATGAATTTAAACTATTCTCTTATACTATCCACAAAGTGGTATAAAGACTTGAACCATAAAATCCCTAGGTCGTGGCGATGAGTTTTTGAAAATGACACCACAGGTAAAAGCAACAACAGCAAAAGTAAGCAGGTGAGACTACATCACACTAAAAAGCTTCTGCACAGGAAAAAAAAAAAATATATATATATATGTATTTATTTATTTCAACAAAATGAAAGGGCAACCTACTGAATGAAAAGAGAATATTTGCAAATCATATATCTGACAAAGGGTTAATATCCAAAATATATAAAGAACTCACACAACTCATTAGCAAAAAAAAAAAAAAAAAATCTGATTGAAAAATGGACAGAAGATCTGAGTAGATATTTTCCCAAAGACATAGAGATGGTTAAGAGGTACATGAAAAGTGCTGAACTTCATTATATATCAGGGGAATGCAAATCAAAACCACAAGAGGTATAGAATGGTTTTAGAATGGCTATTATCAAGAAGATAAGAAATTATAAATGTTGGTAAAGATGTGTTCTTCCTTGGTTAAAGAAACTCATCTAATATAGTGGTTTCTAGAATGACTCATTTGCTGCCTTGGTTCACCTTGTGTGAACCAAGGTCATGAAAAATGAAAACATGCTGAACTGCCCTGATTAAATCACTAATATAAATAAATTTCCTATCCTTAAATCTCCAGTCCCTTAAATGGTTTAGCTCAAACCGTTATAGCTACAATAATTTTAAGGATATTAAAATCTCTACTGAGAGTTGATGTTCTTTTGAATATCTTAAAACATAACTTCTCATTTGGAAATCTGTTACCTAAAATACAATTTCAACTTCATCTACAGGAGTCATGAAAGTAAATTGATCCTTACTCTGTGTATTGGGGGATTGGGGGGAAGCAGCTTTTTGACCCTTAATGAAAACTCTAGGGAACTATTTTTTGCTACTCCATTATGAAAGGAGAAAAGGTTCACAAATACTAAATGATACCCTTGTCTGATATCTTATTTCAATATTCCAAGAAAAAGTTTTACCTTTTTAAGATTAATTAGAGGTGACAGTGCGATAAAAAGTAACATAGTTTAACTTTTTTGTTGATGTCTGGTAGTTCATCTCCTTTGGACATTACCTTTATCTAACCTAGACAATAAGTACATAAAACTTGGAACCTTTTTATTTTTAAGTGATAGAAAAACTTACTTAAACTGGCTTATGCAAGATGTAAACACATTATCATAAAATATCTAGATTGTACTAGTTTCAAGCACAGATGGACAGAAATATTGTCATTAGGAGTTTGCATGTGTGTGTGTGTACTTCATACATTTCTTCTGCTTTTAGTATATTCATAGAGTTGTGCAACCATCATCACTATATGATTTTAGAATATTTTGAATTTTTTAGAATATTTGATGAAATATTCTAAAATTATAGTTTTTTTCCTCCAAAAAGAAATCCCATATTTATTAGCAGTCACTCCCATGACCCTCTTCTCCAGTCCTGGCAGCCACAAACCTACTTTCCATCTCTATGGATTTGCTTATTCTGAAGTTTCATACAAATGAAGTCATGCAGTATGTGGTTGGTCTTTGGTGACTTGCTTCTCTCCCCTAGCATAGTGTTTTCCAGGTGCATCCATGAGGCATTATGTATCACTACTTCGTTGCTTTTTATCCAAATAATGTTCATAGAATATTCTAGTATACATCGATATACTACATGGTATTTATCCTTTAATCAGTTGATAGATTTTTTAGTTATTTTAACTTTTATGGTGTCCTTAAAGTGAGAATACTTTTAATCATGATGAAGGCCAATCACGGTTTTCTTTTCTTTTATTGCTTGTACTTGTGATATCATGTATAAGAAATAATTGTCTAACCCGAGGCCACAAGTTTTTACTCTTATGTTTTCTTCAAAATGTTTTAGAGTTTTAGTTCTCACATTTAGGTCGATGATCTGTTTTAAGTAAGTTTTTGTATGCGGTATGAGGTAGGGGTCTAACTTTATTCTTTTTTCATGTGGATATCTAGTTGACCCAGCTACATTATTGAAAAGACTATTCTTTCTCCTCTTGAATTGTCTTTAATGCCCTTATCAAAAATAAATCGACCTTAAATAAAGGTTTATTTTTATACTGTCATTTCTCTTCTATTGGTTTATATGTCTCTCCCACATCAGTACCATACCGTCTTGATTACTATCACTCTCTAAGAAGTTTGGAAATTGGGAAGAATGAGTCTGCCAGCTTTGTTCTAATTTTGAAGATGGTTTTGATATTATGGCTCCCTTGCATTCTCATTTGAAATTTAGCATTAGGTTGTAAAAATTTTTAAATGCCCAGGTTGTGAAACTTCTTTTCTGTTTCTGGATTTTTGAGAGTTGTTTTCATGAAAATCTATTAGCTTTTGTCAAATGCTTTTCCTGCAAAGATTGTTTAGCTTGTGAAACTCTAAACATTCCATCATATGGTTCTTATCTTTTACTCTATTAATAGTGTATTATAATAAATGATTTTTAGTTTTGAGCTAACCTTACATGCCAGGAATAAATCCCCTTTGGCCATACTGTAAAATCCTTCTCGTATGTTGCTTGATGTAGTTTGCTAGTATTTGATGATGATTTTTGCATCTATATTCATGAGTGATATTAGTCTATAGTTTTCTCTGCTGTGCTGTCAGATTTTGGTATCAGAGATATAGGGACATGAAAAATGAATCAGAAAGTGTTTACTATGTTTATATTTCTTGAAAGAGTTTATAGATGTTTGGTTTTAATTCATTGTTTGGTTTTCATTTTTGTATTTTTTTTTAATGTCTGGTAGTGTTCACCAGTGAAGTTATCTGGACCTGGGCTTTTATTTGAGGAAAGTTTTTTTTTTTTTTGTCTTTTGTCTTTTCAGGGCTGCACCTGCGGCATATGGAGGTTCCCAGGCTAGGGGTCTAATCTGAGCTACAGCTTCTGGCCTATGCCACAGCCACAGCAATGCCAGATCTGAGCCACATATGTGACCTACACCACAGCTCACGGCAACACTGGATCCTTAGCCCACTGAGAGAGTTCAAGGATTGAACCCTCAACCTCATGGTTCCTAGTCGGATTCGTTTCCACTACGCCATGACAGAAACTCCCCTGAGGAAAGTTTTTAATTACTATAATAATGTTATTATTTTTTCTTGCATTGATTTCAATGATTTGTGTTTTTTTAAGGAAGCAGTCTTGTCTAATTTGTTGGAGTTCACATTGTGGTTCAGCGGTAATGGACTAATATCCATGAGGATGTGGGTTTGATCCATGGCCCCACTCAGTGGGTTAAGGATCCGACATTGTTGTGAGCTGTGGTGTAGGTTGCAGATGCAACTCATGTAGCATTGCTGTGGCTGTGGCATAGGCTGGCAGCTGAAGCTCTGATTCAACCCTTAGCCTGGGAACTTCCATATGCCAGAGGTGCAGCCCTAAAAAAAAAAAAAAAAAGGAAATCAATTTGTTGACATACAGCTCATAATAGTTCCTCTCATTTTTATTTTTCCTTTTTGGTTTCCTTTCCTGTGCAAAAGCTTGTCAGTTTGATAAGTCCCATTAGTTTATTTTTGCTTTTATTTCTGTTGCTTTGGGAGACTGACCTGAGAAAACATTCATAAGGTTGATGTCAGAGAATGTTTGCCTATGTTCTCCTCAAGGAGTTTGATGGTGTCTTGTCTTATCTTTAAGTCTTTCAGCCATTTCGAGTTTATTTTCATGCATGGTGTGAGGGTGTGTGATGTTCTGCTTATCCATTCATGATTTTAGCAATTTCATTCTATCTTTTTTTTTTTCTTGGTAAGTCCAACTAATAGAATGTCAATATTATTGATTCTCCTATACGTGTAGATTGGTGTTTGACCAAACAAC
The DNA here is from genome assembly GCF_016906955.1 of Phacochoerus africanus. Lineage (NCBI taxonomy): Eukaryota > Metazoa > Chordata > Mammalia > Artiodactyla > Suidae > Phacochoerus > Phacochoerus africanus. Next base: position 52,493,385 of record NC_062556.1, on the reverse strand, counting down.
TGGGCACCGTAGCCTAGCCAAGCTGACCCGTAAAATTAACCATCAAAGAAGCTATCACACATATCAGACTAGAGGAGAGGGAGGTATGGCTTGGGGGTGGGGGTAGATAAGAGTGAACGTAATAAAAAAATGGCAAGTCTGGATGTATTTTAAGTATTGACCTGTGAGTATTTATGAATGATGTTGGTATAATGTACCACTTTTCTGTTCTCATCTCAGATAACATTTAACTCAGATGATGACTTCTTAACTCTAAACTGTTCTCCTTCTTACTGACATTGGATTCTCTGTGTTCCTTTCTGATCCACTCTCCTCTTCTTAGTCTCCTCTGATACTTTTTGCACTTCTTTCTGAGTTGTAAATGTCAAGAGTACCCTGAAGTTTATCCTTTTTTTTTTTTTTTTTTGCTTTTCAGAGCTGCACCCACAGCATATGGAAGTTCCCAGGATAGGGGTCCAATAGGAGCTGTAGCCTCTGGCCTACACCACACCACAGCAACGCGGGATCCGAGCCACGTCTTTGACCTACACCACAACTCATGGCAACGCAATGCCGGATCCTTAACCCACTGAGAGAGACCACAAATCAAACCTCTGCCTCCATGGATACTAGTCAGGTTCGTTACTGCTGAGGCACGAGGGGAACTTCCCTAAAGTTTATTCTTAAATCCCTAACTACCTCTCTACCCAAATTCCGTCTCTGTATCATAAGAATTTAGTGTCACATAACATCTGTACACAGATAGTTCACCTATTTCTGCAGTCAGTCATCACTCATAATTTAAGCTGCAGATGTATCTAGAACTTTCTTAAAAAGACTACATAAATAACTCTTCTATATCTCTACTTTACATATCCAAGGGAAAACTCTTGGTTTCCTCCTTTGGAAAACTGTAATCTTCTCAAGTTTGACATCCTAATAATTATGTAATACTTAGCAAGACATTAGACAAAAAGTTAGCAATTGTTCTTAATTTTTTTCTTTATCTCCACTTCCTTCACCAGTTGAATTCATTAGTAAGTTCTATCAGCTTAAGCTCAAAAAAAAAAAAAAGGTAAAATTCATCCACTTCTTTCCATTGCAAATACCATCCTGCTCCAGGTACCATCCTCTTCACTATCTTCTCTTAGAACAACTACCTCAGTGCCTCCTGGTAGGCATCCTGGTTCCCACTTCCATCATCCTTATCCACTCTTCATTCAGAGCTATTGTAATCTTCTGAAACATTTAAGATTACTTTGTAATTACTAGCCTGAAAGATTTCAAAGAAAAGCAACTTGAATTATTAATTTTTCTCTATCCAATCTTTCCAACTCTAATCAATCTCAACAAGAAAAATACCTAATAAAATACCTTTCCTATAATAAGCAACACAAATTTGACTATAATATACTATCAAGTAGATGCATTTTTATCCAAGAGTAGCACAAAGAAGTATTTGGAAAGTCATTTCCTATTATGATATTATAGCAAATATAGCATGTAATGTTATTACCTTTTGATTAAAGGCAGCAGTGTTTGAACATTAGAAATCATAATTCAATTGAAATTTTCCTGTTTCAGTAAATACTTATCCATGTGTTTCATAGAATGTTACAGCATGATTTTGGCAAAAATCTCTTGGAAGTATCTCAGAGATCTTTTTTTTACAAAGATGAAACGCATATATCATTGTTCTTATTTTAACAGTAAATTTTATTAGAGTTAGAATTTTTATCATAGTCTATGAAAATGTTTTTTTAACTTTCCCAAAATGTCAGAGTGTTCCATTAAATTTAACCAATAATGTATGAACTGTGATAGCTATATAGAACTACCTCTTGGGCTAATAAGGGCCATTTCTTTGTCCTTTTTATATGCTAAAGTATTTTCACATATAGATCAAGACTTTATCAAGGTCCTTTGCTTTATTTACAACTCTAGCTGAAAGTGACTTAGAGAGCAACTTTCTTGACTCATATCTTCACCCTTAAAAAAGCTGTCTCAAATCCTTCAATAATATTCCTTTTACCTGAAGTCGTAAAGCATAGACAAGGCATATGATAAACCTCCTTACAATACATGGCAAGATAATTCATTCTTGTGGGATCAAACTTTATAGAAAACTCACTGCTTATCCATTCCAAAGACAATAGTGTGACTGGGTCACCTTGCTGTATAGTAGAAAATTGACAGAAAAGTGTAAACCAGCTATAATGGGAAAAATAAAAATAATTATTAAAAAAAAAAGAAATGTAGAGAAACTTTTCTCGGCCCATAAAAAAAAACTTTACAGAAAACTATGAAATATCCCGCAGGAAGGAAGAATTCTATATTTCACAGATTACACTAAACTCAAAAGCATATATAAATTATTCTTACAGGCAATGATAACCAAAGGTAAGTTATTTGCATAACTCCCTATTCTTCTTTATTAGATTAAAAATAATTATGTGTGGATATGACTGTTTAAACATGACATTAGAAAAATAAATATATTTTTAAAAAATTTGCTTAGATTTATATGCATATTTTTTATCAGTACTTGCATTTCAGTAAAATACTTTCATATATTTTTAAAAATTATTTATAGTTCATTACTAAATCAGTCGTAAATTCACTTCACTTTTTTTTTTTTTTCGATAGGAAAGTAGGATTTATTTACTGGTGGGCGTTAAGGAGGAAACAATGCCACCAAGTCTCTCATGAGTGCAGAACCTTCCATTTGTCCAGGGGGCTGCGATTAGGGAGGTATTTGACCCCAAAGCCATCCAGGAGAAGCTGCTTTTCTGCCACCATGTTTTCAAATTCATCTGCATTGAACGTATTAGTAAATCCTCAGTTCTTGGAGGTGTGGATCTTCTGGTGGCCAGGGGACTTGAACTTGGCCCTGTGTAGGGCCCCAATCACATGCTCCTTGTTCTGCAGCTTGGTGTGGATGGGCTTTATGACTTAGCCAGTGTGGACCCTGGCCACCATGCTCTGGGGCTTTCCAAAGGCACTGCACATACCTGTATAGAGCCTAGATTGGGGACAGCATGCCCGTCATGAATGTCCACTGGAAAGGGCTTCTCCAAGGTCCCTTAAGGCAACCTATACAGGCAGTAGGCTGTCTGCACTAGCAAGGAGTCTGCTGTTTGCAGCATTGCACTTGGGGCCTCTCATGGGGGAAAGAGCATGGTCAGCTTAACGGGCTGCAGATACTTCATTGTTGTTAGATGCTTTGCATGCAGCTCAGCTTGATCTTTGATATCTCTAGTGAAGGGTTGTTAGGCTTAGGCTTCCCTAATAAAAGTGTCCTCCTGTACAAGTATTGATAACGACTAGTCAAGGGAGGCAATGATAATTAAGGAACATGTATTCAAGGGGCTTAGAGGAGTTCGATCTGGATGAAAATGTGAAGTCTTTGATCTTTGCTTAGACCTCCATGATTGTCCATTTTCTTTGGAAACGGCTGATCCTAGTTCACCTCAGTACAGTTCTCATGTCTGCTACCAGCATTCTTCCAAGTGGTTCTCCACAGCATAAATGCTCCAGGGTAGTGAAGAACTAACTTCATCCAAAGAGGTCTGGCTTTACCTTTAGCTATACTGGGAGGGCATCCCTGAATTCCTAAAATATTCTGCCTGATTGAAAAAGTGTCTCTGCCCTGAGTCTTTTTAGCTACTGGATAGTCTTACGTGATACATGATGGGGCTTTGGAACATGCCATATTAGCCCCAACTTCCAGAAACTTACGCCGTTAGCTCAAACCTCCAAGAAGAGAAGAGATAGAGGCTAAAGGTCAGCCACATGGAGGGCAGCGCATAATTGAACCCCAGTAAAAATTCTGGACACCAGTTTTTCTGACTGGCAGTCCTCTGCATAGAGTCACACATCAATGTGTGACGAGGATAAGATGTTTCTGGAGACAACCAAAGCTTTTTATTTTTTTTTGCTTCTTAGGGCCACACCTGTAGCATACGGAGGTTCCCAGGCTAAGGGTCTAATCGGAGCTACAGTTGCTGGCCGATGCCACAGCCACAGCACCATGGGATCTGAGCCAAATCTGCGACCTACACCACAGCTCACAGCAATGCCGGATTCTTAACCCACTGGGCAAGGCCAGGGATCGAACCCACAACCTCATGGTTCCTGGTTGGGAAAGCTTTTCATTTGAGACCCTCTCAGACCTTACTTCATGCACCTCTCCCTTTGGCTGGTTCTGATTTGAATCTTTTGCTGTGAAACTATAATTGTAAGTAAATTGCTTTCCTGATTCTCTGAGTCTTTCTAGGACTTCATCAGATCTGAGGGGATCATGGAACCTCCAAATTTGTAACCAGCTGCTCAAAAGGGAGCTTAGCCTGAGAATTTTCAAACTTGTGACAGTTATCTGAAGTGAGGACAGTCTTGCACTTGGGCTCTCTGTGAAATCTGGCCTAATTTGCGGTAATTGGTGTCAGAAGTCATTAAACATATATCTCATAATCTATGCTCTTTCTCTGTGCAAAAATCATTGTTATTCTATTTCTGATTCACATAATTATTGAAAAAAACCTGTTCTAAGATATACTTTAGGATTTTCTTCCTCAAGAGGAATGACTCAATATGTTACTTCTTCAAAATAGTATATGTGCAGTTGAAATGCAAAACTTCACCACATTTATGAGAAGGAAAGCTAAATGGGACATTTCAGGATAAGACAGGAAACATTTTTGAAGAGGCCTGCTAATTTATTAAATGAAAGAAGCATTCACTGAGGACAAACCGTGTTGTGGAATCAGGGACCCAAAGACGAGTAAAGATTCAAAATTTGTACTTGAGACGCTCATAGTCCTCTAGAGTCATAAATCATATCACGTCAATAACCAGTGTATACACTTAGATAAATGTAATGTTATTTCCCAGGGGAGCAGTAAGAGACTTAGGATCTGACTGCTTTATGAGAAACATTTCAGTTACTGGTAGGCAGATGAAAGAATGAATGAATACAGACATATTTTAATGGCTAAAACCTGAATAGTGAAGGAGAAAAGTCAATCTTATGAACTCATTCTCAGCTTTTTTATAAATTACATGTTCTGTGGGTAATTTACAAACAAATTATTGGAGATGTCTGACATAGGTAGGCTCCTCTGAGAACACTGAACCCTGTATAAGCAACCTGGGGAACAATTTTCTAAGCTGCCCTTCGATCCGCCATCTTTCCTTTCATAGTTCTCCTCTTGTGGTTTTCCACCAATCTGCCAAATGAATCTGTAAGGTACCATTTTTCTTATTCAGTTCTCACACTTGAATAGTTTCTCTTTCCATGGGATGTCTTTTGAAGATTAAAAGCTTGGCAATGGTCTCATTTTAGTATGATTCTGAGATCCTTTATGCTTGTACATAGACTTCTGAGTATCTCTAACTGGTCATTGATGAATTGGTATTCAAGCTATTTTCAGTAATGTAGTGGACTGGGAAACAAAATCGATATTGCTTTACATACAAACTATTTTTAAGTAATTAAAATAATCTTTATAAAGGAATTGATTTTTTTTTTTTTTTGGCCGCACTTGCGGTATATGGAGGTTCCCAGGCTAGGGGTCAATTAGAGCTGTAGCTGCCAGCGTATGCCACAGTCACAGCAACACCAGACCCGAGCCACATCTGCAATCCATACCACAGCTCATGGCAATGCCGGATCCTTAACTCCCTGAGTGAGGTCAGGGATTGAACCTGCATTCTCATGGATGCTAGTCAGATTCATTTCTGCTGAGCCACAATGGCAACTGATGACCTGATAAAAAAGGAAAAGAATTATTAGGCTAGGGAACTAGCGAAATCTGGAATCCCCAAAAGGAAGTTGAGTATCATCACTTTTTAAGGAATATTTGCAAAAATAGGCAAAACTGAATTTCAAGTTTATCCAAATGAAAAAATCTTATTGTAATATGGTCTCATATAACTTGGAGATCTGAAAGATATCACAGTAGTAAGAATTAAATTTGAAATGGTCTCTGTACCCCAAGGATGCAAGGAAAAGCAATTTTTTCATACATATTTCAACGTGGAGACTTTACCTTCATTGTGGATCTTTGAGCAACTTGAGTAGAAAGATAATGCAAAAACTTTCTGGCTAATGCCAATTTATCATGGCAACTCATTTCTGACCCTGGCCTGAGTAATATCTTTTCTCCACTTTCAGTTAATTTTAGGGACCACTCTGTGAGGCCATAGTTATGAGTTGAGGGGAAAAAAGGCTACCTGTTCAATTTTTACCCATACCTTTTATGCATGCTTGGGCCTAATTCTGAATTAAGCATTTTTATTTTATAATGGATTGTTGTTAGACCTGCTGGAACTTATAATGTAATAAATCTAATTACAGTTGTTTTGTGAAGAAAAGTTCAAGTGGCATAGACTCTTGGCTATTACAGTGTCCTATGCACAGACGAAACGACTAGGGGCTGGTAGAATGACAGGAGCTGCTTTGCACACTGAGTTTCCTGTTATTAAAGGAATGACCTTGCTCCAAATCCCAAGGAGTCATCTCTGAAATTCACAGTTTTTAATTTGCCAAAGGATCCACACAGCACCCTCTCAGCCATAGACACCTCTACCACCATCGCAGGTGGTGGGTTGTGTGAGCACAGTAGCAGGTCTGCTTGCTCCTCAGCTTCAGCCTGTTTGCTCTGCCTCATTCTTGGCCCCTCTTGAAATCACTAGTTTTCTAAGACAGTAAGAGACTTAGAGCACTGTTCCCAAGTCTAATGCATGCTGTACCCAACATCCAGAGTGGCCCACAATGCACTCTGCTTCTTTCTTAGAGATAATAAGTGTGAACCATTAAACTTAGTGGCAAACCCCAGGCCACTGGATGCCTCAAATCTTCACTGGTGTGACGGACTCTGACTCTTCATTGGTTTTCGTCTCTTACACTCTAGGAAACATCTAAACAGAGATTCAAAGGGACCTTGTCACTTCTAGCCAAATCTAAATTCCAAATAATAAAATATCAAGGGGGTTCCATCATGTCTCAGTGGTGACGGACCCGACTAGTATGCATGAGGATGTGGGTTCGATCCCTGGCCCCATTTAGTGGGTTAAGGAACCAACGTTGCCACAAGCTGAGGTGTAGGTCACAGATGTGGCTCAGATCAGATCTGGGGTTGCTATGGCTCTGACGTAGGCCAGCAAATGCAGCTCCAGTTCAACCCCAAGCCTGAGAACTTCCATGTGCCACAAGTGCAGCCCCAAAAAGCCAAAAAAAAAAAAAAAATCAATACAGTGGACAGGTACAGTATGAAATATAAGACAATGGTGTATCTAGCAGACTAATTTACGACAAAGAGCAGGAGAATGAACATTGTCCTGGGGCAGCATAAGAATGTACACTACCCTGCAAGGTTGAGCTGGGTTTAATCATCCCTACTGATGGAGACTGAAGAGAATGCATGTGCTACATCAGTCACAGCACAGAAAATGAGAGCAGCTATGTGGATTTGCTCCAGTGAAGAGACAACATCCAACAAGTCAGGTTCAGTTTATGGCAATCCATTGTGGTCTGCCAAAATTCATCTTTTTTTTTTTTTTTTTTTTGGTGGGGAGGCCCTATGTATTCTTTAAATCTTTGGTAGTGATATTAACCTCTGCAGTTCTTCCCAGGATGTCATTCAAAAAATATGTGTTTACTATCCAGAGTGCTCTTTGGGCCCACCTAAAAATAGTAGGCTACTTTGCAACTCTGCAAGATTCTAGGCCTGATTATCTGTAGTCTTCTCTATGACTAGACAATATTAGAATTTGCTTAAAAGTGTAGACATGACTTCTCACAGTATTCATTGTGTTGTCTGTTGGCTTCTCTGACCTAACATTTCTTTTTGGAAAAATCTCAGTGTCGTTACAGAACCAACTCTTTCTACAATAATATAGAATGTTTAATAATAATGTTTGTCCTCATCTAAATCAAACTGAAGCAGCTGCTGCCCCTGTCAATACTTCAGCTTCTATCTGTACCCCTTCCCAATTAAACATAGGTTAAAACCTCAAAGATTTTACTGATATAACAGAGCTTATTGCCATTTTACCTATAATATTCAATGTTATCCATATCATCATTAGACCACTAAATTAGTCATTCAATTCCAAAGCTATATTCTGAGTGACTGTTACCTAGGGTGGATCAGTTTGCAACGGAAAGCAGATTCTATTCTTCCCTGTATCCCTTTAGCCAAAATTTACTCCTTGGGAGCATTAGCTGTTAATCAAAATTAATGCATAGATCCGTGGAATTTTATGGGACAGGAGGTTGAAGGCATAACATAGGTAAGGCAGAACATCATGGGGTTTGCAAACATAGGTGGAGGCCACATAGAGTTAAAAATATGCATCAGTTATTGAAGTAAAAAAAAAAAAATGCTAACAACTTCAGGATTAGAAGAAGTAGAGATTCAGAGGAGCCCATTAGATGTTTCTGAGACATATACAACTCCACATATTTTTAAATCTCAATGAGTCATAGTTAGGATAAATGAAAGCAACATGCATCTAGAAATATGATAGAAAAAAATGTAGGACACTGATACAAAGAGGAACATCTGAAAGGCAACCAATGACAAAACAACAGCAACAACTGAGTATCATCAAAGAAACAGCCATTAAATGGGCAATTAATTCTCATGGCAGCAGAAGATGCCAGATGACAATGGAATATCATGTTCAATATTTTTAGAGAAAATAGATTGCCTAAGTATAATTCTTGACAATCACTTGAAGATATTTTACTTGAAGATCCCAAGTAAAAGATCTTCAAGGATTGAAATGAAAGTAAAAAAAAAAAAAAAAAAGAAAAAGTAAGCTAAGTGTTGTTCACATCATAATATTCTAAAAAAATAAATTCTAAAGTACGATTTTCACATCACATACAGAGAGGAAGTGTTTTTTACAGGGAAGATTTGATCTATAATAGAGCCCTATTATATAAAAAACACACAAATGGTAGATATAGTCATAAATCAAAACAAATATTGACGGTAAAATAAAATTAGATATCATATATGAATTGAAAACAAAAAATAATTTAATACAAAGAAATAATAGCTTATGTCAGAAAAGGTTGAATAAATTTCACTTTTATAAAATCTTTGTATTATTTTGAAGATACTGATTCATTGTAAAACTTTTTACATAAATGTGTATTATAATTGCTGAGATAACCATTCAAGCTGAAAATTTTGTGCATTACTCTAAACTAGTAGGAGAAAAACATTGAGATGAATTTTTAAAAAAATAACTGAAAAGAAAGAATAAAGAGAGATTAAATAGATGAAAGAAGTAATAGATAAGAACTCAAATATGTCAAAACATTATAAAATTGTAAAACATGCCTGGCATTATTAGCAAACACATATTATTATATGACTTTTCTTTCCAGGCAGAGATTGGAAGCTACACAACTCCTCTTTGAGAAATGACTTTAAATTCCATTTATAAGTGTGTTGAAAACTCACTTGTCTTCCGGTGTTACTTAGTGAAATCAATTTGGTCAACAAATGCATTCACCAGTTTTAGCTTTTTGACAGACTTTTGGCTATTCCAAAGGAAAAAAAAAAAAGACATCAAAAGTAAATGTTTGCCAAACTTTGTGTACTCAAAAATATGCTATACCCTAAATTTAGTGTGGATATTAAGACAGGAGCATCATGCATTTAGATTCACAAGAACTGGAAGCTAAACACATATTCACTTCCAAAACCTAGAAAACAGACCACTCACTTTGGCAAAAAGATAATATACATACTACCTGAGGAAAGAGTAGTAAAACCTGACTGGACCATGTATCTTTTAAATGTTTATGCCCTTTGACTTAGCAATTCTTATAAATCAGGATTTCACCCTAAGATCATACCCAAAGTTGCAAAAAAACTTTTATGAAGAATAATTGATTGCAACATTCAATAAGCTTTTAAAGCTATCTAAACATTTTAAATATCTTAAATAAATTGTACTGCATGCATACCGTGGAAAACTGACTAATCATATCACATTTTAAAAATATTTAATGATTTAGATTATGCCCTGAGCTTTAATATATATAGGATTTTGGAATTATGTTAATTTCCTAATGTTTTGTATTTTTTTATTTCTACAAGGACCATATTAATTTTTTTTTTTAAATTTCAACAACACAATGTTCATCTGCCACTTTTGCCTAGCTTATAATCATGTAGAGGTTTATGGAGAAATCTTAATAGTATATGCTCATTAGTTAAAACACAGGAAAGTAAAACATTGTCAACCAAATATAGATGTACAAAAAACTGGCTTTCATTTAAAAATTAACATTCCTGGGAGTTCCCGTCATGGCTCAGCAGAAACGAATTGGACTTGCATCCATGAGGACGCAAGTTGGATCCCTGGCCTCACTCAGTGGGTTAAGGATATGGCGTTGCTATGAGCTGCGGTGTGCGTCGCAGAAGCGTCTGGTATCTGGAGTGCTGTGGTTGTGGCCAGCAGCTACAGCTCCATTTCGACCCCTAGCCTGGGAACCGCCATATGCTGCAGGTATGGCCCTAAAAAGACCAAAAAAAAAAAAAAAGAAAGAAAGAAATTAAAATAAAAATTAGCATTCCTAAGTATAGTTCTGTATGTATTGAATTTGGCGAGATATTTACAATTTAACGTAACTTCATTGTTTCAAATAAGTCATTAACATTATTGCAACATCTCTAAAATGATTAATATCAAACAAAATTAATATAAAAATTCACAAGTCAAGCATTTTTTGTCTGGCAAACAGCATATCAGTAAAGATTCACGGGAAGTTGAATGAGTAAGACAATCAGAGATGTGAATTATGCAACAACTGTGTAGTCAGGGCTCTTGAGTCACTGCAGTCCTAATAAACCACAGTTCTCTTTCCTGACCCTAGAGGCAGTACCTAAAATCCTTTTCAAAACAAGTTTCCAGGGAGAAATTAGAGATAAATATGTTAGCTAATGAAAGTTACGCTCTTAGCTTCCCTTGGGTTGAATGCTAGTAGCCTTTTCCTTCTCAAAGTTGAAATTTGGCAAATAAACTAACCAGAATCCATGAACTGGATGTTGTTGATAAGCTGTTGGGAAACCCAGTTTTCTTCTAAAATTTGGGAGAACCATGAGCAAATCTCTAGTTGAGACAATTTAAAGTTATTGTTAGAAAGTATTAGAATACAGTTTTTTTGGTTTTTGTTTTTTCAGAGGACCTAGAATCAACTAAGTAATTTTTTGAAAGAAGAATAAAGTTTAGGACCCATGTTACCTGACTTCATAACTTACTGTAACATTAGAGCAATCAATGTTGACATGACACAAGATATAAATTAAATAGAATACAATTAAAAGTAAAAAAATAATACACATTTTATGGCCAATTGATTTATGATGAAACAATCAAGGTAATTCAGTGGGGAAAGGATAATTTTGTCAACAGTTGGTTCCAGGACAACTAGATCTCCTTAAGGAAATAAATGAACCTAGAGTCTTACCCCATGGTGTCACAAGAATTAGTTTGAAGTACATCATAGTCTTAATTAGAAATGACACAAATATAAGAGTTCTGCAAGAAAATACAGGAGAAAATCCTTATGTCAGTGGATTAGGCAAATATTTCTTGGGACAAGAAAAGTCTCTTATAATAAAAAACTAAGTTGAAATTCACCAAAATTCTTTTATCCACTGAAAGTCACTATAAATAAAATGAAAAGGAAGCAACAAAAGAAGATAAAATACTTGCAAAATATATATCAAACAAATGTTTCCAGACTATATAAAGGGATATTGCAAATCAATAATAAAATGTAATTTTAAAATAGCACAGATACACTTCACTAATGGAGATGTTTTTGTAGTCAGTAAGCACATTAATAGATGTCAAACATTATGAGTCTTTAGGAAAATGCTGATTAAAACCAGAGGTCTGCATACCTATAACACTGAGTATTGGCATGCATTTACAGGAACTGGACTCTCGTGTACGACTACTGGAAACGTAGAAGACTACAGCTACTTTGGAAAAAACATTTGGTAGCTTCTTAAAAAGTTAAGCGTTTACTTACTATACAACCAGCAGTTTCGCTCCTGTGCAGCTACCTGAATGAAATGTAAATATATGTCCATGCAGAGACTGGTACTCTGCTCATAGCAGCATTATCCATAATTGCCAAAATATAAAAACAGCCTAAATGTCCACTAAGTGGCGAATAGATAAACAGACTGATACATAGCTATACAATGTAGTTCTATCAAGAAATTAAGACATCTACTAGTACAAGCAACAAAATGGATGGTTATCAAAAATATTAAACTATAGGAGTTCCTGCTGTGGCTCAGCAAGTAACGAACCCAATTAGCATCCATGAGGATGCAGGTTTGATCCCTGGCCTCATTCAGTGGGTTAAGGATCCGGTGTTGCCATGAGCTGTGGTGTAGGTCGCAGACACGGTTCAGATCCCACATTGCCGTGGCTGTGGTGTAGGCTGGCAGCTGCAGCTCCGATTAGACCCCTACCCTGGGAACCTCCATATGCTGCAGTGTGGCCCTAAAAAAAATTAATCTATATAAAAAGCCCTGCACAAAAGTCTGTATATTCTGCTTGCTATGAAATCTAGTAAAGGTCAGACTACAGTGATATTAAACAAATTAGTATTTGTCTCGAGTCAAAGAGGATGAAGGGATTGACTATAGAGGGACATGAGGGAAATTTGGGGACAATAGAACTATTCTGAATCTTGATTGTGGTGGTAACATGACTACACACATCTGTCAAAACTTGCCAGATTGTATACTTATAAAGAGTAGTGTTATTGCATAGAAATTTAATTCAACAAAGATAGACATTTTGTAGCATCTTTATTCCTATTTATTAATGTAGCATTTTCCCTCTATAGATTTTATCATTTATGTTACTCTAAATATATTTACTTCCTCTGGCACTAAACTGAAGAGCAAGCAAATTAGGCTTGCTCCCAGTCTGTCTTCTGGGAGTTAAAGGTCTGGTGATGATGATGAAGTATGGGATTGCATAGTTCTCTGCAGAATACTAAAGGCACAAGAGGACAGAGTATAGGGTGGGAATCAGGCAGGGGGAGTACATTTATATATGGAGCCTATATTATACTAAGTAATGCATGAGACCTTTTCCTTGTCTTTCTTTACTGAGCAGATGGAGAAAGTATGGTGATGGGTGGAACTTCCCTAAGGAGATACACTCAGAGCCTTGAAATGTCAGTAGCAGACAAAAGAAGTGGGGATGGGTTGTGTTTTCAGAGACAATTCTAAATATATGAATACATTACATAGCCTGAGCTATTTGGAAAAAACAAAATAGTTTAGCTTGTTTAAAGCTTAAGACAATTATGTGAGGGCAAAATAGGGAGAATGATAATACTGATGGTTATAGAGGCCAGTTTAAGAAGGGCGTTCATGCATCTACTATAATCAACACTAATTTGGGAAGTTAAACTGTTTTAGGGGATGACATATTCTTACATAATGTATACGCAGCTAGGAGTATGGATGTGTTAAATGAAGGTGTGGGCTGATAGAAGATATATGGGATCTTGATAACATTACTAATAAGCAGAGACATTGTCAATAATCATTCATGGATAAGCCATGGACTCGAATTTTGGCATTGCTGCAGTCAAAAGAACTATGTCCCTTTGTGTAATGGCTGCATGGATACATTTACTAGCCTTTTTCCAGGCATAAATAATGGTTTTCAATTATTTAATGCATTTACTTCTATAACATTTATTTATTTCACAAATACCAGCGAATGATGAGTAACTAATGAATGACCACGTCCCAGCATTTAACTTTACAGAAATATTTTTTATTTATTTATTTTTTGTCTTTTGCTATTTCTTGGGCTGCTCCCGCGGCACATGGAGGTTTCCAGACTAGGGGTCAAATCGGAGCTGTAGACACCGGCCTATGCCAGAGCCACAGCAACTCGGGATCCGAGCCGCGTCTGCAACCTACACCACAGCTCACGGCAACGCCGGATCATTAACCCACTGAGCAAGCGCAGGGACCGAACCCGCAACCTCATGGTTCCTGGTCGGATTCGTTAACCACTGCGCCACGACGGGAACTCCCTACAGAAATATTTTAATTGTAATTGTTAAGTGTAAATATTGTACCATTATGATTTAGTAGCATTTTTAAAAAATTCTTAGACATAAATTTTCCTATCCATGTTAAAACATATTTTTTACTTCTTTGCACCCTGACTTGTTAAGTATTATTGGCAGTTTATACTCTAATTTAAACTTTGGCTTATAATGTTTGCGTCTTAAAGCAGCTTTATAATAAAAGACTAAAATGACTAGACGAAGTCTACTTTATCCATAGTGTGGTTCCCAGCCAACTCTTTCAGTGATACATTTTTTAATTAATAACGTTACTAAATTTATAATAAAAAAAGAAGTCTTTTCCCCACATCTAAAGAGGAAAAATGTTTAGCTCCATTATTTTTAAAGCAAATATATACTACTGATTAAACCACTCAAAAATAACTGCATTTACTCTTCCAAATTTGGACATTATTATTCTAAACAAGTACTTATAATTAGATCAGATTTAAAAAAAAAAAAAAGAAAAAAAGCCTTGCCCCAATTGACATGTATTTGACCGTATCATTTAAGAACTTCTGCCCTGGAAGGAAAGGAGTCACCTGCCACAAGCAAAGAAAAGAGAATGAAACATCTGCGAGGTGAGGCTTTCCTTCACTTTAAGCAAATGGACTAATTTTATCGACCACATTTTTAAAACGTCTCTCCTAGGATTTATCTTCAAAGTCACCTTAGGGATTTATTTTAAAAGTCAATATTAAGGAAATTTTCATTTAACATTTTTAATTTACCAGACAAGAAAATTTTACAAATGAGATTAACCCTTGCCTAACACATTCATCCCCACATTGAGAGAGAGAGAAATAAAGAACCATAATGGGGCATCTTAGGAAAATGGATATTTAATAAACATATCTGTAGCACGTCAAAGTGATTGGCACATGAAAGACATCCAGTGCCTGTTGGGTCAGTGAACAAATGCAGCTGATGACTGTGAATTCTCACATTCCTAGTCCCCTTTCAGGGACCACATAATTAGCCCCTAGCGTAGTAATACTCTGTCTTTATCGAGTTTTTACCCTTTGTTAAGGCCTGTCTCTAAGCTTCCTTTACCCCAAATTACATTGGATTAATGTATGATTTTAAATGGAATTTGCAAACTCAGTTCTTATTTTTCCTTAACTTGATAAGATAATAAATCTACATTTTTTTAATAGACTGGAAAATTCTATAGTGATAAAATATATCAGAAAGTAAGATACAGTCTACTTACTGTTTTTTTTGTATTTTGAAAGTATTATCATTGGATTAACAAAAAAGTCTGCTTTATTTTTATTGTCAGTATATGGCTTGAGTTATTAAGCAGATTGACATTTTTATTACACAAATGAAAGTCTGAGGAATAAGTCATAGTTTTCTAGAACCAGATTATTCTAGAAAAAGGGTTGATGGATTCAAGACAACCAGTAATGAGTGCTATTTTTTGTTTGCTCATGTTTTAATGGGAACTGGAAGAGAATGCCTTCTCAGAAGGCTTGCAGATATTAAAAAGAGGTAGAAGATCAACAACTGTATTTGCCTGCCAGAACCTGTAATTGCACTGGCATTTGTTCTGTCCTTCTAACACTATATTTGCAAATTAAGCCATGTAAAAATTTAAGACAAAATAATAGTAAATACATCTTTCCCATTCATGGAAAGTGCTGTTTTCAAAATCCAGGCAAAATACTCCCAGGAAGAGTGTGATAATAACAATCAGGAGAATAAAAATTGTAATTCCTGGGCCATCTCATTACTAATTCAACATGTATGAACTATGAAGCAAATGTTAACCTTAAAAAGTCGGCATAAAGCATGTAAAGCCGAATAAACAAAATATTCCCAGTTTTATAACACCAGATTAGCCAAATAAAAATGTTATTTACTCTCATTTAGCAACACTCAGGCTAAAGCAAAGCCTAATTTTGAAATAATCTATTCAGTGATGACTACACACTAATTTTGCGAAATGAATCCATTATACATTTTATGAGCCTTTTTGTCTTACTTGAGATTTTTAAGGTCAAAACAATTTCTTGATGAGCGTTATGGACATGGTTGCCAATATTTCTGACATGTTTAACACTTTCTCCCCACGTACTCACAATGGATGAGAGTAACAACCAGTGCATCGTACTTTACGAGAATTTGTCTCCCAATGAGCAAACGTGAAATTATCAATTGTTGATGAAAAATGTATTGAGATTTTTGTAGTTCAATTAGGAATTGTAAGGTGTCCCAGTATTGGTATTCCCGCAGAATGTCATTGAAAAAAATATTTCATACATTACTTTTAATTTCATCGTTTTAGTAAAAAAAATAAGGCTCATAAACCTGTCAAATGAACATGTAAACTAATGACCTCGAGAAAGAGGAGTTCCCATCATGGCGCCGTGGAAACGAATCCGACTAGGAACCAGGAGGTTGCGGGTTTGGTCCCTGGCCTCGCTCAGCGGGTCAAGGATCCGGCGTTGCCATGAACTGTGGTGTAGGTCGCAGAGGCGGCTATGATTTGGCGTTACTGTGGCTATGGTGTAGGCCAGTAGCTCTGATTAGACCCCTAGCTTGGGAACTTCCATGCCGTGGGTGTGGCCCTAAAAAGACAACAACAACAACAAAAAAAAAGAGAGAGAAAAAGAAAATCCTGGGAGTTCCCGTCGTGGCGCAGTGGTTAACGAATCCGACTAGGAACCATGAGGTTGCGGGTTCGGTCCCTGCGTTTGCTCAGTGGGTTAACGATCTGGCGTTGCCGTGAGCTGTGGTGTAGGTTGCAGACGCGGCTCAGATCCTGCGTTGCTGTGGCTCTGGCATAGGCTGGTGGCTGCAGCTCCCATTGGACCCCTAGCCTGGAAACCTCCATGTGCCGCGGGAGCGGCCCAAGAAATAGCAAAAAGACAAAAAAAAAAATCCTGTTAAAAATAGCGTTTTACTACTACTTAGACATTTTTTTTCAAAATTACTCTTCTTTCTGGAGCCTTGATACTGATCTCATCTCAAAGTAGAATAAGAAAGCTTGAGAAATCAGTGATGTTTATATTTTAAGTAACTGTGAGTTTCAGAGATTATCACTGACATAAAGTGAGTCATTTGTTAATGTTAGCATAACTTGTGCTAATCATCCTATGCTCATATGCATTTATTTGGTTTAGAATTAACTGTGTTATCTATTTATCTGTCACCTTACTTTATATGTATTATCTAATTTTATTGACAATCACCATGAGGTGATTTTCTTTTCTTATTTTATGGATGCAGAAACTAGGATTTATATGGATTATTTCATTTTCCCTATTGAAAGCACTTATTTTTGTGCCAAATTCTTTTCTAACATGTTTTACACATGTTAACTCATATCGTGATCAAAGCAACCCTAGGGAGTAGACACACACATACACAGATGCACTCATACATGCTTGCGTACACACACACACACAGAAAAAAAAAAACACACACACAACTGATAGGAAAGAGTTACCTGACCAGGTACTACCTTGTCTTCTCTCTGAGACTAGTCCAATAATAATGTCTTATTTGTGTTTCAATGTGAGGCAGAAAATAGGTGCTAAAATTTTTTTTATTGAAAAGATGACAAATGATCAGAAGAATGAATGAATAAGTGAATATTACATCCTTCTATTTTTCTCCCTATATAGTATAACAGAATGTGTTTTAAAATATTAACGTGGGGAGTTCCCATCGTGGCTCAGGGGTTAACCAACCTAACTAGTATCCATGAGGATGCAGGTATGATCCCTGGCCTTACTCAGTGGGTTAAGGATCCAGCGTTGCCGTGAGCTGTGGTGTAGGTCACAGACGTGCCTCGGACCCGGTATTGCTGTGGCTCTGGCGTGGGCCAGCGGCTACAGCTCCAATTAGACCCCTAGCCTGGGAACCTCCATATGCCACGAGTGTGGCCCTAAAAAGACAAAAGATTAAAAAAAAAAAATTGGGAAAGTTGATTAGATATCTCCATTTATTTGAGACAGCCTTGTGTTTTACAATCAAATCTGAATGAAAGAATCTACAAATTATGATCAACATAATCACAGTTATTTTTACGTGTTAAATGACTGGAGAACATGGTCTTGGCTGGTTCAGCTTAGTTCTCCCTTGTTCCCCTGGCACCATCATTATAAATACAAGTTCAGGCAAGGTGTGTTTTCTGATATCAGCACCCCGAGCTCTGCTGTGAGAACCGTGGGTAGCTGTGAATTGCTGTAGTTTAAGATGAGGGCTTCCTCTTCTCTTGTGCTCCACTGCCAGAGGGACCTCGCGTTGTTTTGAGAGGGAGGAGGCGGTGCCTCTGGCCTGAGCAAGAGGAGGGGAGAGGATAAAGTGAGGACACCATCAGGTGGAAAAAGAGCATGGCCGTGAGCTGACCTAACAAAGACGATGGCTCATATTTATTTGTTTAGGATCCTTTACATGTGAGTCTGTGCTATTCATCACCATTGTAAGTTGAAGCATCCTTTAGTGGAACTCGAAACTGATGTGAAAGTAAAAAAAAAAAAAAAAAAAAAAAAGAATTCCAAATCTCTGCACTATAGAGAAAAAAAGAACTCAGGGGATGCCTTAGTTTGCTGGGGCTGCAGTAACAAAGCACCACACATTTGGTGGCTTCAATAACAGAGATGTATTTCTGCACAGTTGTGGAAGACTGTGATCAAGATATCAGCAGTTAGTCTGTCCCAGGCCAGCTCTCCTTGACGTGTATGGCCTCCTTCTCCCCATGTCTTCACATGGCTTTTCTACCACTTGTGTCTTAGTTGCTTCTTTTTTTAGGAGCAATAGTCATATCAGATTAGGGCCCACTTTCAAAGATTTCATTTAACCTTGACTACTTCTTTAAAGGTCCTCTTGCAAAGAGAATCACATTCTGAGGTACTGGGGGTGAGGGGTGTCAAGGGTTCAACATATGGATTAAGGGGGGGGATCATAATTCAGCCTGTAATAGGGGATCACATAAGGCTAAGGAATCAAGTAGCCAGTGATTTACATTTCACGTTCATTGTTTTAGGTAAAGAGGCATCTCAACCCCAGTGCTGTGAGGGTATAAGGGAGATAGTTTCCTAGTATCTCTTCCATAAATCCTTCTTGAGTAAACTGTGGAGAAATACAATTAAATTAGGTAGAGAATTGACAATACAGTGTCTTAATCTTCATTCAATAAAACACTACATAAAAATGCTGCCTGTATTTAGTGAATATTTTAAAATATTTTCCAAGAAGTAATTTGTGGAGTTCCTGTTGTGGCTCAGCAGCTTAAGAGCCCAGAACCCAGCTAGTCTCCATGAGGATATGAGTTCAATCCCTAGTATTGCTCAGTGAGTCAGGACCTGGCATTGCTGCAAGTTGAGGTGTAGGTCACAGAAGCTGCTCAGATCCAGTGTTGTGGCTGTGGTGTAGGCAGGCAGCTACAGCTCCCATTTGCCCCCTATCCTGGGAACTTTCATATGCCACAGGTGTGGTCCTAAAAAGAAAAAAAAAAAGTAATTTACATTTGATCCAATAAAGCTAAAATTATAATTCACAATTATAAAAGCAGTCACTTTGAGGGCAATGTAGTATACGGTCAATGGTTTTGTAATAAAAATATTTGTATCTATGTCATCTTTAACAGTGACATCTAAAATAGGTTTATAAATATGTAGCAATCCCATACTTGAGGCAGACCTTTCAGATACAGGGGCTGTGCTTGTTCATTAACAGAAGAGGCAATCAGCATAACTGAGTCTAAACTCTGATCCAACTCTTTTCTCTACTTAAAGTTTAGAAAAATGAATCAGAGATACGTTCACATGACCTGATCTCTTATACTAATAACCTGCTTACTTTATTTTTATTTTAATCTATGCACTCTGGAAAATAATTTTCAGTTAAGAACCTAGTAACCTTAAATTCAGATGAGATTTAAGTTGTTTATCTAATTGTTCATCTTTAATTAAAACACTAGAGGGCACTCTTTCCTTCTGTTAAAAAATATATTCTGCTTCTGAACTGTGCAGTAGAAATAGCATAAAGCATTGCCAGATAAAAGTAATATTCTTTTTGTTTTTAATATTTGTGGGCTTGATATAATGTTTATCTCATTTTAATTTCAGTCATTCCCAAAGTCACAGCATATTATGTTAAATAATAGCTTAATTGTAGATGAAGTGAATTCTAATATGCCCAGAAATGTCAGTGTCACAGAGGAAAGCTATCCTACTCAAGAGTCAGATGTTCCCCTAGTGCCGTGATGCTGAACAAAAATAAGACTGTGTTGGGTTTTTTTGTTTTTTGTTTTTTGTTTTTGTTTTTGGGTTTTTTTTTTTTTTTTTTTGAGTTCTCTTGTGGCTCAGCAGAGTAAGGATCTTCCATTGTCATTGTGAAGTTTTGATCCTTGACCCGGGAACTTCTGCATGCCATGAGCATGGCCAAAAAAAAAAAAAAAAAAAAGACTATTTGACAATGGTTATGGTGTCTATTAAGAATAATGCAGCCTAGGAGTTCCTGCTGTGGTGCAGTGGGATTGCTGGATAACAGGTTCAATCCCCAGACTGGCACAGTGAGTTAAGGATCTATCATTGCCACAGCTGAGACTTAGGTTATGACTGCAGCTCAGATCTGATGCCTGGCAGCCAAAAATGGGAAAAAGAAAAAAAAAAGAAAGAAAAATCCAGCCTAAGAGTTCCCATTGTTGCTCAGTGGGTTTAGAACCCAACATAGTCTCTGTGAGGATGTAGGTTAAGAATCTGGTGTTGCCACAAGCTGCGGCATAAGTCACAGATGTGGCTTGGATCTAGGATTGGTGTGGCTGTTGCGTAGGCCTGCAGTTCCAGCTCCAATTCTACCTCTAGCCCAGGAACTTCGATATGCCACAGATGCAGCTATAAAAAGGGAAGAAAAAAAAAAAAAAGGAAGAAAGAAAGAATAATCCAGCCTAAATGCCTGTGTTTGGATTTAAGGGTAATTTGTCTTGAATTTGTTTTCCTATTCTCTGTGCTCTCCAGTGAATAGCACACCATTAGTAGATTAACCCACTGTTTTAAACAGAAATGTAATGCAACTGGCTTAGAGGAAAGGACAGGGATTGAAGATGCGATGAGGCCCCAGCTCATAGTAATAACTGCCAACATTATGTAGCATTTATTTATGTCAAACACTCACCTAAGTGTTTTACTTATATTATTTCACTGACAACACATGTGATCTTTTGTGATCGTTATTACTATTTCTATTCTCATTTGACAAATAACAAGGATATAAACAGTAAAATAAAAATCCACTGAGGCAAATAAATGTTTAACACAAAGAATATTTGAAAGCTCAGATTTGCATTAAGCCTCGTAGTCGTGCTTACTTAACCACTGGGGAGCATTATTTGTACAATTTTTAGAGGAGGAAAAAGCAATCTAAAAATTTTGTAGTTTCAAATCTGTATGATATTACTTGGAAAATCTAAAAAAAGCCAAATGTATAAAAACAGAGTAGTATGGTGGTGGGTCACCAGGGTTGGGGTATAGAGGAAATAAGGAGAGATGTTTAAGGTACAAACTTGCGTCAATATTGGAGTAACTTCTGGAGGTCAAATGCACAGCGAAGTGATTATAGACAACATTACTATAAACTCAAAAATTGTTAAAAGTCTATATGTTCATTTTTCCCACCACAAATAATAAAGAATATTATGTTAATATATGTCAATGTTATATGCTAGTTATAAAACTAGAATATTTTACTAAAACAAAAAACTAACTTTTAGTCAATTTTATTCTGTCAACAATGCCAATAGCTTCATTTTCTAAAGTAAAATAAATTGGAGAAAAAAGAAAAATTTTGCAGTCTGTGATAATGAATAGCATAGGGGCTGTTTTTTAAGCATCTGGGTCAATAAAAGATGTAAATGTTAACTATTTTTACAGGCGAAATGGCATAGTGACTACTTTGAATTATTCCAGCACACAGAAAAAAAAGTGGATAAATAAAAAAGATTGGCAAATAGTGGTGAACTTGGTAATATATCTGAGGAGATTTCCAAGAAAGTGTTAAGATGTCATCTGACTTTTTTTTTTCTTTCTTATTGCCTATAGGAAAATAAGAGAGGTTA
Source organism: Phacochoerus africanus (assembly GCF_016906955.1). NCBI lineage: Eukaryota > Metazoa > Chordata > Mammalia > Artiodactyla > Suidae > Phacochoerus > Phacochoerus africanus. Next base: position 52,471,198 of record NC_062556.1, on the reverse strand, counting down.
GTAATTAATTGAGTGAAGAACTTAAACAAGAAAGGAGTCATGATCTGATAATTTTGAAAATTCTCAGTCTCTCCAGATGGCAAAAGACAGAAGAGATCTATTGTTAGAATAGTACACACTAGAAAAAAATCCCAAGCATGTGGCTGTAAAACCCTTTCCTAAAACCTCAGAAAAATGAAAAGGTCAGGCTATTCAGCCGTACAAAGAGAGGCCCCTTCCAGAGATTAAGGGTGTGCCTCAGAGATCCTCTTAAACCATAGGATCTTTAGGAGACTTCAGAAAGTGGGCCTTCAGCCATGTCAACAGAAAGTAGAGAAGTTATCCAAAAAAAGTCTGTGGAAAGAGTTTTTGTGGATGAGATGATCTACCTGAAACTCATGAGAAATACACAGGGATCTTAAGAAAATTACTTCCAGTAGAAACACCACTAGCCTGAGTTGAGTGGGACAGAGAGTACAAAATGAATGGACACTATTAGACCCCCAACTTTCTAGTGGCAAGAAACATGCTGGTAAAACTAACCAACTGCAAACACATGCTCCCTTTCATAAAAAAAGGAAAGATGACTCAGAAGGTGGAACCAACAACCCAGAATATAGTCAAGATCCCAGAAAGTGGAATTATATTACATTATCCACAAAACAAGAATCAGGAAGGGAAAGAAAGTTTCCATTACAAGGAAGTTATTCTTGGGCCTTAACTCTAACCAAGGAACTTGCAACATTAATTTGGCTAAATTTCAAAACTTCTCTGGAACAGTAACTCCTTTTTACCTTCCATTTTCCTTTCTTGAAGGGTGGTGTCAATAGCTGATAGTATGTTGGGTGTGTAGTAGGCAGTTAACTTGTCTCTTTAATTTCACAAATCCATGGACAGTCTGAGGAGCTAAAGAATTACATGCTGGATAATCACAGCACTTGGAACTTATTTATATGATGAGATTTTAGACTTAGCTGGTACTATATTTTTGGAACTGATGCTCTAATAACATGACTTTATTCAGATGCTTAGGATGAGATAAATGTATTTTGCATGGGGGAGGGACATGAATAATAGGAAACAAAGGGTCAAACTACAGAAAACAAATTCTAATGTGGCCCTACTAGATTCCTACCTCATGGCATTCACATCATTTCTTTCACTGATTGTTGGACCCTTGACTTTTTTCTAAATGAAAGAAAATGGGAGAAGTAATTCAATAACTCTCCTTCGATTATAGCACATCATGTAAAACTGAGTATTGCTAGCCACCTTCTCTCTTCACCCCTTGCGAAGAATGAATGACCAATCTCCCTGTATTGTGACAGGACCTGTAAAGAGGCCTTGTGGAAGGAACTGCAGGTGGCCTGTATAAATAAGAGGGGCCTATAGGTGAGAGCCAGAAATAAACTGAGTCCCTCAGTTTCACTCCTGCAAGGAAATGAATTCCATCAAAAGCCAGAGTGAGTTTGAAAGTAGATTCATCGCAAGTAAATTCTGATTTTCTCTGTGATGAGAACTGAGCCCTGGCAGACACTTCAGCACTGCCTTGCTAAGAACCAGGGTAGCGATGTCAGAACTCTTGACCCAAAGAAGCGGAGATACAATAACAGTATGTTTTTTTAAGCTGATAAATTTGTGGTGATATGCGATGCAGTAGTAGAAAATGAATGCATTTGAGTTTATTTTTTTCATATTTATGTATGTAATATCAATCTCTTGTGATGACTTTTTTTTTTCCCAGAAGCTGAAGTGGTACCACCTAGATATGCTTGTAGAATATTCAGTTACCATGATTTCATGTGATTCAATGAAAAGTTAAAGGTTTTTTTGGTTTCCTCATTTTCAGGTTTATTTGGGGTGTTGTTTTGTTTGATTATTTTTGGATTTATTTGAGTAGGGGTGGCTATTTAATTGCTTATTTTATTCACGCCATCTCTCCTAATATTAAGGCACTCTTTCAATCTATTAATCATCTTTCTATTCATTTCCTCTTAACTAAAGCCAATACTAAAGCCAATACTAGAACATATTCTTATTTCTTGGTTTTAGCATTCTAAAAATTAAGTAAATACATTAAATTGAAGCTGTATAAGTAAATCTATTTTGCAACTTTTTGTCACTTTATATTCAAAGGGAAAATATTATTACATAAAAAACAATGAAATTTAATTATAAAATATAAATAGTTAAGAAATTACAAAGGAGATTAAACTATATTAAGCTAAGAATAACTGTCAAATCTTCTATTTTCCTTCTCTTGGCTGTGATCAGACCTTTTAAATAATTTGCTCCAAAAGTCCTATACTGAATATTTTGGTTTCAAATATCTTTACTCAGATAAAGATCTATATGACTATCAATTTCCTTTTTGTCTAAATTAAGAACACATGTTTGTATTATTTTCCTTTAATTTTGGTCATTGCCTGTACATTAATTGATTTCAGCATATCTCTTACACAGTTTAGAAATAGAATGAATCATGGTGTAAGTACAAATCCTAATAAGACTGTTTAATAATAAAAAACAATAATTAAGAAATATTTTAAAAGGATGATTTGAGCAGAAAAAAACTAAACTTAAATTATAATCATACCCTATTACAAAAAAAAATCTATAGAAAAAAGAAAGTCCATGATAAATTGATAGTGCTTATCACAGGTTGATGGTACATAGCATACTTTCATTATTTTTTATAATGTTACTTATTTTCCTTAGTTTTCCCAATAAATGTTTGTACCTATAAACATAAATATTTTAGAATAATATAGACTTCAATTTTTGTATGAGTACACATAGAGTTCATAACTTTCCAAATGCCAATTATTCAATAAAAAGAGCCAAGGATTTCTGAAAAAAAAAGGCTCATTTTTTGATTTGGGCAGAAAAAAATAAAATATGAGCCTTAAATATCTTACAGTTCCAGAAGGTAAGAAAGTTCAAGGCAGGAGGCAAGGCGGCATGGCTTCATTTCCAAAGGACAAAGAACTAGCCTGAAAAAGCTCCCAATAATCAAAGCTAGAACAATTTGAACAGCACTGTAAATAGTGAAAGTATTATATTGCAATCTAAAGAAGACAATGAAAAAAAATTGAGGCTATACAATATAAATAAATGATTGAACACTGAAAAATGGGGAGAATGGACACACTTCCTCACAGACGTCCAAATAATATATGTAGGGGAAATGAGGACAATAGAAGGTAACCATTAAAATACTACAGTAACGTTTGCCACAGGCAAGAATCACAATGGATGCTAAAATCAGTAGGGGAAGCATTAAGGCGAATTGAAATATCTGCATAAAATCAAGGCATTTCCCCTGAAACCTTTATTAAATACTTTTGTGGTTTTAACATATGTCTACAAATCACTCCTCTCACCAAGAGTGGGAGCCTAATTCTTCTCTTCTCTGGTGTGGGCTGGACTTAACTGTCTTGCTTCTAACAGCAACAACAGCAAAAAACAAATGTGGAAAAAGAATAAGTAAATTCACAGCGGACAAACCTACAGACTCCACCATAATCCAGACACCAAGGTGATAAATCATGTTGGTATCATACATACCCTCATATAGTGTGATGAAAAGAAGACTTCAGTGTTTTGTTATTCATCCCCCCAAATACATGTCTAGTGATCTTTTTAGGAGACAATACTCAGCAAACACAGACTGAGGGAAATGCTGCAGTATATTTGGCCAGTATTTTGCGAAAGTGACAAGACCATAAAACATAGGCAGAGACTGAGAAATTTTCAGTCTCTGGAGGGTGTGAACTAGACTTGACATAAAAACTCAGCGTGGGGTTCCTTTTCCAGGATACACTACAAGGTCATTAGTGGAAAAGCCGGTATGTTGGTTTCCAGTGGCTGCTGTAACAAAGTACCACGAACAATACAAATACATCCTTTTACTGTTAAGAGGTTCAGTACTCGGAAATGAGTCTTCTAGGCTCAAACCAAGAGATTGTCAAAGTTGCATTTCTTCTGGAGCCTCTAAGGGAATTGATTGATACTTGAAATTTGAAAGTATTGGTGACACTTTCAAATACAAATTCAAATATAATTTGAAATATAAAGTCAAATACAATTTGAAAGTATTGGTGATATTTGGACACCAATTTTATTTTATGTATATTTTCTATCATGAAAGGTACTGCTGTGTGGATCAACTGCTAAGTATCAGACTGAAATATTGTTCTTGGTGATGGTTTACTGAGGAGGATAAAACTTGGACCTGCTTTCCAAGGAGTTCTCTTATACACTGTTGTCCAGCAAAAGTAGACAGCAGGATCATTGTATCATTATTGTCCCTCTCTGGGATATCCTGGAGCAAGATCTGCATTGACTCAGGGAATATTGCTATCAGTTTGGATGAATGATTGGGACATAAAAGAGCACAATTTGAAAGCCGGTCACAAGGGCATCTGGTGAAGAGGACCTCACTGAATGGGCACGGAGAGGACAGTTGTTTCCCATGTCAATGCAGCTTATAAAGAGAAAGCTTTGAAAAATCAAGTGGGTAAAATGGCATGTGGATCAACCTTTTTCCCCAGCCACCCAGTGATTGCTCAGTTACCTCAAGTACACAGTGGCCATGGTTGCAAAATGGTCGGTATGCATGATTTCAGTTACATCAGCTGCCCCTCACCAAGGATGGCCTGGGTATTACTACTGATAACGGCCTAATCTACTACCAGCGGAGACCAATATGGGCCTGTGAATATGGCCCCATTTACTCTGTGAACCAGCTGGGACCAGTTGTTAGCAGTGAATTCTTTCATTGTGGAAAAGGCAAAGATTTTTCTTCACTGGAGTAGACACAATTCTGCAAATGGATTCTTGCATACAAGAATCAGCTACAGTGCCGTTGGCAAGATGATACCCTGAAAGGATTGGGTTCCATCTTACAGGATGCAGTAAGTGCTTTGTATCAGCAGCCCAATGTACGGAAATGTCATTCCCCAAATTCAGAATGCGTAGAAATACTTTAGTCTGGAAATGGCTGGGCCTCCTCTTTTGCACGACTATAGCTACTTACTCCCTTGTAGAAATTTTGCTTCCTTTCCCTGCAACTTTACATCACACTGGGTAAAAATTTTTGTTCCCAGTGGCAGCATACTTTTATCTGGGGGCATGAACACCAGTCAGCTGCCTCTCCCTGTGTGAGCCCCAGACCCATGAGTCCATTTTGCAAACTCAGAGACACCAACATCAACCAGCACAGGAGCACCCACTTCTCAGAAACATTTTAGGCTCCACTGGACCCTTCCTCTAAATTTCTGAAACGTCCAAGTTTTTTCTTGTTTCCTGCATCCTAACTCAGTTGCTCCCTGAAGATTTTATCCCCCTGATACCTTAGTATTCTCTTTTGCTTCCTCAATCACCTGGTTAACAACTCAATTCCTCGTTAACAATTCATCATATTAAATTCTCTTTATTACAGTATCTGGTCGCTTCTCTTTCCTGACAGGATAGGCCCCTAATTGATATATTAAGCAGTGACTCCTATGGCTATTGGGGGAATGTATAAGTAATTGAAGAATATTCTATATAAACAGGTGTGCAGTGTAAACACTCTTTGGATTCTCATGCCTGTGAATAATAATTGAGTGTATAATTACCTGAATTGCTTGCCACTCTTTAACTATTTCCTCTTGATATACAGAAAATAAGAATTTCCCTCCTTGGAATTTATAAAATCAGGTTAGAGTTATAGTAGGAAACTACTAGAGTTGGTACTCTGACAACATATAGGTCAGCCTCCCCAAGGAACAGGTGCATTCCAGCATTAACTCACATGGTACAATACTGAAGGATTCTAACTAATGTATTTTTCTTAACTGTCCATTATTTATAACTGCTAACTTTTTATGATTGACTTAAAACTATATTTAAAAATGAATCAAAATATGTTGTCTGTCATCTGTTAGAATCCTTCAGTTAAAAATATTTTAGGGGAGTTCCTTCTCATCGAGGCTCAGTGGTTAACAAATCCAACTAGGAACCATGAGGTTGCGGGTTGGATCCCTGGCCTCTCTCAGTGGGTTAAGGATCGGGCATTTCTGGGAGCTGTGGTGTAGACCAGCAGCTGTAGTTCTGATTAGACCCCTAGCCTGGGAACCTCCATATGCTGTGGGTGCGGCCCTTAAAAAAAAAAATGTATATAAGGCTGTGTATATCTTCCTGACACATGCCTTTTTCCTGTTCTAGGTGCCATCGCACGTACAATATACTTATGTTGCATTAATACTGATTTTTTGCTGTTACAAAATAAAATTGAAAGTATTCCTGAGTAGAAATAAAAAGTTAATGTGATTTAGAGAATATTAGAGCCAGAAGAAATTGAAGAAATCATTGATCACATTTCTAAATTTAGAGACAAAAAAAAATTCTATTTTGTCCCTCTTTTGAGTTGTGACAAAACAAAGATTTCGATGCTTGTAGCTACAAGGATGCTTTTATCTCAAAGCATATTCCTCTTTGCCTCATGGAATTATTTACTTAGTTTTTTACTTTTACCTATTTACTTTAAAGAATATTTTCTTTTCTCACTTAGTTACCTTAGAAACAGGTAATTTTATGTTCACTTTTCATATTTAAATATATATTTTATTCTTTAAAAAACTAAAAGTCTTCAAATTTTTAAAAAGAATTTAAAATCTTTAAAATCTCAAAGTTCTATAAAACAGAATAATTACCATATAAATAATTTTGACTCTTTGAACAAAAATATTTTTAAAATGTAATTATTTCTGTGACTTTTAACTTCCACTTTCATATCAGGTGTCTATTTTAAGATTTTTCAGTCTAAAATATTAAGTAGAGCTATTGCTTCACATTTATCACATGTATTTTTATTTCAAACCATCATTTTCTTTGAGATTTACTGCATCTTTCCAGATGTTCTAAAGGAGTGTGTAGTAGTATTTTATTAAAAAAAAAAAAGCAAAAATAAAAACTTGAAGAAGGCTGCTCTCTTTCCCCTGCTTCCATTCATAGCTCAGACATTCATAGCTCAGCACTTTCTGGGGAGAAAGGAGTTGCTAAGTTAGGGTTAGAAGTAGTTTCGATGCTGTGTGTTCCTGTCCTCTCCTGCCTCCCCAGAAGCAGCTGCCCACACACAGAGCAGTTATCTCATGGTGGCACATCGTGAGTCACAGAGGTGACTAACATGCATTGATGTGAGCACTCCCTGGGGAGGCTAACAAAAAAGTGCCCGACTACATGGCCGTGGAGCCCAGATTTAGAGCTCAGGTCACACACTCCTTCCAACAGAGATGCTGGATCACTAATTACCCTGCTTGATATATCCTTCCAAGGAGAGTTAAACCCAGAAGAGTCCATCTAGGTGGCAGTGGTGGTGATTTTCAGCTGATCTCTCCCATTGCATCTCCCTCCCAGCAGCAAGTGGGAGGGTGTGATTCCACTGTACAGAAGCAAAAAGAGCTGAAGGTTGTGGGGACACGAGCAACTCAGGTTTTGGAGGCTTTATGGGATTTAGATCCACCAGGTCGATCTAGCTCAGCAGAATGGACATATTGACACACAAGGCCAAGGACTTTCCTTAGCAGCAGAGGGATAGAGGGATAAATACAGTAACCCCTTCTAATTGAAATTTGCATCTTTGGGAAGCATCTCTGATGGAAGGGGATGTGCGGATAGGCATCAACTGACAGATAATTCATGGATACAAGTGGAATCTGGACTCAGCACTGTGGGAGGGGTCTGGGAAATATCTTGGTCTACACAACTTAGCAAGGATAAATATTTTATATCCTATTAAAAAGCAAAGTCTGGAGTTCCTGCTGTGGTGCTGTGGGTTAGTAATCCAGTGTCTCTGTGGAGGCACAGGTTTGATCCCTGGCCTAGGGCAGTGGGTGAAGGATTTGACGTTGCTGCAGCTGTAACATAGGTCACAGCTCCAGCTCAAATTCATTCCCTGGCCTGGGAACTTGCATATGCTGTGGGGGGCAGCTAAAAAAAAAATCTTTCTTATAAAGAAATTAATTGGAGTACTGAGTTTGTCCAACTCTTTGTTTGCCATTTAATAGAGAGGACATTTGCTCTTTCAGTCACTTCAAATCACAAACTACCAGGCATTGAATTGTATTTATATTCCTATATACACTTACCTTGGTAAGCATATAATTTCATTTAATGCCTAGTTGGACTTTGTTAATGTTTTATTCAATATAATTTGGATCTCTGTCTCTAAGTTAAGCTGGTTTATAATTCTTGTTTTGTATAATTCTTATTTGCTGTCCGTAGTAGGTATGAATGGGGATGTGAAATAGAGAATGAGGAAACAAAGCAAGTGGAGTCATAAAAGATAAGGTACTTTAATATCTGATGGCCTCTTCATGGGCCAGGAATCAAACTTAGATAGATACTGTCTACTGGCACACAGTACCCATTTTCACTTCTTTTGTGTAACTTCCCTAACTTGCCAGCTCCTCCTCCCTCTTTCCCCCAGCTAAAAATTCTATTCCCCCAACTCATTTGTTGCAAATTCATTCTAAATTTTATCAAGAGATGCTTTCAGTAGAAAACTGATGGACACATGAGATGTGATAAAAGGAGTACAGGGAGTTCCCGTTGTGGCTCAGCGGTAATGAACCCGACTAGTATCCATGAAGATGCAGGTTGACCCCTGGCATCACTCAGTGGGTAAAGGTTCTGGTATTGCTGTGAACTGTGGTGTAGGCTGGCAACTGCAGCTTTAGTTTGACCTCTAGCCTGGGAACTTCCATATGCCACAGGTGTGGCCCTAAAAAGCATAGCTAGCTAACTAGCTAACTAACTAACTAACTAACTAACTAACTAACTAAATGGAGTACAAAGCTAAGGAAGTCTCCCAGGGAAGACATTATACACAGGTTTCCCCTGCTATCCAAAAGTAGTGCATTTCTGTGAAACCTTTCATAAACTGAAACAGCATAAATTGAAAGTGAAGAAGCAGTTACCTTAGGACACATCTTGCTAATGGATGCCCAAAATAAATCAAGATAAAGCACAGATGCTCAGATGCTCACAGACAGGGGTCAAAGCTGTGGAGCCTCGATGTGAGATGCTGAGTGTAGCTCCTGGGAAGGAACTTGGCGGTGCCGCTTTCCCACTAAGGGTGCACACTGCATCTATAATGGCTCCTTGCAAAAAATAAAATAAAAAAAGATAAATAAATGCTGAATGCTGTTTCTTTTTTGCCTTCTTTGCTGAAAGCAAAAATCCTCCTTGTATTTTTTTTTTTTTCAGTTAGTAAAAGCAGGCACCTAATGCACGCCTTGCATAAAAGCAAAGTGGCCTAAAGCAAACCTTCAAAATGTGGGGAATACCTGTGCATTATACAATATGAATGGTGCCGGGGAGGGGAATGCAAGAACAAAAAGTTAGAAAATTAAAGGTTTAGTCCAGGAAGTATTTTATCAAAAAGTTCGAAAAAGAAACAAGTAGAAAATGGAGGTGAAAGAATTACCAAAAATACATAATGAGAAATGCCTTCAGCATGAAAGGGTCAGTGCCTGCCATTTCAGAGAACTCATTCAGTTATGAAGAATATGAATGAAATGAAAACCAAAACCAAGGCAAGCCATCCTGAAACTGCAAAACGCCAGGGACCAAAAGAAGACACTGAGAGCTTCAAGTGAGTGGTGTGTGTGGAGAATACATGAAGAATCGCGTGTGGCAAAGGCACCGGAATTTGCAGCGGCTGTTCTAAAAACCTAAGACAACCCAGAATCTACATGACCTTCTAATACATGTACTCAAATCCACAAGCAATCCTATGTGGTAAATTCTCAGAGAAGATTATCTGACTCAGTTTCTCACAAGTATCTACCTTAGATCCAAACAACTATGGCGAGGAATATCACTTAATTCCCCAGTTTGCCCAACTGAGCAGATGATAGAGACACATTCTCTTTAAGAAGACGGAGAAGGAGTTCCCATGTGGCTCAGTGGGTGAAGGACCCAGTGTTGTCTCTGTAGCAGGTGTGGTGTGGGTTCAGTCCCTAGCCTGGGAACTTCTGTGTGCCCCAGATTCAGAAAAGAGAGAGAGAGAGAGCGGGCAAAGAATATGACAGGCTGAGAAGCAGAGTCAAAAAGATATTAAAAAACTAAGGCAGTAATTGATGAGCATACAATGTATTATTCTTCTGCTACTCACTATCTGTTACTCTATGCAGGGATTAAGTTAAATATTTTACCATGTCGTTTTCTCTCTCTCTCTCTGCAATCCTATAAGAAAGAGGAAATGTGGAAATGGTGGCTTAGAGGAGGTATTTAATGTGCCCAGCCAAGGTCACAGAGTTATTAAATGATGGAGTTGGCACTGAAATCTGTATTTCCTATTGCTTTTACAAATGTCCCTTACCCACACAGTGTTGAACAAGGACAGCACAAAGTAGAGAGACACACTCCTCCTGTGGACAGCACTTTTGTTTTGTTGGCGCTAATTGCCCTCAAATTCATTTGGCAGTGACACCCTGGTACATGTTTAAGGATCAGGCTCTGGGGTTGCAGGGAGCTTTGATTTGTGCCTTCAGTGATTCCTGAAGTGTAAATACTCCCACCACGGCTGGTTTCAAATCACCAATCGAAAGTCACTGAAAGCCGAGGTGGGACAAGGTGCATCCCATCCACTCCCTCAGTCTGGTACAGCCTAGGGCTGCAGGAGACTTGTTTGTTTGTTTGTTTTAGGGCCCCACCTGCAGCATGTAGAAATTCCCCGGCTAGGGGTCAAATCGGAGCTGCAGCTGCTGGCCTATACCACAGCCACAGCAAAGTGGGATCCGAGCCACATCTGCAACCTATACCGAGGCTCACAGATCCTTAACCTACTGAGTGCAGCCAGGGATCAAACCTGCATCTTCATGGGTAATAGTCATGTTCATTACCACCGAGCCACAATGGGAACTCCGCAGGAGACTTCTTGATTAATTGTTTCATGGTTTGCAAGTTACACAGAACCATGAGGCAGACAGAGCTGATTGTCACAAAATACAGTATTTTAAAAAGCAGGAAAATAGATCATTACCCATTTCAAGGAGGCATTTTGGTGAAGCATTGGGGCTCACTGGACAAAGATTGTTTGTTATGCATGGATGGTTTTAGAATGAAGACTCTTTTTAATAATATTCTTATTCAAAATGGACCTTAGAACTGTCTGTGCTCGGCTCCTGGTTTACACCCATGAAACAGCTAAATATCCCATTTCATAGTTTTCACTTTTCTGTGTTTGGGAAGTTAGTGAATGTATAGCTAACATGGAATTGACGCAAGACATTGTCAGCCTCAAGGCAGTCACTCAGAGATCTCTGCCATGGCTCAAGGGCCATCAGTGGATGATTCCTTCTGTAGTGGCTCATCTGGGGATGAAGATTTGTACATTGCATTCAGCTGAGGAGAAGCTGGAGAAATATTTGGTAATATCCAAGAATTAGAAAATAATAAATCAAATAATGATTTATATAAATATGTCTTTCAATAGACTTCTATTCTAGTATTTCTCATTCCTATGTTTCTTATTGTCTTCCTTTTCTTTTATTTCTGGCATCGATTTGTAGCAAATTTCTTTTCTCTGAATAGCTTTCTCTTCTTCAACTCTAATGTTTATACTTTGTTGTCTTAATATCCAATTCCTGTTAGAAGGAAATCCTCATTTTGTTTTTCTACTCACTCTGCAGCAATCTCACTCAGTGGGCTTTAGTATAAAGCTCCTGGCTAATCACTCAGCCACTCTCCCACACAGCTGGCTATTCACCATCAGTACCAATCCCCCAATTTAATTCTATTCAGTGCAGTTCAATTCAAAGTGGTTCCGTTCAATTCAGTTCAGCTCACTCTACCACACGTAGGTGCCAATTCTAATTCTGTTCTTCTTTTTTTATCGCTTTCTTTCCTTCCCTCTCTCTGATGATGAAAGTGTACATGAGAAATAAATCTGGTGATTTAAGCAATCATTTATTTGTTCTTTCTTTAGAAGGTAGATGTTTAGAATTGTGTGCCACTCCTGACTATTGCCATTTTTCCATACACATCTTATTGAACATATTGATACTCTTTAGTTTAGCACTTTTAGTATTTATTTATTACTTCTAGAAGCTCTCCCTGTCTTTGGTCTACTCAGCAAACTTTCTTTGTTGGCTCCAGTGACAGTTTCTTTTCTTTTCTTTTTCTTTCTTTCTTTCTTTCTTTTTTTTTGTTTATTTGTTTTACAAGGATAAGAACTTCCATAATAGTAAGATTTGTCATTGCAATAAAAATTAATTAGAGGTTGATTTTTTTTGTTTCTAATTCAATCTTTACTATCCACCATGACAAAAAATCTGTCATATATTCCTTAGAATTACACAACACTAATACTCCGTAATTATTCCTGCTCTGGTGCTTGTCATACTTCTTTTATATGAGTACGCTTTTCTTCCTCTCTATGTGTTTGTATATACATCAAATCGTTTTACTCTTAATGTTTTAACTTGTATTTTTTATTTTCTGTAAATTGAAAGGGTCCATCCAATATCATTTCATTGAATGGTTTAGGCCAGCTTCCTCTCTTTTTGAAAGCAAGAATTACCCCTCCCCTGTTTTTCTGTCCTCAGTAAGCTAGTCTCTAATTTATGTAATCATCAAAAGTTTATCTAGAGTTTCTAAATAGGATTTTATTTCCATTTTTGGTTAGTTTTGTGTTCTGAGATGAGTTTGGAAAGGTTACAGTTTGCTACTTACCCTGCTGCAAGCAGTCCAAATAATGGACATATTTATGTTTATATAAACCGTGGAAGTGTTGGTAATGAATATCAATAAATATTTACCAGGCAGCACGTGACTTCAAGGCAGTGATAATCCAGTGCATCTGTAAGGTCCAGCCCTTGTTTTGTAAATAGTGAAGTTCTTCTTTCGCTCTTCTCTAGATAAGCAAAGAGCATAAACTTCCTACCTCTGGCTGGACCTTAGGATCCAGCCTTGATTCCTCTCAGTGTCTCACACTCACCTTCTGGTTCAGCAGCGGCAAAGTCTATGTGAGATCCAGTAGCCTCCCAGTGAGACTTTCTTCCATCTCTCCTTGGACTGTGGGTTAGCAGGCTCTCCAGTCTCTTTGTCTCTCTTCATTCCTCAACATCCATCTTTTATCAGCAGAATAATGTCTCCATACTGAAATCAAATCATGTCATTTCTTTCCAATGGCTTCCATAGCTGTGGAGTTAAAAACTCAATGTCTCATCCTGACTTTTGAGGTCCTATAGTATTTGGGCCCCAGCTACCTTTGGGAATTTGTCTCCTTCAATTCTCCCTCTTATTCACTAAGTTCCATCCACTGAAACTATCTTTCTAGCCCTTGAGCCCCTAGGACTGGTACTCACTCCCTTCTAGGGCCTTTGCAATCCCTTGCTGTCTCCCTGCTTAGAGACCATGTCTCTCAGCCGTTATTGTAATTGTTTCTTTCTTATTTAGGATTTTGTTTAAAAAGTCATCTCTTGGAGTTCCTGTCATGGCTCAGCAGTAATGAACCCAGCTAGTATCCATGAGGACGAGGGTTCAATCCTTGGCCTTGCTCAGCTGGTTAAGGATCCAGCATTGCTGTGGCTGTGTTGTAGGCTGGTAGCTACAGCTCCGATTCAACCCCTTGCCTGGGAATACCACAGGTGCGGCCCTAACAAGCACCCCCCCTCTCCGCCCCTGCCAAACGTCATCTCTTTAAAGAAACCTAGCCTAACATACTTGGCCAAAGAGGATACCTTCTCTCAAAAATGTACTTTCTTTTTTATGTTCATTTTGCTAGAGTAATATTTGCTACATCAATTATTAGAGGATCCATAAAACTCAAGGTTTAACTAACAGGGATGCATTAGATGACATTTCTGCCACAACTCTTTGCTGAATTTGCAGAGGTCACAGAAACACAGACTATATAGCCCTATGATTTTTTTTTCTAGGAGAAAATGGTTTAAATAAGATATTAAACATGAGGGGAAAAGATGAAGGCCCAAAGAGTTTTATAAGCTCATATAGCAAAATAACGAGATGTTTAACAATTGATGACAATGGAATTCTATACCTATGACCCATAGGAGAAAATATCTGATAGAAATTTAGGGACAGGATAACATTTATTATGTACTTGAAGACTTTATACTTGTCTTAGTCTGCTTAGGCTACAGTAGCAAAAATACCATAGACTGAGTGACTAAAGAGAAATTTTTTCTCACAATTCTGAAGGCTGAGAGTTTGGGATAAGGTTGTCAGCACGGTTTGGTTCTGGTGAGTGCCTTCTTCCTTCTTTCCAGATGGCCATCTTCTTGTTATATCATCAGAGAGCAGAAGTAGAGGAAGAAAAGGCAAGATCTTTCCTGTCTCTTTTTATAGGGGTGCCAATCCCATTATGAGGGTTTCACAGTCAGGACCTAATTACTTCCCCAAAAGCCCTGTCTTCAAACACAGTTGGCCCTTCCTGTCCACAGGGTCTATACTCTCAGATTCAACAAACAACAGATCAAAAAATACTCAAATTCTGTAAAATTCCAAAAAGCAAAATTTGAATTTGCCACATGCTGCAACTATTTGCACAGCATTTACATTGTATTAGGTATCATAAGTAATCTAGAGGTGATTTAAAGTATATGGGCACATGTGTGGAGGTTACATGCAAATATTAGGCCAATTCATATAAGGGATTTGAGCATCCATAGAGTTTGGTATTTTGGGGGGGAACCAACCCCACACAGATACTCATATTCAGGGACAACTATACTATCACATTTGGGATTAGGTTTTATAAGAATGTGTGGGGGAAGATATAAAAATTTATAAAAATAGTTGTTACTTTTAAGGAATTTAAACAACTTAAAATCTCTGTATCGTAGCTTTCTTACGACTGCAATGTGGATAATATTTTTTTTTCCTGATTGCTTTGTCTGAAATCTCACCACAGGGACAGTGGGAGGGACAGTGGGAGGTATCACTCTTAACATTTCTTCATGCACAGTCTAACGAGTCATGTTTATCACAAACATTGTTGTAAATTAACCTCTCTAATGCAGACTGACTTACTAAATGTAAATCATGCTTTGGCAATTAAAATGAACATTTCTCACTGGGCTCTAAACTCACCATAGTCAATTCTGTGATCTTTAGCTTTGAATTTCAAGGTTTTACTTCCTAGATGCTAAAAATAAATTAGAAAAAGAAATAGATGATGAGAATCAAAGGGAAGACAAATTTAACTACATGCATATATTATCACCTGATTAAAGATTATCTAAAATAAAAATGCCATTTCAGAGAGAAACAAGTTCTCTGTTAAATGGTGGTGTTTTATCATGGCTCACTTGAAATTGTGGCGTCGACTTTCCATATAAACACAATGAGAAACACTGTCTGATTTATGGTCACTTATATGGCCTTCTATTCCTTGTTTCTCTAAGGATTCCCTCCTGAAAATATTTCTTTGAGTCAGTGTAACATGCTATGTGTATGTAAATTAAAATATATACACACATATATATATATCATAAGATGATATGGAGTGCATCATAAGCACTTATACAAAGTATCATTATTATTCTAATTCTAAATCCTGTTATCATTCCATCACCTGATCTTATCTCATTATTTCACTATTGGTATCACTGCTTAGCGAATTTACCTAGACATCCCTGTTTGTGTAAAGACTCCAAATTAAGCTTTTTTAAAAATAGGGAATTTGTTCTTATTTATAGCTCAAAAGTGTTTACCTGTTTTCTTTCAATTAAGTTTTACTGATTTGATACTAAATCGAATTTGTAATAATTTTCAGTGAATGAGAAATAGTTTTCTTATTTTCCTGTGGATGTGAACTTGGTAGACCACCATCTTGACATAAAACAGAAAAGCTCATCACCAGAGCAAATGTTTTGAGTGCCCTCTAGCGGTCGCTCAGTCAGTAATATTCGAGGAACCTGAAGTTTGCAGCTTAGAAAATCACAGTAGAGATTTTCAGAAGCTCCTTCCTTCTTTTCTAATCAAGAAATTGGTCCTCAGAGAGGATAAGTAAATTGCCTTCTGCTATAGTTCTTTGAAAAATTCATGTTAAAGCCAAATTTACTAAATATTTTTCAACTATAAATTCTTATTAAAATTTTAATTATTTTCTTTAATTGAATGCCACTGTATAAACCATAAAAGCTGATATAATGACTCTAATTTGTAGAAACTGTAATAATTGATATAAGGTATTTTATTAGTAGATGTGACTTCTCTTTCCTTTGTCTCCTCCATCGCTTCTTTCCTTTCTCCCTCCCTTTCTGCCTTCCTTCTAAACATCCTTACTAAGTTTTTTCATTGCTTTCTTTAGTACTTTTAGAAACATTTATCTAGATGGTTTTTAACACTTAAGAAAGTTTGACATATATTAACAGTTTAACAAATGTTTCCTAAATAAACTCTTAAGTGAATGATAGGTTATTCTATTGAATGAGTGAATGTTTGAATCCAATCACAACTATACATAAATGTCATTCATAGAACGTCTTAATTACCAATGCAGTCCTCTCATTCAGGTTGAATTGTATAATATATGTTTAAATAAATACTTAAATTTTTAAATTTAATAGCTGATACAAATTTATAAGCTATCATCATCCATTTTGCTGTCTAGACAAACGTTATAAATAAAAGTTATAGGTTTGTTTCTCATTTTTTAGAATCTTTGTAAAATGTAGCATAACCACATTTTAGTTCATATTATCACCAGGAAATTTTTTCTGTTCTCAGAATTGTATTTTAGACACTATTGAGAAAATAAGGTAAATGTTCTCATTTCAGGGAATTTATTTTCCAAAAACATTAAAAAGATAAATATAATAAACATATAAGACTATATTTTTTTACTGTTTCATTGTTAGGCTGATATTTTCCCATGAACTCTCATTTTGGTCTTTGTCCTTTGGTCAGGATAACTTAGCAAACAGGAAAAATAAAAATAATAGGAAAATTTACTGTGCCTGATAAGTATGATATTAAAGTAACCATATCAAAAATTACAACTTGCCTTAATTTTTTCTAATGTGTTCTTGTCTATGATTGTTTCCTTCAGGGGTAACTGTAGATAGATCTTTGAAGAGTAAAGTATAATGAGAATATTAAGTGAGATAAAATCTCTTAACAGCACTCAGCACAATGCTGAATTTCCAGAGTGTAAAATATACATTAGCTATTGTCCTTACTCTACTATAACTTAGAGCTTGTATATAATTTAAAGAGGAAGAGAAAACTAGAAGAAGCTATACACAAATAATTTTACACATACATATTTAACATCATATTTTTCATTTTATTTCCTCTTGCTGATAGTCTCAGATTTGAAATTATAAAAACAAAAGAGAGGCAGCCTCTATGGTGAGCCTTGTTTTAAGAATTCCTTACCTAATTTCGTTTGGCAGAATTAATTCTACTCCTATACAGAGCTACCCAGAGGCTATCCCTCTCTTTCTAGGTATTTCTTAAATGATGGGTTTCCTTGGAGAAGGGGTATGAGACAGTTATTGGGAGGTTACTCAACAGTTGAGCCGTTTAATAAAAGCGCATACAATTTTCAACTGTTCATGCATAGTTTAATTTTATAAATGCATAGGAACTTCACTCCCAAACTGAATGACTCATTTAAATATCATTCACAAAACTTTATTGAATAATATTTTTTGAAGCAATAGCCATTATGTATCCAGTTAGCCTCCATTCATTTCTGAACTCAGGTTGAATAATTCATGCTATAAATGACAAAGAGAGGCACGTATAATTTATAACATAGCGCAGTAAGTCACTCACTCTGAAATGAAAGATATGGTAGTTTCTAGCAAACCGTTTTTTTCTTTTTTGCTAGAAACATTTTTAGCACATATCTAATCAATTTGAATTTCCTACTCATACCACTTTGCTAGCATTCATTAAAACAGTGAACCTCATTTGGCCTCTATAGTTTATTTTCTAGGTCTGCTGTGGTCTCTGTTTTAGAAAAGAATTGTAATTTTCATTCTTAATCGTGAATGTATAATTGACTACAGGAGGCTGTTGCCAGTCCAGAGAACTCTATAAGCTGTAACAGAGACAGGGCCAACTTACTAACCCCTGTGAGCACTTACAATTGTTGGCAGGATCTAATCTGTACAATCACATGTTCATTTGCCGAACTATATTTTTGATGCTGCTTAGACTCATCTGAAAATCAGGTTGGTTGTTTTTTGCTAATGATGTTCTTTATAGCTTCTACCCAAATGGAATAATGATCATAAAACAAAAGCAAAAATCAATCTGCCTTTATCCTATCATTGCTTGGGAAATAATATTCCTAGAACACAATAGATGTTTACTTATTCCTCAAATAAATGGGGTAAAGTAGATTTTCCTATAATCAATGTCCTTAGGGTTATAACAGGAATTCAGAGCAGTGATACTCTAATGAAGTCTTTCTGGCATCCCCATTATCTAAATCCTCTTGGATGGAACCAGAAATAATGGATTTTAGAACTTTAATAAAATGATAGATTGTATAAAAACAGCCAATCCTACCATAGGATTTAAGGGCCATTCTTATATTATTTATTTGAATTTTCACAATAAAACCCCACTAGATAGGAAGCAAGAAGGGTATGGAAACGAAGGCTTGTAAGACAAAGTAATTTCCTCAAGGTTATGCTACCAGTGAGTCATATAACTGGTGAGTCACATAACTCATTCCTGAGTACTATTAAGCTTTGACCACGTATGTCATTGACTGAATGAAGTCTGTGCCAAACAGACTGAATAACAAGTCTCCTCCTCCCTTCTTGTGGTAAACATGTATGTATCGGTCCCTAAAAATATTTAAAATATCCACTACTTTTAAAAAGTATATTCCACATCCAAAATACCGGTTGAAAAATACAGCATCTCAAATGACAGTTTGTCTTCATCCCAGACTGTTGCTTATGGCAGTGATAGAAATTCAGCACTGAGACTCAAGACAAGATGCACCAGCCAATTAAGATGATGATGTTACTCAGGTTACTACGCTAGAGAGACTTCTTTTCATGCATAAAGAGTGTCTCACAAAAGGAGGTTGAAAACCTGGGGATTTATAACACGAGACAATCACGAGTGAGGAGTCAGAGATGGCTTTTTCTTGCTGCCGCACACCACAAGTGACCCCTCCTATCTCTGGTTCTTTGCATTATCATCACTGGTTTCATCTCAGGTCATTGTGACAGCAGCCGTATTGGATGTTTTCATACAAACTCTTTCTCCATGTTGACGCTGCTGGCACACATTGCCATTGAATGGCAAACTCTCTGAAATTTGACCCTTCCCCTCAACCGTAGCCTTTCTTCTGCACTGGTTTTGTGGCCTCAAACTGAGAAGACTCCCCGTGTATTTCCAAGTAGAGAGCCTTATTCTGCTTAGTTCTATGAAAAATCTCTTTCTTTCTTCTGTTGTTCTCTATAATGTAATGGGAATGGCCTGAAAATTAAGTCTATACAAATGACTTAAGTACTTTCTATTTGAATCATGATTAGTGGAAATCTTAGTTAGACCTAATTTCTAAGGCAAATGCATATGCACAAAACAGCCACATACATATGTGTGTGTGTATAAATATATGTATTGGTGACAATCCTAAAACCTCTCTCAGGGATCAGAACACACCACACACAAAGAAACAAATGTGTAGTATAGTTACATGGTGGATAAATAGGGCCCACAAACAAATCATAGCATTGTAAGTATAATTTTAAGAATAAGTCACCCAATACCATATGATACTGATTTGTTTTTCAATCTGGAGACTTTCTCTCATTCTGATCTAATCGTATTTGCTATTTCAGTTGCTCATGTCCCAGTAAGCATCTCTGTTCATTGTGTTGGGTAAACACAACAGATCAAGCCTGTCCTGTATCTAAATCCAGACAGATACCTACTTCACATAAATCTCTTCTCTAGAAACAGAAGAGAGGTTCTTTAAAATGTCTTATTAGTCATTAATATGCAAAGTGAAATGTACTTTTTTAGCAAAGTGAAATGTACTTTTAATACCTATAATGTGATATTAAATTTTAAAAAATACTAAACAAAGTGAGACTCTAGGAGTACTGCTCCTTGGCAAAAATAAACCTCATTTTAATCTGAAAACACAGCAATGTGAGGTGCAACGGCCCATTCTGAAACTAATTTATCCTCTTTTCCAGCTATTAAAACATCCCCCCAACTTCTCCTCCTGAAAATAATACATGACAAAGTTTCTTTCTTATCTAATTGTAAATGGAAAGTCCATTCATCACCCAGGTGTGAGAAGGCTTAGCCCTAAAGTGACAGATCTTAAAGCATCTAGGAGTTTGCACTGCGGGTCTCTTTCCTGTCATTGCCCCCTAGGGATCTTGCTCAACACCAGGTGGAAGAAGCGTCAGCTGTTGCACAGAGCCTGGGGAATCACTGCTCTTCCTTTCCATGCAAATATTTTTTACTGATCCCACTTTTATGAAGAATACCAGATGCTGGTAGCTATGACCTTGGAAAAAGTTGCATTGCTGGTTAAAATAAATATATTCATATATACACACATACACATACATACACTAAAGGACAGACAACTTAGAGGACAGAAAAAGAGAAAGCAAGAAATAGAGAAAAAGAAGAAAAAAGAGATTATGAAAAATAGAGAGACGGAAGAAGAAAAATGGGAAAGCAGGGACATTTTGCAAAAGGCTGTCGTACTTCTCTACCATTTTCTCCTCAGAATTACAACTGCCTATGTTTTCCAACCTTTTATAACACGGTAACTTTTAAACTTTACTTAGAGAAGCAAATATACAGAAATACCACTTTAGCCAAGCATCTAGCTCTCTCTCAAGGTCATATAACAACTGAACTCGCTCTCTCTCTCTCTCTTTGCTCTGCCTATAACTATATATATTGCAAATAGCAGAGAATTGATTTTTTCTAAAGACCAGCCTTCTGCTTCCTGTGTGAAGATGCTGCTGTTGCACTGCATTATCTCTGAGCCCTCTTTGCTAATAGCGAATCTCTTTGGCAGTTCTCCGGAACTGCTGACAAGACATACTATTATCTCTTCAATTTCATTTTCCTTCTCTTTCTCCCTGTGGGAGAAAAACATCTGTGTGCCTTAGAGGGAGTTAAATAAGTTAGAAAGGATCTCATGCCTTTCAGCCTAAGAAGTATTTACTTTTTTTTTTCCTCTGCTCATTCTGTAGGATTGGAGATTTTTGTGAGCAATCCTGCATCCAATGCCATATTCTTTCATTTAGTAATTAATTAATGTGCTTGTTTAGTCAACACACATTTTTTTGAGAGTCAACTGAATGTTCACAATGTGCTTAGTAATTGAGCTTTAAGAACTGAAGACAAAGGCTTTCAGTTTGGGGGAAGGTAATACAACATTAGACTCAAAGTATGATTTTTTTTCTTCAAGTGACTTTAAAAATAGAAATACAAAAAGCACTCTATGCATGCTTTCTAAAATACTGCTAAATTCTGTGTAGCATTTTTAAAACAAAATCGTGAAACAAAATATGTAAACATATTCTGAGTGTATATTATCATTTGGAAACAAGAACTTTTAACATTGAAGTATTTTAAGCTTTAAAGACTGGAGTATAGAGTGTATATCACAAAACTAAAAGGTAGCATAAACTGCAGAACTAGGCATAAGTGAGAGGGGTGAGAACACAGTGGGTGTACAGGTGGAATCAGCTCAAGAGATTTTTAAGAATATCGAGCTGGACAGGAGTTTATGTTTCTGATTTCCATAGGACAAGCACCATTCTTTGGTAAGAATAAAGGTTTTACCAGCAATATTTCCAGGTTATTTCACCTTTCTGAACCTCTGAAAAATGAAGATTACTAATACCTCAAGGATTAAAGCCAATAATCCTCTATAGAGCAATGACATAGAATCAGGGGAAATGGATAGGTTTCAGTGTCCAGCAGACTAGCCACTTAGGAATTGTGTCAGTTTAGGACCAGAGGTACCAATATCTCTGAGTCTCAATACCGTTGTCAGTAAAGCATCTTGCAGAGCATTGGTAAAGCTGATGTGGGGGTAAATCATTCACTGTTATAGCAGAGAAGAATCTTTGTTTATAAAAAACATCACTTTGCATTCGATTGAGGAATCTGTTTTTAGTTACCTGAAATTATGAATATCACTTCACATTTTAAAATCCTTCTCTTCTAGTACCATATACTTAGCCCCTTAGAATTTTTTCTTTTTCTTTTTCAGGCCACACACCTGTGGCATATGGAAATTCCCAGGCGAGGGGTTAACAGATCCGAGCCATGACTGAGACCTACACACATAGCTCATAGCAATGCTGGATCCTTAACCCACTAAGGGTGGCCAGGGAACGAGCCCATGTCCTCATGGATGCTAGTTGGGTTTGTTTCCTCTGAGCCCCGATGGGAACTCCCCCTTAGAACTTTTTATTCATTATTTTCTGTTTGCTTATTTACTAGCTTTCAATAATTCTGTAATTTCAGTTCCCACTTCTAGTATAGGAAAGCATTCCTCAATAAGCTGTGAGTCTGTTGAAATCAGGACATGTATGTATTGTTGCTTTTATAGTTCAGTTATCCAACATCACG
Source organism: Phacochoerus africanus (assembly GCF_016906955.1). NCBI lineage: Eukaryota > Metazoa > Chordata > Mammalia > Artiodactyla > Suidae > Phacochoerus > Phacochoerus africanus. Next base: position 52,448,614 of record NC_062556.1, on the reverse strand, counting down.
TCTTGCTAATACTTGTTAAACACTTGGCAAATGCTAAATGATGTAACAAATAAATGAATGATATAATCATACATGCTTTAATAGGTGGGGAATACATGGTATCACTCAGAAATAGTTGCCTAAGAATAGAAAGCCATGTGAAAATATTATGCAGAGAAAAAGGGATCATTCTCAAATGGGAGAATTTCAAGGATAATTGGAAAAAATGTTTTGAAGGGAAAACATACCAGGCATATCTCCTATCCTGCCAAACAAATAACAGAATTAGGTTTTTTATTGAAATATATTTGACATACAATATTATATTAGTTTCAGGTGTCCTAGATAATGATTTGACATTTACATATATTGAAATAATCACAAGAAGTCTAATAATCTGTTCCCATACAAATTTATTATATTATTGAACATATTCCTCATGCTGTATATTACATCCCCGCGGCTTATTTATTTTATAACTGGAAGTTTTGTAACTGGAGGTTTTTCCAGTTTCACTCAAACTTCCCAGCTCCCTCTCCTCTGGCAGTTATGTTTGTTCTCGGTATCTACCAGTCTGTTTTCCTTTCACTTTATATGTTTGTTTTATGTTTTAGATCCAGCATATGAATGAGATCATATGCTATTTATCTTTCCCTGTCTGACTTATTTCATTTAGCATGATACCTTCTAGGTCCACCCATGTTGCAAATGGCAAGATTTCATTTTATTTTATGGCGGAGTAATAGTCCAATATATACCCTGTCGTCTTTATCCATTCATCCAACCATGAACACTTAGGTCGTTCCATATCGTGACTATTGTAAATAATGCTGCAATGAACATTTGGGTGCATATATCTTCTCAAAGTAGTATTTTATTCAGGTTAATATCCAGAAATGTGTATGACCCAGAAATTTTTAATTTTTAATTTCTATTTTCAAATTTTTAAGGAAATGCTACACTTTTTTTTCCCGTAGTGGCTACACCATTTACAGTCCCATGAAAAGTGCACAAGAGTTCCCTTTTCTCTACGTCCTCACCAACACTTGGTATTTCTTCTTTTTTTAATAGCCATTCTGTCCGGTGTGAGGTGATGGCTCCTTATGCTTTTGATTTGAAGTTCCCTGTTGATTACAGATATTGAATAAATTTTTATCAGTCTATTGGCCATCTGTATGTGTTCTTTGGAAAAATGTCTGTTTAGCTCCTCTGTTCACTTTTAATTGTTGTGGGGTTTTTTGATGTTGAGTTTATGAGTTCTTTGTATATTTTGGATATTATCCTCTTATAAGATATATCATTTACAAATATCTTCTCCCATTCTTTAGGTTGCTTTTTCCTATTGTTGGTAATTTCCTTCACTGTGAAAAGCTTTTTAGTTTTCTGTATTCCCATTTGTTTATTTATTTTTTTACATTTGTTTCCATTACCTGAGAGAACAGATGCAAAAAATATTGCCTGTGTTTTCTTCTAGGAGTTTTATGATTTTAGGTCTTGCATTTAAGCCTTTAATTTATTTTGAGTTTATTTTTGTATGTAGTATGAGAAAGAAGTCCAATTTGGTTCTTTAGGGTACAGCAGACAAGTTTTCTCAACACCATTTATTGAAAAGACTGTCTTTTCCCTACTGTACATTTTGTCTCCTTTGTTTAATTCCTTTTCTGAGGTTTTATTTTATTTTTTTCATTCGGAACATATTCCTCTGTCTCCTCATTTTGCCTAACTCTTTGTGTTTATGTCTACGTGTTAGGTAGGTTGGTTATATCTCCTGATCTTGGAGAAGTGACCTTATGTAGGAGACATGTCCTCTGGGGCCCAGCAGCATGCTCCCCTCTGGTCAGCACAGCTGTATGCTCTAGGGGTATCATCTATGTGTCTTGTATGCACCCTTCTGCTGTAGTGGGGCCAGCTACTGCAGGCATGCTGGAAGGCAAGGCTGGCCCAGCCTGTTTGGCTGTGTGGCCTACAAACAGGGTTTTTATGCAGTATCTGCCCACCTGCTGTTGGCAGGGCAAGTGCCCAGTGCTAATAGGCTAAAGGGAGAATTCCTCAATGATGCCTACTAGCGCCCGTGTCACCGCAATAGACACACTCCCATGCAGAAGTTCCTGGGACAGGGATCAAACCCATGCCACCACTGCAGTAGCAGAGTCACAGCAATGATGATGCTGGATCCTTAACCCGCTCAGCCACAGGGGAACTCCAGAGCATGTGAGATTTTACATGTGCCCCTTAAGAAGAGAGCATCTATTTGCTATAACCCTCCTGCTCTCCTAAACATAAGCATCACTGATTTCAAACATTCTGGAGTCTTGTCTTCCCAGCGTAAGACCTCCTGGCTGGGGAATCTAGTTTAGATCTCAGACCCCTCTCCTTGGGGAGGACCTCTGTGGTTGTGATATTCCTCCCATTTGTGGATCATCAGCCCAGGGGGTATTGGTCCTGACTATACTGTGCTTCTGTCCCTCCTACCCATCTTGTTGTGGCTTCATCTTTATATCTTTAGGTTTGGAAAAATCCTTTGTTTGTCTTGTTTTGTTTTAAGTATAGTTGATTTATGGTGTGCATCAGTTTCTGCTGTATAGCATAGTGACCGGCTCCACTCAGTGGGTTAAAGATCCAGCGTTGCTGAGACCTATGGTATAGGTCACAGAGGTGGCTTGGATCCCAAGTGGCTGTGGCTGTGGCTGTGGTGTAGGCTGGCAGCTACAGCTCCAATTCGACCCCAAGCCTGGGAACCTCTATGTGCCACAAGTACAGCCCTAAAAAGACAAAAGACAAAAAAAAAAAGTCCTGGATATAATACACAGTGATGATGAATTTTTACTTTATCTTATTGGCAATGAAGCTTTAGAAAGAATTTTTTTTTTTTTGGGTCAGAATGACATGATCATATTTGCATTAAAGATTACTCTTGCAATAGTGTATAATAAATATTGAAATGAGTCAGTTTAGGAGGCAGAGAAATTCTTCACATAGCTACCATGATACTTCTGATGTAAACCTCTTTTAAAAGCATTTTAAAGTATTTTAGTGCTATCTGAATAAAAGAATTGATAGGACCTCATTATTGATTGGATAATTGGCTTGAGAGAGAAATGAGAATTTGAGTGTTCTGCTTGGGTTGTTAGGTAGAGGGTAATGTCATCAATTTATCTAATGAATGCAAAAGAAAAATCAGGACTGGAGGAGGTGATTGTAATAAGTTCAGGTAAAGGCATATAATGAATCTAGATTTCCTGAGATTCATGACAGATGTCTACATTGAAAATGCAGTTTGGGAGTTTTTATTTATTTATTCATTTTATCTTTTTAGGGTCTCACCTGTGGCATATGGTGGTTCCCAGGCTAGGGGTCGAATTGGAGCTGTAGCCACCAGCCTACACCAGAACCACAGCAACGCGGGATCCGAGCCGCATCTGCAACCTACACCACAGCTCACAGCAATGCCGGATCATTAACCCACTGAGCAAGGCCAGGAATCGAGCCCACAATCTCATGGTTCCTAGTCGGATTTGTTAACCACTGAACCACGATGGGAACTCTGGGAGTTTTTTTGATATCTAGGTTCTTGGGTTTATGAAATTAGAAAAGGGAGAGATGGCAGAGTCCCAGAGATACCTCAATTAGTCTATTATCATGGCTCTAGCCAATCCTACTGATGTATACTATCAAGTATGCTCCAAAAAATGTCCTTAATAAAACATCTTCAACCTAAGACAATATAATGCATTTTTAGGAAAAAAAGAAAATACCTTTGTCTGTATATTTTGTTTGTATTTATTTAGCAGATAAAACCACAGCCAATATGCAAACAAACAGAATGCACACACATACATACACATATGCACACTAGTGGACAAATTAACATTTTAACACATTTTGGAAACATCTGATGAAGAATAGTTCCAGTTTATTAATGATTTTCTTTTCATGAGAAGGTGAATTTTAGTATATCCAACTTTCTATTAAAGTTTGATTTAAAAAATTGCTGTCATCTATATCTATTCATTTTAGCTGAAAACATTTTAACTCGGAATTTTACTTACTTGTCTGCATACTTATGCATTATCAACTTCAAGATGATTGAGAATATGAACAAACGGAGCTGTTTGGCAGCTGAATGTATAGTATATAAATAGCAAAAAGTGACCACTCGGGGCTAAGTGATTAGCTAGATTTTATTCTATTTTATTGCATTGTTGTTGAAATGGTGGGAAAAGTAGTGCAAACTTCTTTGGGACAGCCAGATTTAGGTTAGAGAGAGTAAAAGAAAACTGTGCTATAATTTAGGTTGTACAAAAAAGGACAAATCCTACAAGTTCAGTCTCTCTGTTACCAATATTTGTTTATTGTTCTCCATTCTATGACTGTTATTTACAGCAAATGTGTGTACTTCCACATAATGAGGGGTAAAATGTGAATAGGTGACTTGCTGACGTCTAGGTGTTCTGTTAAGCCAGAGGACTAAAGAAGGAAGAAGTTAAAAATATAAGTTTAAAAAAAGTTCTGCAGATTGTTTGAATATTTTCTATATGTATTTCACTGTGCTTGACAGACTTTGTACTTATGACAAGATCAAGAAAGTTTAGTTTACGTCCTTTAAAAAGCTCCTGCTGGGCTGAACTGGACAATTCTCCATTTTCTCTATTGGGGTTTAGTCCTAGAATCTTCCCTAATTCATGAAATATATTATGTTCATATGTTTAGGAAAGCAATCCTTAAAAATTACTGCAGTTTAAAGGGCTACCTCCTACTTATGAATTACTTCATTAAATAAAAACAGGATATTCCTTTCAAATGTTATTTCCCAATCCCCATTTTTTTATGGAGCTCTTTCCAAGTATTTCTAATACCTGAAATCTTTAAGTTGGAATGTTAATGTATTTCTAATGGTTTTAAAGTATTTCTGATGGTTGTATGACATTACCACTGAGCACTTTATTATTTCATAAAGTATGAACACTCAATCATGAGAGAATAATGAAGTATCTGCCTTCATGTGCCTAAAGGCAAGGAGAAAAAAAGAGAAAGAGAAATACGAGTTTGAGGATCTAGATCCTTTGGAGAATGACTTAGTCTCTGGGCAGACCAAGATCTCACTGCCCTGTGAAAACATGTTTGAGTGGAGGTGTGTCTTCTTTCTTCAGTATCAATAAATGAAATTCCTAGGGCAAGAAATCAGCTTTTATTTTTCTTTTACTTGTTATATGTAAGGTCTCTTCTTCATTGAGCCTGTCTTATAACAGTTTAAATGAAATAAATTAAGCTTCTCCAGTTTGAGCCAGTAAAACATTTTAGTACAGGAGGAAGTGAGATGGGCCTTCTTGAATTAACCTCAGCAATATCTGCTGGAACACTTTTCTAATGCTGGCTAAAGTGCATTCCTGTGTATTTCCACTTAAGCCATCTGCCAATCTTAATGCTTATTCCTGAGGGAGGAAAACTTCCAGAGCTATTTTTCATTTAATTTGCAAGGACATCCTGTTTAGGTACTTATCAAAAGAACAGAAGAACTGATGCCAAATACCACAAGCCCTAGTTTAGAAAACTTAATGGGTTGGACTGAAGTCGTAACCTACATTTAAAAAGGACTGTAGCTTACTTCCTTTATATTTAGTAAATACTCAAAAAGTATGGTTGTGTAGCCTAAATGCTTTTTAAAAATAACAGTACTTTGCTCTATATACATTAAGGGGTTTCTGGGCGGGGGGATTAACATTTCCTAGGATGGTGACTAAATATTTTCGTACACTAGAACCATGGTCTTTTATGTTCTAAGATCATAAAATTATATTCAAACACCTCTTTCTTTTGGAAAAGAAATGGTCTCACCTGAAGAATTTTTTTTACTGTATATGATGAATATAACAAAAGATAAATCTGTACAAATAGAACCTATCTTTTTCTCAGTGTTCCACGAACGTTCTTTTGCATGGTACATATTTAGTTCAAGTCTGTTTTATTTAATTTCACAATTTAAATTTTAAAAAATACCGTTTAAGTGTTGATATTGCTATTGTAAAATACTCTATGAATGTAGATAATTTTTTTTAAGAACTCCTTACTTCAGTGACAAAAAGAAGATCCAGTAAAATGTCTTTGCTTTTTATTACGTTGGGTCAATAGAGTACAACCGATTATATGACTTTTTTTTTAAATTTCAACAACCTCGTAACACATTATCCTTTCTCCTATGTGCTATGCGTAAGGAATTCAGCTCTACAAGCTGAATAAGTTCATGGAAACCAAAGTTAAATAACATTTGAAACACATTTGATCAGATTGACTTAACTTTACCACTCATTTCTCTTGGCACTGTATAAGCAAGCAAGACGTACAGTTATTTTTTTTTTCCTTTTTAAAATTGCATTCATTATGTAACTTGAGCATAGAGACACCCTCCAAGTCTTTACTAAACACTTCTTCAAGTTGCATTTTGCATGCAGGTTGAATATATAGCTACTTAAGTCACATGAGGTAAAAGATTCACATTCAAGGCAAATGTTTCTACTAAACGTTGTACTGCTATAGCTTATTTCTCTGATTCCTGAAGTCTTAAAGACTTTGGGGGCATTAAACTCTTCCAAAATACCCATCTTTTAAAAGCATTTTAAAAATACAAGGATATTACCTTTCTATTGTCAACCTCAAAAGTAAAATAGCCGGTTATTTTACCAGCAAATGGGTCTATTCAGGAATAGGAGAGAATTGCCATTCAGAGCAGACAAGCTTGGGTGAATCATTGGCAGGTCTGGAGAGTGAAGGAGAGGAGCTTACTTTTGTCAGGTTTTAGGAGGAAATTGAAGAGGATTGTTTTAATAAAAGTTAAAAGTTCATTGGAGAATAAAAGAGCCCAAGGGTACGGCAATTTCTTATTGGCTTCAAGAAGTGGTTAGTGCATAGCTACTGAGGCAGAAGGACTCTTCCTTTTCCTTTTCTTTCTTTTTCTTTCTTTCTTTTTTTTTTCTTTTTCTTTTTTTTTTTTTTTGTTGTTGTTGTTGTTTTTGCTCTTTAGGGCCACACCCACGGCATATGGAAGTTCCCAGGCTGGGGATCAAATTGGAGCTACAGATGCCAGCCAACACCACAGCTACAGCAACTTGGGATCCAAGCCGCATCTGTGACCTACACCACAGCTCATGGCAATGCCAGATGCCAGACCCACTGAGCAAGGCCAGGGATCAAACCCACATCCTCATGGGTACCAGTTGGATTCATTTCCGCTGCACCACAGCAGGAACTCCTCTTCCTTTCTTGTCTTAAAAGCAGGAGATGAAATTCCCATGTGAAACATGTCCTCCCTGGTACCAGAAGAAAAGTAACTTTCTTATCATGTTGGGTCAAAAGATGAGATTGAGAGAACTTTATACAAAGAATTTAGTAGAAACAGACTTTGTTAAAATAATTCTTATCTTTCTTTTTCCTGCCGGTTATGCTGCCTGCAAGGAGTGATCTGTGCATGAGCACTCTCTCCCTTCAGGGCTTCTTAATTCCATTTTAAATGAGGTTTTCCTTTCTTTATTTTCACACTGTGTTTCCTTAGGAAATTAAGATTCAGAGAAGCCCTATGCTATGTAAATAGGTAAAATTAGGACCCCTGACTCCCAGCAGGTACCTTTTCTTGACGTACCTCTGAAAATGGTTTGATTTTGCTTTCTCGAAGGAAAAATTGATTGGAGTGAACCAGGGGGATCAGGAGAGGGTTTCTACAGTGAGGCTGGGTCACTCAAAATAAAGGAGAAAAATTCAGAAATAAATCCTGTTGAAACACACAGTGAATCCTAACAAGTCCTTCTGTCCAGAAGCTAATCATCAATGTTAAGAGAGGATAAACTAAAAAACCTTGTCAGTTTCAAATGGCTCAAAGGCCAAGAATAGTATAAATAGCAAAGTACAAATAAAGAAAAATTTAGCATTATATTAGTGGTGATTTCAGAGCTAGCAGTGACTTGCTCACTGGCTCTAGTCTAGTTTCAGTGGATACAAACCCATGTGGTAAACCTATCCTATGTATTATATGTATGCGTGAAGAACAGCCAGATTGCATAATGGTAGTATAATTACAGAAATAGAGAACTGATCCTTGGTGGTCAGTGGGTAGGAGGGTGTGCTGGTGGGAGGAAATTGGGCAGGGCTGTAAAGGAGAGTCTGTGAGAATCCTCAAATTGATAGAAATATTCTGTATGTTGACTGTATTGATCATAATACCCTTGTTGGGGAGTTCCCATTGTGGCTCAGAGGATTAAGAATCCAACTGGTATCCATGAGAATGTAGGTTTGATCCCTGGCCTTGCTCAGTTTGATCCCTTGATCCTTGCTTGGGTTAAGGATCTGGTGTTGCTACAGGCTGCGGCATAGGTCACAGATGTGGCTCCAATCCAGCATTGCTGTGGCTGCGGTGTAGGCTAGCAGCTGCAGCTTCGATTCAGTGCCTAGCCTGGGAACTTCCATGTGCCATAGGTGAGGCCCTGAAAAGAAAAATAAATAAATGAATAAATAAATAGTTAAAAAAAATTAATTCATGCACAATGGTACCAGAGAGATTAATACATTTTGGATAGATCGAGTAGAAAAAATCTGATAAAGTATAGATAATCTTAATTATAAAATTTACAAAATAGAAATAAGATTAATACACATAACAATTTAAATATTAATCTGAATTACAACAGTAAATTTTTGTAAATGTGGATCAAACTTTCAGCCTTGCAAAGAATGAGCATACGCCTTTACAAGTACCTAGAGAGCATTAAAAAGTAAACATATGACCTGCAAAAAATATACACATTCTTCCTCAGATAATTCTTGTCAGAAAGAGGAAATCAAGGATATAATTAGACCATGGATAAAATAAATGTATATGTATGTATATATATTTATAATTAGGCATATATGATTATAAATATGTATTCTATATATAATACATAGAGGAAAAAGGCATAAAGATAATAATAGAAAATATTATTACTATATATATACATTTATATAGTATATTGCAGTGTTTTGAGAATGCTGTCATTCTGTACTCACCACCATAAATACTTCCAAATTAAGCAAGCGGCATTGAAAATATGCAAACTAAGTATTCAATAGGGATGCCAGAAAAAAACAGCAAAGCAATCATAATAGCAATAAAGATCAAACATTAATTAATAGTGGAATAGTCATAAATTCAATAAGTTCACCAAAAAAAAAGATTGTCAATTTTTTTTTTTTCTTTTTAAGGCCACACCCATGCATATGGAAGTTCCCAGGTTAGGGGGTCCAATCAGATGTGTAGCTTCTGGCCTACACCACAGTCACAGCAACACAGGATCAGAGCCATGTCTATGACCTGCACTGCAGCTCACGGCAACTCCAGATCCAACCCACTGAGTGAGGCCAGGGATTGAACCCATGTCCTCATGGATACTAGTCGGGTTCGTTACTACTGAGCCACAACAGAACTCCTGAAGGTCAAATTATTTGAAGGGAGAAAAAAAAATTATATGTAAGAAGTATATGACCAATGATTCTGAAAAAAATTAAATATGAAGCAATGTTAGTTACAATACTAGTCAAGTTTACTTGAAAATTTCAACCTCATCACTATTTTACAAAATAACAAAATTACTAAAACTAACCCGAGGGAAAATTAAGAATCTTTGAATTCTATATTAAATATTAAAAATGTGGTCCAGGCTCATATTATTAGTAATCACTTTTAATTTTCTGATAAATATATAATTACCATACAAGATTATACTGTTATTTCAACTTTTATTACTTTCATGAGTATCACATTTAGAAAACTGATAAAATTATACCATCACCATTAAAATATATATTCCTTGGAAAGTTAAAATTATTATAGTGCTTTCAGGCTAAACATAAACAATAACAAAATCTCCTACCATTAAAATTTGAGATGTTATTTTGAGTTGTTAAAAAGAAAGGAAAGCAGAGCAAGAAAAGTAGTAAAACTGTTTTTTTGCTTATTCCCTTCCCAATGTTATGAAATACCATTACATATATCAAAAGCAAAGCACACTTTGTAGACACCCGTTGGCAGGGCCTGCAGTTTTCTTGATCAGTTGCTAGTGAGATTGAACTCATCAGGCAAAATGGAGTCAGTTGCATCCAGCAGAGATTTGGGGCTCTCTATACATCTGGAAAACCCTGAGGGAGAGTTGGCAATATGTTAACTTTTTGGTAATTAAACTCTTCAAAAAAAGGCCATGCTAAAATCAGCTTATCCAGTGTCAATGTAAAGAAGCTCAATTCTTCCTTGCTGGTCATCTTTCACTGAAATTTGCATTATTACTTCTCTAAAAGGTCAATATTTATCAGATAATGTCCAGAAAATTCAACTATTCTGTATTTTTCTTGCTGAAGTACAATAAAATCAGCATTCCATATACATTTTACTTTTAAGTCTGTAGTCAATTTTGAGATAAACTTTGAATAAGGTATCTGCTTAGGTTTTTTTTTTTAAGCAATTGGTGTCCAGTGCATCCAGCACCATTTGTTTCAAAGGCTATCTTTCCTCCAGTTAATTGCTTTTGCACTTCTGTCAGTTGGGCATATTTGTGTGTTTTTGGATTCTCTATTCCATTCCATTGATCTATATGTCTATCCTTCCACCAGTACTGTATATATTTGACTCTTGGACACCAAATACTATTTAATGCCTTGGAATTAGTGAATAGATCTCTCTCTAGTGCTTATTTTCAAAATCGTTTTAATTCTTCTAGTTCCTTTGCATTTCCATACACATTTTAGAATAATTTTGTCTTGTCTTCCAAAAAAAATCTTGCTGATATCTTGATAATATCATGCTAAACCTGCATGTACATATGTATGTATGTATATGTACACACACACACACACACACATGTATCAATTTCAAGGAGAATTGACATCTTTACTTTGTTGCGTCTTCCATTGCATGAACATAATACATTTCTCCATTTATTTAAATCTCCAGTGTCTTTTATCAGCATTTTGTAACTTTAATGTATAAAACCTGTACAGTTTTTATTAATGTTATATATAAATATTCAATTTTCATTAAAATTTTAATTTCATTGTTGTCATGTACATTTTTAGTATATAAGAATAAAGTTAACGTTTATATACTTATATCCTATGATCTTGCTGAATTCACTTTTTGTTCTAATAGGTGATTTATTTTAATTTGGTGAGATTTTCTACAAAAACATGTCATATGCAAATAGGAAGAATTGTGTTTATTCTATTTCTGGAATGTATACATTGTATTTCCTTTTCTCGCCCTACCTTACATTAATGGCAGGCACTTCTAGCAATATTTAATAAGAATGGTAAGAGAGAACAGCCTAGCCTTTTTCTCAGTCTTAGGGGGAAAGCAGTCAGTCATTTACCATTACCTATGATGTTAGTTGTAGGCTTTTGTAGATGCTTTTTATCAAAGATGAAGAATTTCGTTTATGTTTCCACTTTCTGAGAGTTCATTGATGTCATATGGAAGTTTTTAAAATTATGAATTTAATTTTTTTTCCTTTTTAGGGCTGCACCTGCAGCATACAGAATTTCTTAGGCTAGGGGTCTTATCAGAGCTGTAGCTGCAGGCTTACGCCGTAGCTACAACAATGCCAGATTTGAGCCACGGCTGTGACATACACCACAGCTCATGGCAACACCAGAGCTCATGGCAACACCAGAACCTTAACCCACTGAGCAAGGCCAGGGATCAAACCTGCATCCTCATGGATACTAGTTGGATTCTTAACTTACTAAGCCATGATGGGAACTCCTGCTTTTCTTAATGGCTACCTCTTCTGTCTCTTTCCTACTAACTCTTTCCCCACCTGTCTCTCTATTGAATTTAATTACAACATCCTTCACAGCCCAATTCAAATACCATAGTGAAGTTTTCCATGACCATCTACTGTGATGTATTAGGAAGTACACCATGTTGTCACTGTAAAATTACCGCTGATGACTGGATTTTCTGTCAGTATTTGTATTCCTGTAATATAGGCCGTGCATGATTTGCTTACCTCACTGAGTTTCTGTGGGAATCAAATGAGATTAAATGTGTGACAGCATAGTATAAATTAAGTCATTATACTCTTTAAAAATTGAAGGCACTATTATCACTAATTGGTCTTACTTTCTAATTCTCAGAAAATGTTTTACACTCGTGTATTTTTTTATTTCATTGTATTTGAAGGCAAGAAGAATAAATCTTGTATCATTTTATGTTCCAAAAGAGGTAGCCCTAGAAATTAGCTAAAAAGACTTCAGACAAGAAAATAAATAAATACATGTTTAGTGGATAAGTGAATGAATTATCAAGTTATAATTTTAGTATTCCTATTCATAATATCTTTATCTAGACTGGAAGTCAGCAAAAAGTTCTGTGAATGGGCCAGATTATAAAAGGCCCAGATAATAAATATTGAAGGTGTATAGTCTCTGTGGCAACTATTCGGTTCTACCTTCTTAGTGTGACTCTCTACCCCAAACATAAAAGAATGGTCATGCCTATGGATTAATACAATTTAGTGAATACTGAAGTTGCAATTTCATATAATTTTCATGTTTCACAAAATTTTTTTTCTTTTTTGTTTCTTATTCATTAGAATAGGGGGAAAAAAAAGCATTTTTAGCTTGTAGGTTATACAAAAGCAGATGGATCAAATTTGGTCCATGGGCCGTAATTTGCTGATCCCTGACATTCACCAAATTATAAAGTTTTAGATATGAAGTAATTTAATTGTTGAAATAAGTACATTTTCTCCTGCTTGTTTGAAATGATGATAGAGAGAAATTTTCTACTTATAAAACAGTAGGAAACATTTGTTGGCATATGGAGCTGTATGGAGAAAGAAATAGAATTAACAAGAGAAACTCTTAGTTTAATTTGTAAAAAATGATTTGTGAGGGAGTTCCTATTGTGGTGCAGCCGAAATGAATCCAACTAGTATCCATGAGGATGTGGGTTCAATCCCTGGCCTTGCTCAGTGGGTCAGGAATCCAGCATTGCCATGAGCTCTGGTGTGGGTCGCAAATGAGGCTCAGCTCCTGCATTGCTCTGGCTGTGGCGTAGGCCAGCAACTGTGGCTCCAATTCAACCCCTACCCTGGGAACCTCCATATGCTACGGGCACAGCCCTAAAAGGCAAAAAAAGAAAAAAGAAGAAAAAGCTATTTGTGAGTCATTCATTAAAGGACATCCCCCTCAGATACTTTGGCTTATAAAGTATTTGAGATATTCTTTGGAGAAAATTAAAAGATACAGTCAGATTTCTCTAGCCTGGAATTCTGGCCAAATCCTGTGTTAGTTATTGGAATTCTTGCATAAAGTTTCCCCCCAAGATTTTCAACAACCTCAAAAATAAACTGAAATGTTTAGAGAGTATTTTTATCAACAACATACTCCCCATTTTCCTTGGTTCTATTTCCATTTTCATCTCTTCCAGGCTTTTTTTTTTTTTTTTTTTCCTATTTTCTAACTGTCTCTCAATTTGAGAAATTCAGATCACCATTTAATCTGAACCCACCTTCTCTCTCTTTAGCAATTACTGCATGTCATGGAAAACCTGCAGGAAGTATATCTAAAGTAATGTGATAATTACATACTTCCTCTGGGGTGCTGTTTTAGATTTTTTTGTTTGTTTTTTTGGTGGTTGTTTTCAGTCTGCTTATACCTATCAGAAATGTAGCAAAAAAAAAATAGAGATTAAACAAACTAAACACAGTGTTTAAACCAACATTTTACCTCAAATAACTAGAAATTGATTGTGAGCAAGATACCCATCCTGATGATTGTATTTTTTCGATCTTCATAAGCATTTCCAAATGGCTGAGAACCTAATATACTAATATACCAAGGTTAGAGTTTAGTTAAATGGGACTCAAACTCTAGGAGCATTTTGAGGCATTTGAGGCATTTTGAAGTGGGTTCCTATCAATCGGCCCTTTATAAGCCCCTCACCAGAGGCCGGATGTTTGCCATTGCTGCTGTTGTTGTCTCAGCCACTGCTGATGGCTGCTAGACTGGCAGCACACATTGAAAGAGTGAGGCTCAGAGCCTGGGAAAGGTCCCAGCACTGAATGCCCTCATTCCTGCAGGGCAATTAATTTATTACATACAGGATTAGAAAATCAGTACTAAAGATACTCTAACTGACCTACCTCTCAAGGGTCACCAGAAAATATTAATGATTATATCATGGTTTCAGGAAAAAAATAAATAAATAGTTTTTTAAAGGGCCTTTGTTTCTATGCTAACCCAACTCTATGATTATTCAGCAACGTTCATTGCAATGCTCTTCATTATCTGGAGTCTCCCCTTCTGGACGTGGAGTATATATAAAATCTAATTTAAAAAAGAAATCAGCTGGGAGAACGGTTAGAAAAGCACAGATTCGTTTATTTCATGAGTACAAAAAAGATTGCTTGCTAATTATACAGACAAGAGTAGAGATCAAATTAAAAGAATCACTTACTGACAAATGGTAGCTTCAAACATACTTTTGAAACTAGGCACAGTAAAACATGTATGTGTAACTTGGTCCCCATGCTGTATGGTGAAAATAAATAAATAAATATATAAACACTGCAAAAAAAAAAGAAAAGAAAAGAAACATCAGTCTTTTGGAAAAAAAATGTCAAAAACAGAAAAATCTTTTAGTTCTCTCCAAAAGCAAAGTGAAAATTATTATGTGAATGAAGGTCAGAGAAGCAGTCTCTATTTGAAGATGCAGTGCTAATATAATTCTCTAGATAACTTTTTACTGTTACTGACAAGAATAATAGTGTGGCTTCCTGCTTGCACTTTCTTTTTATTTCAGTGTCAGAAGCAAAATAAAATGCATTTTCAGAAAGAAAATTGCTCTGTTTAAAACATGAGCACACTTTTAATGCTGATGATTCACTGGTGTGTTCTAGTCATTATTTTAAAAAAGCTGAGACCTCGAAAATGGAATAGGAAACATACTGGTGGAAACCTTGATTCAAAAAAAAAAAAGTTAAAAATGGCACTAAAGAGCCCATTATTCTCAAAGATAAAATATGTATAGTACAGTGACAAATTTTGGGTAGAGAGATCATCTTGCCTGCAACTCTGAGTTCCTAAGTGTATCATTGGTTTATAGAATATGAGTACTGCTAAGTCTAGGGATCCAGACAAGTTGAAAGAAACATACATGTATCAAGTTTACCTTTTCTCATATTTTATAAAACATTTCATACAAGGCATTTATTTCTTACAATGTAACAACAACAACAGTAATAATAGGAATAATAAAACAGCCAGATATCATAAAATTAACTGATAAAGCTCTTGATGAAAAATAAGCAGAAGTCAAAAAGTAAAATTTAGCATTTCCTCATGCCTGTCCTCATGATGTTTCCGAATTAATTGTTAGTAAAAAAAAGATAACTCAATCAAAACAATAAGGTTTATGCAGTGGGAAAAAGTCATTTCTTTTATATTTCTGCTAAAAATGATTAGCTTTCTCTTTATAGAAGGGAGTTTCCCAGTGGGAGCAGTCATAATTTAGTCATATATATATGTATGTATGTGTGCGTGTCTGTGTAAATACACTCTAAGAAGAGAAAACTATAGACCAATATCTCTAAAGTTGCAAAAGTCCTCAACTAAATATCAGTGAATTGAATCCAACAATGTATAAAAAATTATACACTACAGCCAAATAGGATTATTCTAGGTATGAAAGACCGGTTCAAAATTAGCAATTCCGTAAATATAAACCTTTACCTCAAAAGACTAAAAAAGAAATGTCACATAGCCATATCGCTAAATGAAAACATTAGATAAAATATAGTGCCATTAATAATCTTTTTTAAAAATATCAACAAACTAGGAATACAGGTCCATTTCAGTTTGATAAAGAACATCTACAAAAAATATATACCTATTATATAAACGGTGAGAAACTGAAAACGTTCCTCTTATAATCAATAGGAACGTAGTTTGTTCATGTCTTTAAAAATAAACATCATCTTATCATATGACACAGAAATCACAATTGAGGTATTTGCTCAACTTACTTATTCACACACACAAAAATGGCATGTGAATGTAGGTAGCAGTTTTATTCACAGTCACCCAAAACTGCAAGTAACTAATATGCCCTTCAAGAGGTGAATGAAAAAAATCTGTGATACAACCATACAATGGAATATTATTCCGTGACAAAATTAATGATCTTTCAAACTGCGAAAAGAGAGTAATAAAACTTAAATGCAGTGTGCTAAGTGAATGAATCGAATCAGAAAAGACTACATAGTGTTTGATTTCAACTATATGACATTCCGGAAAAGACACACCAGTAGAGACATTAAAAGATCAGTGGTTGCCAGAGGTTCTAGGGGAGGAGGAAAGGGCCAAATAGGAGAATACAGCATTTTGTTTTGTTTTGTTTTCTGTTTTGTTCTGTTTCTATGGCAGTGAAACTATTCTGTGTGATCCTGTAATGGATACACAATGTTATACATATGTTAAAACCCAAAGAATTTAACAGCATAAAAAGTGAACCTTAGTGTATGCAAAAAAAAAAAAAAAAAAAATTTAGGAGGTTGGAGCAATTCAAGGAAGGAACATAAACTTTGATAAGAGAATGCAGTTTTAATACAAAATACATGAAATAAAATCACTGAATGTGGGGAGGGAGTGGGTAAAGTAAGTAACTAGAAATGGGGGATATGTGTGAAATCTGTAAATCTAGAGGAAGAACAAACAGGACGTTTTCACTGTACTTTAGTTGATAAACTAGTTTCTCATCTGATACTGTTAAGATATACATATTGGAATTGAACAATTAAGTAAATGGATAGTGAATAGTGGGACCCAGGTTTTTTAGTGTAGTAATAAGAAAGTATAATAAGGCAAAGAGGATGCTGAAACGATCCATGTGGTAATATAGTGAAGGTGGAGACTTATATAAACTCATGGTTAGCTCAATATGCATAGAGATGGTTACATATAGCAATACACACATAACTTTCTTTTCTCTATCAGCCAAGAAGACTTAGAAGCGTCACTCCAGGAACAACAAGCACACTCAGTCTAAAAGGTTCAAGGATTCTTTGGAGAAATAACTGATTCTAGAACTGGGATAGGAGATACATGGGATAAGTTGAGATCATCTTATAATTACCAGGGGGAAAGACAATTCTAAAATAGCGACAGCAAAACCTACCTCTATATTGATAGGTGCATAGTAAAGGAACATAGGAGTCCACTGGAAGAGCTCCCAATGGCCAAAGCCAAGGAGAATTTGAACAACAAAATAAATTAGTATTAGACTAAAACCCAATGTAGGAAATAAACATCCATGGGTTCATATTGATGTAAATAAGTTATTGAATAAATAAATAAATCATAGAGAAGAGACAGATCTTCCTTGCAGAAAAAAATCCAAATAAATTATGTGAGTACTCTGCCTTCAAGAACTAAATCCCCACTCCTTAAAAGTAGGCTGTGTATAGCGATTTCCTTTCAAAGATTTCAATTTAGAAATAGGGCAAAAGAAAGACTAACCTTACTGTGAAGAAACTTAACCAGCACTATCTCAGCCAGGTGATTAAAGTGAATATTAACATTTGATAAATTTATTGATACTGTGTATACCCTTGCTATGATGTGAAAATAAATTACCTTTGTAATTTTTCTGCCCCAAATCCATATACCTGTCTAATAATGAAACACCAGAAAAGTTCTGGGTTTTTTTTTTCAGGGGGGCGGGAGTTGGTATTTTTAAGGCCATACCTGAGGCATATGGAGATTCCAAGGCTAGGGGTTGAATTGGAGCTGGAGCTGCTGGCCCACACCACAGCCCAGCAACGCCAGATCTGAGCCGCATCTGTGACCTACACTGCAGCTCATGGCAACGCTGCATCCTTAACCCACTGAGCGAGGCCAGGAATCGAACTTCTATCCTCATGTATACTAGTCACATTTTTTTCCTCTAAGCCATAATGGAAACTCCAGAAAAGTTCTAATTGAGAAGCAGTCTACAAAATTTTTGACCAACAATCCTCAAAACTCTTATGGTCATGAAGAACAAGGGAAGTCTAACAAACTGTCACAGCCAAAGGTAACAACCTAAGGATACTTGAAACTGAATGTGACGTGCTATCTTTGATGGGGTCCTGGAACATAAATGGATGTTAGGTAAAACCTAAAGAAATCTGAATGAACTATGGGCTTTAGTTAGAAATAATAAATTAATATTGGTTCATTAATTGTGGCACATTTACCTAACAGATGATGTTGATGTATGCGAGACTGGGTATGGGCTCTATGGGACCTCTCTATACTACCTTCTCAACTTTTTTCTGTAAGTCTAAAACTGCTCTATAAAATAGAGCCTAAAAAAACCCAAGAATGCACTTGCAAATGTAAATAATAACAAATTCTTGTTTTTAAATGTTTCGTTCTTTGATAAAATTATACTCTTGAAAATACTTTTTGTAGTATGAATAATTTTTGAACTGTTGCGGGGAAATGGGGATATTTGATGGCATATCTGGATTAAACAGCCAAACGAATATTTTAAACCTTCAAAAGGAAAATATTTGTCACATGGCCACCGTTAGGGACAATGTGAAACTAAACTTGTTTTTATGCAATTTTACACAGCTGTCTCTAAGCCAAAGCGTTCTGGGCAAGTTTCAGAACTTTCAAACTGTTTATAAACTGAACAAACAAAGCTGCCCAAGTCCATTCACAATGGATTCCTCAGTCTCTTTTCAGTACTGAAGAACAGCTCTTTCACAAACGCAGTCCATCCTCCGTCGACTGCGAAAGGTGACGTCAGAGGCTTAGGTGGATGTCTAAACAGGAGAATTCCAGGCTGTCTGGTAAATCGATCTTAAGCATCCCAACAGTAAATGAACCTTTTTTATATACAATACAGAGAAGTGAGAATTCAGTTCCATTAGAAAGATGCATGCAAAAGTTGATATTTTTCTCTGCTATTGTTCAGTCTCTACTTTGTGAAGATTAGCCCTAATATTTACTCAAGAATCCACAGCACTAATTCTAAGAGGATGATCAGATTTTTATATCATTTCTTCTACTTTCAAATTTGAAATAAGACTTGAGCCTTTTGAAATTATGGTTAGGATTTACCTGCTCCAAAGCCCCGCTTTATTTTAATAGATCAGAGTCTAAATGGGAAATTGTACGTGTGAGAGCATTCTTTCCAGCAGATGTCTATTTGAACTACAGGATGACACACATAGAATGGTTGTTAGGGATCTGAAGAAAGGCTGAGGGGTTTGCTGTCTACTTAGGAAAACAATAAGTCAAACTTCCAATTATTAAATTTTTTTAAGTTCCCTCTGAAAATATGTAACTATATTATTCATTGGGGGGGGGAAATCCTCCAGCCAAACCTTGATAAGTCACAAAATGATTATCTGTGCTATCTACGCCCTTTGCTTCTCTAGATCCCTCCAGCAGTCTAAATTTGTGTAAGAAAGCTGTTGATGTTGCAGTTATCATAAAAAGCACACCAGTGTACAATGTACATGTAACTAAATTCCGTATATTGAAATAATTACATTCTGTATAGTGTATATAAATGTCATTGAATATGTACATATAATTAAAACAATATAATATATAAATGTACTAAATAATCATTATATTAAATATTGTGCATAGTACTTAATATTTAATACTTAATACATATTTAACAGTATATCTAGTATATGAAAATATTTATATATCTAAATACATAAGATTCCTATATTTACTATGCTTTCAATAAAATTTTATTTTCTTCAAATCGTATAACCTTTTATTTCTTAAAATTAATATTTGTACTGAAAGTATAATGTGTATTTATAATGCTCAATGACATGTGGATAATTAAGCCTATGAAAATATAAAAGTGACTAACAAAAACTTACAAAGATCCATGCAACAATGAACAAAACATGTAAAATAATTTCAGTTTCAAGTTAGCATAAGCGTGTGTTTGCTCATGAGGGATTAAGGGAACTGCTCAGAAATTATTCTACCCATGTCCAATCCTTGGCTCCATTACCATATGTCCTAGGACTGACTACATAACTGTTACTGGTCCCAATCCTCCTCAGTTAAATAGAGGGAATAATGTATACACCTTCTAAAAATTTGAAAGATTAAATGTGATAATGCATGCACTGTGCTCAATCAGAGCCTGGAAAGGAATCCCATCTAAGGATGATAAAAATCAAGGTTATAAGTAGATTACTTGATTCTAACCAGTTCCTGACAATTGAAGAACAGGTCACAGTTTTTGCAAAAACCTAGTGCTACAAAAGTCCGATAATACTGTGAAGGCTTAGTGTACTAATAAAATTGTATTTAGCAGAAAAAAATTTATTTTCTAACTTCTCTTATTTTTTGTTAAGGATGATATTTTCCCACTTGGGTTGAGTGGAATATATGCATATTTAGTATATTCATATACAGTGGTTTCCTTGTTTTGCTTCTTACTCATCTTATTTCTATGGTGTTTCTAAATCACTTGGTTTATAATGCTTCTTATTTCCTGCATTACTCTAATAGGAAGCTATTTCCACTTATATAAATTTTTAAATAACATGTCTGTGTTTATTATATCAACAAAGTAGTCGGTCATAAAATACCAAAGGAAATAATACTCATAAACAAGTTAGCAACAAAACCTTTCTCCATATACATTTTGTATTTCAAGGTGCCATGGGATTGGGGAAGAGTCAGAGCAGATTGAGTTTGAAAATGGAATTGAAAGTGAGTGCTTATCCACTTCTTATGAATTATAAATTCTTTTCCTCTTAGAATCAAGCTTAAAGATGTCTTGACTACAGAGCGATGATAAACTTCAAATAGTCAACAAATTCTTTAATAATTTTGCAGACCTAAAGTATTTTTTTGTCTTGTATTTATAATTTAATTTATTCTAGGAACTCCGGAAGTTAAATCTTTTCATTTATGTTATTTTTTACTTTCTATTTGAAGTATTTTCAAACTTACTGATAAGATGCAATGATATTATGGAGAATTCTCATATATCTACACCAAGAGACCTCACTGAAATTTTACCAATTGTCTAATTAAATATTTTATAGCAAAAGGATCCAACACCCAATCAATGCCCTTGGCTGTCATTTCTCTTCTGAATCCCTCACTTTTCGTATAGTTGTTCTGACTTTTCTTGATCTTCATGAATTTAACAATTTGGAAAATTTCAGGCCAATTACTTTGTAGAATTTCTCTCCATTTGGGTTAGTCCGGATGTTTGCCCAAGCATAATTTCAGGTTATGCATTTTCTGGTGGAAATATCGTAGAAGTGATGCCACCTCCTTACTGCTGTGAGGTAGGATATGATATCGAGTTGCCCATCAAAGTTGTTTTAACTCTGGTCACTTGAATAAGGCATTCTCCAATGTGAATTAACTCTTTTCACCTTTATAATTTTTAAGTATCTTAGAGGACCTAATTTGAGACAATGTGACTCTACAATCCTTATCAAATTCATATGTCTAAGTTTTAGTCCCTTGATGGTTGTTATTTGAGTTCATCATTGTTATGCTGTTACCACTTAGTGATGTTTTAAATTCTATCATTCCTTCAAAATTCATAAGTTGATATTCTAAGAAAGGCAGTCGCTCCCTTCCTCTCTCTCTCTCTCAGAAAGGCATTTCTCTTCACATGTGTTTATTATATTTTTCTAGATTTGACCCTTTACCTCTTTGTGACTCCCACTGCAAGGAATGAGAAACCTAGAAAAAGCCACTGCTCTGGCTTCATGAGTGCTGCTGGTCCTCAGATCGCAGTCCTCTTGAAAATTCCCCTTCACTGTGCGGTGCCGCCTTGCCCATGGCCATGCCTCCTTCTTGGGGCAGCCTGTATCCAGTGATCAGCTGATGTAGGAGTATGACAGTTCTGTCCTTTTTTTTTTTTTTTTTTGTCTCTTTAAGGCTGCGCTGGTGGCATATGGAAGTTTCTAGGCTAGGTGTCAAATCTGAGCTGCAGCTGCTGGCCTTTGTCACAGCCACAGCAACTTGGGATCCGAGCTGTGTCTGTGACCTACTCCACAGCTCACAGCAATGCCGGATCCTTAACCCACTGAGCGAGGCCAGGGATCAAACCTGCATCCTCATGCATACCAGTTGGGTTCTTAACCCCCTGAGCCATAACAGGAACTTCCCAGTTCTGTTTTCTTGCCACATCTGAAGGATCCAGGCTGGCTTCAGCACCCCTCTTGTGGTTGGCTGAGATCTTGGTTGTGACTGCATCCGAGTCCAAGTTCTCACTCTCACGAACTTTATTTTCACAAGCATTGAGACCAAGAGTATTTCCTTATAAACTTCCTCAGAGTAATCTCTGAGTCAGAGAGGGCTTCCTGGAGTTCCCAGCCTGAAATGGAGTATGTTTACTTTTCAATGATTAATCATTGTATCTCACAGTATTAAGGAAATACAAAAGTAGATTAATAATAAATACCTATATAAACAAAGCTATAAAATCTAATCTACCTTATCTGGATTTAGCATAATTACTTCTGGAGTCTATACACTTACAGACTGTAGTTGAATTTAGTGCAATATTGAATATGTAGATTTTTAAATTGATGAACACTAACTTTTTCTACTGAAATTGGCAACAATTTCATTCATGAGTTTGGTTTAAAAAAAAAATTGTAGCTAGAACACATACTACCACACACAAATTAATACAGATGCTTCCTAAAAGACTAGAAAGGCAGTGGGCATTTTGGACATTATCTTTTAACGTACATCTTAATATCATGGGCGTGTAGGTGTATATACATACGTATATGTGTGTGTAATATGTAAAATAATATATAATTATCGTTTAACATGTAATAGTATGCACTGAAATCAGACTTCCTACATCTGACCCTACCTTAGGTATAAGTTTCCTTCAGGAGATAACAGTGACTGTCTTTTTACGTTACTCTAAAGGTTAAATAAAAATAATGTACACAAAGCACTCATAAGAATATGTGGCAGGTGGTCAACATGTGCCATCTGTTATCACTGTGTGAAGCCACCCTCACTTCAAGGACAGCATCATGTTACCAGCAGTTCCAGGGGCGGCTGTGGTGTGGTGCAAATAGTGCCACACTTGCAGTCTGGAGAATGTGTTGAGGATTTTGGCTTTTATACTTCCTATGTTATCTCGAATACTTTTTGCCCCCGTTCACTAATATTTAACATGCAGGAAATTTTATATTTGCTGTATACTTATAAGTCTTATAAGGATTAGACAGATCAGTTCTGGGGAGAGCCTCGACTGCCTGGTACAGAAGGTATTCAGGAAGTGGGAGGATGAAAGAGCAGCAGGTGTAGCATGGTCTTGATACTTGTTCCACAAGGATATTGGTGAACTGTTCAGGTAGCAATGGCTATGTGCATGTCTCGGTACCCCATCTGTGTCTTTCACACAAACTAATCACTCCTGCATTATCTTCTGATCCATTCCCATTACTCACACTGGCATTTGTCAGGCTCAACCCTGGGTGCATCGGTGCTGGTACAGTAGGCATGAAGAAGTTGTAATCTCTTTGTCAAAAATTATCCTTAGTGATTAAAGTGCATGATTTTTCTAAAAATTGGGTACTAGCCCCAGGCTATGTTTATTCTATGAGGTTGTTCATAGATCTTTGAAGTCATGAGGGTACCATCTCCTTCACAGTGAACATTCTGCTGATGACTTCCACCAAATTCCCTGCTGCAGCGTATTTGCAAAGAAAAATCAATGCCTTCTATGGCTGTGAGAATTTTGTAATCTGCAGTGGCTTTAGGGTAGCATCCAAAAAAAGGTCTACTTATATAAACAGGGAAATGTACCTCGAACTATTAATTACACGCTTTGTTTTTTCAGCAATTCCATGTCGTAGTCATTCAGCGTCATGAACACTATCTGAAGAAGAGTCAGTATTATTAGCACAGGCGTAAAAAACATTTTCCCAAAACAAATGAGAGTCTTTTATATTTTAAAAATGTGATTTTTAGACTCCAAGGGGCCACTTTGGAGGAAAACTGAGGATAAAAATTAAAAAGAATCAGGGGAGCAAAACCATTTGTATCTGCTCCTTGTAGAGAGGAGATGAAGATCACATGGAGAGGGAGAGAAACCATGTCCCTAGAAGGCTTTCAAAGGCCATGACATTAAGGTGCTGGCCTTGGGAAGGTAATGGAGAGGAATGGGTCAGAAGTAGGAACTGCTAGCACCTCCTCTGCTCATCCAGAACAGTGAAGTCTGATAAGAGCCAATCAAGGTCTGCAGACCATTGCTCACCATCCAGTGTTGAGGGGGCTCTTGGCCCCATTAACTGCCTTCTTGTTGTTGTTCATTCAAAGTCTCCCTTGGGGTACTTCAGTTGTCCAGCAAAAAGAGAATTTGTCTGAGCCCCTTCTAACTACCTCACATGGACCACCATTGTCTTTCCCTTGATCATCCTTACTCTGGTGCAGGACAAAAGATCCAAAGTTCTAGTCATCCTACTGGTCCAACTGAGGGTGTCAGGAAGACCAGTACTAGCCTGAGGATAAAAGAGTGGGGAAGTCTGTTCAGGTTTCAAATGTGTCTGTAAGATTTTCTCTTTCCTTACTCAGGCTTGCCCTCAAAACATATGACAAGAGTAGTGAAAAAATCACTCTTGCATTGCTCTTTAAGAATCTTGCTGTGAAAAATTATTTCCCATGTACTTAGTGTAAGAGATTATGGCAACAGAGATAGAGGGATAAAGAAAATAAATATGTACGTTTCTAGATAAATGCCCATAATTATCAAGTTAATTAATTAAGAAACTAATTCAGAAACAATATATATGTATGATTGGGTCACTTTGCTGTAAATTGACAGAACATTGTAAATCAACTATAATAGAAAAAATGAATTGACAGAACATTGTAAATCAACTATAATAGAAAAAGTAAAAATATTTAAAAAAAGAGAAGCAATAGGTGTGATCCTAGTTAAATCTCTTGACTAATTATTTTAAAATTGCTAAGAATGTCTGGGGGAGGGGGGACATGATAACCTACAAGATTCTTTCCAATTTTAAATTCTCCATCCATAATTCAGGTTGTATGATTTTATGAGAACTTACAAGATTTAAAATTATATTTTCATCATGGAAACTGAACACTATATATTTGCTTTCTTTTAAGAAATCTTAGAACCTATGAAATTTGAGTAGCACTCAATACATAAAACAATAGAAGCCATTTATCTTTAATAACTTGATACAAACCACTGCCTATAGAAAGCACACATTGCAATATTGGTGATTATAACTTCTTTAAGTGAACAGCATGAAGTGTATCCTCTGCAATAATTCTTGATTTAGTCAAGAATTACAGTGGAATATTTAGTCTGCCCATATGTCCTTAACCGTTTGTTCATTTCCTGTTACTTTGCTGGAGGCAGAAGCCAAAGACTTTCCGGCCTTTATTATACATCTGCTGGTTATTACTATTTAAGCTGACTTGTTTCTTGATGACCACAAGGTGACTTACTATAGTTGTTTTCCCAGAAGACATTAGCAGTAACATATGTTTTTAAACACACTCCATGTTGTTTTGAGACTTTTCAAATAACTTGGGAGCAATCAAATATAGACTACACACATGTACCCATAAGTAAATGTAATGAAATGTTATGTCTCCAAAGAAAAAGAACATAGTTGGTTTCAATCTATAAATTGCTTTGATTTAAATTTTTATTAAAGTTATATTTCTGCATTGCATTTGGATTGGATACAATTTATCTCAATCTGTATCTTTCAAAGCATGTCACTTAAATGTTTATGTCAACTTCCCAACATATCAACATATGTATTCTTCAGAAAACTTAAATCAATGGACCAATAGTCTTAGACTACATTCACATTACCCAGGTTACTACGTTTTTTGTTTTTGTTTTTTTTTTTTTTTTTTTTTTTTTTTTTGCTTTTTAGCGCCGCACCCACCCATGGCTTATGGAATTTCCCAGGCTAAGGGTCGAATTGGAGCTATAGCTGCCAGCCTACACCACAGTCACAGCAATGCCAGATCTGAGCTGCATCTGCGACCTACACCACAGCTCAAGGCAACACCAGATCCTTAACCCACTGAATGAGGCCAGGGATCAAACCCGCAACCTCATGATTACTAGTTAGATTCCTTTCCACTGTGCCACAACTGGAACCCCTACCCAGATTACTTCTTTATATGCATTTGCTAAAGAGAACACCTATTTATAAATGTATGATGAGCCTAACTTTATATTCAGAGAAAAATTAATTTATGCCACATTCACTTTCCAATTATATTTTAGTATATTATATATATTTAGTATATTGTGTATATATATTATACACATGTTAGTTGCACTCTAGGTTGAGTGATGAATGACTCCAAACCGCGAAGGCAGCTACCGACTTTTCTACAGCTGAGAACCAGACAAGGGATAGGAAAGCAATGCCTCCAGCAGCCAGCTGCAGAAACACGAGCTCACTGCCACAGTCAGGAATCCCACTGAACACTGAACATCTCCATGCCCAGCTGTTATCACCACCTCCAGACAATGCCACACCTTTGCCTACCTTTGTCACCAGCTCAGCTCCGCTGCTTGTCACACACAAAGCCAGTGACTTTGTATTGCATTTCTGCTAATACTGCCAAAGAGAAATCAAGTATCCTCAAGAAAGTAAATAGCCAAAATTTTACCAGCAGCAGAAGTGCAAACTCTGCCTCACTTCTGTTTGCCAAATATTAAACAAGTGTGTCTGGGTTAGCCAAATATGCATCATATTCAGAATTTCGGGGATAACTAAAAAATGTAGTTTAATTTTGTTGACTTTGCACACATTACTAGGAAGTAAAGAGCCCATCTCCTCTATATTGCCTTATATCCACATAAAAGCACTGAGTCAAGTAATCCCATTTTGTCCATAAGGAATCTAAAGCTCAGGAAATTTAAATAATTTGCATATGGACATTTATGATTTCTACTACACTTTCTGATTTTACCTCCACCTTTTTTCCTTTTAAAAAAATAACAGTTTTGGGGTTCCTGTTGTGGCTCAGGGGGTTAAGAGCCTGACTAGTATCCATGGAGACGTGGGTTCAGTCCCTGCCCTTGCTCAGTGGGTTAAAGGATCCAGCATTTCCATGAGCTGGAGTGTAGGTCAGACGCAGCTCAGATTAGGCCTTGCTGTGGCTGTGGTGTAGGCCAGCAGCTGCAGCTCAGATTCAGCCACTAGTCTGGGGCCTCCATATGCTGCAGGTGTGACCCTATTTGTTGATCTTAAACAGAGAACTTTCAATAGACTCCACATTAACTAAGGTTCTTCCTTACTCAAACTTATTAAAACTTACTCTAATCTTATGATGATTAGAGCCCAATTTCCCACCTTTTAAAATCTTTTTAATCTCTATTTAGTCTCCTTGAAAGACCACAGAGTCAATTCATTAAAATGTGTTAGGTTAGTGAATAAACTTCTTTTCAGTGCTTATTGTAAAGATAGATAAGTGAAGTGTTCTCTATGAAACAAGAGAAATTCTTAGTTTTACTTTATTTTGGAATCCTATTTTTACATAGAATTAGGATGAAAAAATACACAATATCTTTACAGTGGTAAAAATTAAGAAAAGAAGATGTGTGAACTTGAATAGACTAAAGGGCCACAAGAGGACAGGAAAGAACAACTATGGCATTACAATAGTTTAAGCTATTTAATTTTGTCATATACATTCTGGGAAAAATGTTTTCTCTTCTTTCCTTTAAATAAGTTAGCAAAGGAAAAATATTTTGTTTGCTATTATAGCATCATCCTTTATTCCTGATATTTGTCTTTAATAAGATAAGGATGCAGAGTTCTCTTGTGGCTCAGCGGGTTAAGGATCTGCTATTGCCGCTTCTGTGGCTCTGGTAGCTTCTGTGGTGCAGGTTTGATCCCTGGCTCAGGAACTTCCACATGCCATAAAGATGTTTATTAAGAAGATTCAGTAAGGCTGGTTATAAGTATTATAACCTCCAGTGTCCTTCAAAATCTTTCCCCAAATTACTCAAGTAAAGATATCCAAAATTATGATTATGGGTCCTGTTAGCTTTTAAATATCGTAATACCTCTTTCCTTTGCACCAGTTGATTACTTTATCTAGATAAGTACATCTCCTGCCTTAAAATTAATTTCATGAACTTTACATGAGCTTTTTTTGGTTGGCTTTTCAAAGCTGAAGGAGTAAGTAAGCAGGGTCATTTTATTTATGTTGATTTTACCTGTATTAAGTGGAACACATGACTTTAAAAAAAACAGAAATAGTGAAAGTATATAGGACAAAACAGCAATATATAAATCTATGAACATATGATAATAGTTCTATTAATTAGTATATAATAGTTTCATTTACTCATAACTTGACATTGGGTACTTTCCCTAATTGAAAGTAATAACACAGACCATTATACACTGACCCATCTCAAGATGGCACTTTTATTTACTTTATAGGCTTTGCTATGAGAAAAAAAAAATTTAATTTCTACAAGTTCTTTAAACCATGACGTTTTAATGTTTTCTTCTTTCAATCGCTGTAAAAAGAATTGATATCTATTAATTATTCTGCATGTAAAATTTCAAGTATTAAGAAATAAATATAATATTGAAGAAAAAAGTCTCAACTAGCAAGATTAAAATAATAATTTTAATAGTAATCATTTGGTATTTGGGCAGTCAGTATTGAATAAGATCTCTATGGTAGTTATTTGATATCTTTTGATCACCTATATTCCACTTCATCCTCTCCAAACAGCAGATATATTTCCTTTGGTGTAATTTTCTTCTCCGTTTATGTGGGGTGTTATATTCTCCCAATTACAGTTGCCAAAGGGCCAGAGAGATGCTTTCTTTCACTGGAGTCCATGATGAGGCTCAGCCAAATGAATACTCCCCTTTAGATCGTTGAAAGTTGAGCAAATAATACACAAATGTTTAGATTTCTTTTCTTTTCTTTTCTGTTTTCTTTTTTAAAGTCATGCCTGTAGCATATGGAAGTTCCCTGCCTAAGGGTAGGATCTGAGCTGTAGCTGCCAGCCTGGGATCCAACCTGCATCCTCATGGATTCTAGTCAAACTGCTGAGCCACAAAGGGAACTCTTTTTTTTTTTTTTTTTGGACCACACCTGCGGCATATGGAGGTTCCCAGGCTAGGGGTTGAATCAGAGCTATATAGCTGCTGGCCCACACCATAGCTCACGGCAACACTGGATCCTTAACCCAGTGAGCAAGGCCAGGGATTGAACCTGAGTCCTCATGGATGGTAGTCAGATTTGTTTCCACTGAGCCACAATAGGAACTCCCTTTAAAAAAAAAAAAAAAAAAAAAAGAGGTAGAGTCTTAACAAGATTGTTTCTAGTGTGAAACCATTCCTAATGTTCCATCATTCTCTTCACTTTGTCCTTGTTCTTGCAAATTTCTAAACCTGGTTTTATGATCTTTGATTGAATTATTTTAGAACTCTGATAATCTCCTTCCTTTTCCCCCCAAGATGTTGCCAGAATCAGCTTAGATGTGCAACCAAAGAACCCTAAATGAATCAGAAACAAGTGTGAAAGAGTGGAATATTAGCAACAGATCCTCAGGGAATATGCAGTATTTGGATGTGTTCAAGAGCAGGTGAAAGGAATTACATTTCATTCATTTTCTAGAATGGAAAGTAAGATCATGAAGCACAGTGATGAAGTAATTACCATATTATTACTGGAGCTGCAGGTTTCTGCCATCATAGAAAGTTATAAAGACTATTAGGGAACAGAGGGCCAAAAGATAAGGTAGCTACTGATGATAGACAGGAGTGAATAACTTGAAGCAGAGAAAGAAAAATCCCTAAGGGCACAGAGAGAAAGTCAAGGAATTTCTGTGACTTAAAAGGCTTAAAAGATCTCTTAAGCCTTCTAGTACAGAGCTAGGATTAATAAAAACAAGGGAATTATCATCATATGGGTTGACATATTACAATACTAGTTAAATTTACAGCCTTCTAAACTACAGCCTTGGTTGAGAGTGAAATCATTTAATTTTTGTTTTCTTTTGTTTTTAATTGGAGTGTAGTTGATTTACAATGTTGTGTTAGTTTCTGGTGTTCAGCAAAGTCAGTTATAAATAATTTTCCATTATGGTTTATTACAGGATATTGAATATAGTTCCCTGTGCTATAGAGTAGGACCTTGTTTATTTATTTTATATGCAGTGGGTTGTATCTTCTAATCCTAAACTCATAATTTGTCCCTCTACCACCTCCTTTCCCCTTTGGTAACCATGAGTTTGTTCATCTTTCTCTGCATGGCTTACTCCACTTCACATGATAATCTCTCAGGCCATCTGTATTGCTTCAGTTGACAATGTTTCACTCTTTTTATGGCTGAGTAGTATTCTATTGTGCAAATATATACATATATCACATCTTCTTTATCCATTCATCTGTTGAATGACATTTAAGGGCTCCCATGTCTTGGAAACTGTAAATAATGCTGCTGTGAACACTGGGGTACATGAGGGATTGCTGGATCATATGGCAAGTCTATTAAGTCTATTTTTAGTTTTTTGAGGAACCTCAATACTATTCTCCACAGTGGCTGCACCAATTTATGTTCCCACCAACAGTGTAGGAGGGTTCCTTTTTCTCCACACCCAAGAGTGAGTGAAATAATTGAAATGAGGGCATCTTTTAAAATGTAGCAGAGTAGAAGTAACACAATTTTTATAATCCTTTGGAGGCACCCACCAAAAGAGAGGTGGGAGAATGTTAGGAAATGAAGTGGCAGAGATAGTAGAAGAACAGTATCTTGTAGGCTATGTGAGTAATTACAGTATTTTGACTTTTACTCTAAATATGATGGTTGTGAGCAAGGAAGTGACATTACTGAGCTACTCTTTAATTTGATCCTTCTTGTTGCTCTGTTACAACACATTAGAGTCACCGGCTGGGAATAAAGAGACCAGTTAGGAGGCTTTTTAATAATTTATGAAAGAGTAATAGTGGTTTGAATCAAGGTGACAGCAATGGAAGTCATAAATAATTGTTTCATCAGAATATATTTTAGAGGAAAGATCAACAGGTGAGTTGATGGATGTGAATTTTGAGTAAAGACAAATGATCTCAAGGTTTGGGGCTGCACAAGAGCATAAATGGAATGGCTAGTAATTAGAAATGGGAGCTCTCCTGGCTTCTGCTAGTAGGCAAGTGGAACTATGAGGTGCCATGGTGGACTTATTAATTTTTCAGTGCTTTTAGACAATCATGTGACCATCGCAAATAGGCAGTTGGAGATATGAGTCTGGTATTCAGTTAAGTTTCTTAAGATGGCGATGTAACCCTAGGAGTCATTAGTATGCAGATCATCTGATACAAATAATGAAATACTTTGAGACCAGGTCTCCACATCTATAAATATAGAATACATAGTAGTGAATTACCTAACAGTTACGTGTGTCTTCATCTGCCTGATGTAGTAAACCTTCTGCTATGGTCAGAAACCAATTTATTTTTTTCAAAAAACAGGAAATCTCCAAATAGAGCATTTCAGCAAAGACTGGGCTGCTTAGGAAAATCTCAAGGACCCAGACCTCTTCTTGGCTCAAAAGTTATCCTTCTCATGCGGTGTTCATTCTTGTGGTTGTAAGATGTTATTTTTTTTTTTCAGGGCCACACCTGCAGCATATGTAAGTTCCCAGGCTAAAGGTCGAATCAGAGCTGCAGTTGAGCCATGTCTGTGACTTATACCATAGCCCATGGCAACGCCAGATCCTTAACCCACTGAGCAAGGCCAGGGATCGAACCATCATCCTCATGGATACTAGTCAGGTTCATACCACTGAGCCACATTGAAAAGTCCCAAGATGTTCATTTCTATCCCAACCTCATGTTGGATTCCAGTCAGAGAAGAAAGAAAAGGTATCTGTCCAAATTTAAGAAAGTACAACTTTCTCAGAAATATCTGCCAAAGTTCAATACAACCTACTCACTAAGAAGATGTGATTTGACCACCTGTAGCAATAAGAGAGACTGGAATATATACTAGTTTAGCTGGACTTCCTCTGTTGAGGAAAAGGGGAGCTAGGAGAGGGCTGGATGCTAAATGAGCTATTACCAATGTTGCCAAAAACCACAGCAGTGAATTTTAATGATGAGTGAGAGAGAATCACAAGCCCCTGGGAGTGGGGATTACAGTCACCTGGAATAGTTTTTATATTATGTGCACATACACACAACATTGATATTGAGATTTACCGTCCTAATGGCCTTCTTTTTTTAAAATATATTAATTATTCAGGCATATGGAGGCATCAGATAAATGATGAACCATTAAACTAGATGATCTGGGAATTTAAGATAATATAAACACATTTCTTAAACTATGTTAAAATCCATAAATATATATTTTTTTCTATTAGTAGCTTCACAGATGTGTGATTGGCAAATATTTCTCCCATTCAATAGGTTGCCTTTTCATTTTAATTGATAGTTTCCTTGGTTATGCATAACATTTTTAATATGAGATAGTCCTACTCACCTATATTTTTGATTTTGTTGCTTTTGCTTTTGATGTCAGCTTTAAGCAATCATCACCAAGATCTATGTCGAGGAGCTTATTACCACCTTTGTTTTCTTCTAGGATTTGTAGTTTGGAGTCTTTAATCCATTCTGAGTTAATTTTTTGTGCATGGTGTAAGACAGTGGTAGAGTTACATTCTCTTGCATGTGGCTGTCCAGTTTTCCCAATACCATTTAGTGAAGAGATGGTCTCATTGTAGAGAGTACATCCCTGATGATGGCTGAAAATCAAAAATATGGTTACTGAGAAAATGCAGAACAAAGTTAAAATGAATAATATCTAAATATGACTTAGGAGGTAGGTGAAACACACTTTATACGAATGAATAAAAATAGGGCTTTTAATTGTGTGATTTTCCTCAGTCATTTAGCAATGTACTTTCTGAAGATACTTTCAGTACCTTCCCATTGCTTTAGGAGAAAATTCAAACTACTCAGAATACTGTTGAATCTGCCCTCCCTGCACTAATTCCTAGTCACAATCCTATAAAGATACCTCAGTTCCTGGAGTCCCAAATGTATGAATGTATCTGTGCTTTCCTAACGTTGCTCGCTTCATATGAAATGCTGCCAGGGTACATACAAATTTCATAAAGACAGTCCTGACTCAAGCTCCTTGTTCATTAAATTCTTGCCTTCTCCATATGTCTGTGGCATTTATTTGACACTCCCTTTATCATTCAACTTGGACTTGCACGTTATTTGCTGCACGCAGGTCTTTATGCCCCTAAAGAACAAATATGCCATGTGTCATTATCCTATTTCAGACCACAAAATTCGTTTTAAAACTAGTTACGGAAAAAAGTAAAACTTTTACCACCATCACAATGTCTACTACATAGTTCAACTGCATTTCTTACATCACTTATGACAGTGCTTAGCCCATAAGAAACGTGTGATATACAGGTAATTGATTGGGGTTCAATTTCTCAATCAAAGAAGGAACGCGTCCCAGTGGTCTCAATACTACTGAAAAATTAAATATATTGCTGAGAAATCAAAATCAAATTTATATCTAAGGCAACCACTTGCTATTACATGTTAGAATCATGCATGAAAGGATCTAGAGCTTATTTTATAAAATCGAAATTCATTTGGAAAAAAACATGCTAAGCTCCTAAAACTGAAATTTCAGACACACGACCACATTCTTCAGTAAAGCAAGTGTCCTTTTCTCATTATTGTTTACAGCGAGCGATTCTAGACTAAACGCCATTAAGTAGAGAGATTCTGATGATCTTTTGCTGGACACAAACAGTGCATTCTCTATAAACACAATGGGGGAGGTAGGAAGTAGACAGCGCCAAAACCTACACAAAAAAGAATACTGGCCACTATGTATCTTGACAAAGTAAATCATTGGTTCAACACAAGTGAGAGAGATTTTTAATACCTAGGGAGATAGACTAAATTAAAAATGATACAACCTAATTTCTGATTTTTTTTAATATTGAATGACATGCAGATTTGTTTTTCAACCAGAAACAAGCTAGCTCATTTAGAAGTTCTGCTTGAGGAAAAAACTTTGTTTGCATATATGATTGATGAATGAACTACAGTTCTATCCACAGTCATTTTGGTTTTAACATAATTCCCTATGTTTATAAACTTTCAGACCGTTTCCTATGCACTAAAAAAGGGGTTTTCTATTCCATAGCTTTCTGTTATATCTTCTTTACTTCTTTGCTGCAGTAGAAAATGTGTATGTGTGATTTATAACCTTTTCAATGTATCTTAAAATGACCCTCTTGAATTATTTAATGTCAATCTTCAGCAGGTTTTTTTCCAAAAATATTTTCAAAGTTCTGTCCATTATCTGTGTTCAAGTGTAAATGACTGGTCTTTAAGGCCAAATTTAGCATGTCAGAAATATATCACGTTATAATTATAACTCACCCAACACACCTGGGTTACTGAGTTTCTCTTTCAGGTTGATAAAAAAAAAAAAATTGTAGGCCAATTAGGAACATCAGAGCTATGTCCTGCTATGGGCTTATTATGGTGCATAGACCCTAGAAAAGAGCAATAGTCAATATCCCTTTCCCATGATAGATTGTTCATAGCTATGCTAGAGGAAGGAGACCAAAGAGGGGATTTTAAATACATATCTTGGGAAACTGGGGACTATTTACCATTAGGCAAATTACGTTCCTGAGTTGGCTTTGAAAGCCAATTTTGATTTCAGAAGTCGTATCAAATGTAATCCCATACATGACCTTTTCATTAAAAGGATTTTTCTGTGGCATCAAAAGACTTGTTAAAGAAGAAAAAAATAGAAGGAAGGAAGGAAAGAAGAGAGGAAGGGAGAGAGGGAAAAAAGGAAGGAAGGAAGGATGAAGGAAGGGAAGGAAAAAAAGGAAGGGAGGAAATGACCTTGTTTGGTTTTTCCATTGACTGGAGAGAAAGAATCAATAATGCCTGTCAACTCCATAGCAGTATCGGTTAAGCCCCAGCTTCTGTCAGTTTTCTGGGACTAAACATGAGGAGAGAGGAATGGAAATGAGAGGGGCTGAATTTCATTTCAGTAAATCTGTGTCTTCTGTTTCTGAAAGAGGATATTTAGTTTACACACACATTATCAGACCATCGTATTCTGCTTTAGTTTCCTTAGGAATGATGTCATTTTTATTGCAAATATGTATCCAAGTGGTTGAATTCATCTGTGCTTTGGGTATGTTGTTGCTTTCATGTTGCCAAAGGAAAATAAATATTCCTAATTAGCAACAATTTTAGAAGTTGGATTTCTCTATGAGAATCCACTCTGTTTTTAATGGAGAATGCTGTCTCCACAATTATATGTCCCCATCTCTACTCTTCAGGCTTATATTTTGAAGCTGAGACAAGCACTGGTTTGTAAAATGGAACGAAAAGGAATAATATTGTGGAAGGATACGTTAAGATAAAACACAAATTGTAAGGAAAAGTTAGAGAAAAGTGTTCATGGTTTTACACATGAAATGCATACATAAAGAAAGGTGACATTCTATTTCTCAATATATGTTAGAAAAAGCCAAAGAAAAGCAAAATATGCCTTATTATGAATAGATTATTTAGATGTTTTCTAGATGAGCAAAGATATGAAAGAGTATATCTGGGCGATTTTCAATGTGCTAAAAAAATAAAATAAAAACTCAAAACCTACAAGAGTACCCAATACATTAAATCTTTTGAATTTGGGATTTATTGTTATTTTGGTAGTGGAGACAGCTATAAACTATTCATCATCAGTAAAGAACAAACCAAAATACTAAATTTCTTGATTTAAAAAAGTAGGTGCCATAGTTCCCATCGTGGCTCAGCGGTTAAGAAATCCAACTGGTATCCATGAGGACGTGGGTTTGATCCCTGGCCTTGCTCAGTGGGTTAAGTGTCTGGCATTGCTGTGAGGTCTGGTGTAGGGTAGGCTGGCGGCTGCAGCTCTGATTCAACCCTTAGCCTGGGAACCTCCATATGCTGTGGGTGTGGCCCTAAAAAGACAAAAGACTAAATAAATAAATAAATACATAAATTCCATTATTGCTATTAATACCAATTTTCTCCAAAAGTAATGAAAAATGGAAATTGATTTCAATGACTGGATATTCTTGTCTTGACTAGTCTTCTGATGGCGATACCCATTTTCAGGCTACCCTGAAGGTTACTTGTACCATAACATGTATGCTTCTCTATACACATAAAGTGCTTAAGCTTTTTCTGTTACCAAATATCAAGAAGCATCCAGGGACAACTGCTTTCACTATCACCTGTACTTTAAAAAAAAAAAAAAAAAAAAAAAGCTGCTTTCGTAAATACAATTACAAAAAAGAGAGTAAACATCATGAAAAAAAGATAAAAAGCAGTTCCCATGTGGCTCAGTGGGTTGGTATCTGTGTTTGTCACTGCAGTGGCTTAGGTCACTGCTATGGTGCAAATTCAACCCCTGGCCTGGGAACTTCCACATGCTGCTGGCGTGGCTGAAAAGAAAAGACAAAAAAAAAAGTAAAAGATTTTACAATTTAACAGAGTATAAATAGTAAGACATTTCTTTTATTAAAAATATACTGTGTTTTAACAGCATATTATTTTAAGAAAATATCTACCTCTATATCCAATAAATAGAAATATTGGTTTAAAAAGAGAAAAAAAACTAGCCACAAGGAACCTTTACACAATTTCCGACCCTTGGAAGTTACCTTGGGAGAGAAAACTTTCACCTTCTTAACATTTGAACTTATGAAATTAAGTGTCTATATTTTAAACTTAGGAATCTAAAAAATTAGTAGTATTATAACAAAAAAAACCCCTTTAATTCCAAAGTGGACAAGAATTCTGTCAAATCACAGATTTAACCATTATATTATGTAAAGTAGGATAGACCAGTAATATCTCACATAAAATAATATATAACTCAATTATTTTAATCATACCACAGTTAACATTATTACAGCAATAAAATATTTTTTTATCTGCAAATTAGCTTTTGACTTTAGGAAATTAAATTTTTGTTGTTTCCGAAGTTGGGACAAGTGCTATAGAAACATAAATTTTCCTATCACTTAAGAGCCAAATTTTTGTAATCCCAAGTTAGTTCTGAAATTTTCTAAGCATCACAAATTTGGTATGACTTATCTAAAATACTGAAAGCCAAGGTTTACAAAATAAAACTATTTTCATCTTTTCCATATCGTATTTATTTT
Source organism: Phacochoerus africanus (assembly GCF_016906955.1). Classification (NCBI taxonomy): domain Eukaryota; kingdom Metazoa; phylum Chordata; class Mammalia; order Artiodactyla; family Suidae; genus Phacochoerus; species Phacochoerus africanus. The sequence goes on along the minus strand of NC_062556.1, from coordinate 52,411,362 downwards.
AAAGAAATTAAATTTTCTTTTGCCATTTTATTCCATTTAAATTAGCATGTTTCAAGAAAGATTTATATTCATGAGGTATTATTTTCCAGAAATCAAAGGGTAGAAGGAAATAAGCCATTTTTACCAAACTGAAAATGTGATATTTTGCTCATGCATTTTTTTTCAGGTTTATTGAGGTATAGTTGGCAAACACAAATTGCAAATATTTAGGATTACAACATAATGATTTTATACATACACATTGTGACATAATTACCACGATTAAGCTAATTAGCACATCATCGCCTCATAGTTACCATTTGTGTATGTATGTGTATGGTGCTAACACCCCAGATCTACTCTTTTAGCAAATTTTAGAATACAGTCATTACAGTATTATTAACTATAGTGGCTGTGCTATATATTAGATCCCTAGATTTTATTCATCTTATAACTTTAAGCTTGTACACTTTCGCCAACACCTCCCTCAAACCCCAGCCCCTAGCAACCACCATTCTACACTTTGCTTCTTAGTTTGATGTTTTTAGATTCCGTGTGTAAGTGAGATCATCAGTATTGCCTTTCCGTGGCCATCTTATTTCACTTAGTGTAATGTCCTCCAGGTTCATCCATGTGGTTGCAATGGCAGGATTTCCCTTTTTTAAATGAATGAATAACATTCCATTGTGTATCTATACCACATTTTCTTTATCCGTCCATCTGCTGATAGACATGTAGGTTGTTTCCTTATCTTGGCTATGGGGAATAGTATTGCAATAAACATCAGAGTACAGATATCTCTCTGAGATACTTATTTTATTTCCTTTGGATATATGCCCAGAAGTGGAATTGTTGGATGATGCGATAGTAATATTTTTAAATTTTTTTAGGAAACTCCATACTATTTTTCATAGCAGCTAAACCAATTTACATTCCCAACAACAGTATACAAGGATTGCATTTATTCCACACCCTCACCAGGATGTGTTATTTCTTATTATTTTGATACTATCTCATTGTTTTTGATTTGCTTTTCTCAAAACGATTAGTGACGTTAAGCACCTTACACCTTCTAGCCCTTCGTATGTTGTCTTTGGAAAACAATGTCTATTCTGGATCTTTGCGGATTTTTAAAAATGAATTAATTAATTTATTAATTTTGCTTGTTTAGGGCCGCACCTGCAGCATATGGAAGCTCCCAGGCTAGGAGTCAAATCGGAGCTGTAGCTTCCGGCATGCGCTACATCCACAGTAACGCCAGATCCCAGCCTTATCTCTGACATACACCACAGCTCATGGCAACACCAGATCCTTAACCCACTGAGCGAGGCCAGGGATCCAACTGCATCCTCATAGATACTAGTCAGCTTCATTACCACTGAGTCACAACAGGAGTTCCCTTTGCAGATTTTTTTAATTGAATCTTTTTTTTTTTTTGCCTTGAGTTGCATATAGTCCTTATGTATTTTGCATATTAACCCTTTACTAGATAAATGGTTTGCAAATATTTTCTCTCATTCCATAGGTTGTATTTTTATTTTATTATTTCCTTTGCTGTGAAGAAGCGTTTCTTTCTTTTTTTTTTTTTTTTTTTCCACGTCTGTGACATATAGATGTTCCCAAGGATAGTATTAGGGCTGCAGCTGCCACCTACACCACAGTTGTGGCAATGCAGGATCCTTAACCCCTGCACTAGGTTGGGGATTGAACCTGCACTCAACAGTGACCTGGGCCACCACAGAAATGATAATCGATCCTTAACCTGCTGCACTACAGTGGGAACTCCCAGAAACTTTATAACTTGATATAGTGTCACTTGTTTATTTTTGTTTTTGTTGCCTATGCTTTTGCTGCCATATTAAAAAAAAAATTGCCAAGGCTAATGTCAAGATCTTCCCTATATTTTCTTCTAGGAGGTTTACCATTTAAGGTCTCATATTTAATTATTTAGTATATTTTGCATTTTTTTGTGTGTATGGTGTTATATAAGGGTCTGATTTCATTCTTTTGTGTATGAATATTTTTTCCCCATTGTGTATTCTCAGCACCCTTGTCAAAGATATTTAATCATATATGCATGGATTCTTTCCTAGGCTGTCTTTTCTGTTCTCTTGGTCTATCTACCCATTTTCCTGCCAATACCATGCTGTTTTGATTACTATACATTTGTAAATAGTTTAAAGTAAGGTAGTATGATGCCTTCAGCTTTGTTCTTCTTCAGTACTGCTTTGGCTATTCAGGGTCTTTTGTGGCCTTATGTGGATTTTGGAATTGCTGTGAATGGGATGTTCAGTATATTCTGTTAGGTCCATTGGACTAAAGTGTAGTTGACATCCAATGTTTCCTTATTACTTTTCTATCTGGATAATGTATTCATTATCATTAATGAAATATTGAATTCTCCTGCTATAATTGCAGTGTTATCCACTTCTCTCTCATATCAGTTAACATTTGCTTTATTTATATATTTAGATGCCCCAGTGTTGAGTGCATATATACTTACCATTATTCTCTTAATGAATTAACCCCTTAATCATTATATAGTGACCTTCTTTGTCTTTTGTGACAGATTTTGACTGAAAGTTTATTTCTTCTGATATGAATATAGCCACTCCTACTCTCCCCTGTTTATTATTTGCATAGAACATGTTGTTTTTTGTTTTGTTTTGAACTCCTTCATTTTCAGCCTATTAAAGGTAAAGTGAATCTCTTTTAGGCAATGCATTGTTGGATCTTACATTTTTATTCATTCAATTACGGTATGTCTTTGATTGGAATATTTAATCCACTTACCTTTAAAGTAATTACTGATAGGTAAGGACTTGCCTTCATCATTTTGTTAATTGTTTTCTGACTGTTTTGTTGTTCATTTATTCCTTCCTTCTTCTCTTACTACCTTCATTTTTAATCTGATGAATTTTTTTATGTTTTGCTTTCATTCCTTTATTTTTCTCTCTTCAACACCTGTCACACGTTTTCTTCGTGATTATCATAAGGCTTACATAAGATGTACTAGTATAGTCTTTTTTAAGTGGAAAACAATTTGACTTTGATTGCACACAAAACTCTATACTTTTACTTCTCCCCATCATGTTTTGTTTTATTGATGTTACTATTTACATGTCTTTATAATGCCCATCCAGGGGTTTGTGTGGGGCTGAACCAGGCCATAGAATGCTTCAGGTGCTTATCTGGGACTGAGGTTGGTGGGCCTGTTACCCAAGGCATGAGTTGGTGTGTCTCCTCCTAGGTTCCTTGGTGGGTAGTGCTGGTGATAGAACCAAAATGAAATGGGGCTATAGCCACATTCATAAGGGATGTGGCCATTTCTGGATCTGTAGCCAGAACCACAGTCTACAAGCTCATCATCTGGGTGTGGGCAGCCTTCCTAAATGAAACTCCTCTGTCTTGTGCTCTACTGTGGTTTCACAATTTCCTACCTGGATCCCAAAGCTCCCACAAAGGCACTTTTGTCCATAAGGCTGCCAAATTATTGTTGCTGTGGGGGGAACATGGGCAGGGAACCTCCTATCCTGTCATCTTGCTGATGTCCTATTTAAGCAACTTTTAAAAAACATGTCTAAAGAAAACAAAATAGAACTTCATGTTTTAGTACACACATTTTTTTCCTTCCAAAAACTTAGTGAAGGGAGTTCCTGTTGTGGCTCAGTGGTAACAAACCTGACTAGTAACCATGAGGACTCAGGTTCAATCCCTGGCCTCGCTCAGTGAGTTAAGGATCCAGTGTTGCCATGAGCTGCAGTGTAGGTCACAGACTCTGGCTCAGATCTGGTGTTGCTGTGACCGTGTCATAGGCTAGCCCATGCAGCTCCAATTCTGCCTCTAGCCTGGGAACTTCCATATGTGTCAGGTGTGGCCCTGAAAAAGACAAAAATCAAAAACAAACAAAAAACCCAAAACTAAGTGAAATAGTAACAATAGAAAATGAATAGACTTATGCTGAAATCTCATGTTTCTCTCTATACAACTCAGTCATAAGCTACACCAAGTTTTTGGAAATTTGATGAAATATATTAACAACTGGATAAATCTTCTCCAAAGAATAGACGTAGTATTATAACAAAATTACACTTCTTAACTTCTTCTATCCATAATCAACAAACCTAGAGCCAAGGAAAAAGTTATGGTATTTATTTCATTGCTACTCATCTATGTCTTTTGGACAGTGATACAAATATTCACATGTTTTACTTGTTTGTTTAGCTAAATACTGAGTAACATTTAAAAGCAAACAAAAAATAAATTAAGAAAAGATGCTTCAAAATTATTATGTAATTGAATACACAAGTTGCTGTTGTGATTCTTAGTCAAAATTATAAACTCAAACAAGCAGTGTGTGATAATCTTTATTTTACCCTTTGTGAGAAACTGAGACTCTCAACTCTGGTTGCACTAAGAAAAATTTTTAAATGTTGTCACCTCGCCAAAGGAACACTGGAACAGCTCTGTCTGTAGTCTCAGACCAGGGAACATTTTCCATTTCATAACTCATTCCCCAGATGTATGATCATACCTCATCTACACAGAAAATAGAACAATAAGCCCTTAAATATGCTCAGGGGCAGTTTTTACAAGGGCAAGTTTACAGGATCCGTGTCTGCTTAAAGAATTATTCTCTTGCTTTCCCTGTTTGTTCTCAAATTCTCCAATTCCCCCCAAATTAAAATGCATTGAAAATATCCCTCCCATGGTCAGTGTATTTGGAAATCACTTTTTCTTCATTGGGACAGTGAGGTTTCACAAGCTTAAACTTCAAGTGGACTTTTTTTTTTTTTTTTTCCCCTCCAGGAGCAATTTTTGCTGGTAGAAAATTTGCTAAAAGGTTTTCTCTGTGTTGCTTCAATTATAGCTAACTGTGTGTCCAAAGAAGTAAAAAATTTGCCACCCTATAACTCCTTACCTTAATGCTCCAAAGTAAGTAACTTTATCACAGACCATAGGGAGATGGTGGGTTCATGGAAAATGCAGACATTCTGGGACTCTAGTCAATGTGTTTCTGAAAAGGATGCCTATGAAAGAATCCAGATCCACGCTGAATGCTCTTAGAGCAGTTTCCATCTAGACTATCAGAAACCATACCTGCCAACAAAGAAATCTCTTCTATATTCTTAAAAACATATTTCCTTTAATAAAACTATTGGAAGAGTGACCAATAAAATATCAAATCCAAGAAAATAGTATCTAGGTGTTCCCTGGTGGTCTGACAGTTAAGGATGCGGCCTTGTCAGTGCTGTGGTTCAGGTTTGATCCCTGGATCAGGAACTTCCCCATGCTGTGGGCATGGCAAAAGAAGAAGAAGGAGAAAGAGAAAGGAGGAAGGGAGGGAAGGAAGGAAGGAAAAAAAAAGAAAAAAGAAAAGAAAGAAAAATAAATGGTATCTACATAATGAGCTACGTCTTTTGGGAAATTTTGAAAGTAATTAAGAATCAACCATGTTGCACAGCTCTATGGTTTCCAGACACATAGTGGACAAACCAGATGCTACCCCCCCTTAGGTTGTGCAACACGTTTATACTAAACTAACCTCATTTTCAGGAAGTAGTTGGAGATAAATAGCAATTTCTTCTCAACCAGCATGCATTAGAGATGGAAATGTTCTGATGTATATACTCTTCCAAGTTATGATTGATATTATTACATTTTTTAAATTACAAATACCACATTTCAGCGAAGCTGTCTAAGCATTTAAAGTTATTATCAATGAAAAATATAAATATGTTTGTTTTTATTAATAACTCAATGAATTGAAGGAGCTGTGAGCTAGAACATATTGGTGAATATTTGTGTTTGCCTAGACCCCTTACCTTTGGTAATAGTATCTAAAATATCCTTTGTGGATTCTTACTTCTTTCAGTCCAGGTGACCTTGTTCCCAGATACAAAGGTGGGCATATGATCCAGCCTGTCCAATTAGGACATCCTGCCTGCAGTGATTAATTCAAGCTGGGCATACAATCCACATAACATAGTAATCTCAGGATTGCAGGCAGCATTTACCTGCACAAAGGGAGAGACTCCTTGAGAACAGTAGTGATCCTCTAAATGTAGTCCTTGGACCAGCAGTATCATAATCAAAAGAATCCTTGTAAAATATGCAAATCCTCAGGCTCCATTTCAGGCATATTAAAACAAAAAATTCTGGATGTGAGACCCAGCAATCTACCCATGCCATTTGCATTATTGGTTAGGTTCTCTGTGCTTACAGTGTTTTAGTCTCTCAATGTATGCTTGAGGTTGGTCCCTTTTTCAAGGACTAAATTCAAAAGTTTCTCTTTCATGAAGTCTTTTTTGACTGTGTTTATTATCTTCTTGGAATTTCATTTTCCCTTTATATGTGCCACTTCTAAGCATTTATAGTGCCTCAACTTGTATTATTTTTACTTCTATGCATATCTCATTTACCCTATTAGCTTAAAACTACTCAGGGACTACAAAGGAAGAATTATCAGCAGTTGTTACCCCAAACATTTATGTTGATGAATGAATACACAAGAGTTAAAAATAAACTAAAGTGGATGGATGAATTAGAAGATCTGAAAAGAACTTTTTTAAGGCACAAGCTAATTTGAAGTTCTTTTAAAAATCCCAGTCAGTGTTCCTCTCTAATGCTCTTTACGGATTAATAATTTATAAGGCTAGTTAATGCATGTAGATTCTTCTGAAATACAGTTTATATTTTTAAGTTACTAAATAATGGAGTTTTATTTTGCTCCCCAATTCCCATCAATGGTGATATATCTCTGACCTTGGAATATATTCCAAGCTGAAAAAGAATCTCGGACAGGAGTTTCCGTCATGCCTCAGTGGTTAACGAATCCGACTAGGAACCATGAGGTTGCGGGTTCAATCCCTGGCCTCACTCAGTGGGTTAAGGATCCGGCGTTGCCGTGAGCTGTGGTGTAGGTTGCAGACGCGGCTCGGATCCCGCGTTGCTGTGGCTCTGGCGTAGGCCGGTGGCTACAGCTCTGATTCGACCCCTAGCCTGGGAACCTCCATATGCTGCGGGAGAAGCCCAAGAAATGGCAAAAAGACAAAAAAAAAAAAGAGAGAGAGAATCTTGGACAAAACTGAAGTTGACTCCAAGGAGGAGCTACTGCATTCATGAGCAAAAGACCTAACTCTTCAGCACCTCACTCTTCCCCTTGGTACAATTAATGTATCTCTTCAAGACAAAGTGCTCTGATACACACTTATGTTATCATATGGGTGATGAACAAGGCACACAAACACACATGCTGAAATGTAGGTACTGCAGTTAGTTGTACGATTTCCCTAGAATTGGAGAATTCTGGGGTTGCATTAAATGCTGTAATTGAATTCATCTAATAGTCGAATAAATATCATGTAGCCGTGGTGATTAGGATAGATCAAGTTGCACAAAGCAGTTAAGAAAGGATATTGAGTAAGATGTCTTTCCAACACCCAAATTATTTTTGCTATAATTAACATCAGCATGAATCACAGAATAAAAAGTTATGGAAACCACTAAGAAGCAAAGGATTATGTGGGTTGTATAACAAAACTTGCACTCTGTCTGAAATTATGGAAGGTTCTAGAACATCTTCCTCTGATAGAGGCTGGACCAATCATGATATACAAATTTGATTTCACATATGGTAGTATATGTTACGATGTAAAACATGTTTAAAAATTAGCTTACCTATTACAGATATAGGTGAAAATGGGATATGTACACTGAATGATGACCTTGGCAAATTAAACATAAAAATTCATGTTAAAAAACATGAGAAACCCTTAGAGAAATAACACATGAAGACAATGTCAAACTCCATGAAGGAAAGGCTGGGAAAGAGGAGCCGGGTGTCTATTTGCCTAGAAATAATGTATATATCAGGTTTAGAAAGAGGGGAAGAAAAAACTCTGCATTGTTTTTTCCTTTTACATTCATGTATTATCTATTTATAAATTTTTAACACCAATATTGTTCCAAATGCTGAGTTGGGAACTTAGGATGCAGCAGTGAAAGATATGGAAAGAAAGTCCACACTCATAATAAAGTTAATATGTTAATGAATCTTTACTTTTGAGAATTTCTATATTTTCAAAGTTTGGAAAGTTTGTTATACTGTTAAAGCTGAGATTGTGAACTTCAAGTGGGTATGATATAAACAAATTGTAATGTACTTTCAAAGGAATCCTAATTACTTGTCTCTATAACTCAAAAGCATGCCTATTCCCCCCCCCCAAAAAAAAGTAGACAAAATATGACACAATTAGCTCAACTCTTCAATGTCCCCACTGCCTTTAGAGCAGCAGGCATGAACTTGGTGCAATTTCTTTATGACCTTGTTCCTGCCTCTTAGCTCAGCCTCCTCTTTTTACACTTCCCCAAACTGCATGCAACAGGCTAGTTACAACAAACCATAATTTCTCAAAATTATTTCATTTTTAAGATTTTTATATAAGCCATTCAGTTTTTTTTAAATGCTTTCCTCTCAAAAATTTAGAAATTCCTACTTACCTTTAAAAAGATTCTGGTTAGGCTGACAATGGAACAAGAGGGAACATCCTTATTCTACTAAAGGATAGACACAAAACACTACAGCCAACATCTTACTTAATGGTGAAATATTGCATTATTTTCCACCCTGAGATTGGCAAAGAGACACTGTATGAGATATCTAGCCAGTGCAATAAAGCAAGGAGAAAAAAAACAACAACCCAAAAACCTGTTATTATTCACAGCCGATTGTACATAAAAAGTCCAAGTAAATAACCTACTAGAATTATTAAGTGAAACTGACAGGGTAAATGCATATGATAAGGAAACTTTTTCTCTACACCTGCCAAAAATCAGAAACTCAAATTTTTAAAAATATCATTTACAATCGTATTTAGACACTAAGATCTAATCAGGATTTACTGAACAATGTGCCAGATCCCTCCATGGAAAAATAAAATAAATTTTGCTAGAAAAGTTAAAAAAAGAATTAAAGAGGTACAATATTCATGAATTGGAGGACTCAATGTAAAAATGCCAGATTGTTCCATGGAATTAATGCAATCCATATAATCACAGGAGATTTGTGTGTTTGTTTCAAAACTAACTAGTTCATTTAATGTGTTCACTATGAAAATTCATCAAGCTGTACACATATGATTTGTATACTTTTCTGTATATCTAGTATACTTTAGTATTTTAAAATCTAAAATACATATGTTTGTGATAAAAAAGTAGTTTACTTCATATTTTTTCTCTATGAATACTTCTTTTTTTTTTTCAAACAATCAAAAACAAGGTTTCAACTTTTTACATTTTTCTTTTCTTTTTTTTTTTTTGGGTCCACACCTGCAGCATATGGAAGTTCCCAGGCTAGGTGTCAGATTGGAGCTACAGCTCCTGGCCAATGCCTCAGCCACAGCAACGCCAGATCCGAGGCATGTTTGCAACCTACACCACAGCTCACAGCAACACACTGGATCCTTACCCCACTGAGCAAGACCAGGGATCAAACCCACTTCTTCATGGATACTAGTTGGATTCGTTTCCACTGCTCCACAACAGGAACTCCCAACTTTTTACATCTTTATTGTAAATAGCATTTAAATAAAGTGTGGAACATAGTCTTTTTTTTTTTTTTTTTTTTTTTTCAGTCCTGGTCTAAAATCAGATTAGGTGAGATGCGATTTTTGGCATCTATGAGTGAAAACGAAAGGAACAAATAATATAAACATGTTCTGAAAGGGTCATGGACCTGTTGAAAGTTTGTAAGACAGATGCTCCCATTTTATATAATACTTCTCCCATTTTTATTTTTTCATTTTTAAACCTGTTCATCCTATAAACCATTAAATTTAACTAAGCATTTTACAATCTGCTCTCCTGGGAGAATTTTAGGCAAATAACTAACATAATCCCAATTTAAGTAAATTAGTTCGTCAGAATTTAGCCCGGCTAGCAGGTGAGGTTATCTTGTTTTTTTGAGATTTAGATCATGTTGGTTCATGTCCTTATGGCAGGTGTTAAGGAATGTCCAATGCTCTAAGTAGATGTTCTATCAGTGTTCTGAGGAAGTGTATTTTCACACTGATCTCCTGTTTCTTTGGCTCAATCTCTTTAGGGTCTTGAGTGCTGTGACTGCTCTTTTTTTACCTGGTCTGTTTTTTAATCTCCTTGTTAGCTGCATTAAATTTGCTTACACATAATATGCTCATTTTGTTTCCAATGATTAATTGTGGTCTTTTCTTAAAATTTGTATTGAGCTTTTAAAAATTATGTGAATGTGTCTCTCTGTTTCCTCCAAAAGGAAAGGACATTGGGGCTCAATCTGAGTCAGTCGGATCATCAGATCCCCTAAAAAAATAAAGGCTACATTACTGATGCTTACTATTTTTTCATCTCCACTCAGCATTTGTAAAGAGCAATAATAATCTCATGAGATGTATTCTTTAAGTATCCATTTTCCTCTTCAAAATACTGCATTCAGAGTATCATTCATGATTTAAAATGGAAATAACCACCATTTATGATGAGAACGAAATACTAATTCCATTCGCATTCAGAATCTCATTATCATGTTCACGTAACTAGTACACTTATCAAATTAGGATTCTTTAAACTCCCTTTTAACTGTTAGATCATTTGGATTCTTAATCTCTAATGTAAAATTTATTATAGTGAAATATATAAATAATTTGGTTAAAATCCCCAACACCAAAGAAAAATGTCTAACTGGACAAGGACATCAAAGCTGGCCCATAGTAATACTTAACTATTTTCCTTAAATGTGGCATTTTCAACAATGTTTTAATTTCCTGTTCCGTGCTTTAAGAATATTTAAGAGCAAATGTGAAAAACATGTTTAAAATATGAAAATAAAAAAAGTAAAATTGGTTAAATGGTCAAATGCTGTAGATTATCTGCTTATATTATTATTTTTTCAAACTTTCCATGTCTGAATTTCTTATCAACTTCATTTAAACACATGTAGTTTGTAACTGTATCCCAGGATATAAAAAAATATGAGAAAACACTGCAACTCACAGTGTTTACTTGATCACTTTATAGTCTGCATATAAATATATACATTTATCACATGTTCATTGATCATATATTTATTTATTTATCGTATATGTGTTCAACAGACTACTGATTCCTGCTAAATTCCTCTTAGAAGGGCTCTGCTAAGAATAATGTCTTGAAGAGGTCCATCTGATTTCTCTCACTCTTTCCTCCTCCTCTTTCTCCCCCTCCTCTTCTTTTCCTTCCACTTTTCTAAAATCTACCCCAGAATTATCTGGGATTAGTAATTTAGCAGATTTTGTTTAACTCAGCTTTCTCAAGCCCCTAACAAAATACTCACAGACACAGAGAATACTGATCAAATACCCCAAACCACTCACTCACATTTAGCTATCCATTTATCACCAGTGTGGAACAAATTCAAATCAATTCTCCAAGATCTAATGTTTGGGAAACCCCACAGCAGCTACTAAGGAAGAAACAGGTAGCTTCAATACATACAAAGAACCCATTGTTATAGTAAACACTAACCTAATATACACCTTATCCAACTCCATATAGTTGACTGGTTTTAGTCTTTTTTTTGGGGGGGGGGGTCTTTTTGCCATTTCTTGGGCCGCTCCCGCGGCATATGGAGGTTCCCAGGCCAGGGGTCCAATGGGAGCTGTAGCTGCCGGCCTACGCCACAGCCACAGCAGCACGGGATCTGAGTAGCATCTGCGACCTACACCACAGCTCACGGCAACACCAGATCCTTAACCCACTGAGCAAGGGCAGGGACCGAACCCGCAACCTCATGGTTCCTAGTCAGATTCGTTAACCACTGCACCACGACGGGAACTCCTGGTTTTAGTCATTTATTCAGTTGAATACTATTTTAAAACAACAGCAGTGGCAGGAGAAAGAACAGCAGTGTCAGGAGAAAGAACAGCAGCTTTATATTATTTAGCACAGAAACATAAAATGTGAGTGTGGAAATTTTGAATATAAAGGGATGGAAAATTATGGCAAAGAGTGGCGAAAAGAAAGCTGGCAGGTCTCTTTTTAAATTCAACAAAAGAGGTTTAAGGCCCAATTTTTATGTAAAAATAGCCACATCATAATGATATTATTTTTCAATTTCTCAAGAATATGTAATAATTATAAATGTATTTGCACTTAATATGAATTTAAAATATGAAGCCAACATTTAATAAATCTAAAAGGAGAATTTTACAAATCTAAATAATAGTGAAAACTTTTACTAAATAATTGCTAGAATACATAAACAATAGATAAAGTTGAGAACAACATATTTTTAAAATTAAAAAAAAACCTGTTGTGGCTCAGTGGTTAACGAACCTGACTAGCATCCATGAGGACCCGGGTTTGATCCCTGGCCTCGCTCAGTGGGTTAAGGATCCAGTGTCGCTCTGAGCTGTGGTACAGGTCACAGACGCAGCTGGGATCCCACATTGCTGTGGCTGTGGCCGACAGCTGTAGTTTCAATTAGACCCCTAGCCTGGGAACCTCCATATGCTGTGAGTGCGGCCCTAAAAAGACAAAAAAAAAAAAAAATACAGTATAGCAATTTTTTCAGATACACATGTAAGAAACATTTGCAATATGAGCAAAAATAGTGTCTAGTGGCAGATAATAAAGTGAGGAAAAATTTCAAAAGATCGAACTAGTACAGAATTTTCTCTGGCCATAGTTCATTATATTCAAAATAATAGATAATATTAGAAAACACCATTCTTACTGAATATAAAGTAGTTTTCCAAAAAGAGTACATATTTGAAAAGACATCTTAGTAGAAAATCCTAAAATTTTAAATAAATGATGATTACATACTAAATATCAAAATTGTGCAGCATAGCAAAGCAGTACTTGGAGAAACACCTACTTTTTAAATGCGTTTACTAGATTAGATGAAAGGCTAACCTAAACACCGAGCACCTATCTGAATGGACAATAAAATAAAATGAAAAAATTGAAAAGGGTAATAAGAACAGAAATTAATAAACTAGAAAATAAGTCAAAGGTAATCAAGAGAGCCAAAGCTGTTTCTTAGAACATAACACAATTGAAAGTCTCTGGCAAGACTTATAGAGAAAAATTTCAAAGGAGCAAGGCAAGTCACCAAGTCACCAGAAGCCGATACCAGAAATATATTTAAAAGATAATGAGAGAATATTATAAGGTGCTCTATGCCAACTTGAAGTGGACGATTCATTAGAAAAACAGAACTTACAAAACTGAAATCAAAGCAAAGCCCTAAATAAGCCTGTAAATCCTTTAGTTAATTATTCTCTTTTGTTGTCTAACTCTTCTCTTTAAGTGCTTTTGTAACTTTTATACATTTTTTTCAGCCATGATAAGCAAAATATGTGTCTGTAAATAGTTTATATAACTTGACATTTTATGAAAAAAAAGAAAAGACTAAAAAAACCCATGGAAGGAATGTAAATGATACCATAATCAGCAAAAGAAATGACATCATGGGATGCATGTTGCACAATATTTTTATTGCTATGAATTTATAAACTGTGAGACTTCAAATGGAAAACTTGCTACACAAGGCATTAGCCATAAAACTTTGTGTGGTGGCTCTTGTGTGATGGTGCCCATCTGTTCCTGAATCAAAGTAAGCCTTAAGAATCCTTTTAAATAATAAGAAAACTTTGCAAGACAAATAGGAGTAGTCAATGAAACTCCTTGTGAAGTTGAACTCTTGAAACACGATTTCTCAAAACTCAAGTTATAAATCTCCATACTTTATGTGAATACGTACACAGAGTGTTTAAGTACAGTCAGTCTTTGTTTGTTATGTGTGTGTTTGGTGTAAGTGGTATTGCTGAATGCTGAAGTACAGAAAGAAGAGAGGGAAGGGGAGGTAAATTAAAGAAAAAGTAAAACTTTAAAAATAAGCAAGTATGGAGTTCCTTGTGGCACAGCAGGTTCGGGATCTGGTGGCTTAGGTCGCTGCCGTGGCATGGGTTTGATCCCTGTCCCAGGAACTTCCACGTGCCACAGGTGTGACCAAAAAAAATTATTTAATTAAAAAAAATAAGCAACTATGTATGGCATGATCTGACTTACATAAAACAGTAAATGTGCATGAATTAATTTAAAAATAGAATTTACCATTTTTATTACAATATATCTTGGGGTGGTCCTATCTGGGTTCAGTTTGTTTAGGGCCCTCTGTCTTCCTGTATCTTGATATCAGTTTGCTTTAGCTGTGGAAAGTTTTCAGACACTTGACAGAACACTGTAAGCCAGCTATAATGAAAAAAAATAAAAATCATTATATTAAAAAAATAATAAATAAAGCTATATCTCCAGTTGCCCCCCAAAAAAAGCAGAATTTGATATATCATATATGGTTATTGAAAAACATTTTAGAGTAACTTATAGATTACGACTATATGAATAAAAATCCCCAAATTTACCTGCATTTGTGTATAAGTTTTATAAGAGCAAGAGGAAAGTTCTGAGGAGGTAAACCACAATCTCTTAGCACTGAATTGATCAGCGTTAGAGATTGAAAGTGGAAATCAGATAGAAGGCGACTTAAGTGCAGGCATCTGTGCTTCTTTTCTTTTTTTTATTTTGTATTTTCTCAATACATGAAAATGCACGTTAATTTAGTTACATTATGTTATATCATGTTTTTCATGTTAAATATCACATGAATATTTTTAAAATAATAACCTTCAAAATCAGAACGAACTGAATTTGAGTCATAGCTCTGCCACTAGTTAGTTATGTTCTTTGGAGAGTAACTTAACAACTTTGTGTCCAAGTTTCCTTATCAGTAAAATGAATATAAGAGTAGCAACCATATGAGATTATAGAGAAGTTAAAAGACATGATATGTGAAAATCATATAAAATAGAACATGGCATCTAGTAATCAATCACTAGTTGGTAGCAAATTTTATTCTCTTTGTATGGAGGAGAAAACCCTTGAAGTTTGTTTAATCATTTGAGGTCTTGGAGGCAAACGTCACTGTAATTCTCAGACCAGATTCTAGATGATTTAAGAAATAAAACAAAAATATCCCAATCTATTACAGATAAACTCAGGATATTTAACTTGTCATAAGAACCAACAAGATAAACAAAGGAGACTACTCCTAGACGTGGGGCAGCCCACCACTGGAAATATTAAGTCTTCAAATTAAACATACTTATTTGGATCATTAGTCTAAATGAAGAAAGAAGCAGTAAAGTTGGGAGTTCCCGTCGTGGCGCAGTGGTTAACGAATCCAACTAGGAACCATGAGGTTGCGGGTTCGGTCCCTGCCCTTGCTCAGTGGGTTAACGATCCGGCATTGCCCAGACGCTGCTCGGATCCCGCATTGCTGTGGCTCTGGCGTAGGCCGGTGGCTACAGCTCTGATTCGACCCCTAGCCTGGGAACCTCCATATGCCGCGGGAGCGGCCCAAGAAATAGCAAAAAAAAAAAAAGATCAAATGCCATTCAATGGACTTCCGAAAGCTCAGCCTACATGATCGAAAATTGCGCACCAGTTTGGGCACCAGTTAACCAAGTAATTCCATCAACTATCTGACTCCAGTGTAGAAGGGGTGGAATGGTGCCAACAGTAGGTTTAGGGAAAATTCTTCCTGGAGAAACCCAGAATTGAAGAAAGGATGTTGTCTTCTAACACTATCCAGTACTTTTGAAACATTGTATTAGAGCAAGTCTTTCACCAAGATTAATTTTAAGGCAAATCTCAATACACAAAAATACCTCACTTAAATGAGTGACTCAGGAGGAGAGACTAAATAGTTTATTCTTGGTCACAAATCTCTTTACTTGATGCTAATTAATTAATCATAATTCTCATTTCGTTTCTCTTAAAATAATGCCTATACCAAAAAAGTAAACAAAACTCTATATAAAGTAAACATATATTTTAAGTATTGAATTTATTTAATGTATTGCAGTGTTCCCTTATTTTGCTTTATATATATGTATACACACACACACACATATATATATATAACATATTATCCTGGAAACTGCAGTGAAAGTGCATTCCATTTGAAGTTAACAGACAACACTCTGGTTATTTTTATTACATCACTTATTCCCCAGTAATACTGGCTTTCCAGGCAGAGATTTTGTCATCTATTTTGATGTAATATAACCCATAGTAGAAACTGAACTATTGAGTGCATATGGTTACAATCTTATACATATGTGGAAAAATCATTTTTTCTTTATTTCATACAGCTAAGACTCATCCATCAACTTAAAAGTAAGATTTTCAGGGAAAAAGAATACAACTTCACTAAAGGAAAATTTATAATAAATTTCAAAAATGATCTGTTAAAAAATGTTTTTCTTATATTTAGTTTAATGGTTTATAGATGTGCAAAATTTATCTCTAAAAGTATTCAAATTCATGTTTAGAATTCTAGAATATATATTCTAATTGATTAGGTTACCTTGGTTCCAAATCCATCCTAAGAAGAGGATTCTAGGAGCAGGAAAATCTTTGCAAGGCTGTCAAATGAATTATGTAAAAATAACTGTCTCCAATGGTATTTGTTCTCAATTTTCACAAGTTGGTGGTTAATAAGCTACTGGAATTTTATCCAGTATATTTTTCTTAGAATCACTATATTGGCTATTTTGGCCTAAAGAAAGTTTCCTCTAAAGTTGACCATTGCCATTAGTGGCTGTTTCAGAACTTGTTGTAAGTAAAATTGTGTATATGTGTGGAGTATATATGTAATACATATATGTATGTGTGTATATATATGTGTGTGTGTTTAGACATACATATATATCTGTGTATACATATTGGGTGTATATAAATATATTTATTTATATATGCCCAATGTATGGTGTGTGTATGTGTGTGTGTGGAAAAAGAGAGAGAGGCAGAGAAAGAAAAAGAGAAAGAGATATTGTGGATGGAAACCCAGGTAACAATGATGAGCAAGGAATGTTGCTTCTTTTGGTACTTGACATACACAAAGAGACACCTGATAGGTTAAACTACAGACTGTTGTATATGGCTGTGGCATGGAAGGGAGAAGTAGGGCTCTAGCCAGGACCTGCCATGTAGATCTCTAAAGTTTGCTCTTCAATATATATAAGGATGACAAAGAGAATGGGGAGACAGGTCGTATTAGCATAAACAAATACAATTGTCTGAAGATATCATTCAAGCTGTGTTTATATGACGGAATTAAATACAATGATTCCATAGAAAATCTATAGTAGAGGCCAAATATGGCTGGGTGGATGAGACTTTCAAAAATAGATTATTTGTATAATTAAAATAGTAATCAAATTCACACCATTTATTAAAGACCAAAATATGACATGATACTATAAAACTCCTAGAAGAGAACATAGGGAAAACATTTTCTAACATAAAATGTACCGATATTTTCACAGATCAGTGTCCCAAGGCAAAAGGAATGAGGACAAAAATAAACAAATGGGACCTAATTAAACTTAAAAGCTTTTGCAAAGCAAACTATCAGCAAAATGAAAAGACAACCTACAGACCTGAGAGGAAATATTTGCAAATGATGCAATCAACAAGGGGTAAATTTCCAAAATATGCAAACAGCTCATATACAATTGGTTATCTTACCTTTATTATTTTCTAGTAATTGAGTTAAAAGTTACATTTTCTTACATGAAAAGATACTCAATATCGCTAATTATTAGAGAAATGCAAATCAAAACCACAATGAGATATCACTGTACACCAGTCAGATGGCTGTCATCAAAAGAATAAATGCTGGAGAGGGTGTGGAGAAAAGAGAACACTCCTTCACTGTTGGTGGGAATGTAAATTGGTATAGCCTCTATGGAGAACAGTATGGAGATTCCTTGACAAATTTAAAATAGAGCTACCATATGATCCAGCAATCCCACTCCTGGGCATATATCTGAAAAAGACAAAAACTGTAATTCAAAAAGATACATGCACCTCAGTGTTCATAGCAGCACCATTTACAGTAGCCAAGACATAGAAGGAACGTAAGTGTCCGTTGATAGATGAATGGATAAAGAAGATGCAGAGATATATAGATATAAATACACACACACATATATATACATTATATACATATATACTCATGTGTGTCTGTATATATATGTGCATATATATACACACAATGAAATATTACTCAATTATAAAAAGAATGAAATATTGCCATTTTTAGCAACATGGATGGACCTAGAAGATTATCATACTAAATCAAAGACAAATATTATATGATATCACTTATATGCAGAATGTAAAAAATAATACAAATGACTCTGTTTACAAAACAAAAAGACTCCAGACATAGAGAAGAATTTATAGTTAAAAGATCAAAAGGGGATCAAGATAAACTAGGATTTGGGGATTAACAGATATGCACTACTATATATAAAATAGATAAGCAACAAGGATTTACTGTATAACACGGGGACAATATTCGATATCTTACAATAACCTACAATGGGAAATATTTTGAAAAGAATACATAGTTATAACTGGATCACTTTGCTGTACAGCTGAAAGTAACACAATATTGTAAATCAACTATTTCAATTAAAAAGAAAGATATTAAATTTTATACCATTTAATTTGATCCTAATGAAATATTTGGTTGGTAATGGATTTTATTTTATTGCAGAAAGAAACTATTTTAGGATGAAACGGTTTGTGATAGCTAAATTTATTTTTTATTTTTAATTTTATTAAATTTAAATTTAATAAAAATTTATTTTTATTGTTTTTAGTTTACTGATTTACACCATTGTGTTAATTTCTGTTGTACAACAAAGTGATTCATTTATACATGTACACATATCCATTCTTTTTCACATTCTTTTCCCATACAGAATACTGAGTAGAGTTCACTATGCTATACAGCAGGTTCCCATTGACCTTCCATTCCATATACACTAGTGGGCATATGTGTGGTGAATATATTTAAATTGATGTGAACTGATAACCAGAATGGAATTTATTTTGTTTAAATATTCCTAGTTATCTCTTGGCTCGTAGTGACTATTGTGTTAACACAGAATCAAAGGGAGTATCTGTAGGTCTATAATCTTTCTTTCTAGGACATAATGTCCAGCTTCATATAAAGAAATATGATGGGAATACCCATTGTGGTTCAGTGGAAATGAATCTGCTTAGCATCCATGAGGACTCAGGTTCAATCCTTGGCCTCTCTCAGTGGGTTAAGGATCTGGCGTTTCTGTGAGCTGTGGGGTAGGTTGCATTACTGTGGCTGTGGCATAGGACAGTGGCTATAGCTTTCATTAGACCCCTAGCCCGGAACCTCTATATGCCATGAGTGGGTGTGGCCCTAAAAAAAAAAAAAAAGACAAAAAAAGGTAAAAAGAAATACAATGCAATAACTGACCTTCAATACCCTTCCACCTGAGATTCTGAGAGCTTCCAGAAAATTCATATGACTCTCCAGATTGTTATCAACATGAATGCATCTAAACTTAAATTTAAATGGTATTTTAAAGAATATAGGTCTGGGAGTTCCCGTCGTGGCTCAGCGGTTAACAAATCCGACTAGGAACCATGAGGTTGTGGGTTCAATCCCTGGCCTTGCTCAGTGGGTTAAGGATCCGGCATTGCCGTGAGCTGTGGTATAGGTCACAGACTCGGCTCAGATCCTGCGTTTCTGTGGCTGTGGGGTAGGCCAGCAGCTACAGCTCGAATTCGCCCCTTAGCCTGGGAACTTCCATGTGTCTTGGGTGTGGCCCTAAAAAGACAAAAAGAATATAGGTGTATGTCTAACTCCTTCTGAAGAAAAGTGTTACTCTGCTTTTGCCCTCAGTGGCCACTGCAATTTTGCTGTGTGCAGAAAGGACTCTTCCCATCTTGCTGAGCATGTGTGAATAATTTCTTTACATTCTTAGAGTAACCTTGCTTGGGGTATAACTACTCCAGACATTTCTGAGACATAGCACTACATTAAAGGATATGTATGATGAAAAAGGCATAGTTTTACTCCACAAGAACAATTCAGATTCACTGCTGTGTAAATGGTATGTATGATGGAGATTTCCCTAAAAATATCCTTTTCCTCTTCCCTCCTTGTAACTTTGCAGCAGTCTGCTCCTCATTATACATATCCCTAAGAAATGTTGAGTCATAGGAAAAATACTGAACATTTTTTCCAAGGTAACAGACAAAGATGTAGAATAGCCTCACAATATTACGTGGGCAAAAAGTAGGTGAACGTCAAATGACTTGGGTAAAATTCCTTGGACTAGTGGACCTTGAGGTATTAGAGGAGTAGAAGAATAGCAGCTACAAGCCATTGTAAGCTATTGCCCTGAGCACACCAGCCCAGTAGAGATTAACCTAGAAACAGTGCTCATTGGATGTTTTTTTAAAAATCAGCCATGAGAACATATGAATCCTAAACACTTGGTTTCTATATGACAATAAGAATACAACTGCCCTGGAATCAGTTAAACTAGCATTCAAACACATGCTCGTCAGGGTCTTAGCCATGGCCTGAATGAATGCTCTTGTCAGGAGAGAATCAGGGGAGCTTGGCTTCTTGGAGCTCTGTCTGCATCACCTGTTGAATTCAGGTGATCCTGAGAGAACAGTCTCTTTTCTCCTATCTTGGGGCTCAATTCCTGAGACAGAGCTGAGATAAACAGCACCAAATTTCTGTTATGATGATGATGATATAAACTCCAAAGCTTGGTTCTTCAATAATTAACATTTCTTTGAATATTTTACCTAGTGTTTTGTCATCATGTACTGTTTTTTTTCCTCTTAGTGAGTATACAAATGCTCTGTACTACTTCTTTTTTTTTTGTCTTTTTGTTGTTGTTGTTATTGTTGTTGTTGTTGTTGTTGCTATTTCTTGGGCCGCTCCCGCGGCATATGGAGGTTCCCAGGCTAGGGGTTGAATCGGAGCTGCAGCCACCGGCCTACGCCAGAGCCACAGCAACTCGGGATCCGAGCCGCGTCTGCAACCTACACCACAGCTCACGGCAACGCCGGATCCTTAACCCACTGAGCAAGGGCAGGGACCGAACCCGCAACCTCATGGTTCCTAGTCGGATTCGTTAACCACTGTGCCATGACGGGAACTCCTGCTCTGTACTACTTCTTTCTTCTGTTGTCACTGTTATGTGGCCATTATAAAATGAGGCAACAAAATTAAATAAAAGTTAAGAAATTAAACTAGACAGTCAAGTAATCAAATCGGATAAGGGTTTTGAAGAAAATGAAGCACCAGAAGTAAGTGGTAGACAAAAAGGTAGTTGAATAAACTAATAAAGTAGGATAAATGTAAGAGAGTAGAATTATAAAAAAAGCAAAAAAACATGAAATTTTCCAAGTAGAAGATTTAAAATAAAGATATAAAACAAAAGAGGTAAATAGTCAAGAAATTTAAAAAGCTTTGCCATTAAAAAATGAAATAATATAAACAATAACATGATTTCTTCATGGTAATGTATTGAAATCGTTTTAAAATACTAGACTACTAAGCAAGACTTGTTCTTCATAAACATGAAAAAAAAAAAAATGGGAAGTGAAAAACGAGTCCCTGGTGACATGAGCTCCTGGAATGTTCTGACTCAAGATAAAGAATCTCGAGGCAGAACCACAAGAAACCCTTTACTCTTGTCACTAAGATAGTCTCCTGAGTGCCTGTAGATTAAATGAACCCTCAAAAGTAGGCAACAGTTCAACCGAAGAGACAGAGAATTAATTCCTCTGCTATCTGAGTCTCTGCCCAGTTAACTTGCCATTCTTCAGGGAGTTCTGGCTAACAGTGAATTCTAAGTTTTGCGTTTGGAAAAAAATGAAGGAAAAGAGGGAATTGGTGCTTTTCATCTTGAGATATTTCCTTAACAAAAATTACCTTTTTTTCATCTATTGATATAATGTCTCCACAATTCTAATATTCTTGAGTTGTGAACAAGTGAATTATTGTGAATAAGTAACTTATTGCTTAACTGAGTCTTTTTTCAAAATTACATCAGGCATTGGATTTTGATCTGAATCCATTTGACTCTTAAAGGGAATTTTTCACCCTTTTTTACCTTGTAAATTTTATGATCTGTGATTAAACTGAATATTGAATCTCAAAAGTTAAAATTATATGAAAGACCTCAGAAATATTAATTGATCGAGAAGTCCTAGGAGTTCCCTGGTGGCTCAGTGGGTTCAGAATTCAACATTGTCACTGCTGTGGCACAGGTTTGATCCCCGGCTTGGGAACTTCCACATGCCTTGGGCACAGCTGAAGAAAAAAAAAAAAAATGGATGCTCCTTTTACTATAGGTTGCGAATTAGAGAACTTCATCAATTTATACTTTTGAACTTAAATATTATATATAATGTTAATAAAAATTTAGAGACATTTTATGAGTACTAGACTTGATGGTCCCAGATATCTTTTTACTTCTTAATTTTAACAAATAATTCTGCATAAATTAAATATATTGTGGCACAGATATATAATAAATAAACTAAACTGTTTGCCTGTATATACAACTAAGGGCAAATAAATGAGTTGACATAAAATCCGTGTTGGCGTTAGAACATGAAGACAGGCTAGGAATTTGGAGACCTTTTCCTCCGGTACTCTGTAGATAAAGTGTTTATCTTTGTTAACCACCATACCCCTGACGAATAGGTTTACTGAATGATCTATGTGCATGTTCTCGCCCTTGTTCAAACAAACAGGCTAGAGCTTGTGGTAACATGATGACCTTACAAGTACAAAATACACACTCCTCAGGCATATTTGAGGCATAACTGTGATAAGCAGAGAGTCAGCCTTGTGTAATCTGTCAACAAACTAATGAATTACTTTGGTCAAGGGAGGAGGTAACTTCCTCCCCTCCCCCCCAACCCCCATGACCATCTGCATAGGGGAATAGGTTAGTAATTAGAATTCAACAAAACTGAAGGTTTTGACAAGATAAGCAAAAGCTTAATACTTAAAGTTAAGGTCTAATCCTTTTAGGAACTGATTAACACACACTTAAGGGTTTTTGGCCTTCTATCCATTAATATTAAGAGATTACTAAGAAATAGGATCAGGCAGCAGGAATGTCCTTTTGGAGCCCTACCCTGAATTCAATGTGAAGTTCTACTTCTCTAAAAGAATCACACCCTTTGGGTGCTTTCTGGATTATTACATCAAACCCAAATTTACCTAACTCTCCTGCAAAGGATTAGTTTTTTAAGCACTTTAGTATATAGCTTGGCTATGGAGCTAGAATCAGGAGGCCTGGATTCCTATCTTTGCTCTTACACTTAAGAGCTATTTGACTTGAAGTAGCACCTCTTTCATCAGTGGTACAAAACAACGTGTACCCAACAACCTACCCCAGCAACCTGTTGGACGAGCTGAAAAGAAACACGGACAGACTAGGGCTTGGTTGGAAATGAGATGAAACTTCCCACTTCCCTTACCCACTATGAAATTTTGGCTAAAAATCAACATTGAAGTTGGCACCACGGGCTGATTGAATAGATTATAAGAATCCCAGGACTACCATTCTTTTATCATGTGGTATGGCTTGCTCTATTTTTTGTTTACTTTTTTTCTCCTTATATATATGGGATCCCCCATGATTCAACAAACTGCAGAGGCTTCTTAAGAGAGAACAGAATGACCAATGACATCCCCAGGCCTAATAAAAATCAGTGCTGCTAAAAAGAAAAAAAAATATGTATATATATACAATATAAATACATATATTTATGCATGTACAGATGTATATATTACATGTATATATATATGTAGTAGAGTTTATATATATTTATATATAAACTGAATTTTGGGGGAGAATTTCTAAAACAATCTAGTCTAAGTTTACTAATGAGCTTTAACATGAGACTCATCAATTATTAGTATAAAAAATGTTGCTAGCTTATGGGAAGCTTTGCATGGAATTTTTTTAAAAACAAGCACAGCTTCAGTTTTATCATTTGGAACAGTTTTGTTCATAATCAGAAAAAGAAAAGATTTATTGAAAAAAATGAAAATTATATCTTTCAGGAGTTATATGAATATATCCAGGTTATAAAGGTTATAATGAAGTGAGATTATACATACTTGTATCCAAATATGATTGAGCTGTTTTACAAAGTGAGTCAGTCCTATTCCATTAATTTTCCTTAGAAGTGCAAAGGAGAAAATGGAAGTTCAGGAGAATGAAGGAAAAGTCTTTGGATAAAATTATCTGAAGACATTCTTTATTGGTGAAAACTGAAGATCTAGGATAAAGCAGACTTCAGGAAGAGTAATGTTTATCATGTACTTTAGATAAACAAAAATTCTATTTTTGTGAAAGTATTTTCTGTTACACATTGCCGAGAAGGTCAAATTCAGTTCAATGTGCCTGTCACATTGTTAGGTCAGCCGTATTTTAAACTTATCTCTTTGAATGTTGAATTTTCTTCCTTGATTTTGTGTATCTTTAAGATTTGCCTTTCTTCCGGAGAGTCTCTGCCAAATGTCTTAGAAATCTGAGACTAAATTATAAGACACTCTATATGTGTTTAGACATCTGCTTATTTTTTTCTAGTTTCCCCTGGAATTTGAATTTCACAGTATGTGCAGTTTTCCTTCCTGTCACCCCAGGCTTAGTCTCATTTTTGTCCCTGACAGAGAGAACCCAATGTTACCCAGGAAGAAACCACATCAACGACCTTAGTTCAATTCCCATATTCCTTATCCTCTACCTGGTGGGTAGAGATGCTGGCCTTGTCCTAGATGCTATTGGTTGGTCTCATAATCACTGCTTGCTCACAGTGCTCTCAACGTCTCCTTCTTCAAATTCAGGTCCCTGCAGTGATATACTAGACTCCAAAGTTGCTCCTGCCAGTGTTCCTCCTCTTACTCTCTATAGAGAACCAGGAGGAGAGATTCTGCTTAAGGATATCCAGCACCAGCCAAGGAAGGAAAGGATCTACCTTGCTCTTGTGCTAGAACTTTGCTCAAGTAACTCATAAATATTCACCACTCTTAGGGGATGTACAGTTTATCTCTCTCTTGAGGGAAACCCTACTGGAAACCCTAGTACTATTGCCGAAATCATGAGTGAATTTGGCATTTGTTCCATTTCTAAGATCACCTCTGCATTTAGGTCAATTTCAGCAGATGCCTTACCCCAAATTTGTAATTAGTCTGTTCTGTTTTTTCCTGAATTTAATCATCCATGTTGTTCAGTCTACTCATCTCACTTCACATTAAGCACTGTGCTACATTTCTTGTATATGATTTTGGTTTTATTAATCTCAATTCAAAGATGAGGATAAGGCAGCCCAATTGAGTTAAGTAAATTTCCTAAATTCTCAAACTAGTTGTGAATAGTAGTTGTTGAAAGCCTTACCTACCCCACCTGAAATTCTGTTCTCTCTCTCCATATAGCATGTTATGAGAAAACTCAGCAAACTGCAGTAAGGATTATAGCTGAAGTGAGATCTAGAATGTAAAGTCAGGACAGAGGGAGTGACTAAATTTCTTTCTCTTAAACACATTTTTGCTAAGGGCCATTCTAAGTCTCAAGTACTCCATTATGGCCTGGAAATATGATGCTAAGATGAAGTCATCCATGCCTCCCTGGAAGGAAATATTTCTACCAGTTTCCCTCAAGTATTCCTCAAGTTCTATCTCATTGCTGAAACATTCTGGAGACTGGTGCTCCTTTTTCCAGCAATACACTAGCCCTTCGATGGTATCGGGACTTCTACCCACCTTTTTCAGCAAACTTCTATTGTAGCTCTCTAAGTTTGCAGTAGAGAAACAAGCCAGCAAAGCTCAGAATTTGTCACCTATAATTGCAGCCTTTTCTCTCCTTTTCTCTGCTTAAAGGAAGAGCTGGGGTCAAAGATGTCTACATCTTTAAAATATTTTTGCTTCCCAGATCTAATTATAGAGAATTGATTGTCATTTCCCTGAAGAATTTAAACTCAAGTCAACTCAAGATACCTTTTTGAATATTCTTATCTCATTCTAAACCCTCAATGTTGAACATAATATAAATTTCCAGACCTGTTCTTAATATCCTCAAATTTCCAAATACTATCTAAATTTAGTAGTGACCCAGGTATATGGTTGTATACAAAAGTTTCTGATTGGGTTTTGGTTCTGTTATTTTCAAATGCTGATCATCAGTTTGTTATTCTGCTCCTTGCTGGGCCATCCAGGAGCTCTGACTTAAAGTTGGAATTAAGTTAGTGTAGTTCCTGTATGTGACCTCAAGAGAACTCTCTCTCCCACTGAGAGTTTGGCATTTGAACCCACACAGCAGGCAATTTGCATCCCTTTCAAAATTCTTTGTTGCTTATTCTTTTTTTTTTTTTTTTTTGTCTTTTTGTTGTTGTTGTTGTTGGTATTTCTTGGGCCACTCCTGCGGCATATGGAGGTTCCCAGGCTAGGTGTCAAATCGGAGCTGTAGCCACCGGCCTACGCCAGAGCCACAGCAACACAGGATCCGAGCCGCGTCTGCAACCTACACCACAGCTCACGGCAACGCCGGATCGTTAACCCACTGAGCAAGGGCAGGGACCGAACCCGCAACCTCATGGTTCCTAGTCGGATTCGTTAACCACTACGCCACAACGGGAACTCCTTTGTTGCTTATTCTAACTCTCAAAAAGACAACTAAATAGTAAGGGTTGATTAGGTGTTATAAACCTTAGTTATAAAATATTAATATGGTAAAATACTGCTTGAGTTATACACACAATACAATATGCAAAGACTCATTTTTGCTTAGCTTATGAAACACCAACAACATCGAAAAAAGCTAAGATACATGCTTCTACATACTCTTATAATTCATTTCCTTTAACAGCTGAGGTCAAATTCCAAGCATTAATTTTATATATTTTTTTCCCTTTGGAGTAGGGATTTAAATCACTGGTTGACTTTATTTGCTCTTTATCATTAGATATTCTTCTTAACAAAGGCACCTTGATCACAAGCACACAGATTTAATCATTTTAACTTACAACATAAATTGATATCTAGGACATGTCAACCGAAAATCTTGTTATTTCCGAAAGCTGCAGGTGCAGTGAAACAGAGCCAACTGGAATTCATCTTCCAAATGATACTGAGTGTGACAAAACCTTGCAAGGATTATTTCCAAAAACATTTAAAAATTAGAATATGGCAAAAGATACATTTACCAAGAACAGCAGAAGTTTAAATATCATGAACTTATTTTTAACCCTAAACAACATAAAATTTTCCAAAACCATTTGTACTCATCTATATTGTTCCTGATAATTATCTTGGCAGGAAGAAATTTTGGAAAGAAAATATTTGAAATCTGGAATTAATCAGGCAGCTTACTCATCTAAATTCTGACCATCTAGATAAAGATTTTCAAGCAGGGTTATTCATCCTAACTGGTCAAATTCCAACCAATTCAAACTATCAAGTAAGATGTTATCTTCTTTTTAGTCTTACACAAAACATAACGTGTAAATACTTCATCTCAATTCCAATATTGTCTTCACATGTACCAAATGCTAATTGAGGATAAATGTGAATAAAACTATGTGGAATGTTCAAAACCCCAGTACGCTCGGTTCTTTGCCAATCATGAAAAATTGCTGCACAGTTTATAGTTTACTCTATGTCTGAAACACAAACATTTATACATAGTTTCTTTGCCAAATAGAGCTTGCCTGTAAAGATTGTATACTGGGATAACTTTATTTGGAAGAAATATGATGATAAGGGTCTGTTCTATTTTAGTATTTCCTAATCTGTTCTTGATTTTTATTCAACTATAAAAACTTTACATAAAAAATAAGGAAAAGTTATAAATCTTGAAAATTATGTTATAGATATATCTAAATCTGAATTTAAAATTAATGTAAATGTGGTAATAAATTTTCTTAAGAGATTTTAAGTTAAAATCCTATAGAATCAGATACAGAATATTAAACTTGTTTTATGCAGTGTAACTGTTTTTTTCATAAAGATCTCCAAATAGCTCAGCATATATATACTAACAAATTTTAGGCTATAGCTGATGCACAATCAGGTTGCAACCAGCAGACAGAAGTCACACTAGTGATTTTATTTATTTTTGATTTTTTAAACTTTTTATTTAGAAATAATTTCAAACACATAAAAAGTTACAAATATAGTACAGAGAGTTCCTGAAAATTCTTTACCAGTTTTTCCAAATGTTTACAAATTATATAGCCATAGTATATATGGCTGACCCTGTCTGTTCCATACCAGCCACTATCTCTGAAAGTAATAATATGTAGATATTGTTCATAAGGTACCTAATGTCACTAGGTTAGACTGATCATTCTTAGTATGATTCAATTGTTCTCAACATAGAGGAGCCTTTAAATTTAGGTGGCCATAGCCTGGTGTTAACCATATAATCTATCCCACAAGTGTGGGAAATTCCCTTCTAATAACAGGAGGTTACAGTTTTGATTGAGACTTAGCTTATTGTTCTAAGTTTGAGGGATCCTAAAAGAAAATTCGTATTTATGGTCAGAGTCAGAGCAGGTGTCATTAATTGGCCAAGTGAGAAAATCCCATCTACCAATATCAATAGTGGCCTATACAGGACTGAATTTTCTTTCTTCTAAAATACATTCCCTGGAGTTCCTGTTGTGTCTCAGAGGAAACGAATCTGACTAATGTCCATGAAGATGCAGCTTCAATCCCTGGCCTCACTCAGTGGGTTAAGGATCCTGGGTTGCCATGAGCTGTGGTATAGGTCACAGGTGCTGCTTGGATCCTGAGTTGCTATGGCTGTGGCGTAGCTCAGCAGCTGCAGCTCCAATTTGACCCCTAGCCTGGGAACCTCCATATACCTTGAGTGGAGCCCTAAAAAGACCAAAAAAACAAAACAAAATAAAATAAAAAAGTAAAATAAAAAATTTCCTAAGGGCTATCCAATCAGAACATTGTAGGGGAGAAATCCACCAAGGTAACATAGAAATACTAAACACAGGTAATTAGCCACAAACCCAACAACTGGATTGATTTTAAAATTAGCATAGGATCATACTTCTGATGGAAAAACATTTGATTCATATGCAAAAGTTCAAGTCAAGGAAACATTATAGTCATTGTACGAGTCAGGTCCAGCATCTTGGGCGAGCTGTCTACTCCTAATGTCATCTTCTTCCCATGCTAGTGTAGTTTCTCCTCCATCTGAGCTTTGTTTTAAGATGATTTTGAGGTGAGCAGTCCTCTCTATAAACCAATCTGGTGCAGGGGCCTTTTTTTTTTCCAGTGGGAAAATATGAATCCAAGAGTCAATTCCTTTTCATTTTGCTGCACATGAGCTCATTAAGAGTAGCTGGTGAAAGTCTCCCTGCTGGCTTAGAAATAGCTCTTTTAAATTATATCATTTTCGCTAGGCATAACCCCCTGGTCACAGGTTCCGGGACATCTGATCTTCATCCAAAAATAGATCACTGAGGATTTTTGTTTGTTTTTTGTTTTTGTTTGCTTTTCAGGGCCTCACCCACAGCACATGGAAATTCCCAGGCTAGATAGGAGTCAAGCTGTCAGCCTACACAGCAAGAGCAACACAGGAAACAAGCTGTGTCTGCAAACTACACCACTGCTCAGGGCAACACTGGATCCCTGACCCACTGAGTGAGGCCAGGGATTGAACCCACATTCTCATGGATACTAGTCAGATTCCTTTCTACTGCATGACAGTGGGAACTCCTTGAGATAAATTTTAGAAACAAGCTTAAAATGTCCTTTTGGAAGCTCAGTTAAACTTTGCAACAATATAACATAATAGCAAAGAACTATCTAGGAAGTGAGTCTTAGTGAACACTGACAGCAATTAACAGAATTAGATTAACAGATGTCCATTGAAACATCTCTTTCTCTCTAAAATTACTCTCATTTTTATCAAATATAGCCAAGCTAAGCCTAATTTATTTGCCCATTAAGTCTGGCCTCAACAAACTTGGTCTGGCAATAAATATAATTGATTGTGTAGGCTTTTCTAAAAATTGGCTTTGCTGGAATTTTTTTTTTTTTTTTTATCTTTTTAGGGCTTCACCCAAGGCATAT
This sequence comes from Phacochoerus africanus, assembly GCF_016906955.1. Taxonomy (NCBI): domain Eukaryota; kingdom Metazoa; phylum Chordata; class Mammalia; order Artiodactyla; family Suidae; genus Phacochoerus; species Phacochoerus africanus. The sequence continues at coordinate 52,381,337 of NC_062556.1, read as the reverse complement.
GGAAGCTACTGGGCTAGGGATCTAATTGGAGCTGCAGCTGACTGGCCTCCACAGCAAGCAGGATCTGAGCCATGTCTGCAACCTACACCACAGTTCACGGCAATGCTGGATTCCCTAACCCACAGAGCGAGGCCAGGGATTGAACCCGTGTCCCCATGGCTGCTGGATGGGTTCCTTAACCACTGAGCCATGATGGGAACTCCTGCTGGGACCTTTATAAGGAATCTTAGACTGAGCTTTAAAGACATCTTAGGGCTAGGAAAGTCATGCCAAGGGCTTGCCAGAAATTTTGTCTTAAAGATTTAGGTGAATTCCTTTCTTTTCAAAGTCCCAAAACACCTTGAGATTTGTGCAGGCTCTGATAAAGCTGCTGGGAACCTAAGAGTTTCCATTCTCTGGAGGGATCAGATAGAAGAAAGAAATATTTCAATTCTTCTTACAAATGTATAATTTACGAAATTGCTATAAGTCATAATTAGCTTAAGAGGAAGAGTTTCTTTATATCTGGATAACAAAGATTGAAAGCCAGTACTATTTCAGATAGAAACTATAAAATTATAGTCATATTCACTAGTTCACTCAGTCCAATGTAACTGATCTTTTTTGTTAACTGTTTATGAAGCCATCAGATTTCCCCTTAGAATTCTTTAATTTCTGGAGTTCCCGTCGTGGCGCAGTGGTTAACGAATCCAACTAGGAACCATGAGGTTGCGGGTTCGGTCCCTGCCCTTGCTCAGTGGGTTGACATCCGGCATTGCCGTGAGCTGTGGTGTAGGTTGCAGACTCGGCTCGGATCCCGTGTTGCTGTGGCTCTGGCGTAGGCCGGTGGCTACAGCTCTGATTGGACCCCTAGCCTGGGAACCTCCATATGCCACGGGAGCGGCCCAAAGAAATAGCAAAAAGACAAAAAAAAAAAAGAATTCTTTAATTTCTTACCCATTTCGGCATTATGATCTGAAAGTCAGGAACTTGTATCATTCAAAAGCTCTTTCTGTAGATCTTCTTGAAAAGGAAGCATTTTTGCAAAGGCATCAACAAAGCCATTAACTGTCTACAATGATGAAAGACTTAAGGAGGCACATTTAAAATCTGATTACAAAGAAACTTGGTTACTGTTGAGACATCATGCTGTCTAATCTGAGGAGGACGCTTATCAGTCATTGATAAAGCTCTCCGTGTATTTTAACATACCAAATAATCCTACTTAATTTAACACTTTTTTCTGAGATGTTAACCTCTGAAATATCTCTCTGGAGTCAAAAGAACCCATTAGACTTTGATAGGTAGTTCATCAAATGTAGCAGTTTTGGAGTTCCCATCATGGTGCAGTGGAAACGAATCCAACTAGCAACCATGAGGTTGTGGGTTCGATCCCTGACCTTGCTCAGGTTCGATCCCTGACCTCGCTCAGTGGGTTAAGGATCTGGCATTGCTGTGACCTGTGGTGTAGGTTGCAGACGTGGCTTGGATCTGGCATTGCTGTGGCTGTGGTGTAGGCTGGCAGCTGTAGCTCCGATTAGATCCCTAGCCTAGGAACCTCCATATGCCGCAGGTGCGGCCCCAAAAAGCAAAAAAAAAAAAAAAAAGTAGCAGTTTGGTTTTAATTGGTCAGATAGAGTCATAGATCACTGTGAATAATACTTTTCCCTTAACCAAAGTTACAAGAGAAATCAAAAAAAAAAAAAAATACAGATCACTTAAAAGCAAAGAACCTCATATAATGTTTTATCAAAAGTACCATTGCAAGAAAACTTTGTTCTCTTAGAGTGAAAAGCCAGATTCAAGTTTTGCACCAGCTTAACTTTCAAATTAGTTTACTCAGTTAAACTTATTTTAAACTTGGTGTCAACAATGCACAAAACTCTTCTCTCTGTGTCCACTTCACACAAACCTGAGCAAGGCCAGGGCTCGAACCTGTGTCCTCATGGATACTTGTCAGATTCATTTCCCCTGAGCAATGATGGGAATCAGAAAACATTTATCATTTAACAAATTAGCTCTGAGGGAACTCCGGAAAGAAACAAAGAGTTCTGGCCCCCAGCTGAGGTGCATATCAAAGGAGTGATTCCAGTAAGCTCAAATCTTAACATCTTCCCATAGAAACTGGTTTTCTGTAAATCTAGTTATCTGTAAATCTTTTGTTCCTACTACTTTCCCCAGGACATAGGACTTGAGGTTGAACTACTTCTTTCTGGCCTCCATGGTTTCTGATGAGAAGACCACTGTTATTGAAACTGGTTTTCCTCTGCGTTCCTTTCTTTCAGTATTTTTTTCCTTTAGCTTTAGTTTTCAGCACTTTGACTGTGATGTTTCTTGGTGTGGGTTTGTTTGGATTTATCCTGTTTGGAATTATCTCAGCTTTTAAAATACGTGCATTTATGTCTCTTGGGAAATTTGGAAACTTTTCTACCATTGTTAATTTGAATCCCAGAACCCTAAGAAGAAAGAACAGATACCAAAGACTTCCAAAAAAGAAGAAAAACAAAAAGTTAGCACAGAAAAGATCAAACTGAGCATGATGTTAGATTTCTCAATCACAATGCTAGATGGCAAGCAATAAAGAAGCCACGTTGTCAACATTCTCAGGAAAAGCAATCTCCATTCTCAGCATCAGTACTCCACCAGGCTATTCATCAGTGATAAATAGAGATCAAGTTCATATATCTCAGCTTAACAAAAATCATCTCCCTTGCACTCTTCTAAAGGAAGCCAACAGAGGATACCCTCCCAAGAAAGGCATAACAAGAAAGATTCAATATAAGAGGGAGGCAGGGATTTGCGGTAAGAAAGTCCAAGGTGAGAGCTATGCATCAAATTTCAGAGAGAGACCAGTTTTGATCAGAATAGCACACTAGAGAACCCCAGCAAAGCTCTCTCAAGAAAAAATACAGACTAAGTAATTATCTAAGGTAGGCCTGAATTTCACACCTCTGATGGAGAGTTTGTTGAAAAATTAGTGACAGGTACAGGAAAAATCAAGCAGAAAAGAAAGAGAGAAGGAGGGAGGGGGGACACTTGTTGAGAAATAAAAATTGGGTCACAAGTCAGGAAAAGATAATATGTTTCAAGACTCAACTTTAAATAAGAACTGTTCTTAAATTATAGCAAATACTGATTAAAATTGTTACATAATGATTTTGAGAGAGTTGGTATTGGATTATGTGTTGGGGAGAAATAAAGTAAAAATGAGCGAAATATATAATTTTCATTTTAGGTTACTTCAATAGTATGTAATGTGAACACTCAAAATATAGGAGTTCTAATGTATAATTATAGATGTAAGGAAGTAAGTCCCAAAATAGCATAATTGACTTCAGAGTAGCTGAAATCAAGATGTGAAGGGGACAGCAAGGGACTACTTTTGTGTGTTCTCAGATTTATGGAATTATGTAACTATTAAAACTAGGCACTTATTAATTAGATAAAAATTAAGTTTCAACTTCAAAATAATGTCCAAGGGACAGTGCACATAATTTCATAGAAAAACTGGAAGAGAATATAAATAAAATCAAAAACCCAAGGGATAAATGGCAAATATACATTTTTTTTTTGTCTTTTTGCTATTTCTTTGGGCCACTCCCGCGGCATATGGAGGCTCCCAGGCTAGGGGTCTAATCAGAGCTGTAGCCACTGGCCTACACCAGAGCCACAGCAATGCAGGATCTGAGCCGCGTCCACAGCTCACGGCAACGCCGGATCGTTAACCCACTGAGCAAGGGCAGGGACCGAACCCGCAACCTCATGGTTCCTAGTCGGATTCGTTAACCACTGCGCCACGACGGGAACTCCGCAAATATACATTTGAAAAAGGATAAACTTTATTAACAGTCATCGTATGTTTTTAAAACAATAAGAAAAGTTTTGGAGTTCCTTTAACAGCTCATTGGAAACTAATTTGACTAGCATCCATGAAGACGGAGGTTTGATCTCTGGCCTTGCTCACTAGATTAAGGATCTGGCATTGCCACAAGCTGTGGTGTAGGTCACAGATGCAGTTCGAATCCCACAGCGCTGTGGCTGTGATGTAGGCTGGCAACTGTAGCTCTGATTTGACCGCTAGCCTGGAGACCTCCATATGCCATGGGTGCAACTCTAAAATGACCAAAAAAAAAAAAAGTTTAGATTATTGACCTGATATGAATTTCTTTCTTCAGTTTTTCCAATTGATCACCTTTCTTTGTTACTAATCTACTCTTTGCATTCAGGGGTTTTCATCTTCACCAAACCTATGGTCTGGGTATCATGGTGTTTCTCAGAAATTCTGAATTGCCATTATAGAGTTCTGACATTCCTGGCTTACTCTTGCCCCTTGGAGTCAACCTAAAATGCAGGTTTACTTCCCACTGTGAAAGCTGTAGAAAGAGGAAATGAGATGAATTTTATGAAGACATACCTTGCATGTCTGTTTGTACAACTGTAAATGCATAATTATGTTTTTAGCAGATGCTGGATGAGATGGAGAGAGGGCTTAGGGAATAGCTGAAGTGCTCTCTTCTTTCTAGTGCTTTCTGAAAACATATGCATAGACACATACACATTCATTTACATATAATTCTATGTAGTATATGGTAATATATAGTATATATAGTAATATATAGAAGAATTATATATATGTACTATATGTATATATAATGTACAGGGAAAAAATACATATATATACCAGCTCTATTCTATTTTAGCAGCTATACGATAAGGATTTCAATTTGTTTGGCATGTAACCTATACATGAATATTTTATTCTAACAATGCTACTCTTGAAACTAATGAAATTCCCATTTTCCTTTCTCCACTCTCCTTCCTGCTCCCCTTCCTGCCTCTCCTTTCCTCTTCTTGCTGTCTCACCCTCTCTCTTTTTCACCTTCGTCTCCTCTTCTCCTTCATTTCCTTCCATTCTCCTTTAATTTCTCCTTTATCCTTTTCCCTCCTTTTCCTCCTTCACTGGTTAGTTCTTTCAGGTACTGTTCTCCATCCCATTTCACACAACCTTCATTTAACCTTGCCCTTTCAGCCGAAGGAAAGGATATCATCAACTTCCTCCTCACAAATGTTTTAGAGATTAAAAATTGTGTCAAACAGATTCCACCTGACACGTACTTAATTCATTCCCAGATGTATAAACGGCTGAGCTGCTCTCTCTGAATAATGACTTCTGTGATGACTAAACCCTTCTCAAATTAAATATGTGTTACATTGACCTCCTTTCTACAGACCAAAAAAAAAAAAAGTCATCATACCTACGGATACAAAGTGAGGTTGGGGAATGCCGATAGAAGCATGCCACAAATTGGCTACGGCTGTAATAATAGGAACTGTTAGTCCACATTAGTGCAGATGTGGTGGTGGGTGGGAATACACAGAATCTATGACTAGAGAGAGAATCAAGATGACAAAAAGAGAAGAGTAGGGGAAAAGCTATACCAAAAGGAAAGCTATCTGGGATGTTACACACCCAGGAAAATACAGACCAAAAGAGTAGAAAACCAGTAAGGCGTGAGGAGGAACAATTTTGGGAAATGTTCTAGGCTGGCAATTGAAGAGACTGTCAGAGTCGGAGTTCATGAACCAGAGTAGTAAGAACAGCTTTGAGTTCCACGTTAGGATGACAGTGGGGTGAACAGTTTTTCCCTCTAACTTTTGAAGGGTGCCTGAAACCCACACTGAAGAATGCTGCCTGTTTGGATGTCCAGTGGTTGAGAAAAATGAAGTTTGGGCAGCCTGAGTTTGAATCTGATTGAAAGCCAAGACATTTGGAGTGGTTAGTCCTCTAGGTTCGTAGGAAGTGAGTTCTCCGTTCAGAAATCAGGGATAACATCCGCCTACCGTGTACATCACGTGACCCATGGAATCTATTTGGAACCCTTGGTATATGAGGGAAATAAGAAATGTCTTTTGGAATCCTGACTTGTCTGTGAGTGTACTGTAATTGAAAAAGAACTCTGCTGCTTTATCCCTTCCACGGTGACAACATGAATGAGCGCCATGGACGCCTAAGAGGCTTTTTGGTGGACGCTAGTTTGAGTGCTACTGCTTTCTAGAAATAAGCCAGACCATTAAAAAAGCAAAAAAAGAAAAAGTAACATTTTTACCAAATTCTGAAATGTCAAGTTAGAGACATTGGTCAATAGCTGCCTAAGAGTGGGGAATTTATCGCCTGAAGGTGTGTTTAAGACTATTTTCTGTGCGGGTAATACTATTGATGGGAGCTTTGGCCCAATAAGGAGCCCTTGAAGGGTCCCTGCATGAGTCAATAAGATGTCTTAATGTGTTCCCTTAATGGACCATTTACTTTCTATTTTGAGGCTTATCAAGGCCGCATTATTTATTTAGTTACATATTGGATTTAGAAAGGAAGCTCTCAAAGCCTGTGCTGTGCATGGCGTTTATTGAGTACCTACTCTTCTAAACCCTTAAACATAATGTGCTCATGACATGGCCCTTCCCTTCTAATAGCATGATTATATACTGTTTTTAATATACTTATTATTTTTCTATTTGATAATATAATTCTTTAACAGCCATATGGGAACCTCCACACAGCTAGTTAAACCTGGAAAATCTCTTAAAGGGAGCAATGTGGGTGAGCTTTTTCTCCCTTGAGCCACAGGAGGTTGTAAACTTCTTTTCTTTCTGTTAAAACTCATTTCCCTTCCTGGTTCCCACTTTGTCTAACATTTTATTGTAATGTTCCTGGAATCTATTTTGTAGATTTTTTTTTTTTTTGGCTGTGACTGTGCATTGCAGTTTCCATTAATATTGTTTTCTCTTTGTGAATTCTATGCCTTTCGGTAAATGATTATATTTAATTGTTTATGTTATAATTTTGCATCATTTTGTATATAATAGATTAATAGAAAATATGAAGGGTATAAAAGATCAAAACATCACAGTTTTGGGACTAAGTGATGTTTACATTTTTAGTTTTATAAAACTGTGATTTGGGCCAGAAACTGTCAGAAGATAGATTTTTCAGCTTTCTTCTAGAATATTCTCTGGGAAGCTATTCTGAGAGCCTCCATCTCCCACCCAGTTCCTGCTTGTAACCATTTGAATCTTAGCAACTTTATCCTTTGGTAGGATTTGGTTCTTCTTTGTACAGTGTATTTCCTCTAACTCTTTGTCCTGCCCCCTGCCTTCTTGCCATTAATCAAACAATTAGCAAATACTTTGTCCACTTTGCTAAGCTGCAAATGCTATGCAAGACAGTCAAAATTCAATAAATTCTTTAATGGGGCATTGAATCTAATTAGGGGGACAAAAATATCTTAAGTGAATTGATTCAGAAGTAATTACCACAATTTTCTATACTAATATCTAAATTTCAGAGCACTTACTTTATACTAACAGCTTTGTACACATCATCTCATTTAATGACTCCAAGCCAGGGAAAGTTCCTTAACCTCTCTGATCTAAGGGTCTTCCCTTATTGTGGAGTTATCCAGCATGCATACCAGAGTAGTGCAATGAAAGGAGATTTAGTGTGGATGCAATACCAAGGAGGTTATATGGGGAAAACAAAGTATATAGTCATAAATGTTTGTTATTAAATCCATGAGAAAGTAATGAAATATGGGTATAAATACATGTGTGTGTGTTAACTACAAAACAGTGAGAAGATTTACCCACAGAAGGGTTATTTCTGCCATATCCCAAATTGAGTTCCTCAGCGTGTGGGACTACATTCAAAAATGCAGTAGAAGCCTTAGGAGCACTGTTGTATGACCACACACTAAACGAAGGAAAAGATGCAGTGTTTCTTCAAAGAAAATGATCACATGGAACCATCTGATCCAACATCAAATAAGAAGTCAGTGTAGGTGACAAAACAAGCTCTAGACACACAAAAATATATGGGACAGGAATATAACCCGAACCAGAAGCAGCTGGGCAGAGCAACATAAAATAAATCATGGGGTTGTCCATCATGGAAGGAGTATGCTCTTGGAAGGCATTAGGAGGAAGATGCCTTTGAGCAGCATTTTTAAAAGATTTAAAAAAAAAAATCTGAGTGATAAGGATTTGGTAGGCAGACCTAGAGGTTTCCCCAAATGCAGATGGTCTCCATCGTCAGTCATCATCAGCCTTAAAGAAATTAACACATCTGAAACATTGTGCTGTCTACCAATGTTCACGAAAATGTTACCCGAAGAAAATCCTGGTGACGTTTAACATTCACTTCAAAACGTTTTGCACACATTTACTTAAGAATGGTCAAGTTCAAACATATTTTGAGTTGCCTTTCCTTGGGACATTTCTGTTTTTGGTTTACGTTCTATTTGGAGTGTTTTCTCGTGTGTGGCTGGGCCACTTTATTTAAGAGTTTCAGAAGTTCGCAGTGATCCTGCCTTTCACCCTCCAGACACCCACCCTTTCTTGCTTGGTACAGACCTCTGTTTGGGGTCCCTCCTGTCCTTCCTCGAGCGCTTTCTCCTGCTGTTTCACAAGACAGCTGTTCTTCGCTGGTGGTCTCCCCACCGATCCCTCTGTGTTTTCTCATTGCCAAAGGAGAAACAAGGCAACAACTTTTCTTTATTCACTTTTATTTTGAATTATTTGGTAGACTTCGAGTGTCTTAAAATTATAATTCAAGAAAAAAAATAGTGACAGAAAACTCTCAAAAGAAGACACTCTTAAAATACATTCCTTCTGTCAAAAGGGTGTTTTTAAGGAAGCCCACAACTGATCTGGATTAAATTCCTTATCCAGCTAGGCTGTTGTTTGGAACTGTTCACAACTAATAATAACCAGATAATAGTATAATACTGTAAAATGAATCTTTGAACCATGCATGGATTTTAGTTAGACTTGGTGTCTTGATAAAATACCTCAATATGTTATTGATAGTGCTATTATTATCACAAGTATTTTCATTATTGATTCTTCTGAGAAGTCCAAAATCCTTTTGATGCATTTGTTGATATTACTTATTTTTGAGAAAGAGTGAGAGAAACTCTATTTTCCCTTATTTAGAGATGAATAAACTTGCACAAGAGGAGATCAAACAACTCTATTTGCTCTTTTTATAGCACAAATTGGAAATCAAGTGTTCCAAAGCAGGATCAAAATTATAGCTGCTCTTTAAAGTTCAGCTGTGTTTTTCTCCTTTCTCTTTTGGAACTCAGAAATTTTTACCTCTTCCTTTCTTACAACTTTTAAATAACAATTATGATTAGCCACGTATAGAAAGCTATCATAAGAGTAAAAATCTGAATTTTATGATAGTAAGTTTTAAAAAATAGCATTACTCATGAATAGATATGAAACAATGTCTCTGCTAATTTGGTGTAAAATAAACCTAAGACGAAAAAAATTGTGCAGTATTGTTTTAAAGAGTTTTTCAATGTAACATTCATTAAATATAAGGGATAAAAAGAGGAAAAACATGAAGAAGGGTAACAAAAGCAGAGGGGAAGGCAGGGTAGAAGTGAAAAGATAGAATTGAAATAATCACTTAATGTAGAGAGTGGAGATGCAACATCCTGCAAGTTGCATGAGTTAACTAATTAGCCAGGTGGTCATTCTTAACATGTTTATTCATGCAGTGAATATTTATCAAGGGTATTCAATGCCTGGCTCCATGCTAAGTGCAGCACATCCCCAAAATAATCACTCACGTAAGCTCTTGGAATCTCTTTCAATTACTCTTGAACCTGAGTTCAAGCTAAATTAGTATATTAAATCTGTGGTTCCCAATAGCAAGGTCCCAAACCTATCCTGGTCTATGATAAGGTTTTCTTCTTTTCTTTTTTTAGGGCCAAACCCACAGCATATGGAGGTTCCCAGACTAGAGGGTCAGATTGGAGGTATAGCTGCTGGCATACGCCACAGCCATAGCAACTTGGGATCTGAGGCACGTCTGCGATCTACACCACAGCTCATGGCAACATGGGTTCCTTAACCCACTGAGTAAGGCCAGGGATGGAACCTGTGTCCTCAGGGATGCTAATCAGATTCATTTCCGCTGAGCCATGACAGAAACTCTCATGATAAGATTTTCACATGGCTGCATTTAAGAAATAGTAAATGTAAAACAAACAGAAACAAAACAAAAAGAATTTTAGTCAAATGTTCATGCATATTATTAATTCATATAGAAGTTTGTTTTTTTTTTTTTTTTTTTCCTGGGAGTTCCCGTTGTGGTGCAGCAGAAATGAATCCAACTAGGAACCATGAGGTTGACAAGGGCAGTTTTAGACATCTGAGGTTAAGCCCCTGTGGAGTGTCTATAGAACATTACTAAACTAGTATATGTCATATAGATAAAGGATAATAGAAAGATCTCAAGTGGCCTATAAACAGTTTAAAAGAGGGAGTATTCGTATTAGTATTAGTAAAAGATGGAAGTATTAAACATCATTTTGTTGCACACACTTGCATTTCTCAGATATTCTAAAACACAAACATTTACCACCTCTATCTCATTTATAGTAAATTAATTAGTATAATTCACCAAGCACTATGTTTATGGCTAAATTTTGCCTCTGAAAGGCTGATTCAAAATAAAAATCATTGGAGTTCCCATCGTGGCTCAGCGGTAACAAAACCGACTAGTACCCTTGAGGATACGGGTTTGCTCCCTGCCCTAGCTCAGTGGGTTAAGGATCCAGCATTGCTGTGAACTGTGCTATAGGTGGCAGATGTGGCTTGGATCTGGCATTGCTGTGGCTGTGGCTTAGGCGGGCAGCTACAGCTCCTATTCGACCCTCAGCCTGGAAACTTCCATATGCCACAGGATATATCATTGGTAACTAACAAATAGCCCTTGTATACTAGTACTTGACTTACATTAAATAATTTAATCTCATAAGTCTATCAAGTAAGTGCTACCTATGCCCATTTTAAAGATGAGCAAAGAGTGGCACAGATGGCTTAAGATGTTCTCATCCACTTTACATGCTAAAGTGACTTCACACACACGCAAATATTTGTTCCCATTTTTAAAGACACGGATACTCAGGTCCAAAATTTTTCTAGTTGCTTTTCTATGAATTTTAGGCAAAGAAATCAAATTCTGCACAAAATTTAGGCAAGGTAAGTGGTATTTAAAAAACCATTTTATAGCATTTTTTATATCTAGTCACTTATGATGGAGCATGATAAAGTGAGAAAAACAATGTATATGTGTATATGTGACTGGGTCACCTTGCTGTATAGTAGAAAATTGACAGAACACTGTAAACAGCTATGATGGAAAAAATAAAAATTATTTAAAATGTAATAAGTATTATAAATATTTAAAATATAAAAACAATTTTAAGTAAAATTCTTAAAATAATCTTTTTCCATTTTCATTGCCATTTTTAAGTGAGAAATTAGCATTGAGGGTAATATTTAATATTATAATGATATTACTTAATATCACTAAATTACCCTTCTTTCAACAACAGATGTGCATTCTATTTTTTAATGTGCATTTTGGTATATGGTTGAAAATAGGTTATTATTTTCTCCCAAAGCATTTAACAAAAATTAAATATTCTATCGTGGACTGAAGTCTTTTTTAATAAAATAATATGATGAATGCTCTCCTCCAGTAATTTTAGAAATTTAAAATTTAATACCAGAAAATTTAACTGTGGTGCAATAATTTTAATCGTTTTGAACTGTTTAAAAATATTTACATTGAAAATTTAAAGGCTGTGCTTGCAAGAATCTATCTTGAGGAAAGAAATTACCATTTGGAAGATCTGGAAATACTGTATAGGTATATTCATGACTATTTATTTCTAAGTGGAAAAAAGAATTCATCTTTCAAATTTTGATCTAACTTAAAACCCGAATCTGAATGAATACAATGAGTAGTCTAATCAGCAGACAGTGCACAATATCATTAATGATGAGATGTGTGTAAAATATAATTTACTTTTGGTCCTTTAAGAAGAAGAAATACATCCTCAATATTTACAAAAAGAACAAACCAATTAGATGTTTATTATACCAGGAACATTTATTCTTAGTGCTTACCATATCAGCTAAATATATTTTCATCACAATCACTCATTCACAAAAATGCACCTGTATTGTAAATACCAGACTTGTAGGAAAACTTCTGTTTAATCTTGGGTGGTCTCTTTGCCCAGGTTTGATTAAATATGTCTTTTCACAACAGGTGACTTTTTAATTGTTTTCTTATGGCAACCCATTTATTCCTCGGGCTTTGTTTAGCTTGCATTAGTTTTCCGAGTTAATGACCATGTGTGAGAACGTGCTGAGTACAGGTGGCCAATGGTTATGCAGAGAATGTGGGAGTTACAGCAAATGCAGCAGGCAAGTGATTTAACTTTACCAATTAATACAGTGGTGAATAGTTCCCTGGCCCTTAAGGCCTTTCAAACAGAAAACTTGGTAATGCAAGTATGGAATAAAGAATAAAGCTGCTTGTTCTTTGTATTTATTGGGCTTGCTTTCTTTAGTGTGCTGAGTATTTTCCCATGCCCAGCTTCTGGGCTCAAATCAATTTTTTTCGAAGTGGCTTCTTCTCTGAGCAGTTGTATTAGTAAACTTGGCATTTTTCTCTTATTTGTGTCTTCTTGTTCTGGAAGTCTGTAGGTTAGCAATTTGAGCCCTGGGGTTGCCTTATTTCCTCTTGGCCAATAGGCATGAGAATTACTATAATGAGGAGCTATATAATCTCTAGCACCCCAAATCAATTCCAGTTATTGGAAATCCTTGAGACAGTTCAAGACTAGAAGTTGAATTAGGAGTGAAGTAACGAAGCGCAGGCAATCCTAACTGAGGAGAACCAAAAGGAAAAATGAGATTTTGGGACTACCTAGGCTGCCAGAGACTAGTGCAAAACACAGCAAGGGCTTTTCCGCTGGGCTTAATATTTTTTTCTTTCCTTTCTGACAAAAGGAACATTTGTTTGCAATTAGCTGAGTTAAGGAAATAGCATCTGAAGTCTTGTTTTCCAATTGGAAAGACCCGTATGACTTGCTATGAAGACAACTTGGAATATCTGTTCAGTCTCATTTAGTATGCATGGGGGTGGTGCGTTGTTCACAAATGCAAATTCATTTGCCAAGACTTTGTAAGTTTCTAAACTATGCAAGTACTAAATTATAAAAAATATGAATATTTAGAAGTATTCGAATAACATATACTGACTTCAACTGCAGTACAATCTGGGGATCTTAAAATCTCTTGATGAAACCAATTAATACCAATGAACACAGCAGTTTTCAAAAAGTGTCAGCATATCTGCCAAAAAATAGGGGGAGGGGAGCTGTGGGCAATGCCTACAAATACTTGAACTTTTTAAGCCATCAAGGAAATAATAAACAAGAACCATGTAATCTACAGGAAAATCTATGTCAGTTGTGCTACATCTAGTTTCCTTTCAGCACATCTGCTAATTCCTGTAATTATTGTCTGACAAAGAAAAAGGAGGGGTTGGAAATTTATTGGCCTTTTTTATAGTCAACTATTTTCAAAATGATTTCAAAATATTGGATTTTTCAGCTGTGGCCATTCAGATTCTTCACACCATCCTAGTCAAACTTTAGAACTTTGAACACAACGAGTGTTTATACTATGTTAAAACATTTTTTTCTGTTAATGTAACCTTGAATTTTGACTTGTATCAATTAATTTTTTGTGGTTTATTTCTACAAAACTGAGTCCCTTTGATTTAATGAGGAAAAGAAAGCCTCAATACTGAAATACTCTAGGAAAGAACCAACCTCCTACCCAATTTCTACCACCTCATCTCAATTCAGTGATCCATGAAATAAGTCTGTGCTTCTGAATATCCCCATTTTAGAAGCAGAGGAGTAAATAGTAAATTGAGAATAGGTTGAGATGGTCCCTTTCCAGTTTTCCAATTCAAAGATTTCTATAAAGTTATAACATTGTAGCAGTGGAACAGCCAAGATCTCTGCTTCAACTTGGAGATGCACACTAGTATGACCTGACAATTTCAAAGTAAAAACAAAATCTTTTCCTTCCACCTGTTCACAGTAGCTATGTTTGCTTCTTAACGCCCTGGGTATTTACTGCAGTAAGTTGGTAGCCAAAAAATTCTTGTTCTGAAAAATAACTGCTAGAAGCTCAGGTGTTCCCTGGAAATTAAGATGGGAACGGATTGTGAGTGAAAGATTTAGTGGCTGAATTGAACAGTTTCCTTTGCCAACACTATTCTAGATCTTCCTTCCTCAGTTCTACAATTTCTTTGATATGTATTAGCCTTGGAAGACCTCCAAAACTTCTTCTTTTACAGCAATGAGCTTTTTTCTTGGTTTTTTTCCATACACTTCACAGAACTAACTGGGCATTTCCCACTAAAATCTGTTAGTATTTTGATGGGTATTTTATTAATTCTGTAGGCCAATTTCAAGAGATTGATATCTTTAGATTACTGAGATTTTTATCGTTTATAATATACCTTTCCATTATTTAGGTCTTCATTATGGACTTTCAGTAAAGTTTTAACGCTTTTCACAAAAGACTTATACATCTTTTGTCAGATTTGTCCCAGTGTCTTTATGTTTTTTTACTTTTTTAAATATTTTCTAGTTACATTTTCTTATTGTAGATGATATATAAAACCTCAATGAATTTCTTGTATTGATTTGTATCCAGAAATTTTACCAAATCCTCTTTACAATTCCAATAACATACCTTTATATATTGGTATTTTGGTTGTTTCTTGCTACATAACAAACTACTCTAAAGCAGGCTAGTTTAAAATAACAATTATTTTATTATATTCCATAATTTTGTGAGATGTCTTGGCTTGTAAGTTTTCTTCCTTATCAGGTGCTAGTTTTTTTTTGTTTTTTGTTTTGTTTTGTTTTGTTTTGATGTCAAAGTTACGCTGACCTCAGAAGGCTTATTGGAGTGATTTCTAGTTTTATTTCCAACGTGTAAAGAGCTTGGAAGTCGTAATTCCCACTGTCACAACAACCACAACAACAACAAAGGTAAACTCAAAATCAATGATTTTTTTTTCATAGGACCATAAAAAAAAAAAATGAGGTTACAAGGCAAACCACCACCTTGAAATGTAGAAAGAGGTAAATATATACAGCCAGAGCTAAGATCAGCTTAGAAGAAACTGGAGATGATAATTGGGCTACAGAATAATGACAGTGGATTAAAACTGAGAAACGTTTTAGACACAGACTCTATTTTAGAAGGAATTTTTAGGGAATTCAAAGACAACAGAGAGGGGAAAAAACAGCAACAAGGAAATTATAAGAAACTAAAGCCTCTGACATCTAGAGCTACAGCACACAGGAAACACAGCTCAGTTCCTAAACCAAATTAACCTAAGACCTGACAAAACCCCTGATTACCAATTCCCATCACATGATAACTCATGCTCATCTTTTTGTTTTGTTTTTTTTTGTTTTCCCACTGTACAGCAAGGGGATCAAGTTATCCTTACATGTATACATTACAATTACATTTTTTTTCCCCAGCCTTTCTTCTGTTGCAACGTGAGTATCTAGACAAAGTTCTCAATGCTACTCAGCAGGATCTTCTTGTAAATCTATTCTAAGTTGTGTCTGATAAGCCCAAGCTTCCAATCCCTCCCACTCCCTCCCCCTCCCATTAGGCAGCCACAAGTCTTTTCTCCAAGTCCATGATTTTCTTTTCTGAGGAGATGTTCATTTGTGCTGGATATTAGATTCCAGTTATAAGTGATATCATATGGTATTTGTCTTTTTCTGGCTCATTTCACTCAGTATGAGAGTCTCTAGTTCCATCCATGTTGCTGCAAATGGCATTATGTCATTCTTTTTTATGGCTGAGTAGTATTCCATTGTGTATATATACCACTTCTTCCGAATCCAGTCATCTGTTGATGGACATTTGGGTTGTTTCCATGTCCTGGGTATTGTGAAGAGTGCTGCAATGAACAGGCCAGGTGCATGTGTCTCTTTTAAGTAGAGTTTTGTCTGGATAGATGCCCAAGAGTGGGATTGCGGGGTCATGTGGAAGTTCTATGTATAGATTTCTAAGGTATCTCCAAACTGTTCTCCATAGTGGCTGTACCGGTTGACATTCCCACCAACAGTGCAGGAGGGTTCCCTTTTCTCCACAGCCCCTCCAGCACCTGTTATTTGTGGATTTATT
The DNA here is from genome assembly GCF_016906955.1 of Phacochoerus africanus. Lineage (NCBI taxonomy): Eukaryota > Metazoa > Chordata > Mammalia > Artiodactyla > Suidae > Phacochoerus > Phacochoerus africanus. The sequence goes on along the minus strand of NC_062556.1, from coordinate 52,365,260 downwards.
AATGATGGCCATTCTGACTGGTGTGAGGTGATATCTCCTGGTAGTTTTGATTTGCATTTCTCTTATAACCAGCGATGTTGAGCATTTCTTCATGTGTTTGTTGGCCATCTGTATGTCTTCCTTGGAGGACAGTCTTTTCAGGTCTTTTGCCCATTTTTCCATTGATTGATTGGCTTTTTTGCTGTTGGGTTGTATAAGTTGTTTATATATTCTAGAGATTAAGCCCTTGTCGGTTGCATCATTTGAAACTATTTTCTCCCATTCTGGAAGTTGTCTTTTTGTTTTCTTTTGGGTTTCCTTTGCTGTGCAAAAGCTTTTCAGTTTGATGAGGTCCCATGGGTTTATTTTTGCTCTAATTTCTATTGCTTTGGGAGACTGACCTGAGAAAATATTCATGATGTTGATGTCAGAGAGTGTTTTGCCTATGTTTTCTTCTAGGAGTTTGTTGGTGTCCTGTCTTATCTCTAAGTCTTTCAGCCATTTTGAGTTTATTTTTGTGCATGGTGTGAGGGTGTGTTCTAGTTTTACTGATTTGCATGCAGCTGTCCAGGTTTCCCAGCAATGCTTGCTGAATAGACTTTCATTTTCCCATTTTATGTTCTTGCCTCCCTTGTCAAAGATTAATTGACTATAGGTGTCAGGGTTTATTTCTGGGTTCTCTATTCTGTTCCATTGGTCTGTCTGTCTGTTTTGATACCAGTACCACACTGTCTTGATGACTGTGGCTTTGTAGTATTTCTTGAAGTCTGGGAGAGTTATGCCTCCTGCTTGGTTTTTGTTTCTCAGGATTGCTTTGGCGATTCTGGGTCTTTTGTGGTTCCATATAAATGTTTGGATTGTTTGTTCTAGTTCTGTGAAAAATGTCCTGGGTCATTTGATAGGGATTGCATTGAATCTGTAGATTGCTTTGGGTATGGCCATTTTTACAATATTGATTTTCCCAATCCAGGAACATGGAATATCTTTCCATTTCTTTACATCTTCTTTGATTTCTTTGATTAAAGTTTTATAGTTCTCAGCATATTGGTCCTTTACCTCTTTGGTCAGGTGTATTCCGAGGTATTTGATTTTGTGAGGTGCAATTTTAAAAGGTATCGTATTTTTGTATTCCTTTTCTAATATTTCATTATTAGCATACATAAATGCAACTGACTCTGAATGTTAATCTTATATCCTGCTACTTTGCTGAATTGATTAATCAGTTCAAGTAGTTTTTAGGTTGAGTCCTTAGGGTTTCCTATGTATAGTATCATGTCATCTGCATACAGTGACAGTTTTATCTCTTCTCTTCCTATATGGATGCCTTTTATTTCTTTGGTTTGTCTAATTGCTGCGGCATGTTCATCTTTTAACAAAAATTCGTATGACATGTTAAAAGGCAGTAAAAAAACCCAACCTGTAGGGACAAAGCAAGCATCTTTGAATCAGTTAAAGCACTTGATTTTTGAATTCTCAGATAGGAAATTTAAAATACTGTAATTAACATATCAAGAGCTTACAATGAAAGAGTATCCAGCAAATAGGAATAAATGTAAGCAGAAAAATGGAAATTCTAAAGAAGCATCAAAAAATAAATGCTAGAAATAAAAAATTCTATAAATGAAACAAGGACTTTTATTTATTTATTTATTTTGGCTTTTTAGGGCCACCCCCACAGCATATGGAGGTTCCCAGGCTAGGGGTCAAATTGGAGTTGTGCCGCCATCCTACACCACAGCCACATCCATCCTTGCTGGATCCAAGCCTAGTCTGCGACCTTCACCACAGCTCATGGCAATGCCGGATCGTCAACCCACTGAGCAAGGCCAGGGATGGAACCTGCATTCTCATGGTTACTGGTCAGATTCATTTCTGCTGAGCCACGACAGGAACTCTGTGCAATGAGGAATGTTCTTAATGGTCTCATCAGTGGACTGGGCGCAGATGAATAAAGAATCAGTTTGCTGAGATACAGGTTAATAGAAACTTCTCAAACTAAAATGTATGTAGAAAAAAGGAGAATAATAGAGTATAATATCCAAGAACTTTATGACAAATCACAAAGGTGTAATATATGTGTATTACATATGTATTACAAACGTGTAATATATATACATATAAATATATACATACATATATATGGAGAGAGAGAGAGAATACTCTTTAAAGAGAGAAAGAAGGACAAAAAATTATTTGAAGTACTAATGGATGAAAAATTTTCAAAACTAACAACAGACACCAAAATAGGTCCAGAACTTTGACAATACCAAGCATGACAAACACCGCAAAATTTACAACTGAGCACATCATATTCAAAGTAAAGAAAATCCTGGAAGGAGTTAGAGGTAGGGTCAGGAAGGACACTTTACTTAGACGAAGAAGGAAAATAGATACATCAGCCTTCTCATAAAAAAAAAAAAAAAAAAACCCATGCCAGCAAGAATAGAATGGAGTTTAAAAAAAAGTTAAAACCAAAAAGAAAAAAGCTACAAATCTAGAAAATTCTGCATCCAGCACAATTATTCATCAAGTTGAAAAATAAAGACTTTCTCAGACAACTAAGAGAGTTTTCTGCCAGCAGACCTACCTTTCAAGAAATTATAAAGTTCTTCTAGAGGAAGGAAAATTACTTATGTCAGAAACTTGGATCCATGTAAAGAAAGAAAGAGCATCAGAAAAGGAATAAATGAAATTAAAATAAAATTTTTATATTTCTTATTCTTTTTTTTTTTTTGTCTGTGCCCATAGCATGCATAAATTTCCAGGCCAGGGATTGAACCCATTGCCATAGCAACAACCTGAGCCACTGCAGTCACAACGCCAGTTCCTTAACCTGCTGCACCACAAGGGACTCCTATATTTCTTATTCTTAATTAATCTAATAGATAACTGTTCAAAGAGATAATAGCAATGATGTATGAATTGATATAGCATATGTGTAAGTAAAATAAGTAAGAGCAATGTGTTAAGAGAGGGGAGGGAAGAATTAGATATACTCTTATAAAGTAACTACACTGCATAAGTGAGGTTAGACTGGTTATAAATGTATGTGGAAATATCTAGAACAACTGCCTAAAATTTTTAAAAGAAATAGAATTGATAGACTAAGAGATAAAAGAAAATAGAACCACATAAAATGCTCAGTTACAACCAAAGAAAGCTGACAACACCAAATGCTGTAGAGGATGTGAAGCAGCAGGAACTCACATTCATGCTGCTGAGAGCACTGGTACAGTCACTTGGAAGACAATCTGACATTTTCTTAGAGAAGAAAAAATGCTCCTTCCATACAACCCAGTGATCATGGTCTTTGGTATTTTTCAAAGGCGTTGAAAACGTATGTCCACCATAAGCCGAATTTTGACAAACAAGCAAAAGCATTCAATAGAGAAAGGATTGTCTTTTCAAAAAAGATGCTAAAACAATTGGACATCTACATGCAAAAACAAAAACAACAACAACAAAACAGAAAAAAAACAAACAAACAAGAATCTAGACACAGACTCTGCAACTTCCACAAAAATTAACTCAAAATGGACCATAGATTGAAGTATAAATTGACCAGTTGGGCTGTATTCAATTAATTTTTCTTCTGTCAAAAAAGACATTTTTAAGAGAATGAAAATGCAAACTACAGACTGGGGAAGATATTTCCAGAATGTATCTAAGAAATACCATGCTTCTAAAATATACAAATAATTCTTACAACTTAGCTATAAGGAAACAAGCACCCCAATTTGAATATGGACAAAAGATCTGAACAAACACCTCACCAAAGAGGATATACAATATTGATGGCAAACAGACATGTGAAAAGATGTTCAACATCATATGCTATTAGGGAGACACCACTACGTACCCATTAGAATGGTTAAAATCCCAAATACTAACAATCCCTAAAATACAGCATAATAACAATACCAAATTTTGGTGAAAATGCAGAACAAGAGCAACTGTTATCCATTGCCGGTAGGCTTTCAAAATGGTTTGGTCTTAGAGTTCCCGTGGTGGTGCAGTGGAAACAAATCCGACTAATAACCATGAGGTTGTGGGTTCGATCCCTGGCCTCATTCAGTGGGTTAAGGATCTGGCATTGTCGTAAGCTGTGGTGTAGATCGAAGACACAGCTTGGATTCTGCGTTGCTGTGGCTATGGCATAGGCTGGCAGCTCCAGCTCTGATTTGGCCCTTAGCCTGGGAACCTCCATATGCCATGGGTGCGGCCCTAAAAAGCAAAAAAAAAAAAAAAAAGGTTTGTTCTTCAAGACACTTTGGCAGTTACTTCAAAACTAAAGCTAATCTTACCATGTGTACCAAAAATTACATCCTAGGAACTTACCCAATCAAGTTGAAAACTTACGTCCAGACAGAAACATTCAAACAATATGTGTTTATAGCAGCTTTATAATCACCAAAAGCTAGAATCCATGAAAATGTCCTTCAATAGTTGAATAAATAAAACTGATACATTCATACAATGGAATATTTTTTAGTGATTAAAATAAATGAGCTATTTAGCCGTGAAAAGCCATGGGGAAATTGAAATGCACATTGCTAAGTGAAATGCTACATGCTGCATTATTCCCACGGTATGACTTCCCAGAAGAGGCAGCATGTAGAGCAGGGAGAAGGTCAGTGGTTGCCATGGGTTGGAGGGTAAGGGGATGAAAAGGAAGATCTATGGCATCATGCATTTTTCAAAACCTATATGACTGTACAACACAGTGAGCCTTAAAAAGAAAAAGAATATGGCATATGGAAGTTCCCAGCCTAGGGGTCAAATCGGAGCTGTAGCTGCTGGCCTATGCCACAGCCACAGAAACACCAGATCTGAGCTGTGTCTGTGACCTACACAGCAGCTCACAGTGTTGCCAGATCCTTAACCCACTGAGAGGGGCCAGGGATGGAGAGGGCCTCATGGGTACCGGTCAGGTTCACTACCGCTGAGCCATAATGGGAACTCTTACTTTCAAAAGCCTTAATGGACTAGACCAAACAATTATTTGTTCCATATATTTTAAATGTGGTCACTTATATTAATGTTCTGCTGGCAGATGGGCTGGTCTGGAATGTCTAAAGTGGCTTCGCCCATTTGTCTGGAGCTTTGGCAGGAATAAATGCGCACCTGGGCTTACCTGGGACCAACGATCTGAGTGTGTACACACGCCCTCCCCATAACGCTATGCTCGTTGCAGTTCAGCTTTTTACATAGTAACTGGGGCTCTCAGAGAGCGTTACAGGCTATAGCAAGTGGAAGCTGATGGTTTCCTAAGTCCTGGGCCCAGAAACTAGTGCGGTGTCATGTCTGTCCTTTCCTCACAATGCCTGCTGAGATTCAAAGAGAGATGTGGAATCCAGCTCTTGACAAGAAGAGTCAAACAATTAATGACCATCTTTAAATCACATTCTTAATAAAAATGATAGCATCATTATCTTAATTATAATATTAAATAAAAATGTTATAGATGTCTTGATGCTTTTTACTGGCTTAATGGAATTTTCTTCAATTCTTGGAGCTTCTGTTGTGGCGGAGTGGAAACAAATCTGACTGGTATCCACGAGGATGTGGGTTCAATCCCTGGCCTGCTCAGTGGGTCAGGGATCCGGCATTGCAGTGAGCTGTGGTGTAGGTCGCAGATGCAGCTTGGATCACGAGTTGCTGTGGCTGTGGCACTGTAGCTCTGATTCCACTCCTAGCCTAGGAACTTTGATATGCTGCAGGTGCAGCCCCCAAAAAAGAGAAAAAAAAATGTTTTTCCTTCAGTTCTTGATTCGGTCATATTTAATGAATTGATGTTGAACATTTTTAAATGCCTTTCTTTCATCTACTGAGATGATCATATGATTTTCTTCTTTATGGTATTAATGTAGATTACTTTGTAGATAGATTTAGCAACTGTAAAAGAATCTCAAGTAAGTATAGAATAAGGGGACTAAAGTTTATTTCTTTCTAATTTAATAGTCCAGGCATGAAGAATGCAAGTCTAGCATAGAATCCGTTTCAGACTCCTGCTTTTTGGGGCCTCATCCTTCTATTGTTCCTAAAAGTATTATATTTGATATCACCAGTTTTGCAAGCAGGAAAGGAAACGTGGGTGAAGTCAGGTATGCTCCTTTTCATTTAAAAGAACTGACTGGAAGTTATACATCACATCATTTCACATCTCTGGGCCAAAATTTAATTCTGTGGCAGCATGCATTTCCAGAGAAGGCTGGGAAGTTAGTGTGCTGTTCTGGGAAAACACATACCCTCATTAAAAAAAAAAAAAAAAGTATTTCTGGGAAAGCAAAGTTCTAGGCAAAAATTGTATTTATACGGAAGAATGAGGAAATAAATATTGGGACAATAAATAGTCCTGACACATGTGGTGAATTATAAGAATCAACTTTCTAAGATGAATCCAAACTTGCATTTCTGGGATAAATGCAATTAGCATATGCTGAATCATCACTTCTTTAAACAGTGCAAATTTACTTCACTACTATTTGGTTTTAAGATCTTTTTTTTTTTTTTTTCATAAAAGAGATTGGCCAGTAAATTTCCTTTCTTATTCTTTCCTGGTCTGTTTTGATATCAAAGTTATGCCAGTGTAAAAAAAAATTAATTTGTGAGTAAAACCTTTTTCTTAAATTATTCTTATTTATATATGTGAGAATTATTTTTTGAACTCTAGTATGTTTATTTCATTAGGCTGTACTACCAACCTAAAATCACTAGTTTTTTCTGTCCGTACAATATCCTGTATGAACACAAACTAAAGTGAGGGGGTCATTGTTCTTCCTCTCCTCCATATGCCAAGTTTAAGACAGTTTTTATTTATTTTTTTTTTGTAGTTGGTTTTATTCGATTTTGCTGTCACTTTCTGCTTAGCCGTTTTATTTTTACCATGCCGTGAAATCCTTTTTACCTTTGTAGAAGTCTCTTATTTGGGCCCCTCACCCCAGGTTGGGTTTTACTTCCTTATTCTCATTCCAATACAACAATCAGAACAGAAATCCAAGGTATCTATATTTTTTTCTGTAATAATTAAGGTAAAAGCAATCTTCCTTAGTCATTTACCTTTGCAGAACTTAAAAACCTCAGCTAAAATTGGAGTTGGGATAGGCCTGCGGGGGGAAGCTCTCACGCCCTGCCATCCATCACCAAACGCCCCAAATAGGAAGAGGCAGAAGCCTACATATTCTACTCGCCAGCAGGAAGAAAATTTCTCTCCAGCTAAGGACACCCCAGAGCCTGTTAGAGACTGTAACAGCCCAACCAATGAGAAGCCTCCATTCTTTAGCCTCTCAGCTTCCTCCAATGAACTCAGGCTCTCACAGCCCCGCCCAATTCCCCTCTTTTCCCTATAAAAGCAACTTCCCTCTTCTCCAGATTTGTTTATGGCTAGCCATAGTTTGCTTATCAAGAACTGCAAATCCTCTGGCTATTCCTGAAAAAAATCGCTTTTGCTGGTAAAATAACTAATTTATTAAGTTGACACCTTGCAGATCTTATTCATCTTTTTCCTTCTCTGCAGAACTCTTCCTGTCTTGCCACCTCAGCAAAGTAGACACTTTGTTTTACTTGAGAGGGCATGCATGTGTGCGCGCGTGCACACACACACACACACACGCACGCACGCACGCACACACGGCAGCTTTTCAGCTGTTTCTAAGTGGAACAGTAAGTCAAGGCCTCAGATCCACTTTCCTGCCAGGAAAAGAAATGACAAAGGACATGCAGCTCTTCTCCCCTCTGCTTCATTCAAAGTTTCTGCCATTAAATAGAACACTTAATTTAACTGTCTTGTCACAAATGTCAAAATAAGTAAAATTTGTACATTACTTTTACTAAAACATACAAGTAAACAATGAGATGGTAATTAAATGTAATTTTTCGGGGAATTGTTTCATTCATTTTTTTAAATGAATGTGTTGTCTAAAGAACATACTGCTTCCATGACTCAACTGTTCATGAATCTTTTCAGTGCTCACCTTTGACTACAAATGCTCCTCCTACTCCTCAACCATACCTTAAAAGAATCTCCAAAATTGCCTCAGTTGACCAGCTCTATGGTTTTCTGCACATGTTTCCTTCAATTCATATTTCTCTGCATATAGCTTGGGCTGCCGCTCATAGAGAAGCCCCTGTTCCTTCATGTAAATTCCTCTTCACTTTCATGACTTGCTCCCCGTGATACTCAGATACTTTCTCTCTGGACTGGTTTTTCTTCATGTATCCATCTTACCCTTAATAATGAATTCAGGAGTTCCCATCATGGCTCAGTGGTTAATGAATCCGACTAGGAACCATGAAGTTGCAGGTTCGGCCCCTGGCCTTGCTCAGTGGGTTAAGGATCCGGCGTTGCAGTGGGCTGTGGTGTAGGTTGCAGACGCGGCTCGGATCCCGCGTTGCTGTGGCTCTGGCATAGGCCAGCCGCTACAGCTCCGATTAGACCCCTGGCCTGGGAACCTCCATATGCTGAGGGAGTGGCCCTAAGGAAAGCAAAAAGGCAAAATAAAAATAATGAATTCAGTGATATTTCAGTCATTTTTCAAATCCACCAGCCGTGGTTTTATTGTCTTGTTCTGTATTACCAAAATACCTTTTTAAAAGCTTTTCAAAATAATTAAATGTTTCACATCATAATCCTTGATGTTGGTGTCTATCCATCTTCCTAAACCGTATCATTTATGAGAACAGAGACCATACTTCAATCACCTTGAAATCTCTCTAGGAACCCAATACTTTACTCATTAAAGGGCTTGTCAATATACATGCGTTGCATTCAGTTATATTTACCACTTTCTATTTCTTTTAAGGCACAGCGTGATAAGCTTGAGATTTCTAAAGTGACCCATGTCATGTATTGGAGATGTTTTCCACTAACACTGAAACTTCAAAATAAAATGAAAGAAAAAATAATGAAATTAAATTTGAAAATAAAATAAAAAGCAGAGTAGACACTAACAAAACAAGGGGACTTTTATGACTGGAAGGATTTACACAAAAAGGCAGTGGTCTCTGTGGGCCTCTTGGAAATATGCAGCTGTACTGCTGGCTGCAGTCTCTAGTTCAAGAGATATTTTCTGAGTCTGTTGTTGTTATTAATTTGTGGAGAAGAGGTCTCCGTAGAGGAAAAAAATCCAAGATTTTTGTTTCCTTTTCCATCACTCACAGTCACTGTAATGTCAACACCATTTAGGTCAAATTTCAGGCATTCAAAATGTGCAGCTTCGTCCAGCTGCAAGAGCTAAAACTCTTCTAGAGCACTGCAGCCTGACCCATAAAACATGTCTAAGGGTGTTAGTAACAATTAACAGGTGTGTACCTTCCCCAGCCCGTTTTCATAGGACATGAAATATATAAAGTAGTACACGTGGATGATTTCATGAGAATTACGTATAAGCAAATCTGTATCTGTTTTTAGTAATGGATCCCAAATAACTGAAATTATTGAGCCATAGTAAATGAAACCAAGTAAATGTATAGGTTACAAAAAGGCACCGCAGCCCCCATGGTAGTCAGTGTGCACCTTGGAAAAGGTCATGGGCTCTGCTGCCCAAGAGTCTGTCCCCAATCTCTTCTCCTCCATTAGCAGGAGGATTAAAATCCTCTCCAAGCTACCTAATTTATCTTTTTTCTTCATATATAAAGTGGAGAAAATAATGCAAGTGATGGATGGTGTTAGTGTGAGAATTCAACATGGAAACAGATATCTGTTTTAGCCCAAGATGAGCAATCATGCAATGGTAGCGGTCATTTTTTAAAACATTATTTTATTATCATTAAACCACAGTCAGACTTCTATCCTTCCACTTCATGTCATCTCGTCTTCTGTCTCCATCTTCATCATGCTCTCTAGCAGCTAATCTATTCACTCCTCTTCTTGGCTGTGAGCCACGCCCTTCCTCTGCACTCTGCCAAAACCCACAAAATTAATCAGGTCCATAATGCACTCACAACCTGCCTAAGTCTGCCTCTTCTTTATTCTTCTGTTAGTTCCACTTTACCAGTGCCCACATTTCAGTAACCCCTATTGCCCAATGCCTCTTCCCATGTTCATAGACCAAAGCAAGTCACTAAGCAATGGTGACCGAGTCAACTGACCCCAGCTGGGCTCTCATTGTATCTCAGCAGTTCTTTTATTTACCACTTGTTGACTCCCTGGTGCATTCCTCGCCGCAGCTGTTCCAAATATTTCCGCTCTGCTCAAGTCCCTAATCCCAGCCCTCCTCCCTCCCCTCTTTGCACATAACCTCACCTCCTACTGAGAAAATTGAAACCATCCCAACCTAAGTTTACACCATTGCTCTCCTCTTCTACTTAAAAAATCTGCACCTCTCTCCCTCGTTGCTTTTGCACTGACTTGAGGAAACAGTGTCCTTTGCAGGGAAGCATCATGTTCTGGTGGAGTGCTTTGGGTTTGAAGTCAGACAGACCAAGTTAGATACTCTATGTTGACATGGCAAGACATTGACAAAAAAACTTTTCAGTTTCACACTGTCAATGTCATCGTCTCTAAAATGGAGATAATAATTTCTACTTCATAAGGAGGTAAAGGATGATTAACAGACTTTTGGCGGATAGTAAACATTTAACAAATTGCAGCTATTATTATTTTAAAAGCCAAAACTCTTAACCTGCATTCTTGAGCCTATCCTAATATTTATGATGATAATGAGGATAAAGATGATGATAAAAAGGGTAAATAATTGTCTCCATGCCTTTCCTATTAAGTTAGTTGCTCCATTATCTCTCTTTTTTCTCAATTCTTTAACTCAATCCAGTTCACTGGTCAAGTTCTCCTTTTTCTTTAAAAGAAAAATAAAAGACTATCTTCGTTTTAAGCTAAAACCCCATTGCCCTAACTTTTGACCAGTATCCTTGAGAAAATTGTTACCCTACGTACCTTGTCCAAATACTTCTTAAAACTCTTCAATATAACTTTTCCCCTATTTAAACTGTTCCTTAAAAAGCACTGTTGAATGAATGTATGCTCGCCCACCGCAATTTCTTCAGTCTCCAGTCTCAAACGCTCTTGTACCTCTTACTGTCACTTACCCACATCCTTCTCTGATTTCTGCAACTTTATATAAACCTCATCCTCTTCTTCTTCCACTATGTTCTTTACTTGCTATTAATATTCGTTCTCTTACCAAAATGTAGCCATTTTTTAAAGTTAAGTCCTTGGCTTTATTCCTGTCTTTTCTCTGAGCAACCTCATTAATTCCCATAGTTTCTCAGAGTGGATGCTCACACTTTAGAAATTTTGTATCTCTGCAACAAGCTTTATCTCTTACCAATATAAAAGTCCCTGTAACCTATTGTCAGTTTGGTATTAACCTGTTGTCTTTTTTTCTGCTTTTTAGCTGCATAATTCTAATTGTCTCTCAATATGTACACCTAAAAGGCCTATCAAAATTAAAATTGAGCATAAAAACATGGTTTTTATCTTATTTCAGAGAAAAGGGCTCTTCCTTGGAGCTCCTTATTTCTATTCAGTAATCATTTTGTAGTCCAAGTCACCCACACCTGAAATAGTAAAGATACTAAATCAGCAACAAATACGCATTGACCCCTACTCTGTGACAGATCTGGATACATAGCTGTGAGAAGAAAAAAGAGGTTCCTGAATTCTTAAAGTGCACTATGAAGGCACACACAGAGCCACTAATCCAAGTGGTATCAATGTCAAAAAGGGAGTGTACAAGATGCAATGAAAATTGTATATAACGATGAGACGGTTATTCTGAAGAGCTAGTAAAAAGGTGTCATTGAAAGTTACCTGAAAGAAGAGTAATGCATGGTAGGGATACAGAGGAAGCCCAAGAACACAGGCAGAAAGAAGTGTCTTGGTGTAAGAACAAGAGTGGGGAACTGAAAAACTAGTAGAGAGTAGTTTAAAAGGAAGTATGCAGAAATACGACCTTCCAGAGTTTCTAAGCCATGTTAAACTTCAACATTTATTCTAAAAGGCAAGGGAAGTCATTTGAGACTTCTAAGTGAGGGACTAAGAAGACTCCATATTTATTTTTTGCTTCTCTTTTTATCTTTTCAGCTTTATTAAAATATAATTGACATATAACACTGAGTATAAGGGGTACAAGGTGTTGATTCTGCACACGTATATTTGCAATATGATTACAACCATAACATTAGCACTTCACTTCAATCACACCTCGTAATTACCATTTCTTCTTTTGCGGTGAGAGTATTTAAGACCTACTCTCTTAGAAACGTTCAGATATACAATACAGTACTGTTAACTATAATCACCATGCTATGCATGAAGTCTCCAGAATGTTTTTGTCTTATAACCAGAAGTTGTACCCTTTGACCAAAATTTCTCCATTTCCCCTACCATCCATTTCTACACTATGCTATGAATTTGGCATTTTTACATTCCACATACATGTGATATCACCTAGTATTTGTTTTTCTCTGACTTATTTCATTTAGCATAATGCCCTCAAGGTCTATTCATATTGTCAAAAAGAAGGCAGTTTCTTTCTCTCTTATGGATGAATAATAATTCATTATATATACATACCACATCATCTTTATCTTTTTATCCATTGATGGACATTTAGGTTGTTTTCCTATCTGGTCTATTGTAAATGATGCTGCAGTAAACATGGGGATGCAGATATCTCTTCAATATCTTGTTTTCACTTCTTTTGATTTTATACCCAGAAGTGAGATTGCTGAATCGTATAGTAGTTCTATTTTTAATTTTTTTGAGGAAATTCCATACTGTTTTCCATAGTGATTATACCAATTTACATTTCCACCAAAAAGCCCAAGGGTACTCTTTCCTTACATCCTCACCAGCACCTGTCATCTCTTATCTTTTTGATGATATCCAATCTAAGAGATGTGAGGTAGTTTTAATTTGCATGTTCATGATAATTGGTGAGTATCTTTTCAAGTACATAATGGCTATTTGTGTATCTTTGAAAAAAATGTCTATGCAGTTCCTCTGCACAGTTTTTCTCTTTTTTTTTTCTTTTTTTTTTTTTTTTTTTTAGGGCCGCACCCACATCATATGGAGGTTCCCAGGCTAGGGGTCCAATTGGAGCTATAGCCACCAGCCTACATCATAGCCACAGTATCATGGGATCCCAGCCACATCTGCGACCTACACCACAGCTCATGGCAACACTGGATCCCCGACCCACTGAGTGAGGCCAGGGATTGAACCCATATCCTCATGGATACTAGTAGGGTTCATTTCTGTTGCAACACAAGGGGAACTAGCAACATGAATTTGGTGTGTTCATTATGTCTGTACTTACTCCAGTGTCCTAATCATTATCAGCTCTTTGTCACGTTATTTTGGCAACAATGATAAGGAACTAATTAGAGGGATTGCGTTTCATGGTATATCCATGTTAGCACTGGCAGAGAGGGCTCAATGAAATTTGCCTATAGTGGGTTTTTTTTTTTTCCTGTAAAATGACATCAGTTCTTATTCCTAATAGAGTCAAAAGGTAAAATTGGAACTCATATAACTTGTTGAAATTACTCTCCTTTGTGATGAGCATTAGTCAACCATAAAGTGTTCTCTGCTAGAAGGCAGCTGTAGTGAGTGAGTATTGTGAAATGGACATTACCTGTGTCACCAAGACCCGATTTTTAGTCCATTTCCTCCATTTCTTATATATCTGACCTTGCACAAGTCATTACAATTTTTAGATTTCAGCTTCTTTGTCTATAAAATTAAGGCTCTATTAAACAGTATGAAAATTGAGAAGAATTTTATCATTTATCTAATGATACTTTGCTACCAAATTTTTTTTTGTAATAAATATAAGAAGAAGTAAATAAACATGCAAACATCTTCTACTATTCACTTCTTGGGAGAGAGGGAATAAAATATGTTCATCTTAATGGAGACCACACTTTGGCAATACTCAAGTACACTGAATTCCAGAACTCCTAATAACAAAATGCAAAGCAGTAGGTGGTATTCACTATGCAAACAGCATTCCCAACAATGGACTTTCTGAAGCATTGCACAATTCTCTAGTACTGTCTCCAATTAGGGCAGGAGCTAGATGTGGTGAAATGAATTGGACAGATCAGCTACATCTGGATAGCCAGGCTTCTATTATTGCAATTGGCTCTGTGCTTAGACAAGCACAACACACCAGCTTTCCCTTTCTTCCCAAGGAGAGTCTTGATGGAATGAAATTGCTTAAGGATTATACTAGATCTGTGTTCATTTTTGTAAGTCTACTTCCCAACCTCATAAAGAGCCTGAAGTGATAGATCACGCAAGACTAAATGAATTGCACTTACTGGAGATTATACTTTGATTCACTTGATGTATGTAAACATACTATTTAATAAAATATTTCACAAGCAAGCAAATGCAAACTAAATTGCAAAGGTATGGACATTACTATAGGAAGGATAATTTTTATTTATTTATTTATTTTTGTATTTTTAGGGCTGCACCTGAAGCATATGGAGGTTCCTAGCTAGGTGTCGAATCAGAGCTGTAGCCGCTGGCCTACACCATAGCCACAGCAACACGGGATCCAAGCCGAATCTGCAACCTACAGATCCTTAACACCACTGAGGTGGCAACACCAGATCCTTAACCCACTGAGCAAGGCCAGGTGTCAAACCCTCATCCTCACGGATGCTAGTCGGGTTCCCTAACCACTGTCAGGAACTCCAGAAGGATGATTTTTAATTCTGAATTCCTGGATGGACTAGTAAAATGTTCTTGTCTGATTTTGGTCAAGTCTGAAATGGCCTTTCCCTTATTAATAATAAACACTTGCCTAGCATCTGCTCTCTGAATTCAAAGCAGTTTATATACACCAATTTATTAAATCTTCATAAAATCCCTATGATGACATGGCCTGCTGTGATCAACGAAATCTCAACTCTGTCTCTGCCACTGTGACTAAATTCTAAATCTTCGCCTATGTCTTGGCACCACTCTCACAGTCCCATTGGGAACATGTGATTGACTGTGCCTAAGTTATGTATCTAAAAGCTTCATTGCAGGACCTAAGAGAGTCATGATTATCTGCTCCCCACTCACCAAAACTGGTGTAATAGTTTCCCCGAAATAGAACGGTCATTTAGTACTAAGTAGACCAAGACTATTACAGATATCCAACATAACTCATCCTTTTGATTACTCAATTGTTATATGACCCTTGCTTTTGTAATTACTTTACCATAAGTAACTTGATTCTCATATAACATAATACTTTCAAATTTCAGACAGTGAAGAATATATTCTCACCCTCTCAAAATTGAAGCAACGCAATGTCCAAATACCTGTCATCTCCAGCTCAGAATATGGATTCTCTAGGTGATAACTAATCCTTCTCTGTTTCTGTCATGATCACATGTTCTATAACTTATGGACTAAGTTAAGAATATAAGCATAAGAGTTCCTGTTGTGGCAAAGTGGAAATGAATCCAACTAGTATCCATGAGATAGCGGGTTTGATCCCTGGCCTTGCTCAGTGGGTTAAGGATCCAGCGTTGCTGTGAGCTGTGTTGTAGTCTGCAGATGTGGCTCGGACACCAAGTTGATGTGGTTGTGGCATTGGCTGCAGCTGAAGCTCTGATTCGACCCCTAGCCTGGGAACTTCCCTATACCTTGGCCCTAAAAAAAAAGAAAAGAAAAGAAAAGAAAAAGGATATAAGCATAATAACCTCTATGTACACATAGAGAAATAGGCAAAGCAGACTAACTGGAGGGGAAATGTGAAATATCCTTGGTCACCAATCATCTTTGAATAATTTGTGTTTTTTTAAAAAAAGCATCACATAAGTCATCTTCCACTCTGTAGAACTAACATTTTGAACTCCAGACTTAAGGCATGGTAACAAAGGCAAGATTACATTTCTCGTGCAGAAGATTATATTTCTCGAAGTAGTAATAATAAAAGCCTTGTAGTCAAGTCGATTCTTTTGGAAATCAATTTTGAGAAAAAGCTCCAGAACAGGTTTCTAGGAGTTAACGTTTGCACCATGGTTTTAGATGTATGTCTACAAATTAAATGGCAAAATCTGTTTTGTTTTCTTTTTTTTTTTGTCTTTTTGCTATTTCTTTGGGCCGCTCCCGCGGCATATGGAGGTTCCCAGGCTAGGGGTCGAATTGGAGCTGTAGCCACCGGCCTACGCCAGAGCCACAGCAACGCAGGATCCGAGCTGCGTCTGCAACCTACACCACAGCTCACGGCAACGCCGGATCGTTAACCCACTGAGCAAGGCCAGGGATCGAACCCACAACCTCATGGTTCCTAGTCGGATTCCTTAACCACTGCGCCACGACGGGAACTCCACAAAATCTGTTTTATTTTCACTCTAATCATCCTACTGATCCTGTTAAATATTGAGTATTCTTTAATGAACTCCCTTTTTCTTAAACCGGCCAGCACATTTCCAGTTTTTTACAACTACAAAATTACCAAAAGAATAATGACATTGGAAGTGGTTGCAGGGAGTAGAAATTCAATGATAGGAATCCAGGATTGGTTATTCAATATGCATAGGTCTGCACACAGCAAGAATACAGCTGAAATTAAGGAATAGGATTCTGACAGTCCCTGACATGCAGTGGAAAAAGAATGTATTGTTGGTATATGTATTTGTGCCCATAGTGCAAGTCTTGATTAAATAGCTGCTACGAATGTATAAAATGTTGATCATGGAATCCTAGAAGTGTGGTGGTGACTTCCTATTTTATAACTGACTTGAGAGACCTAAAGAATGAGAACAAAAGGACCAATTCTTTAAGACACCAATAATAGTCTTTACCAATTGCAGCAGCAGGACTGAGGAAGCAAAAAATAATATATTAATAAAATTGCAAACACCCTGGCTGATCTTAGGCAATGGAGTTGGGAGTGGTGAGGAGAAAAAATAAACTGAGAATTAAAAGTCTTAGAATTGGGTTACTGTGAAACTGATCACTTTGAATCACTAAGTCCTTCTGAGCTTCTCAAGCCAACAGAAGTAACTAGTAACTTGTCCTTGCCTTGTTTGAAGTCCCTGTAATGACCACACTGAAAGCATTTACCTTGTAAGGACAAGGAAATTCTGCTCATGGTCCACTTTTACCACTTTCATTATTTCTAAACATTTAGCTAGTATCCAACTCCAACCATTTCCTGGAGAAAAGTATAAATCAAACCCTAGAAGAAATGGTTTATATGTCAAAAGTCTGCAGAAATGAGACTAATTCCATGCTATTTCATATTTTGATAAAAGTGTTCTTTAAAATCAGGAATATGTGTTTGATATTGTTAGTGCTTTTTCTGCACCAGTTGAGATAATCATACAGTATTACATTTTTAGGATGATATTATAGTGAATATCAGTTGATTACTGAGTAGTAAATCATGCATGCATTCCTGAGGTGAACTTCACTTTATGTATTATGGATTTGATCTGCAAAATTTTGTTAGGAAGTTTTCCCTTTTTAAATTTTATTGAAGTGTAGTTGATTGACAAGGTTGTGATAATTTCTACCATACAATGAAGCGATTCATTCATACGTATACACAATCCATTCTTTTTCAGATTCTTTCCCCATATAGATTATCACAGGATATTGGGTAGAGTTCCCTGTGCTATACAACAGGTCCCCACTGGCCATTCATTCCACATACCACAGTGTGCATATGTCAATCCCAAACCCCCACTCCGTCCCTCTCACAGCCTGTCCCCTTCGGTAACTATAGGTTTGTTTCCAAAATCTATGAGTTGGGAAGATTTGTACTCATGTTTATATGGGCTATTAGTCTGCAGTTTCTATTCTTGCTGTGTCATTGCTTTTGATAGTGGGGTAGTTGGCCCCATAAAATGAGTTAGGGAGTATTTTTTCCTCTACAGTGTCCTGAAGAGGTTTGGATAGAATTGTGATTACCTCTTCCTTCATTTTTTGTTTTAAATCACCAGTAAAGCCATTCAGTTCTGGTGTGTGTGTTTTTTGGTGAATTTTGTTTGTTTGTTTTTTGTTTTTTTCATTTCAAATTTAGTTTTATTTACAACTATACTTTTACATTTAAGTTCTTCTCTGATTTGTGTCCTCCTTTTGGTCTTTCCTTGGTTAATTCAATCATTAGGTTTCTCTCTTTGTTGCTTCTTACAGGAGGGTTTTTTTTGTTGTTGTTGTTTTTTGTTTGTTTGTTTGTTTTGTTTTTGTCTTTTTGCCTTTTCTTGAGCTACTCCCATGGCATATGGAGGTTCCCAGGCTAGGGGTCAATCAGAGCAAAGCCACCAGCCTACACCAGAGCCACAGCAATGTAGGATTTGAGCCGTATCTGTGGCCTACACCACAGCTCACAGCAATGCTGGATCCTTAACCCACTGAGCAAGGCCAGGGATCGAACCTGCAACCTCATGGTTCCTAGTCGGATTCGTTAACCACTGCGCCATGACGGGAACTCCCTTGGTGAATGTTTTAACTACAGATTCGATTTCCTTAATACATAAAGGGCTACTCAAGAAGTATATTTCTTATTTCCAAAGTGTTTTTCATTCATCTTTTTTTGCTCAAATTTTTTCCATAAATTTGTTTGTGGTATCCCTTATTGTGCTTTTAATATTCATGAAATCTCTAGTGATGTCCTTTATCTCATTTCTGAAATTGGTACTTTCTTTCCTCTCTTTTTTCCTGACTGCTCTAACTAGAATTTATTTTTCATTTTTAAAAAAATTTATGAAGTATCTTTTGATTTTATTTTTCTCTGTTTTAAAACTGCTTTCTATTTTAATTGATTTACACTCTGATCTTTATTGTTTCCTTTCTTCTGTTCACATTTGTTTTTTGTTTTCTAGACTCAGAATGGAAGTTGTGGTCATTAATTTGACACCATTTAAGTAAAATAATACCTTTATTTAGTGATACCAATTTTCTTTTAAGTACGGAATAAACAATATCCCACAATTTTTGTTATTTTTTTTTATTAAAACAACTATTTAGTTTAAAATAGATTTGAAACATGGCTTATTTAGAAGTATGATATATAGTTTCCAAATATCTGAGATTTTCCAGACATCTTTCTGTAAATTATTTCTAGTTTCCTTTTAATCATAATTTATACCTAATTTACCTTGAATTCTTTTTTTAATACATTGAGACTTGTATTTGTCCTTCTCTGTTTTATTTCACTGAGCATAATGCCTTCAAGTTCCATCCATCTTGTCACAAATTGTAGGATTTTCTCATTTTTTTATGGCTGAATACCCATGTACATTTAATGTAGTGTTTTCATGGTTCAATTTAAATCTAAAATTTTTCTGTTTATTTTCTGGGTGCCCTATCTGTTCCTTGTTCCACATTTCTTCTTCTTCAGACTTTCTTATCCTTTTATAACTTAATTCTTTTAGTTTAATATTTTTTAAAAAGTTTTACTGATTTTCGAGGTATGATCATTTCTGCTATACAACAAAGTGATTCAGTTTTCATGGCTCCATTTTTATTTTATTTTTTTTATTTACCATAAATGTGGTGTTACATTAGAGGTTCTTATAGAGTTTGTCTTTAACTTCACCATCTGAGTTCATGCAACATTATGCCATTTAATCTGTGATATAAGAACCTGACAACAATTTACTCCCATTTCTGTCCCTCTGGCCCTTGCACTATTGTTGTTATACATTTACTTCTACAATCTCTATAACCTCCAAAATACATTGTCATTGTGTTTGCTCTAATCATTCAATCTGTCCAAAATAAACTTAAATAAGAAGAAAAGTTTTTGTCTTCCTAAGATACTTAAACAAGTTTAACATTTCCTATGATTCAGGCCTGCTGATGAAAAATTCTTTCAACTTTTTTTTTCTTGCCTTTTTCTGTCTATTTTGGCTTTATTCTTAAAGATAGTTTTGCTAGGTATATGATCCAAGGCTGAGAGGTTGGTTCCCCCCCCCCCCCCAGTACTTTAAAGATGTTATTCAACTGTCTTATTGCTTATGTTGTTTCCGGCAAGAAAGAATTTTTATGCTCTTAAACATAATGTACATTGCCCTCTGTCTATCTATATCATTTTCTCTTTCCCACTGGTTTGTGCCAATTTAATTATGGGATCTACTTTGATTAAGTGTGTGTGTGTGTGTGTGTGTGTGTGTGTGTGCGCATGCATGCATTGTTTTCCTTTTGACTGTACTTGGAGTTAGTTGATATTTTTGGAACTGTGGGTTTATAGTTTAATTAATTTCGTGTCATTATTTCTTCAAAGATTTTTTTTCTACTACCCCATTTCCCCCACCTCAATCAGTCTCTGTGCTTCCAATGTAATTATAATTAGTATTATAAAGTTGTCCTAAAGTTCAATGTCTTATTCATTTTTAAAGTTACATATTTTCTGTGTGTTTCATTTTACACAACAAAATTTCTGTCTCATTTTATAGCAATGGAAAAAAATTTCTGTTGCTATCTCTTCAAGTTCACTAATTATCTCTTCTGTAATGCTGTTACATTCTGCTATTCTGATATTAATAACATCCAATGCATTTTTCATCTCAGCCATTGTAGTGTTCTAGAAGTTTAGGCTATATTTTGATATCTTTTCTCTCAATACTTAATGTATTCAATTTTTCCTCTAGCTTTTAGAACATATGGAATACAGTTGTAATAGCTATTTTAAAGTACTTGTCTGCCAATTCTAACATCTGGGTCAGTTTCAATTGACTTAAAGTTTTCCTCATTATGAGTTGCATTTTCCTGCCTGTTTTCATGCCTGATAATTTTTTATTGGACATTAGACATTGTTAATTTTACTTTGTTGGGTGCTAGATATTTTTGTAATCCTATATTTTCTGCCTTTGTTCTGGGACACATTTAGGCTACTGAGAAATAGTTTGAGACTTTTGAAGCTTATATTTAAGATTTGTTAGGTGGGTCTGGTGTAGTGTTCAGCCTATGGCTAATTATTCCCCACCACTGAAGTAAGATTCTTCTGAATACACTGCCAAATGTTCAGTGAATTATGAGGGTTTCCAGTCTGGCTGATGGAAATAAGGTTTCATTCCCAGCCTTGGGTGAGCTCAAGTTACTCTATTCTAATCCTTTTAGGTGGTTCGTTTCCAAACCTCGGGTAGTTTTTCACATGCTTTCACTGATCAGCACTCTGATGAGCAATCGTGGGATCCCCCTGCACACCTCTAGGGTTCTCTCTCTGTGCAGATCTGTTATCTCAGTACTCTGTCTTATAAACTCGAGCTGCCTTGTTCTCCCTGGGCTATTTAAATCTGTCCTCTTAATTCAAGGAGCCTGCCTGGGTTTCCCCTCCTTGTTCTGTGACCTGAAAACTCCCTCAAGCCAGTAAACTTAGGCAACTTTAGAGCTCAGCCTGATTGCCTTTTTCTTTCTCAAGAGTCACTACCCTCCATTGCTTTAAGTCTGATATCTTGAAACACATCGTTTCATTTATTTTGTCCAGTTATTTGCTTCTCTTAAGAGGCAAAATCCAGGAATTCCCATCATGGCGCAGTGGAAACAAATCCAACTAGGAACCATGAGGTTGTGGGTTCAATCCCTGGCCTCGTTCAGTGGGTGAAGGATCTGGCGTGGCCGTGAGCTGTGGTGTAGGTCGCAGATATGGCTTGGATCCTTCATTGCTGTGGCTCTGGCGTAGGCCAGCAGCAACAGCTCCAATTAGACCTCTAGCCTGGGAACCTCCATATGCTGTGGGTGCGGCCCTAAAAAAAAAAGACAAAAAAAGACCAAAAAAAAGAGGCTAAATCCAGTCTTTGTTACATACTGGCTATACTTATTGGCCAAAGATAAAAACTTCTCTAAAACATGTATTTTAAAAACTGACACAAGTCCCATGTTGCTTTTCCAGCTCGTGGAGTGAGAGCAATTTTGACCACTGAAAGGAATTTACCGTACCTTTCAAAATTGTAAGCTAAAAGCAGTATACTCCTGGGGGAATCAATAATTAATGCCATCGCCACAATTTTAAAAGATGCAAGTGTTGGGATTCCTATTACATGCTCAATTAAATTGCCTATGGCTGATAAGATGATTATTCTTAGTATATTCCAATAAGTTATTATATGCTCAATCAGCTGTTTACTCCAGCTACAGGTCGACACAGATCTCAGGCCCTATTATTCATTTATGGATCTTTCAAATACCAAAGAAATAAAATTATTCTAATAGAACCTGGCAACTCAGAATAACCAGCTATCACAGATATCTCTGAACCTTATTTTTACAAATATGGAGATAAATCATGGAGTCTGATACTTCTTTAAAGTCATTAGTGTTCTAATAGTTCAGACATGCAGGTTAGTTACTTCAAGGTGAAAAAAAATCATGGCACTGACACCTCCACCCTTGGTATGTCTCTTTGGATTTGAAAGGTTACCTATACCACTTTGGATGTGTTGTTGAGAAAATGGACCCATTTACCAGGTTGACTCTAAAATCTGAATGAGGCCCAGAGGGAGACAAGGCTCTCTAGCTAGTCCAGGCTGCAGTGCTCTATCACTTGGAGCTTTTAAAGTCCAGTAGCATCTTATATATATATATAAAAGGAGGCACTTCAGTTAATATTTGTATTTTGAAAAAAGCAGCCATGTAAGCAAGTAATTAAAGGCATAATTATTTTAGGAATTCCCATCTGGCACATCAGAAAGGAATCTGACTAGGAACCATGAGGTTGTGGGTTTGATCCCTGGCCTCACTCAGTGGGTTAAGGATCCAGCGTTGCTGTAGCTGTGGTGTAGGCCAGCAGCTGTAGCTCTGATTAGACCCCTAGCCTGGAAACCTCCATATGCCGTGGGTGCAGCTCTAAGAAACAAAAAAGTAAAATAAAAATAAAAGTAAATAAATGCATAATTGTTTTTAAAAAATGACCCAAAGGGAAAGGAGTAAAATTGCGGGGGCTGGTGGGGAGACACACAGAAAACAAGGTTAGGGAGTGAATCAGAAAAATGAAAAATAGAGGAACAGTGAATTTTTCTGGATGCACATTTCAGCCGAAGTCACGCTCCGACCCCAAACTCCATCTGTCCACCTTAGTTTTCTGGAACAAATTCCCACTTATTCAGACCCACCCATCCTCCACAAATAATTCCTTTTCCCCAGATATTCTTACCTCCCACACTTAGAACAGCATCACATATCACTTGGAACTTGTAATGCTTTTTCTTTTGCACATCACTAAAACATTTGCCTCTTAGGCAACAGGATAATCACTTCTCTTTCTGCCAAATTATGTACTTCTATTTCCCATCCTGAAGGAAATAAAATCCAGGATAGGAAACTTGACAGCACTTGCATCATTTCCAGGCAGCACATCCAAAATATCTATCTGTAGACTCAAAGGGAAGGACAGTATAATTGGGATTTTTAAATGGCAAGTCAAGAAATTAAAAGTTTGAACACAAAATACACTTATTTTTAATGATACCATACTAGAACTATTTGAAAGGAGAAAAAAAGTCTTCTGTCTCAAAGAAGTGCTTTTTGGAAAAATAGATTTCTTAAAGGCATCTCAGATCTCTTCTTTTAATGTGTTAAATGTATATCTAATAAGTATATCTAAGTCTTCAGGAATAAAGAAAAATCTTTATGATGACTTCCTTTATAGTATATTTAAAATTTAAATATCAGTACTATTTTTTCAAACTAAGATCGTCACTTAGTAGGCTAAAATATTGATACTATTCTCTTTTCTTTTTTTTTTTCCTTTTCAGGGCCGCACTTCTAGCATATGGAAGTTTCCAGGCTAAGGGTCGAATTGGAGCTGCAGCTGCTGGCCTACACCACAGCCACAGCAACATGGGATCCGAGCCACATCTGCTACCTATACCACAGCTCATAGCATCCCTGATCCACTGAGCAGGCCAGGGATTGAACCCACATCCTCGTGGAAGCTAGTCAGATTCATTTCGCCTGCACCACAACAGGAACGCCTTCATTTTTAACTTTAAATTATAATGCCTTTATACATAACATAATGAAATCTTGGTCTTACAGTCTTGTTTTTTAATCTTAACACTTTTAATATTACATGATGCAAAAACATAAGGTATAATATCTTTTATTCATGGAATTAAATTTTTCATGAAATAGACATACATTTACTCTCCTGAAAATGCAGTGAAATGAGTATCAAGTGTGTTATCAATTTCTTTTGTCATTAAGTGTCGTAGAAGGAGAACATATTTGTAGATATCTAGAATTCCTTTGTGCAACTTAAACCTGAAATTCTTGCTACATGATTTTTTTTTTTTTAGAAAACATTTTCAAATTTACTAGTAAGCCAAGAAAAGATAGTTAAAATGACCACAAAATACCTTGGAAGTGTTCTAAATCCAAGGGGAAGTGGTTGGAATATGACTTTTTTTCTAAAAAAATGAGGTTTTTTTTCAAACTGCTTCTAATCATCAATTTTTCCAAAAGCATATAATTTTCATAAAGTTATTCTAGAGAATTGGGAAGATCTGGGTTTGAGTTCTAGCATCTCTCATTTTATTTTTTGATGAGAAGAAAATGCACAAACTGTTTTGCATATGGCAGTGGGAGTAATTTAGTACCGACTTGATAGATTACATAATACACTTGGCTTTGAACCTGGATCATAACAACCATGAATAAATCAAAGTTCTTACATTGTACTCCTCTCTTCTTTTTCTTCTCCATCATTACCCTTTTCTTCATCCTCTCTCTCTCTTTTGTGATCCTCATCATCGTTATATTCAACCTCTTCATCATCCTCTGTGTCACTCCTTATTTCTTTGTAATAGTGTAGAAATAAGTGACATAAGGACAAATACATCAACTTATATATTTTAAACGTAAGGTACATAGGTTGAGGTCTTTAGTAATCCTGTTGGAACTGTGCATGAGAGGAAACAAGAATGATTTCAAAATGCTTGATATTTTTGAGGGATGGAAGAGGACAGGTAATAATGCAACAGCTCCCTGGGGAGCACTTTTATCTATAAACACAGCACATTGTATTGATAATGGGCACTGATAAGAAATCATTTTGTAAGAAACATGTTTATCTGCTTCTCCATATCCAGATATCTGTACATGATCCAAAAGCCAAAGAAGCTAACTACAGTTAGATAATTCTCTTTAATAATGACTGGCTGGGGTTCTTGATACTTTATAAGGAAGTTAATCTAATGACTTAGGACTAGTGGAAATATATAGAAACTGAATAATGTATCAGAATTTTACAGAAGAGTCTTGTTCTTAACTAACATTTCACTGATAGACTCGAGAAAAAAACATATATGCATAATCAGAAATAGGTAAGGTGATAATTTTTATTTGGGCCAGTCCAGATTCTCTTTTGCTATTTTCTGGATTCTCCTATATGGCACCTCTAACCCTTGTGGTTCTTTGAGTGTATTTTTGACACAAAGTAAACACTCCGTAAGTGTTGATGCTTGCCGTTATTTGAACTTCTACGTTTATTGCTTATACATTTTTATTTTTCTGTGGTTGATAAAAATTAATTTTTAAATACAAAAAATGCAATTAATCTCCTAACTTTTCTAACTGAAGCCCATGTACATTCCAGAAACCCATGAGATACAACTGCTCTAAGGCAACTGACTTCTAGGAAGTGCATTCTTGTGATTGTGATGAGAATTGATTTTTGCTCCCTTGTTTTTGAGGAAAATGAGATTTTATTCTACATTCAGTCTTCTGTCCATGGGTTCCCAAATTTGGCAAGGCATCAAAATCATTGGAATAGTATTTTAAAATACAAATTCCTGGAGTTCCTGTTGTGGCTCAGTGGGTTGAGGACTTGACATAGTCTCCATCAGGATGTGGATTCAGTGCTTGGCCTCACTCACTGGGTTAAGAACCAGTATTGCCACAGGGTTTAGGTCAAAGATGAAGCTCAGATCCGATGTTGCCATGGCTGTGGTGTAGGCCTGCAGCTGCAGTTCTGATTTGACACCTAGCCTGAATACTTCCCTATGCCGCAGGTGCACCTCTAAAAAGAAAATGAATAAATAAATAAATAAATAAAGCACAAGCTCCTAAGTCTCAACTTCCGAATTTTTAGAAACTCTCTAATTTTACTACATACTGGGAGTCAAGTGTCAAAAACACAGGCCTAAAAGACAAAATTTCCTTTTACACATAAACCCTTTCCTACATGATTGCTTCTGATGCCTCTCATTCAAATGACTATTCTAAAAATTGTCTGTTTACCTTTTGAAGGTGCTTGGACATTTCACACATTTGTGCTTAAATAATTGTGGATTAAACCTGTTATCCTACTTTGTAAGAGGTATCCTATTTTTATCTGCATGGCTACGGATTTACTGGGAAATGTGTCCTTGAGAAAGAGCATAGATCGCATAGCTAATGCTTTCTCAGATGGACTGGAAGAATTACATATCATAGAAATAAACACAGAATGGCTTCCCTTCGTCCCAAGAAAAGGCTTTTTCTCTAAGCTAGGCAAAGCTACTCTAGTGATTGACAACACTGAGTATGATTTTTTTAAAAAAGATTGTTCGCAATAATAAGAACAAAGATGTTTTTGTGTTCGATTTGCATGGAGTGATGTTCTAGCAGATCATGAATACAATACGTAAAGAAGCAAGGCGTGCCTTCACTGAGCCTTTGGCTTAGAGCCTCAGGGTTTGGGGAGGGAGGGCATAACAGTCTGACATGGACAACGGTTTGGTCATAGCATCAGGGGTCAGACTTGGGGTTACCTACAGGGCTCCTGTCCCTCCTGAGGACAGGGCAGTTGTAACTGGGTGGGTAGGTAAGGAAACAGATGAGGCCAGAAGTAGGCTTTCACTCATAACACAGACAGCCGCCAAGAACTCCTGATCACAGGCCAGTGCTGTTGAGGCCCTGAGAGGAGATTATTTCTTTGACAGCAGCCCTCGACTGAAGCAAAGAAAACATTTTGACTTGAAAACTTTCCCTAAAACTGAGGGTTTCAGAGAGCAGATTCCATGTGGCTTCAGCAAGGACACATTTCATCAGAGGGCAAGGTTCCCTGAGTGTGTCAAAGACTACTCTGGGTAATGCTGATCCCCACACATTGAGATCTGTGGGGTTGCCTCCTAGACTTCTTGAGATTTGCTAATCCTGTGTTACCACCTAGGAGGACAGTTCAGGGCTTGTTCAAACCGTAAGTAGAAGGCCTGTAGCCTAAGCCTTGACATAATGATAGGCCTAGAAAAATACAACACTGCTAGTTGAATCATTCTGAAATATAATGGCTTGATGCATATTATTTAACATGATCATTGCTTCTGCTCCCAGCACAGGACTTCATGTGTGCTCTGGACACGAGCACCGAAATGCAGATCATAGTGAGTGCTGGGTTAATGACACAACTAGCTCCCCACATCATGCTCCTCAAAACTACAAGTATTGGAGTTCCCGTCATGGCTCAGCAGAAACAAATCTGATTGGTATCCATGAGGACACAGATTCGATCCCTGGCCTCGCTCCGTGGGTTAAGGATCTGGCATTGCCATGAGCTGTGTTGTAGGTCGCAGATGCAACAACCTGCGTTGCTGTTGCTGTGGCATAGGCCAGCAGCTACAGCTCTGATTCGACCCCTGGCCTGAGAACCTCCATATGCTGTGGATGCGGCCCTAAAAAGACAAAAAAAGAAAAAAAAGAAAAAAAGCAAAAAAACCCTGCAAGTATTTATTGTAATAAGAGCCAAAGAAAATATTTCAAGGGGTCTTAATATATAAATAAGTACTCTCACTATTTAGCCTAATCCCCATGATGGCATCTTTAAAACAACCATAGAATCCCTAGGACCAGTAAAAGCATAACTCTAGAAAACAGTAACAGATGGGAAAAGTGTACTCTCTACCTCTATTTCTTTACCTTACTTGACTTTTTTTTTCCAGAATTGCCTGCCTCAGGTGGGTGGATTATTAACTTCTCTTTAGAGTGTGTATATTTTCATATATATACACACACATACACAATATACATATATACATAATATGTGTGTATCTATACTACCCATATATAACTAAGTTTCCCCTATTATTTGAAATTTTAATCATGGCATTGAAAAAGCATTAATCATCATTTCCAAGACTTTACAAATAATTTTCAAATTATGGCTTCTCTCATGTGTGTTAACTTATTGAATATCCCTTTCACCTGAATATTATTTTATATTCATTTAATGGCATGAGGCCCCAGTTGAAACAGACCTAAAGTAGATTCTCTTTCATTTCTCCTGTGGAACTGATTTTTTTTTCTTTTTTTTTTTTTTTTGGTCTTTTTAGGGCTGCACCCAAGGCATATGGAGGTTCCCAGGCTAGGGGTCTAATCGGAGCTGTAGCCGCTGGCCCACGCCACAGCAACAGCAATGCTGGATCCGAGCCACATCTGCAACCTACACCACAGCTCATGGCAACGCCGGATCATTAACCCACTGAGCAAGGCCGGGGATCGAATCTGTGTCCTCATGGATGCTAGTCAGATTCGTTTCCACTGAGCAAGATGGGAACTCTGTGTGGTACTGATTTTGATTGTGGAACAGAAGGTATGAATTTGTAACACGATGTGTGATTGAGTAGCAGCTGTCAGTAATTGGATGCAGCAGAGACTGTAATGAAACCTCAAGTCGTGAAAAATTTACCTGATTCTTGTTTCACTACAAAGACCCAGAATCAATCTAGGTTATTGAAACATCTGGCTCAACTTGAGTTTTTGCCACCCTGAAAACCCTACCTCAAATAGTTGTTTCTATAAAGGTAGACAACTGAATTTTTTTTTCATTCATGATTTTATGGATAGAATTGCCATTCTCCAAAGTGATAGGATGTTATGTTAATATGTTTTATACTAAGATATTTGCACTTATCTGAAATATAGGTCCAGATGGTTAAAATTTTTTCCAGGAATGAGTTTGTGTGAATGAAATGGAACATAAATGCTCAAAGGTTTTCAAAATATATATTAGATAGGACTTTGCTGTTATTAAACCAATTAATTAAATTTCAAAATCTTCTTTTCTCCAGTGAAGAGGCAATCTTATTTAATAGTTTAAAACTTGTTTAAAATTTTTCCCAAATAGATTAATTTAAGGGCGCATAATGAAGTGAGGAGTCAATTAAATTGACACCAAATTCCTCATGAGTGACCAGATTTCACTTTTTTATATATTTGCTTCATTTCCCCTTTTAAAAAATAAGCTTACTATTAATGAAAGAATCAGAGCTATCAAAACACTACAAACCTTCCTGTAATCGGTTACATTTTATTGACCCCAACTTAGAGATTAGAAATCCCAGAATAATAAAATAAAGAGAATATTAAAACTCAGGTGTCCAGGAGTTCCCATTGTGGCTCAGCAGTTAATGAATATGACTAGTAACCATGAGGATGCAGGTTCAATCCCTGGCCTCGCTCAGTGGGTTAAGGATCCAGGGTTGCCATGATCTCAAGTTGCTGTGGCTGTGGTGTAGGCTAGTGGCTATGGCTCCGATTCAACCCCTAGCCTGGGAACCTCCGTATGCCTTGGGTGCTGCCCTAAATAAAAAGACAAAAAAAAAAAAAACCCACAAAAAAAAAAACACTCAGGTTCCCAAACTATTAAAGAACATAATAGAATCATTGGGCATCAATGAAACAAGGATTGCAACCTTACATCTTGTTAAAACTCATGGTTACGTTCTTCAGCGGACTCACCTCAATAACCCATTTCATAGGCAGCTAAGCACACACATTCCACATGGACTCTCTGCTTTTTGGTTTGGGGAACAGGAACTTTCCAGCAATTATTTTTGAGTGAGGATAGCATTCAGATGTGTTTTCACAGCTGAACAGTCCTTCCATCTCAGCACTGAAATTTCAAGATAACAGAAGCTTGGTTCAGAAAAAGACAGATTTACAAAGGTGTTTCATAAATGATATTAAAATAATTGTCAAGTCATCTGTATGTAAACAGGTTCTCTTGTCTCATGTGGCAGGAGAAACACGTTTCTGGGATTTTAAAGAAAGGTTGAGAACTATTGTCGAAAGAAGGTGGTAAAATCAGCGGAAATGGCAATAGGCAGCTGGCAAAAGTTTATGCGCACAAAGTATGGCTTAAATTTAATACAATCAGATTTAGTTCTTTGTCTTCAAGGGCTATAATTTTACAGTTGAGCAACTCTCAATGGAACATATTTCATAAAACAATAAAACAGTAAATTGGATAAGAATAAGTTTACCTGACATGCAGTGCTGTCTCATTTAGCTATAAACTCATGAATTAGTACATTATTAGTAAACTAAAGAAAATCAACTGTACTGGGCCAAGGCTTGAACCCACACTTCCTCTGCAGTGACTCCAGCCACTGCAGTCAGCTTCTTAACCCACTGCACTACAGTGGGAACTCCAGTTTGCCTTTTGTATGGTCCAATTTCATCATTAAATAATTCAAACATATTGAGAAGTATAAAGAAAAAATTACAAACTTTATTTTCTAAGCCTACCCAGGTTCAAAACACCTTAGCATTTTGCCCTATTTGTTTTGACTCTTTTAATTGTTACCCCCCCCGTTTTACTTCCCTCCATCTCTCCTCTGAGGTATTCAGTAATCTGAATTTGATGATTTTCATTTGATGAAAATCTTTTATACTTTCATGTAATGTATAAATGTATACATTTATGTAACCATATACAACATTGTTTTATTTTGAATATTTTTAAGCTTGCAGAATAGAATTATATCATGTATATTCTTTTTCATCTTTCATTCAGCACTCAAAGTTATACCTCTAATATTTGTTCACATTGGGGAGTTCCCTGGTGGCTTAGCAGGTTAAGGACCTTCATTGCCACTGTTGTGGCTCTGGTTACTGCTGTGGCATGGGTTCAGTCCCTGGCCCAGGAACTTCTGCATGCTGTGGGCAAGAAAAAGTAAAATTTAAAAAAAAATAAAAAAATTTGTCTGCATTGGTAGACATACTGCCAGTTCATTCATTTTAATTAGTTTACTCTGTTGTGTTACATTAATATATTGCACATCGATTATGCTTTCTGTTGTTGATGAACATGTAGATGAGTACAGTTTTTCACTATTCAAACCATACTGAGAAAGACAAGTACATATGATATCATTTATATGTGGAATCTATGCAAATGATAAAAAAAAAATTGATTTATAAAACAGAAACAAACTCACAGATTTCAAAACCAATCTTATCCTTTCCATAGGCGAAACCATTGAGGAAGAGGGAGGAACTAGGAATACAAACACTACTTTATAAAATAGATAATTAATAAGAACCTATTCTATAGCACAGGGAAATCTCAATAATTTATAATAACTTGTGAGAAAAAGAATGGATATGTATATATATGTATAACTGACTCACTTTGCTGTACATCTGAAACTAATACAACATTGTAATTCAACTATACTCAAATAATTTTTTTAAATGAACTGAAATTTTAATGAATAATTGAGTTTGTACCTTTTTTTTTTTTTTTTGCGCATATGCTAGAGCCTTAGGGTCTAGGTTTTATCTGTAAAAGCAGAAAGCTAAAATTTATAATGTAAATAACCAGAACATTTACAAGATGTTGGTAATCATTCTGGATCAACATTTAATATGAGTTATTTTTGTTGTATATACAAGCCAGATATTTTTCCTTTACTTATCCAATGAATATAATAAGGTTCACATTCTTTTAATTTGCATTACCTGTTTATCAGTAGCATAAGACATTTTAGCCTATGTTTACTGGTCTTCTTTTTTCTTCTTTTTTTCTTTCTTTTCTTTTTTTTTTTAACAGATGTTGCCTGTTGGTGTTATTTTCCCAATTCTATACTGAGTTTTCCTATTGCTTTTGTCCCATTGATTTGTGTGCATTTATGTGCATGAAACTATGCCTGTGTTAGTATTTAAAATATTTTTAATTCATTTATTACCTTTTACCTTTTTTCATGTCTTTTCATACGTAAATGTTTTTTTTTCCTGAAATATCTATTCTTTTCCATAAATATAGAATACATCTTTTCAAATGAAATCTTTCAGTGACTATGTTGCTTCAATTCCATTCTTTTGACTACCCTTAACTTTTTTCCATTTTTTTTTTCAGTTTTTTGTTTTTAAAAACATTCAATTTCCAGTTGTTCATCATTAATATGTAGCAATTCAGGTCAATTTTGTATATTAACTTATTTTCTGTGGCTTTGCTACATTAGCTTATTATTTCTGTAAGCAGATTATTTAGGATTATACATAGATGATGTCATTTATAAAAGGTATATGGAGGGGGTTTTTTTGGTCATTTTTGTTTTTGCTTTTTGTAATTTTGCACTGGCTGGAATCCCATGCAGGGCTTGCAGTGCTGATTAGATGTGGTAAGAGTGAGCATCCTTGCTTTGTTCTTGATCTTAGGGCTAAAAACAGTCAATATTTTATCAGCAAGTATAACAATGGCTGCAGATTTTTAGTAGATATATTTCCTATTTGTCAGAACTTTTGTTGTGAGTGGATTTTAACATTGTCAGTTACATCCTTTCTATCTGTTGAGATGATTTTGTTTTGGTTGGTATTATTGTCAGTTCTATTCTGTAAACACAGTAAATCACACTGATAGATTTTCAAATGTTAAACCAGCATTGCATTCCTGGTATGCATCCTGCTTGAATGTATAAAATACTGTATTATTTTCTAAACAAATTCCACAAATTCACTGACTTAATGCAAAATTATTATCTTGCAGCCTGTTGTTTAGAAGTTTGATAGAGGCCTTACTGGGCTAAAATCAAGGTCTTGGCAGGGCTGTGTACCTTTCCGGAGGGCTTGAGGGAGAACGTATTTCCTAACTTTGGCCAGCTTCCACCTTTCTTAACTAGTCTTTCCACATCCACATTGCTTAACTAGTGTTCCCCATCCTCCGTCTTCACAGCCAGCCATGTTGCCTTTCTCTGATGATCCCCACGCAATCACGTCCCCCTCCTTTTGCCCCCTTTCTTTCACTTTGAAGGACCTGTGTGGTTACATTGGGTCCACCTGGGTAATCCAGGATCATTTCCCTATTTTAAGATTCTTAATTGAATCACATCCCCAAACTTTCTTTTGCCATGTAAGGTAACATGGTCATAGTTTCTAGTGATTAGGACATGGACATTTGGGGAAGCTGCTCTTCTGCCTTTCACAATATCATTTTATTTATCTGGAGATTTGATTTCCTAAAAATGACTTTAAGGACTTTTTGTTTATATTCATGAAAGGCATTAAACTGAAAAAAATTTTTTTTGAAGAATGATTTGGTCTGGTTTGAGTATCAGAGTAATGCTGGACCCATAAAATGCATTATAAGGTATTCTCATTTTTTCTGAAAGCTTTCTGAAAGGTTTTGTGTAGAATTGATATCAATTGATCTGTAAAAATTTGGAAGAATTTACAATAGAAGCCACCTAATCCTAGAGGGTTTTTTTTATCAAAATGACTTAATTGATGTAATCTACCTGAAGCTGTACTAAATTGCCAGGGCTGCCATAAGAAAATACCGCATTGGGTCACTTAAGCAGCAGAAGTTTATTTTCTCACAGTGTGGAGGCTGGAAGTCCAAGATTAAGGTGTTGGCAGATTTGGTTTCCTCTGAGGCCTCTCTCCTTGGCCTGTAGATGGCCAATTATCACTGTGTCCTCAGAAGGTCTTTCTCTGTGTGTCCAAATACCTGGTGTCTCAGTGTGTCCACATTTCCTTTTCTTATAATGACCCCGGTCAGGTTGAATAAGGGCCCAACCTCACAACCTTATTTTAACATAATTACCTCTTTAAAGACCTTATCTGCAAATACAGTCATATTCTGAGGTACTAAGAGTAAGGGCTTCAACATATAAATTGCATGGAGAGATTGGCTGACAAAACAATTTAGCCTGTAATAGAGGACATTCATATTTTTGCATTTTTGATTGATGTTTGACAGTTTGTTTCTTTCAAAGGATTTATCCAGTTGCAAAAATTTATTGGCTTAAAATTGTTATAATGTTCTCTCAGTATTTTCTTATTATCTGTAGAGTTTCTAGCTATGTGACCCTTTTTTATTCCTGACATTGATAATATGCATCTCCTTTTTTCTCAATAATTATGAGTACATATTTACCAAATGTACTGATTTATTCAGAGAACCAGAATTAAGAACCATTCATTTCTTTCTCATGTTTTTCAGAGTTTTCTTTTTCATTCATCTCTGCTCTTTATTTTTTGTTCTGATTTCTGCAACATATATGATTAATGCATTCTTGTTTTTCTTGTCTCTTACCCAAATATTTACCTTTCCTGGAGGGCCTTTATATTTTTCGTAGCTCCATATTTTTTGTGGTATTATTTTATTACTCCCTATTGAATTACTATATCTATATCTATCTATCTGTCTATCTGTCTGTCTGTCTACAGTCTATCTTAGATATATAGTAATATAGGACTGCTAGTGATAGACTTTCTTCTTTTTGGTAGTCTAGAAATCTTTATTTCACTTTCAATTTTGAAAGATATTTTTCCTAGGTATATAATTCTAGGTTGACAGTTTTTTTCCCCTTTTCAGTATTTCAAAGACTATTTGATTGCCTTCTGGCTTGTGTAGATTTTCCATGAGCATGTAAGGTGATACATTCCTAAGGACTTTACCTTATGCCCAAATGTAATGAAGGGAATTGTTTGACCTACTGTTTCATACATTATGGTTGCCCCCCACCCTCATGCCATTGCCCTCGAATAGTTCTCTCTCTCTCATATTTGTAGATTAGTACCTAACCAAAATTCCAAAAAGATCTTCATTACCTTGTCGATGTAGTTTCCTTTTTCTCCACTTTGCTGTCCCCCAAATTTTAGCTAGTCGAACTCCCCAAACTCTTATCTTTACCTCCTGTGAGATAGCCAGTCTCTGTTTCATTTCCCCCCTGCCTTCACTGCATTCTGAAAACTGTCTTATACTGGGGCATTTGTAGTGGTCACCCATGTCAGCTCTTATCCTTTTTTCAAGGATCACCCTCTTCTGTGGCATTATCCAGTGTCTGAAAACCAGTGTGTCATATTTTTGTTCTCTTTTCTTATTCTAAAAGGAGAAAAATGTCAGCCCAGTTCCTGATACTCCATCATAGTCATAAGTATAAATCCTCCAAACATATTTGTTTTAAATATTCCTTCACAACCTGGTTTGTTCTGCATTTTTTTTTTGTCTTTTGTCTTTTTTGTTGTTGTTGTTGTTGTTGTTGTTGTTGCTATTTCTTGGGCCGCTCCCGCGGCACATGGAGGTTCCCAGGCTAGGGGTTGAATGGGAGCTGTAGCCACCGGCCTACGCCAGAGCCACAGCAACGCGGGATCCGAGCTGCATCTGCAACCTACACCACAGCTCATGGCAACGCCGGATCGTTAACCCACTGAGCAAGGGCAGGGACCGAACCCGCAACCTCATGGTTCCTAGTTGGATTCGTTAACCACTGCGCCACGACGGGAACTCCTTTTTTTTTTTTTTTTTTGTTCTGCATTTTTAATTTCATATAATTGATTGATAGTTTGCTTAGCATCATATTTTTCAGATGTTTTTGAACCTTGTTTTGGAGTCTTATCTGGAGTGGTAGAGAATTTTTTTTTCTTTCTACAGTTGCACCTGTGACATATGAAAGTGACTGGGCTAGGGGTCAAATTGGAGCTGCAGCTGAGGCCTGTGCCACAGGCATAGCAACACCAGATCTGATCTGCATCTGTGACCCATGCTGCAACTTGCAGAAACGTTAGATCCTTTAACTCACTGAGCAAGGCCAAGGATTGAACCAACATCCTCATAGAGACAATATCATGTCCTTAACCTGTGAGCCACAACAGGAACTCCCAGAGTGGTGGCGAATTTTTGTTCTTTTTTTATCTTGTTTTGTATGGTTTTTGTTTCCACTCTTTTTTTTTTTTTTTTTAATCTTAAAGTTTTGCAGCCACCTCTATCTGACCCCTAGGATCTCTTGCAGGGAAGCAACTCTCAAAACATCTATTTAGGGTACTGTTGGTGACATTGTATGTTCAGTCAAGGGGTCAGTGGGAGAATTAAGCCACTTCTCATCATAAGTTTGTATCCGTGACCTCTGACCTCCTTGGGTTAGCATTTTTTTATAAGGCAGAACACATTTGTTTTCTACTGATTTTTTTATTGTGGTAAAATATGAATACCATAATTTACCATCTTAACCATTTTAAGTGTAAAATTCAGTGTG
The DNA here is from genome assembly GCF_016906955.1 of Phacochoerus africanus. Lineage (NCBI taxonomy): Eukaryota > Metazoa > Chordata > Mammalia > Artiodactyla > Suidae > Phacochoerus > Phacochoerus africanus. The sequence goes on along the minus strand of NC_062556.1, from coordinate 52,329,128 downwards.
ATTGAGTACACTCACAATGTTGTACAACCATCATCACTATTTATTTCCAGAACTTTTATCATCTTCCCAAACAGAAGCTCTGCATGCATTGAACTGTAAGTCTCCAAGAGAAGAAGGTGATGTGACGCCAGAACAGAGATAGAACCTTTCCCAGCCCCTGATAACATCTATTCTACTTTCCACCTCTATGACTTTGCCTGTTCTAGGGACCTCCTGCAAGTGGAAACAAATAGAATGTTCCACAAATACCCAGCTCTCTTGTCACAGTTTACCAACTGTTACTTATTGTTGGAAACAGAAGAGTATAGCTAATCTTGATATTCTACTGTTTTGACTATATATCAGTAGGAATTTTACTAGCCTGAATAATGGCTCCCAAAGATATTAGGTCCTAAGCTCTGGATTCTTTAAAGGTCTTGAAATGGGGTTATTATTCTGGATTATTGAATAGGCCCTAAATACAATCACGAGTGCCCTTGTAAAAAAGAGGAAGGTATTTCACAGCCGAACAAGGTGATGTGAAAGCAGAACTGAGATAGTTGAGAAGATGGCTTTGAAGACTGGAGTGAGATGGGCACAAGCCTGGAAATGACAACAGCCCCCAGAAACTGGAAGAGGCAAAGGACAGACTTACCTGCATCCTCCAGTGGGAGCATAGCCCCGCCAATACTTTGATATCAGTCCAGTGAGACTGATGTCATGATTTTGGATTCTAGAACCGTAAAATAATACATTTCTGTGGTTTTAAATCACTAAGTTTGTGGTGATTTACTACAGCAGCCACAGGAAACTAGAACAGTGTTATTAATTTTTGCACTCAAAGCCGTATAAATACATACATATTTAAATATTTAATATTATTTACAATTCCATTTGTACCTATGGCATACAGAAAATAGTCAATAATTCTTGTCAATAATATGCCTGTCTAGGAGTTCCCGTCGTAGCGCAGTGGTTAACGAATCCAACTAGGAACCATGAGGTTGTGGGTTTGGTCCCTGGTCTTGCTCAGTGGGTTAAGGAGCCAGCGTTGCCATGAGCTGTGGTGTAGGTTGCAGACGTGGCTCGGATCCCGTGTTGCTGTGGCTCTGGTGTAGACCAGTGGCTGCAGCTCCAATTAGCCCCCTAGCCTGGGAACCTCCATATGCTGCAGGAGCGGCCCAAGAAATGGTAAAAAATATATATATAAATAATAATAATAATAATAATAATAATAATGTGCCTCTCTATTCTTGAGGAAGAACTAATGTGGAAAATACAGGGTTTACTCATATCTTCTCTTTCTTCCTCACCACCCACCTTACCAAGAACTTAAGACTTTATACTCTAAGGACCTCTCAAATATGTCAGCTTCGATACAAGTCTGCTATCATAAACTGCCACATTAACCCAGAAATCCGTACTTTACTGTTGACCTACAGCAACAACCACCTAACTGGTCTCCTACCTTCCAACCTCATTCTTACGTCTGCCCTGTACTCCTGGGGAGGAGTAAATTCTCTGAAAGTGCCTATTTGATCACACATTACTTCTAAGTAAAATTCTTTACTGCCTCCTTTAGCTTTCTAGTCAAAATTCAGGTACTTTAATTTAACCCACAAGGCCCTTTGTGATCAGGACCTTGCCTGACACTCTAGTTTAATATACTGTCACTCTCGGGAGTTCCCGTCGTGGCTCAGTGGTTAACGAATCTGAATAGGAACCATGAGGTTGCGGGTTTGATCCCTTGCCTTGCTCAGTGGGTTAAGGATCTGGCGTTGCCGTGAGCTGGGGTGTAGGTTGCAGACGCGGCTCGGATCCTGAGTTACTGTGGCTCTGGTGTAGGCCAGTGGCTACACCTCCAATTCGACCCCTAGCCTGGGAACCTCCATATGCCGCAAGAGCGGCCCAAGAAATGGTAAAAAGACGAAATAATAATAATAATAATAATATACTGTCACTCTCCTGTCTGCATGATCCTTTTTTTCCCTTGGGGGAGGGGGTGCAGGTGCAGCATATGGAAGTTCCCAGGGGGTCAAATCAGTGATGTAGCTGCCAACCTATGTCACAGCCACAGCAACGTGGGATCCAAGCTGCCTCTGTGACCTACACCAGAGCTCATGGCAATGTTGGATCCTTAATCCAGTGAGTGAGGCCAGGGATCAAACCACATCCTCATGGATACTAGTCAACTTCATTACCCTGAACCACAATGGGAACTCCTGCACTAAGTATACTTTCATCACCAGTCTGCATGATGTAACTGCCCCTGTTCTATGAGCACCTCATGTCCTACAAATGCCTTTATCATGGCTATTATCACACTGTATTGTAAAAATGAATTCACCTCTCTTACCTAGGTTAATGATAATGTTTCTTGGAGTTCCTGTTGTGGCGCAGCAGAAACAAATCCGACTAGGAACCATGAGGTTGGGGGTTTGATCCCTGGCCTTACTGAGTGGGTTAAGGATTTGGTGTTGCCATGAGCTGTGGTGTAGGTCGCAGATGCAGCTTGGATCCCGTGTTGCTATAGTTCTGGTGTAGGCCCACAGCTACAGCTCTGATGAGACCCCTAGCGTGGGAACCTCCATATGCCATGGGCGTGGCCCTAAAAAGACAAAATAATAATAATGATAATGTTTCTTTAGAATAAGAATCACATGATTATTGGGCCAAAAAAGTGTAGTGACTGCTTCACATTTGTCTATTTAATGAATGCTTTCGTATGAAAAAATCTGTTTAATAATTAAAGCCAAAATTTCCAAAAATGTACAGATACTTGCTAAATGAAGGAGAAGTTTTGGGTGCAGTTAAGAACTGAAACAAACACTGGGTAAACTTATGACTTTAAAGAGAATAAGAGTAAGCATTAAAAATCACTTTAAATGACAGGACACACATGTTGCATTTAGTGCTTTACATCTGTCTTTAATGGGAAACTACACCTGCTTATGTAAAATGAATGTAAACTGCTAAGCCGTTTTGATTCTGCTGAATATATTTGATTGAATATATTTGAATATATTTGATTTTACTTTCTTTAATAATAACTACTGTTCCTTCCAAAATGGAATGGACAGTTTCGTTTCTTCTTGAAAAAGTAAAGCATCTATAAATTTTCTCCCTTTTTCCTTTTTCTTGTTCATATGGTGTTCATTCCTATTACTATTGTAGATACATTGCCAAAATTGTTATAGCAACTAATGGCTTTAAATATAAAACAGTCTTCTAATAATAAATAATTTAAGAATTCAGTGCCTCTAACAACAGGGTTATCTTTATGATTCAAAAATTGTTTTATGTATGTTTTATTTCTCCACATGGAAAAAAAACCCTGGTTAAAAGATATTCTAGGAACTAATTTTTTCTAAGTTGTATTTCAATGCTTTAAAAGAAATATATACAGGAACAGATGTTACTGCTATGTCAAGATACGAAATAGCTGACCTGCTTGGTCCTAATTATTGACAGTTGACCACAGCACCAGCCTTGGCTTCTACAAACACGTTAGCAGAATTGACAGCAGGAACACACATGATTTATTCATTAAGAATGATCTATCGCTTCCTGCATTTTCAGCTCCAGGCACTCACACTGTACAGGGCCGTGTCATTCAGCAAGAACTAGTTTGAGACAGGAAGTACTTTAGCATGTTTACAGAAATATCTTTTAAAACAGACTTCAATATCAGACAACCCCCTTGTAAAGCCTTCGCTCTAAGAAACTTAGGTAAAAGATTATCACTCTACACTCAGGAAAATCAATTTTAGAGGCTGACAGTTGTTCCAGACCGATGGTGGATTTCCTTTTTTCATTGAATTGAATTTCCTGTAGGCTGTGAATATACTAACATTCACCAGGTGCTTTCTCCTCTCTTACCAGATTTTTTTTTTTTCTTTTTAAGGCCGTTAAATAACACCCTTATGTTTTACCAAGTATTCTTATGTATGTGGTGAAGATTGTGACTGATAGTTGTTTAAGAAACCAAAAATTGGTGAAAGCCAAGCCTGCCAACTTTTATACGTAAGCTAATAATGCGAACCTAATAATATTACGTAACACCTGTTGAGGACACAGCAGTAATCTCAGGCATCTGCTCAGCACTTTACATGATTTTCCCACTCAATCCTCCACCAAAACTGTGAAATAATTATTATCTCTATGTTACCAGAGTTCCTGCTGAGGCTAAGATATTTTGAATGTCTTACCCAAAGTGACATAGAAATTCCTGGAGCAGTAATTTGGCATCAACTATTGGAATTTCTATTGTGGCTCAGCGGTAAGGACCCCGTCTAGTATCCATGAGGATGTGGGTTCGATCCCTGGTCTTGCTCACTGGGTTAAGGATCCAGCATTGCTCTGGGCTGTGGTGTTAGCTGCAGACATGGCTCGGATCTGGCATTGCCGTGGCTGTGGCTGGCAACTGCGGCTCTGATGTGACCCCTACCCTGGGAACTTCCATATGCTGGAAGTTTAGGGTATGGCCCTAAAAAGACCAAAAAAAAAAAAAAACTATCAGAGTGTAAGACCGGAGATCTCAGTCACAGTGTGAAACTGCATTTTTATTTTTAAGCATTCCTCCTCTTCCAGGAGTAAGTAAACATGAATCCATGACCTGAACTGATGGAGATCATTTCCAGTGAATGATTTCCAAATTGTCTCCAAACTTTCTCACCTTCTTAAGCTGTTGATCTGTATTTCCCAACACCTGAAAATGCCCTGACAGCACTCACACCCCTTCAAACTAAAACTCCTACCAGCTTCACTTGCCCTCATGTGCTGCAACTTTTCTTAAACAAACTCAGACCCAAACAAAACCTATAATCGATTTTCCTTAAGCCCCAAGCTTAATTTTTTCTTTATCTGAGCAGCCACCATCTCGAGAATAGAGCAGATGTAGCTGTCAGAAGTGGCAGGATTGGGCTTTGGAAGTGACATCATGGGGCCTCCAGTTGACTTTCTCTGCTCTCATTCTCTTTTGTATTTGTCTCCCAACCCCAACATGTACATGGGCGCCTTGCCCTGGTATATCATGCTCTTCTCTTTTCTTCGCTGTAAATATATGCTCTTAGGAAAAGATCTGAAAACAAGTAAACAAATAAGTGAACAAAAAACAGTACCAAGACCTGTTAACATTTCCTTGTAATCATTTCCTTCTGTATTTGAATTGTGAGGGAGGACTAAAAATACAGATCTAATGTCAGAATTTTATTTATTAAGATGCCAACTGGTAGAGGAGTCACTGAGCAAAGGGGCTGTTGCTTATCTTATTTTATATTTATAATATGTTGATCAATATATTTCATTAGCATATTCTCGGTAGAAGACCGAAGCAAGAATAGGGAGGAGATCTAGATGTGAGAGCTCTATAAGAAGTGGGGTACACAGTAATGATGAGTGTCAGGTGAACAATAACTCAAAGAGCTCCTGACATGTTAAAAGTGGTGTGTGATGTTCCTTTGAGAGTTTCCAGGCAGATAATTGGATTTTAAATGGTTGTAGAAGAGGCAAATGAAAAAGAAAATTGAATTTCCAATTTTTGTTAACAATAAAAACAACAGAAATTGTTGAGTACCAGGAATTTTAAAGAGACTGGGCCTATAAGTGTCATCATACAGCTTATTGATTTTAGACATTTACGGTTATAATGCCGCAGCGCCTTGGTACTTCATTGCGGCACTATTCACAATAACCAAGATATGGAAACAACCCAAATGTCCATCGACAGACGATTAGATTAGGAAGATGTGGTATAGATACATAGTGGAATACTACTCAGCCATAAAAAACAACAAAATCATGCCATTTGCAGCAACATGGATGGAACTAGAGACTCATACTGAGTGAAATAAGTCAGAAAGAGAAAAACAAATACCATATGATATCACTTATATCTGGAATCTAATATAAGGCACAAATGAACCTTTCCACAGAAAAGAAAAATCATGGACTTGGAGACTAGACTTGTGGTTGCCTAGGGGAAGGGGGAGGGAGTGGGGTAGGTTGGGTGCTTGGGGTTAATGGATTCAAACTATTGCTTTTGGAATGAATTAGCAATGAGATCCTGCTGTGTAGCACTGAGAACTATGTCTAGTCACTTATGATGGAGCCTAATAATGGGAGAAAAAAGAATGTATACATGTACGTGTAACTGTGTCACCATACTGTACAGTAGAAAAAAAATTGTATTGGGGAAATAACAATTAAAAAAAAAGAAATTCTCCCAAGTAGACATTTTTTCTGACCATAAATATATGGTTGTCATCTCACCAAGGGATTTAGTATTTCTCAATTACTTTTTATTTCCTTTAGGTAGTTTTCTTTCCTACTTCCTCAAAAAATATTTCAAATGTTAAAATTTGCCACATGGAAATTCCCATTGCAGCTCAGCAGTAACGAACCCAACTAGTATCCATGAGGACTCAGGTTCGATCCCTGGCCTCGCTCAGTGGGTTAAGGATCCGGCGTTGCCGTGAGCTGTGGTGTAGGTCACAGATGCGTTTGGGCCCTATGCTGCTATGGCTGTGGGGTAGGCCAGCAGCTGTCGCTCCATTTCAACCCCTAGCCTGAGAACTTCCATACACCATACATGTGGCCCTAAAAAGCAAAAAAGAATTAAAAATTAAAAAATTAAAAAAAAAAAAAATCCGACAAGTCTCCTATTCAGATATCGCGAGGAAAGTTGTCTTGGAGAAAACTTAGATAATCAGTACTAGAATTGTTTCAAACTTCTAACTTTACAAATGTATCTACCCTTCTGGCTATTGAATGTTTTCTTTTGTAATCTCAGAGGGGGAGTTATCCCTCTTCTTGTTGAAAATCAACCTGGCCATCTGTGTACTTCCTTTTACACTTGCCCATCTGCTACATTATTTGGCTTCCTCGGTTGTCTCCAATCACTGCTACCACTGCAACATATTCTTCTACTGAAGTTTATAAATATAGTAAAATCTCCCTCATCCTTAAAAAAAAAATCCCCCTTGATACTTGATGTGTCTCTTGCTTTAACTTTATCTCCAGCCAATCTCTAGGAGGGGTAGGCCTTGTTTGATGTCTCCATCTCAACAGCTCCCATTGGGAAGTGACCTCTTATGTCATAATGATTGGTTCTTTTGTGTCTCTATTTTTCATGGACTGGATGTTTGTGCCCCCCCCCACCCCCAATTTATATGTTGAAGTCTTAGCTCTCAATGTGATGGTATTTGGAGGTGGGGCTTTCGGAGCATAATTACATACAAATTAGTTCTTGAGGATGGGTTCCCATATGCATTGAGAAAAGACCATGTGATGACACAGTAAGAAGGTAGACATTTGCAAGCCAGGAAGAGAGCGGTCCCCAGAAATTAACTATGTGGCACCCTGCTCTTGAACTTACCGCCTTTATTTATTTATTTATTTATTTTTTGTCTTTTTACCTGTGGTATATGGAGGTTCCTAGGCTAGGGGTTGAATTGGAGCTATAGCCCCTGGCCTCCACCACAACCACAGCACCTCAGGATCCAAGCCGCTGCTGCGACCTACACCACAGCTCACAGCAATGCCAGACCCTTAACCCACTGAGCAAGGCCAGGGATTGAACCCTCGACCTCATGGATGCTAGTCAGATTTGTTTCCGCTGAGCCCCAATGGGAACTCCAACTTCTGGCCTTTATAAAATAAATTCCTGTTGTTCAAGTCACCAAGTCAATGCTGTTTTGTTATAATAGCCCAAGCTGACTGGGATACTATTTCACCGGATAAAGAATTCCCTGAGGGAAAGAATTCAGACTTTGCTTCCTAGCATCTAACAAGGGGTCTGGCCAATAGCAGGTGGCAAACAGTTGTCTGCAGAAAGACAATAAATACCTGAATAATGGGTGAATACAAGGTGCTAAATAATTTTTGTAGAGATAATTGAACAAATAAATTTCAAATAGAGAGCATTTAGCCTTACACTGAGTCATTAATGGAGTTTTACAATAAGCCATGATTTTGCTTTATTTGAATAAATATTTCTGTCCCACTTCAGGGAGTCTGTATGGAACAATCTATATGTTCCAATATGTAACAGTCCCCAGAAGGAACTAAATAAACAAGTGAATGATCACTCCAGGATCTTGATGTCATAGATATTTGGGGTAGAAATAGCATTTATAGTAGTAATATTTGTAAACATCTTATTATGCTTCAGATAATTTGCTAACACTTTACATCAGTTCCTGTTTAATCTCCACAAGAACTAAAAATTGGTAAAGTAGGAACTGTGTTGTCTTGCTCCCTCTTCTCTCTCTGTAGAATTTAGCTAAGTGCCTGCCATGGAATGGATACATAATGCATATTTGTTTATGACTGCGATTACTCTCCTTGCACAGGATAAGGAAATGGCATAGAAAAATTCATATATTTGCTCAAGATTGCTCATCAAGTAAGTGGAAGAACTGGGATTTCAACCCTGATGTATTTAACTCTGTAAATGGAGACCTTAGCTTCTCCATTATAAATGGAATAAAGCCTGGTAAATGTCTTAGTTCTCTGTGGTAAGGGGAGACTACTACTTACCTCCCCTCCAGCATGGCTTAATCATTTTCCTATCGAATATAGGGAGAATTAATACACTCATGAATTAGCAAACATGCCATATGATGTATTTCCTTCAGAGTACTGGGTCCTAAGTGAGAAATGCCAACCCAAACTATTCACCCTGCTGGTAGTAGGGGGAGAGCAAGGAAAGAGCTAGGATAAAAAACATATTGCCAGAGTTCCCTTTGTGGCTCAGTGAAAATGAACCCAACTAGTGTCCATGAGGATGTGGGTTCGATCCCTGGCCTTGCTCAGTCTGTTAAGGATCCAACATTGCTGGGAACTGCAATATAGGTTGCAGATGTATCTCGGATCACACGTTGCTGTGGCTGTGGCATAGGTGGGCAGCTGCAGCTCCATTTTGACCCCTGGCCTAGGAACTTCCACATGCCATAGGTACGACCCTAAAAATATATAGATGTGTGTGTGTGTATATATATTCAGTTCCACTGAATTGATTGATGAGACCAAACAGGATATCTGAATTCAAGGGGAAATTTTGCCAGAACTTTGCCAGCTATAAGAAAATCTCAGTACATCACCAATCCTTGTTTATACTCCCTCCACAGGAACTGCAGAGAAAGAGTGAGAAAGGGAGCTATTCAGGAGGAAAAGAGAATATAGTGAGTCCCTACATTAGGATTCTGCAGATAAACAATACAATAGTGTGTATATACATATATATGCATCTCATATATATTTAGTATATCATATACATGTTATTAACACAATAAGGTTCATTAAAACACAGATTAGGGAAAATATGATAGAATCTTGGTTACATCACTCACCTGAAAGCACAGTTTCGTGGAGAACATGACGACACTGCCCCTCCAACTCACAGTGTCATTAAGAGAATTAAATGAGATGAGGTATGTGGTGCTACTTTGTAAGCTCTAAGCCTGACTCAAGACAGGGTCTCATTCAACCTGCAAGGTTTCAAACTCTTCCATATCCAGGCATTACTCGGGCTGCTGAAGAAAACAAGACGGTGACAGCATGGTCTCTGACCTCTAGGGACTCAGAAATGTAAATAAAGGAATAAGTGCATTGGGTTAGAAGCTACAAATAGTTCATAAGGGTAGAATGCAAAGTGTACCTGGAAGTGGGGTAGAAAATAAAATTATAACTGTAGTTCAAGTTCAGATTGAATCTTACACCTCCTGAATGGGAGTTTGGACTTTTATACGAAAGGGAGCTATTAAAATATTTGTAACAGAGAAAGGGCCTGATCAGTTTTATGTTTTCAGACACCCCCTTTGAATAAGTAGAATAAGATGGTACTCTGCAGAAGACTCCAAGCTCAATGGATTGAGGAATGTTAACTCATGCCCATAACTAACATAGTGTTGGTTTTGGACATATATCTAATATAAATGAAAATAGTAATGAAACTATTTTAGCCAAAGTTTCAAACCTATGGTGGTAGCTTAATATTTTATCTTCACAACTGTGTGTTTCTTTTTCTGATTTTTACAAGCAAATGTTCCTATCTCTAGTCAATATATAGAGCAACTAAATCACAAAGATTGAATGACATAATGTGAGATAGCTGCTAGCCCTTTTCAGAGGCAGAAATAAAACTCAGTATAATTCCTTTCTAATCATCAGTGCCGTCTCAAAAGCCAAATAACAGCGGAGAAACTGCTCTGCCTATAGACAAACAGAAAATCTTACTAGTGCCTGATGGTTGGTTGTCTGATGTGGCCTTGGATGTCAGATTGTGTGTCATGCTGCTTCCAGGTCCTGCTTAACACCTGACCCAATACAAGGGAAGGAATGTATCTGAACACACCTATAAGTCTTCTCTGACCTCAGGGACCTACTACAATGTCATCTGTATTTCTTCTATAGGAAAGAAGCATATGTCAGTGCTGGTGCCAGCAGTCACAGAGGCTATTAGAGTCTGATTTTTGCTAATAGACGTCTTTCTGTCCTTGTCACTCTTGGAGGTCTGTTGTCATAGTGTTGCAGTGGCAAGGGGGAAATTGAGATGCTTACATGTGATGTACATGGTGAATGCTCAATAGTAGCCTATTTGTCCTATCCTAGCTCTGCCTTAACAGAAGTCTGTGCATAAACAATTATAAAACAAAGACTGGTCTTCAAGTGAAAAAGAGATGAAAAAAGAAATTCATGAAAGACATGAAAAAAAGACAGAGATTATATAGTTTGCAAAGGATAGCTATATATTATATAGAAACTGAATGAAAAGTAATAACGATTATTTTGTTTCTCTAAGATCAGTAATACTAAAAACATGAAAAAAATATGGTCCATTTGTTGCCTTGGATGACACTCAAAGGAGGATATGTCAATGAGAAGGAATTAACCTTACTTATGTTAAAGTTAATTTAGATTAATTAGCACACCACTCCTGTCCTTTAAAGTGCTGTGTCAGCATTACCACTTCTATGAAGTCACCCAGAAACACTCTACACAATATGCAAAGTGCTGTTTGAATTTATACTCTTAGCTAACTGATTAATCTTGTAAGTATCAGTTTTCATCATCTTCTTTCCACAAAATTTTTAGAACTGGCAAGCCGAGTCTGATGATTTACTCTCAGGTATTATTCTGTGCCTGTCTGCTCTGGGTAAAACTAGACTTCTCAATGAGATTGCAGCTTTTCATGTTTCTCAGAGCTAGCATAGTACTAAACCCATGGATGCCTGATTTAGGAAAGCTGCTTTTATTTTAGATTTATGTTCTATCACTTGTTAGTCGATAATCCAATATGCAACAGTAACTCTTCTGGTTAGATTTATGAGGGTAGTACTTCTAAAGACACAGTCAAACATTTTGCACAACTGGAAGATTCACCCTCTGAGTTTCATGAATATCCTGTGACTTCAATGCTATACATTAACTGCTGTTTTTTAAAAGGTAATATTAACTATTTGAATTATTGACTGCATTATATGCATATATTATTACAAAATGAAGATATGAAAGTTAAAGTTTTGCCCTGTTTAATTTCTAAAATGCCAAGAAAAATTTGCTCTAAAGGATTATACTTTTTCTGTAACTAATTATTGCACATAGCAGATGACAATGAAGTAATACAACAGAAGGGATAGCTGTATATTTATACCCTACAGGCACTGTAATATATGTTAAACATAAATTCTAACCGCAGGGTGAAAATGTCTTTTTAGTGCTCTCGACTACAGGAGAAATTTTCTGCTTAAAATGCTCAATAAGGAGTTGATCAAAAGGCCTCTGGGAGACGTTCCCATCATGGCTCAGTGGTTAACAAACCTGACTAGTATCCATGAGGATGCGGGTTCAATCCCTGACCTCACTTAGTGGGTTAAGGATCCGGCGTGGCCATCAGCTGTGGTGTAGGTCGCAGACGTGGCTCAGATCCCGCGTTGCTGTGGCTGTGGTGCAGGCCAGTGGCTACAGCTCCGATTTGACTTCTAGCCTGGGAACCTCCATATGCTGTGGGTGCCCTAAAAAGACAAAAAAATTAAAATTAAGATTAAAAAAAAAAAAGGTCCTCTGGGCTTTCCATGCCATTTCCCTGGAGACATTGGATGTATCTTAAATGAGAAATAAAGTGGCAGATGGGACACAAAATTTGGAAACAAGGGTCAGATTCTCTGCAACTGATTTTCAGAAACATAAAATATACAAATACATACTACAAAAAAAGAACAGAGCCAAAAAAAGCACATGCTATATGACAAGATAGGTTGAAAGCTCTTCCTGCTGAGGTATTATTTTGTTTGGCTTATGGGATAGGTGATAATCTTTTAAATTTAAAAGCACAATATGTTGTCATTTGTACTCAGTTGTTTCTTCCCAGTCCAATGAATGCAGCTGAGCTTGCTATATTAGAATGAAGAAATGTAGCATCAAATCAAGCTGTGGATATAGTAATTATGGCTGTATGGTGGCTCTAAAAGACACAATGAAAAATAGCAAACATTCTTTTTCTTTTTTTGCCTTTTTCTTTTTAGGGCCACGTCTATGGCCTATGGAAGTTCCCCAGGCTAGGGATCAAATTGGAGATGCAGCTGCTGGCTTACACCACAGTCACAGCAACGCGGCTTTTGAGCCACATGTGCAGTCTCCGCTGCAGCTTGTGGCAACACTGGATCCTTAACCAATGATTGAGGCCAGGGATCAAACTCACATCCTCATGGATACTAGTTGGTTTATTAGCTCTCTGAGCCATAATGGGAACTCTGAAAAATAGCAAACTATGAAGAGTCTTATAAGCCCAACTACCTTGAAAGCTGCGAAGAAAAAAGGTGAGGGGAGGGTTATAGCTCCACTTTTGTTTCTGTATAGGAACACTTAACTTATATTTTACAGGGAAGCATTTTGTAAATACAATCTAAATAAGGAAGTTAATAATAAAAATGAGGTTTTTCAATAAATTTCACTAAAATAGATTTTTAGGAAATTGATGCATTTAATAAATCTTTTTTTTTTTCATCTTTTTGCTATTTCTTGGGCCGCTCCCGCGGCATATGGAGGTTCCCAGGCTAGGGGTCTAATCGGAGCTGTAGCCACTGGCCTACGCCAGAGCCACAGCAACGCGGGATCTGAGCCACGTCTGCGACCTACACCACAGCTCACGGCAACGCCGGATAGTTAACCCACTGAGCAAGGGCAGGGACCAAACCCACAACCTCATGGTTTCTAGTCGGATTCGTTAACCACTGCGCCACGATGGGAACTGCGCATTTAATAAATCTTAATAAAATCTATAACATAGATTCACTTCAAATCAAAAATAGTAAAAACTATCTTTTATACTCTAAATTTCAAAGCCTAGAAGAAAGTATTTAAACATAAGCATGTAATTCATTATCAATACATGAGAATATAAAAAAAATCCGAAGCATAATAAAACTGCACAGTAGATTTATAGGTTCATTTTTGTGGTTTATGGATAGTTTATTATCTACTTTTTTACTAACCTCAAAAGAAAACAGTGTCTTTAAGAAACATCAACTTTCATATTAAATCAGAACAATAAACAACTCAGAGAGATAAAGATAACTTCATTAATGACGATAGGAAACTGGCTCGGATATAAGTAATTTCCTACTCTTATCTTTTGTTTTCAGTCTCAACTTCAAAAGAGTAATGAGAATCAGCTTTCCTTCCCAGCTCCTCTCAAGGCTCTTTGTAAATGTAAGGGGGACGTTTTAAACGCTATGTAATGTTTTAAGTTGACATTTGGGAAAGAAATACATCACTGTGTTTTAAAACATAGTATTCATTTCTACTATGTCCTATCAACAGTATAAATAATTACTGGAAAGGAAAAGAAAGCCATGACCTCAATCACTATTCAGCAATTAAAAATAAGGATACCAGTTGGTGATCTTCTGTTGCTATAATACATGCTTTAACCATAAGAATTAAGGGTACAGATATCTAGGACTCCATTTATTAACTGTTGAGTATTCCATGTGAAATTATGATGATTTCACAGTCTTGAATGTGAACTGATTTGCACGTGTTCCAGGAAATAAGCCGGTAGCCAAGAGTATCATAAAGTTCGGTAGATTCATTGTTAACAGAAAAGTATTTTTGCCGAAATATAATCAACGTAGAACAAAATTGTAAAGATGAGTTCTGTTAGAGGACGAAGCTTAGTTTTTCCTTCTTTTTTTCTTTCTCCCTTTTCTTCCTCTTCTTCATCTCCTCTCTTCACTTTCTTTGGTTTTTTTTTTTTTTTTTTTACTTTTTAGGGCCGTACCCACAGCATATGGAGGTTCCCAGGCTAGGGGTCCAATCAGAGCTACAGCCGCCAGCCTACAGCAGAGCCATAGCAATGTGGGACCCAGGCCACATCTGCGACCTACACCACAGCTTGCAGCAATGCTGGATCTGTAACCCAAGGAGTGAGGCCAAGGATGGACCCCGCAACCTCATGGTTCCTAGTCGGATTCGTTTCCACTGTGCCATGGCAGGAACTCCTCCCTTCAATTTCTGAGACCCTTCCCAACTCTAAGGATCTTGGAACCATCTGAGAGTTAAGAACCAGCAACCACCACCCGTCACCGAGATTCCGGTTCCCAAGAGCATTTACACCCCTTATAAGCTCTTCCCCTTCACCTGGCAACCCATGCCTCTCCTGCCCTCAGCCTTTGTCCTGGCCTATAACACCTCGTGCTCAGCGTATTTACACCCTTTTCCTCTACTTGTCAATGTCCGTCTCTTCTCCAAGAGTCTTGGTTCCCTCATTAAGTATTTCTGGATTCTCTCAAATAACATGGTTAATTCAGGAAATAAAAAGATGTATGTCTTGATGTTTTAGGTACTTGTGGTTAAGGTGAGAAATGTAGGGCGGAACCATGTCAGAAACAATTTGGGGGGGTAAATCAACAAATTTGAACTTTATCATGGGAGTCATGGAGTACACAAAGGGCTTGACCCAAGAATATGTCATATTCCTGTTTATATTTTAGAAAAATTCCTCTAACTGAAAATAAAGGATAGATTGGAAGTGAGGAAGATTGGAACCAGGGGTAACATTTTATCTCTTTCAATAATTACATATATACGCATAATAGGCTATGGGCTTTTTAATGGCAACCTACATCTTATACATAAGGATTTGGGCACTGTCCAAAATTTATACTTGGAAGGATACTAAACTTTGATGGCCAAGTTTTGCGACAGTTAAAAGTGGATAGGGACCAAAACGTTGTGAATTTTTCTACAATTAGTTCAATACCTTTCCTTTTCTCTCTCTCTTTCTCACACACACATACACACAAACACACACATTCTGTTACACTGAAATTGGCAAAGCTGCCTTTTGTTAATCAAACTTTAAAATGATAGATGAATGTATTAAGTGTCTATGTAACCATACCTATAATTGTTTATGCCCTGGCAGGCAACACGTTCTGACATAGACCTTGAAAACAGAACATTTGGTGACATTTCTTTGGTTCAAAGGTTGACATTGTCCCTACTTGCTTTCCCCCAGCATTCTTCCTCACAACATTTAGGCTGTCAAAGATCTTAGTCTTATTCATTTACAAGGAACATGGCTCAGTACTTGTTCCAAATAAATCTAAATTCTATAAAATAATTTAAGGGTGAAAAAATAATAAGCAAAAGACTTTCACTAACCAAATAGTAACAGAATAAAGGTCATTTAACAAGTGAAAATTCAAATTCTTTCTTTTTTTTTTTTTTTTTTTGGCTGCACTTATGGCATGTGGAAGTTCTAGGGCCAGGGGTCGAACCTGCCACAGAAGCAACCTCTGATCCACAGCAGTGACAATACCAGATCCTTAACCTGCTGCACCAGAGAATTCTAGTTTCTTTTTAACACTCAAAATTATCATGAAAAATTCAGTAAATGAGAGAAACCAGGAGTGACAGGTATTAAAAAAATAAACCATCTTTTATCTGAAAATTGGTGGATAATTATACCACACATTTATACATGCTCACATAAACCTTACATGCCCGAGTACTTTGTGTGTATATGTTGGAACTACTTCATATGGAACAATTGTGGGATCTGAGACAAATATCTAAACAAAACCAAGGGCAGTTTTATATTTCTTTTTCAATAAACTCGACGAAGTTTTTATGAATTTGATTTAGTCCAATAAAATTCATGGGCAATATCAGTACCAAACTAGATGCTTTGGAGTCTAAAGAGATTAAGATAAGGCCCTATAGTCAGTGCTTGTCCACAGAAATGCCTTCAAAACCAGGACAGAGAAAATGAAAGTTAGGCTTTTTAATTTAAAAAAATTTTTAATTGATGTATAGTTGATTTACAATATTGTGTTCATTTCTGGTGTACAGCAAAGTGACTCAGTTATATATACAAGTTCTGTTTCATATTCTTTTCCATTATGGTTTATCACAAGATACTGAGTATAGTTCCCTGTGCTATCGAGTAGGACTTTCTTGCTTATCTATTTTATATATAGTAGTTTGTACCTGCTAACCCCAAACTCCTAACTTATCCCTCACACACTGCCTTCCCCTTTGATAACCGTAAGTTTGAATTCTATGTCTGTGAGCCTATTTCTGTTTCATAAATAAGTTCATTCATGTCATATTTTAGATTCCATATGTGATATCATATGGCATTTGTCTTTCTCTGACTTACTTAGCATGAGAATCTCTAGTTCTGTACATGTTGCTGCAAATGGCATTGTTTCATTCTTTTTTATGGTTAAGTAATATTCCATTATATAAATATAGCACATCTTCTTTATCCATTCATTCCAAGAGTGGGAATCCTGGATCATATGGCAACTCTACTTTTATTTTTTTAAGGAATTTCCATACTGTTTTCCATAGTGGCTGTACCAATTTACATTCCTGCCACCAGTGTAGGAGGGTTCCCTCTGCTCATCCTCTCCAGCATTTATTTTTTAATGATGGCCATTCTGACTGGTACCTCCTTGCAGTTTTGATTTACATTTCTCTAGTAATTAGCAATGCTGGGTATCTTTTCATGTGCCTAATGGCCATTCTGTGTATCATCCTTGGAGAAATGTCTGTCTAGGCCTTCTGCCCCACCCCCTAAATTGGGCTTTTAAATCAGGCACATTCAAGGTTTAAATTCCACCTTGACCATAAAACATCAGTTGACCTTGAGCAAGTGTCTCAGCCTGTCTTGTACTCTGTTTCCCTATTTGTAAAATGAAGATAATAATGTTAACCTCAAAAAGTTACTGCAGAGATAAAATGAGGTAACACAAGTATTACACCTAGCACATCTAAAGGCAGTGCATGTACAATAAAAGATAGCTATCATGTGGTTGCAAACAGAAGAGGAAACATGAAAGCCCTTCAGAGAACAAAATAGTTAAAATGTGATTATTTCCAGGAGGAAGAATATTAATGAAATAAGGACGATTTAGAAAGATTATTTAATAAGGCTGTCCTCTGTAGGTTAGATTTTAATATGCAAAATTGATGGAAAAGGGAATTTCAGGCAAAGAAAATATGTCAGAATATTTGGATGTTTTTATATGGGCAAGTGGTGCTGTTGGACTGCAGTGAATTTGGGTGTAGTCATGAAGAGTCTTGAAAACCATGCCAGGACCTATAATTCAATTCTTGAGGAGCAATTGACATGTTTTGAACAAGTAAATATTATTACATAATATTTTTTTTCCTTTACCAAGATTTTTTCTTCCCATTTTGATTTTTAAAGCTAATGATCCTATCAGGAATACCTAACAACTTATTTTTCTCCTCAAAATTTAAATTAAGATTATATATAAACATTTATCACAATCCTGTAATGCCTTTTTACATGCTTGTGAAAATTATTTTTTAGCCTTATCAAAGTTATTTTAACAATTTTGTCTCAAATATTCTGATAATGAGAACTAGCAGTCATGGATGAAACATTTTTTAAAATGCTTTATAAAGAAAAATATTCCCTAATCTGAGGATGCGATTTTATCAGAGGCCCCCAAATTTATCTGAACTCATGATGAACCATTCTTCCTCTCTTCTCCGTGGAAAAGCCTCTTAGGTCCTTCTGGAGCAGACTAAATTTCCCCGCTGCTACATAATAAACACCGGCTGACCCCCATCCAATAAACATTCAACGGAAAGAACACAGCTGGTGTATGAAAGAGAAGCTTACTCACACATTTCAAGATAACTTCCGATTAGATTCATCCTTAGATTATTACAACCCGAACTGTTTCTGGCTTGAATATAAAACATATTGAGCGATTCAGGAAGGAGCATGTATTTCTGAATGCCAGGCGCTGTGTTCAGCCTAGCAGGAAGGCCTCTTATCTCTCAGGGGCTTGTGGAATAAAAGTGAGCTGTGCATCATCGGCTTGCCGTGGGCTCCCAAACCATATCCAACTGCCCGGGTCATGCTCTTCATTCAACAGATGGAAAATATTGCCTTGCAGCTCAGTGCCAGGAAGGGAGGCTCCTTGGGAGAGGTGAATAGGGGCCCACAGAGGCGTCCAGGCCGTGTGCATTCCAGTTAGGGGTTAAAGGTCAAGGAAAGTCGGAGTTCACTGAGGCAAGACAGAGAGAAATGGCCAAGCTGCTTTTGTGATTGATGGTCAGTGGAGTGCAGAGGAAGAAGAGAAAGTTAGCACAAAAAGACATTTTAGTGTGGAACACGAGCATTGACAGTGACTATCACAGCTCCCTCTGTGGTGATTTATAGTGTGGCTCTGAGGCAAATCCACTCATCTCAGGTTGCTAATAATATGCAAACCATGGAAAAACGCTCAAAAATAACAGAGTTCCTCACAACCACCAAAGCTCTTTTACAGTTTTGCTTCTTCTTTTAGTATTTTATGTCCTCACTCAGTATCTAAAGTCCTCCATCTGAATACAATTGCACGCTGCCTGAGTGGAATTGCAGTTAATCATGAGTCGTCTGTCCAGCTTTCACTAGCTTCGAGGTTTCCTGGGCTTGTATCTCTTTCCTAAGCTACACTTTAATGTGGCTTCTTTGGTATTTTCTGACTTTACTTCCTCCTCTTGGTATCATATAGCATATCAGCCCTCCCCAAAATGATAATGACAAGTGCAGACCTAAGGCGACAATTTGATATCTTACAAATCCAGATGATGGTGCTCCATAAACATACTCCACTCCACTGAGGAGAAAACTACAGTTCGAGAAGACATGTTCCTATTCCTGAATGGCTTTTATATTAAGTCATGAGTAGATCAGTTTCAGGGCAAAGTACAGAACAGGTAGCATCAATTTCAGGTGGCTGCTTGAAATTCCTGAGCAGTCTAAGAAAGACACAGATTTTTTTTTTTTTTTTGGTGGAATGTCTTTATCTACATTGAATGCCTTTTGTAACAAAAAGTAGATATATGATAAATAGATGATAGTAGATGGACAAATAGGTGATAGATAATAGATGAGAGTGACAGAAGATAGCTAGCCATCTAGATGATAGATGAATAGATTGATGAGAGATAATAAGTAGATAAATAATGGATAAATTGATAATAGATGACAAATAGAAGATAGATACTAAGTAGATGATAGATGATAAATAATAGACGGGTAGGAGATAAAGAGATGATATATAGACAGACAGACAGATATATATGTATGGATAATCTTTCCCTCATAATACTGTAAATTGCCATTTAGTCTGTGCTTACTATGTGTCAGACACTTTACATTTATATTTACTTCTCTTAATCCCTTTTTAAATCTATGAAGTAGGCTCCTTTCCTGGCTCCATGTCTGTGGATATAGAAACAGCATCCCAGTTTCAAAGTCACACTGTCACCACATGGCAGAGCTGGTGGACCCATTCAAGCAGAAGCCAAAAGCCCATACTCTTAACTTTTTTTCATTAGATGAAAAGACTCAAGGTATGAATCTAAATCCAAAGACCTTTACTCCCCTCTGACCTGAAGAACACATACAGAGGCCTCTTGCCCTCCTCAGGAGTTCGACAGACTTGCATTAATGAGCTGCAGTGCTGAGAATGGGACCTCATAGTTAGAGTTGTTCAGCCAGGCTCTCCAGGCATACATGCTCCATGCAGCAACAACCCAGTTTCATCTTTCCTCTTCAACATCCATGGTCTTTACATTTCTTTGTGGTTTGTTAGTTGCTTACTTGCAATAATCTACCATATCATAGTGAAAAGAATTAATCTTTGATAATAAGATATTTCAGTCAAGCTGTGTAGAGTTCGTGTAGACACCTAGGAGAATACTCATAGGACTGACCCAGTGTTCTGATCAGTAATTCTTTTTTTTAACATGAGCACCATTTAAAATGTATGCATAACTAGAATTTTTTTTTTTAAGATCTGGATTTGTCCTTGATCCACTAAGCATATAGTATATTCCACCATGGTGAGTAAAAATATGAACTGAGGTACTTACACCTTTTTCACAGTAACCACTGGCAACAAAATCAATGAACACTGTCAATGTTATGTTTGCAAGGAAGTCTCCGTTATGTTACTTCAGGTTATGGAGGATTTTGCATCAGAAACAGCATAGATAAAAGGGAAACAGGAATCACCGCCAGGTCGATTCGCAAACCTGTAGAACCAGGACACATGAGAGTGAAGTAGAGGATTAAATTGGGATTTAAAATATCTTCACTTTGCTGGGAACTTTTCTTGCTACCCAAACCAGGGATGTGCTGGTGTCACCTAGAAATAGGCAACTGCAGGGTAGGTTAGTTCAGAGTTTTGACCTCATCTTGGCTCTTGGATGGTAAAATCATAACCCTAGTTTTTCTTAGCCATTCAAAGCATGCTTCTTCACCACAATGCATAAAACAGAAAAAGAAAAGGTAACTAAAGTGTTAGGTATTCAAACCTCAGTGAGCAATATTTCAGAATTTTACATATGAGCAGCAATAATCAGCATCTTTCTATGTGGCAGATTTTATTTTCTTAGCTTAGTTTTGAAAAATAGAATCCTGTGTTTAGAGAGCAGATTTATGAAGGGCTATCAAAGTCCAAATCTCTTTTATTCATTCATAAGAAAATTCCTTACTAGAGAATACTTTATCAAGTCATGCATTGGATAAAAATGACTTCCCACTTTGTCTGAGAAATATTTAACCTAAAAACCACCACTGTATTTTAAGTTTTAATATTGACTTCCAAATTTTGAATAAGTTCTCCATCTGCTTAGATGTCTGAAAAACTGGAAGGTGGGTAAAGCAAGATTCATAATTCAGTTGGTCAAAATTTGTACCTAGACCTTGTAGTATAATACTGGATTTGATGATTTTTCGGAAGAAAAGGAATCCAGTGTTATGGTCTAATGGAGGAAAAAAAACTCAAAAAGATTAAGGAAATAAACCATTGTATGAACAAGGGGGAATATTCAAGTTAGGTATCTGTATGTGAACATCAGTACTTCACTGATTTAAAAAAAAAAAAAAAAGATTCTGTTTTCAGCATGGAGCTTACTGTGAGCCTGAGGTTCTCTCACAAGCAATCCTTTCTATATTTCCTCTCAATGGGACCACCCCCCCCCCCACACACACACACTCTCTCCCTCTCTCTCTCCCTCTCCCTCCCTCCCTCCCTCTGTGTGTATAATTACCATTCTCCTCTCCTGCTCATTTATGTGTTGAAAAACAGTTGACAATAACCAATATAAAATGAAAGCATTAGAGGCAAAGGTGGCTCTTACCACTTCCCAGTCCTGGTAGTGGTAAAGATGCAATTAAAAGATTTTTGGAAAAATTATTTGTAATCTTAAGGCCAGCTGATTCTTTCACCCTCTGGTAAATTATAGCAGGGCTTTTTCCTACAATTGTTGATAGACTGGGTAGGATAGGATCTTGGATGAGAATAGGAGAGTGAGACTGAGGGGACTAAGATATATTCTGTGCATGTACCCTTCTCTAGAATTAGTCCTATTTGATAACCTTTTCAGGAGAGAATAAGGAAAAGAACACACCTGCAATGCTTCTGCCATTTTTTGGCCTTGTTTATTTTGCTTTTATAACTTCCATACCCATCCCTTTGTCCTACATAATGCTCTATCTATATTATTTCTATTATCTCCACCCCTTGGGGATACACACACACACACACACATGCACACACGCACACACACACACACATTGTATGTATGTGTATACTTATATATAAAATGTATATAAGTAGGGTAAAAATAAAAATCAGTTTGAAAATCTAAAAACAGATGTCACATCTATGTTTCCAAGAGGTTGTTAAATAAAAGTTAAGCCCAGTGTATTATTAGCATATGTTTTTACATTAACCATATCCCTTTACTTGCCTGCTACAAATCCTTTCCTATTTTTTTGGAAAATTGAAAACCCTGTGTATGGTATCTGTGTGTGTGTGTGTCTAAGTAGAAATCTTAAAGAAAAAGTTAGTACATGTCTCTAATGCATGAATAGTTTTCGAAATGATCATTGAAATCAGTTAGTAACTAGAATTTTGCATCTGCAATGAAGTATCATGAGAATTAGAATTAGAATTAATTACTATCAGTTAGAAAATAATGGGCACCAAAATTATTACTTACTTTCCTCCATCTCTGGCTCTAAAAAGAATCAACAGAGAAAGAACCTCAAAGAAAAGTACATAATCAGAGGGAGAGTAAAGGATAAAACTGCACTAGCAAGCCAATAGCAATATCCACTGCAACATTTTGATGTGATGCTAAGAGCTGAGTGTTTCTGTCACATCCTTTCTCCCTAGGTCCCCATCTTCTTTCTGCAGATCTCTTTGTCTAGGACATATAATAAGTTCTGGTATAAAAAGTTGGATATTGACAATAGACTCAACATGACCCACCTCTGCCAAAGTGAATATGAAAGGTTTGGACCTGTTTTTCTAAGACTTTTCCATATTATATGTTAAAACTAGAGTCACCTGGGTTTACTGTAATAAGGAGATTTTAAAAAATCTATGTGGCAAAGACTCCCTTATAGAAAAGAAAAAAAAAAAAAAAGCTGACAATAACCAATATAAAGTAAAGGCATTAGAGGCAGAAGTGGCTCTCACCACTTCTGATGAAAAAGAATTTCTGTGTAGTAAAATCTGGAAATAGTAATTAATCTGTAAGAGCACAAGCAGACAACCATTGTTTAATTTAGAAAATGAATGACTTGGAGTTCCTGTCATGGCTCAGAGGAAACGAATCTGACTAATATGCATAAAGATGCAGGTTTGATCCCTGGCCTTTCTCAGTGGGTTAAGGATCCAGCATTGCTGTGAGCTGTAGTGTAGATTACAGATGCAGCTCAGATCTGGCGTTGCTGTGGCTGTAGCGTAAGCTGGTGGCTACAGCTCCAATTCGACCCCCAGCCTGGGAACCTCCATATGCTGTGGGTGCAGTCCTACAAAAAAAAAAAAAGAAAGAAAAAGAAAAATGAGTGACTTGAGTTTTCAGTAGTAGTCTTCCCAGCATAAACATAGTCAACATTATCTTGGATATCAAAGAAAAATAACAATGATATTAGTGCCAATTTAGTGTGATTAATAAAAAATTAACAATTCTTTTAAAATGGCTTTTAGATCTTCTAAGAGTCGCTATTAAAGAAAGCAGGGCTGTTATGATCACGCATTGTTTAGATCAGTGGATCTTAAGTGGGATCTCTGGACTACCAATATCTGCATCCTTTGGGCATCTATTAAAAATGCCAGCTCTCAGACCCCATGACTGAATAAAAAGTTCTGTGGAATCTAAAAGAAAATAAAACAAATGAACAAACACACCGGAGTAGAAGCCCACTCGTAGATACAGAGAGCAAACAGGTGGTTGCCTGAGGGGCGGGAGATAGACAGATAAAAGAGAGAAAAAGGAGTTCCCGTCGTGGCGCAGTGGTTAACGAATCCGACTAGGAACCATGAGGTTGCGGGTTCGGTCCCTGCCCTTGCTCAGTGGGTTAAGGATCCGGCGTTGCCGTGAGCTGTGGTGTAGGTCGCAGACGCGGCTCGGATCCTGCGTTGTTGTGGCTCTGGCGTAGGCCGGTGGCTACAGCTCCGATTCAGCCCCTAGCCTGGGAACCTCCATATGCCACGGGAGCGGCCCAAGAAATAGCAACAACAACAACAACAACAACAAAAAAGAGACAAAAGACAAAAAAAAAAGAGAAAAAAATGCAGTTATGTGAGGTCCTGAATGCCAATTAGCTTGATCGTGGTGATCATTTCACAGTGTGCCCTGATATGAAGCCATCATGTCGTACACCTTCCTCACATAGAATTTTTGTCGATTACACCTCAATCAAATGGGAAAATGAAAAAATTTAAATTTTTTAAATAATGCTTGAGTGAGGCCCAGTAATCTGTGTTGTAACAATCCCTCCAGGTGATTCTGACTCCAGTAATTTAAACCATTGGTTTACATAAAGCCACAAAAGAAACTAAATTATTATTTTCAAAGAAAACCAAAAAGAGGGTTTTTTTTAAATCACAAACTAATTTTGTGAGTATGCTTTCTCGCGAGTTCACGTAAGGATAAAGAAACACTGTGTTTAATATTAATACTGCCTTATTTTGGAGCATTTTGAAATATATATAAAACATTTTTCCACAAAGTACCGCACATTGTTGTCCTGATAACACCCATGGATTATTTGTCCAAACATCGTTATAACAGGTCAACTTTCTAGAGATAGTAAAAGTATCAGCAAAATCATCTCTATAGATTAGTGATAAAATGACACTACATCCAAGAAAAACATATGATGAAATATGAAAAAAATCCTGAAAGCATAGTTCCACAATTCAGGGAAGGACAGGCCTGGGTATGCCTGATTCTTTTTTTACTCTTTTCTTTTTTATTTTTCTAGTCTTCATATTGGGTGACCTGCAGTTACACTCAGGGATATTGTCCAGAGTGTAATTTTTCAACAACGGGAAAAAATTATTGTAACCATATTACTAATCCTTGTGACCTGCATCCTTCATAAGGAGAATTCTGAATGAAGCTTTAATGCCTATGAATACTTTTAGCTCCGTGGCCTATTCGTTATCCCTAGGAGGTGGGTATTTAATCTGTCAAACATTTGTAAAACACCAAAAGCAGTGTGGCCTTTGACCTGGGTCACTAAAATTGTACCCCATTCTAGTGATTTTTGATTTCACCCAGCAGGTCCCGTACATTTGCACCATGCCTTATGAAGCATTCAGGCAAAGTATGATCTTTGACTTCTGGCCACCTGTGTCCCATACTTTTTGTGTGAAAGAAATAAGTGACAGGCTTAGAGATCAAGTCCAGTCCTCTCTTTTTATTCAGGTGTATTGCCAGCTGAGCTGAATGACCCGTGGGTACTTTAATTTATAATATTTTTTTAACTGTTATAACTTGTAGCAATGCATGTGTTAGCGACAAATTATCTTACTATTCTGTCACAAACAGGCTCTATTCTTTGGTAAGTAGGTATATCAATCCAACGACAAGAAAAATCGAACATCGTGCGTGCAGACACATACATATACATCCTGAATTACCGCAGGTGTTTTCCATATTAATGTCATCATCACTGTTTTTAAACCAAGGGTCTTTGACATTTTGGAATGCTTTCCATGGGTTTACAAGAAGGTTTTTGGATTATTACTATTCCAGAACCTATCCTGGGGATAACATTTGGAGGTTCTATTGGGAGCAGGTTTCATTTTATCAGGGTTAAGAAGTTCTATGAGAATCTACAACAAAAGGACCTCACTTAATAAAACATAAAATCTCAGTTTCTCCTCAGTTGCTTATCACTTAAATTCATCCCTTCAAGGGATGATTATGGAATCTCCAGAATGTACTGATTTTAATGAATGGACAATTAAAGACTGGGAGTAGGAGAATAAATTACAAAGGCGAACTGAGGTGGTAACAGAATGTTAATATTTTATTTTTAATATAGGTGTGTATAAAGTATAATGTCTTCCATATAGACTAAAGGGCATATTTATAATTTCTAGATGCAATGGAATATTTAGCTGGTTTCCTTCTTTTTATTATCTTATTTCAACATCATGGATGAAAATTGAAAATTACACTTTAGTTTCAAATCATAAACCTTAACCACATAGATAATGTGCTCCATTATTTGTTTACAAAAATCAAACAAATGTTTATTATGTAGTTGGCCTTGTCTCTTAATATACATTAGATAGCAGCCTATTTCTACTTTGGCAGAATTCTGAATACCTTTTACCCTTAAAAAAAAAAAAAAAAGATGGGGGTTCCTGTTGTGGCTCAGCAGAAATGCATCTGACTAGTATCACTGAGGACTCAGGTTCAATCCCTGGCATCGCTCGGTAGTTTAAGGATCCGGCGCTGCTGTGAGCTGTGGTGTAGGTCACACACACGGCTCGGATCCGGCATTGCTGTGTCTGTCGTGTAGGCCAGCGACTACAGCTCTGATTCGACCCCTAGCCTGGGAACCCCCATATGCTGCGGGGATGGCCCTAAAAAGACAATTTAAAAAAACTCCATTCACACACGTACATATATTTAAGACTATTTGACATAATCTTTACATGCGCCACCTAAGAAAATAAGACGTTTTATTCATTTCTGAGTGGCTAACCTGTCCTTGCAAATTTGCAAGGGTTCTCTTGCTCTAAGAAAATTATCCAGGCATCCATTTTCACCAGGGAAAGTTTATACAGTATAAATTCTGCATCAAAATATTTTCTAGGAATACAAATCCAAATAATTATGTAAGCGTACTGCAATATCATACCGAAAATAGATGGATGGAGGAAGGGAGTGTATCCAGGGTTGAATTTCCTTCCTTTTACTTCATCACCTCCCTCCCTACCCTTTACACCTCTTCTTTTTTGTTCTCCTTTTCTAATAATTCACGGGTGGGAATTGCTGCAAGTGTGAGATGTTTAAAATCTGCAGTGTGATGATTTGATGTACGTGCATATACATTGTGAAAAATGACCACAATGACGTTGATGCACACATTTATCAGTTCATGGGATGAAAACATTTAAGTTTTACTGTCTTAGCAAATTCCAATCCTACAATACAGTGTTAACAGCATGTATTGGATCCTCAGAATTTATTCATCTTATAACTGAACGTTTACATCCTTTTACTGACCATTACCTATTTCTCCCACCCCTCAGCCCCTGGCACCTGCTTTGCTGCTGTCTCTTTCTATGAGTTGGACTTTTCCTACCCTCTGTCTATCTCAAACTCTATTTTTATGTACGATTTTATGAGAAACCAATGAATCTTAGATAATAGGGAGGCAGGATGAACTTGACCACTCTTGGGCCTGTGCTCTGACTTTGAATGTTTACTGTTAGTGAGCAAGTAGAATAATGGGATCCATGTTTTTTATTTAAGGGACAGTCAGAGAAATTGAGAGTGGGAAGGTCCATTCAAGCAAACTGGCATGGCTATAACATATCATTGCAAATTAATTTACCAGAATTCAGTGTTAATACATCACTCTTGAGTCCTTAGTTGATGGTATGGTATGATGAAAAATGTATCTTTCACCTGTGTCAGAGCCTACAGAGCTGACAGCCATACCCTAGACATTTATAACTTCATTAAGGTGACAAATGTCACCTAATGAGACCTCCTTGGAAGTGATCTGGTGTATATTGTCCACAAGGATATCTAGACATCAATAATAGGTGTGCTTGTTTTATAATTTTACCCAGGCTTATTTTGACACATATTTGTCATCAGTCAGTGTATGAAAGTATTTTAAGTTGATGCCATTTAGTATGTCTTTGACTAAAATCTTAAGGCCATAATGATAAAATATAATTTACTGATAAAACATTTTTTGCTCACTGTAAAGAAAAAAAAACTGAGAAAATCTTTGCAAAATACCTTTAAAATCTGTGCTTCTAAATGAAGAGAAAACTTTTAGTAAGAATTTTTATTGTCTACATTATAAGAGTTCCCACTGAGGTAGAGCAGAATCAGCAGCATCTCTGCAGTACCAGAAGGCAGGTTCAATCCCCACCCAGCACAGTGGGTTAAAGGGTCTGGTGTTGCTGCAACTGCAGCATACGTTACAACTGCACCTTGGATCTGATCCCTGGCCTGGGAACTCCACAAGATGCAGGCTGACCAAAAAAGAAAAAAATAGTAATACTAATTTATAGTAATTGTATGTACCAAATAAATTTCTACATACTTTTTTTTTAATTATATAGGAGTGCTTAAATGCATCCATGGCAAGAGACACAGTTCTGGGTGCTATGGCGAGTACTTTAAAAAAATGAAACAGTCCAGTGCGGGAGGTGGGCCATGATAAATAATTGTCATACCCATGTTAGGATAAATCACTAAGAAGAGAAATATTAAATCCAGATGGGCTCAGGAAAGGTATCTGGATGGAGATTGCATGGATGGAGACCAACCTTTTTGGAGGACAGCAGTTCTGTTCTGAGACACATCCATATCATGCATCTGATGATAAGTTTTCCTCCTTTATATAGTTAATATATCTGAACTGTACTTTCAGCATCCCTGACTCTGCCTAGTTTAGTCAGCCCCACACAGATTTGTTTCATTAGGTAAGCCATATATTGGAATTTTTTTGTGTGTCCGCATGCTGACCAGAATCAACAGACAATATCAGATGGCTCAGACCTGCCTTTCTGAAGAAACAGTAACATCTTCCAAGGTGAAAATTGAGAGCTACTACTGGTGTCTGATTAAATTAAAAAAAAATCTATCTGGCATTACAACCAAGTATTAGTTGATCAGTACTTGTATTATAATGTTGGCAGCTTGAATTTTATATGATATGTAACACAATTCCTTACAGATATTAGATGCTAAGGAATATTTTCAAAAATAATTTAGTGAATTTTAATTGGTTTAATATATATATTAAATATATACTTTTTTCATAGGTTTTCAAGTACAAAGGAGTAAATAAGTCATGTTTTTATGGTATAGAAAAGATTAGCAGAGGTTGTCTCACCAATATTTTTGTACCCATGAGGCTGCAGAAGCAGAAAGAACTCAACCGTGATCAGATTCTCAGGCACATTAGAATTGGCCTCACATCATTGCCACAATGATCTAAGCTGTCCTCATGTTGAGAGTCCAGCAATTCATCCTGCTTATTTGTCCTTAGGTACTTGCTTGGGAAACTGACTCAGGATTATGATATATGATTCTCACTTCTACATCTATTCATCTAAAAATTTTTACCATGATCCAGCATTTGGTTGATGAATCCAGCTTTATTAATTTTATATCACACAGTGTACTATTTGTGCCTTTCTAATTTAAATTTTTTATTTTCTGATTCTGTACTTGTCCTTGTTCTTAACCTGAAAGTCCTTCTTAAACTTTCATAGCCTCCTGGTTTGATATTTTTTTCTTCTTTTGAAACAGATTCTTATGTTTTCATTCCTTACACATAGGCTTGTTTAAGGAGTTCATTTGTAAGCCCTGTTATGTCCTCACTCCCAACATTGTTTTGATTGGTGATCAAAGAAGCAGCAAAGCCAACTCTTCTCAAATCTGACCTCCACTCATCTGAGCATTTTTAAATTAGCATATTAACTCATCCCAGTAACTATTAAGACTCAAGCATTTTATGCTTATTTTATAACTATTATGTGATTCTAGCAAAATAAAAACATTAAGTCCAAGAGCTAAAATGAAAACTTTTTGAAGTGTAGATATAATTTTCTTGTGTCTGTATGTTTTTCAATGATACAAATGTTATCTTAACATGAATATATATTACCTTAAATATATCATAGGGAAATTAATAATAATAATATTATAGGGGATAGATATTTTGATGAGGATAGATATCTTGAACCTGTTTGACTAACAGGTTCATTATAAAGTTCTCAATATTATTGCAATGAAATTTTACTTCTTATAGATACTGCCACTTAATAAATGAATAAATAACAAGTTCTATGTTCCAAATTGATGTTTCTTATCATAAAATAATTACTTTGCTTACTTTCATAGTTGAGAGAAATATTGCTCAACAGAGGTTTTTCAAGACAATTCCTCCACTGTGTCATTAATAGTCATAGTTCCTGGTTTTCTTTCTTTGATTCAGATGAAGCACTAAAAGAAAGGCCACAAGCTCAGAAATCACCTTATAAAAGGCAGCATGACTTTGGTTCTACAACTTTTTCCATGAGACAGGAAGCGATTGAATGTCTCCATGACTTTATTGAAAGTTTTTATAAGTCTAGACAAAAACTTAGGCAGAAACTGTTTGCAACTCTGTAACTACAGGACGCATGTATGCAGAATGACTCTCTGTGGAGAGTCAATAATTCCAATCAGACTCCTGATCTCCAGGACTAGACCATTTATTTGTTTGTAACGTAGTTACTATTCCAAATCTTTGTAGGTCTTAATTTAAGCCTCACCAAACTGAAGATTTCATAAACTAGTAAAAAAACAAAACAAAACAAAACAAAACCTTGGTATTCTTACTTCATTTTATACTTTAATCCACTTATAACACCATATTATAAGTTGATGTTTTGATATTTTCATGTTTTGATTTTTTATCTGCATGCAAATAGATTTTATTAACATTTAAATGGGAGGACTATTGCATGGAAATGTATGGTATTTGAAATGCTTTTCATAAGACCATTACATATATTAAAAAAAAAAATCTCTACAAAGATGAGGACAAAGTATTAGGCAATAACCAAAATGTCTTCATAAATCATCAGTAGTATTTTATAATTGATTGCCCATTCATACCTTTGAATTTCCCCCTAAATAAATGAAGTAACAAATTTATTTGGCTCTTGGTAAAGTTTGGTTTAATCTTACATGTGCTATATCTGTCATTAAATCAGTATTGCTAGACCTAATAAGGTTTAAATGGGTTATCAGAAGAACAGAAAGTTACATTACTTAGGATAAGTAACAGAAAACAGTCATAGTTAGTTTAGGTAGAAAGTGAGAATTCAATATAAGGACACAGAAATTCTCTTGGAATAAGTCAACGCCTCCCAAGTATCTAGAATCAGAAATTGACAAAGTTTCAAAACTCTTCACTACCCCTGCTTACCTCCTATATGACATCTGTTTCACTATTTTCACTCTAAGCAAATTAACTTCCTTTGCTTCTCTCATCCAGAGGGCAGGTGGATCATAATCTTCCAGGTTATGGGTTCAGCCTTGGTCTCAAATCTAAATATTAGGGAGAGATTATTTTTAGGTATTTGGTACTTTCTTCTGACTCAGTTATTTTAAAAGAGAGGCCAAGGTCATGTTCTTCCACACAGGGAGGCAGTGTGATGGGGAATAGAGTGCATGCATGTATTGGAGATAGTTTTGGGAAAAAAGCAAATCATGGTGAACTGAGTCATTATTATGATCATTACCAGATTTTATCAGAACATTAATGAAAACACTTTCATCACTATTTTGTTGTTGTTGTTGTTGTTGTTGTTGTTGTTGCTATTTCTTGGGCCGCTCCTGCGGCATTTTCATCACTATTTTGAAAGGAGCTCTCATAAAAAGAGCTGCCCTATCAATTGAAAAACATAAAGACTAGATAAACATGATTCCTATGCTCAAAGTGCTAACAATTGGGTGTTTGCAGTACTTGATAATTTCTCTAATAATCTGCTATGACATTGTCATATGTTCACCATACAGAATAAATATTTAGTAACTTAAACAATAGCAGATATTTACTTTTTAAGTGTAAACATAATGTACACATAGTTACATGTGTATGTTTACTAATAATGGTTCATTAGACCAAAAAAAAAATCAATGAAAGTTAAAATATTTAAGAAGTCAGGGAAGCATTAACTTAAGAATTGCTGCTTTGCAGATCCAGGAGGCCTGTCAGATACAGAAATGTTGCTTCCTTAACTCTTCTAGAAGGTCAAGAAGACCAGCTTTTGGTCTCCATCAAAAATTTGGTTTTAATTGTTTTCTAAAATTAGAAGATCTATACCAAAGTGTGAGTGAGTGAAGGTGTGGGGCAAGCCACCTCTTGAGACAGCAGCTGTCTTTCTGTCCCAGACTCTCACCTTGTAAAGCTTATGTGGATCACACTGCTCCTCAGCCCCAAACCCTCCTCGCCTTCACATCTCAGAGTGAAAGACCAAATATATAGATGGCCAACAAGCACATGAAAAAATGCTCAACATCGCTGATTATTAGAGAAATGCAAATCAAAACTACTGTGAGATACCACCTCAGACCAGTCAGAATAGCCCTCATAAATAAGTCCACAAATAACAAATGCTGGAGGGGGTGTGGAGAAAAGGGAACCCTCCTGCACTGTTGGTGGGAATGTAAGCTGGTACAACCACTATGGAGAACAGTATGGAGGTACCTTAGAAAACTATACATAGAACTTCCATATGACCCAGCAACCCCACTCTTGGGCATATATCCAGACAAAACTCTCCTTAAAAAAGACACATGCACCCGCATGTTCATTGCAGCTCTATTCACAATAGCCAAGACATGGAAACATCCTAAATGTCCATAGACAGATGATTGGATTAGGAAGATGTGGTATATATACACAGTGGAATACTACTCAGCCATAAAAAACAACAAAATCATGCCATTTGCAGCAACATGGATGGAACGAGAGACTCTCATACTGAGTGAAGTAAGTCAGAAAGGGAAAGAAAAATACCATATGATATCACTGATATCTGGAATCTAATATATGGCACAAATGAACCTTTCCACAGAAAAGAAAATCATGGACTTGGAGAATAGACTTGTGATTGTTGAAGCAGGGGGCACGGGAGTGGGATGGATTCAAAGCTTGGGGTTAGTAGATGCAAATTATTGCCTTTGGAATGGATTAGCAATGAGATCCTGCTGTGTAGCACTGGGAACTATGTCTAGTCACTTATGATGGAACATGATAATGTGAGAAAATGGAATGTGTACATGTATGTGTAACTGGGTCACCATGCCATATAGTAGAAAAAAAAATAATGTATTCAGGAAATAAAAAAGAAAGACCAAATCCTCCCAGTGGCTCCAAGATGCACCCTATCTGCTCCTCCCTTGTGGCTCTCCAAACTGAACTAGGATTTTCTCCTGCCCATTCTGATACAGCGTTCTTCTCACAATCCCTCAAATGTCCTCAGAGCTATTCTGTCTCCCAGGAGTGCTCTTTTCTCAGATGTCTACATGGGTTTGCCCTCATTTTCTTCAGATCTAAAATAGCAACACTCAGCCCAGAGGCCATACAAAAGCAACAGAAGAAAGGAAAGGGAAAAGCCAGGCAGAGGAGGATGTACAGGAGAGGGTGTGGATAGACTTGTGGTTGCCTGGTGGGAGGGGGAGGGAGTGGGAGGGATTGGGAGTTTGGGGTTAAGGGGATACAAACTATTGCTTTTGGAATGGATTAACAATGAGATCCTGCTGTGTAAATAAAATAAAATAACAACAGTCCTTCCACATCCCAGGCTTTTCTATCCTCCCTGCTTTATTTGTCTCTGTATCTGGCATACAATATATTCACCTAAACTAAAGTATAACTTTACTTTAATCCAATGACAATTTTTCTTTCATAGAGCTTTAGATAATTTTATGAAATTATCAGACCTAGGAAAGTTGTGAAATCATGTTGTGAGGTTTTGGTTTGGTTTGGTTTGGTTTGGTTTTGGTTTTTTGTCTTTTTAGGATTGTGCCTGAAGCATATGGAGGTTCCCAGGCTAGGGGTCGAATCAGAGCTGTATCCACTGGTCTACACAGCAACCCCAGATCCAAGCCGTGTCTGTGACCTACACCATAGCTCATGGCAATGCCAGATCCTTAACCCACCGAGCAAGGGCAGGTACCGAACCTAGGTCCTCATGGATCCTAGTCAGATTCATTTCTTCTGAGCTATGACAGGAACTCTGAGATTTTTTTTTAAGCGTTAGATTTTTACCAGTTTGGGAGAATTTATGATCCATCTGGCCTAAAGTTGGTAAATGAGTTGAGGTTACTTCACATTGTCACAATACAGATGGTTGGCAAGCTTTTGGAGTGGCCCAAATGTTATTCAGGAGTAACTGAGTCTATGGGATTTGGAATCAAAAGAACAGAGTTCAGGTTCTACTATTGCCACTTCCTTGCCTGTCATGTTGGGGAAGCTCATAACATACACAAAAAAATATAGTAATTAAAGCTTAAAATGTATGAATAAATAAATGAATGAATTTTTGTAAGCTACTTAAACTTACTGGGTAAAGGAAAGTAGAACTTAATATCTGGTTCATTTAGTTGCAGTGAGGATGGGATGGATATAATATAAAAATGCTCTATAAAGTGAAAAACAATGTATAACAGTTACTATTATCATTGGTAATCAGGAAAGGTATAGAGTATATATACAATGGAAAAAGGTTTATACAACCTAGTGTGGGTAGAGATACTGGTCAACACACTGATACGCATAAGTCTAATTACAATATAATTTTGAAAGTATATTTAAGAAGAAATAATAATAGTAATATTTGTCTCAGATGAATATGTACCGGCTACTAAACTAAGAATTTGACAGCATTATCTCTTCGAATAATTACTACAATCCTAGGAGGCAAGTGACTTGAATTATCATTCCAATTTTACAAATAAGGAAAGTGAAAGAGTAACCAGACAGATTTCACATAGTTAGTGGAGGCTTCAACAGTAATGGAATGGGTAAATTTATTGGTCATTTGGTATTTTACACACCCATATTACTATTGTTAATCTAAACCCATAACAATATATACCCTTCATACAGCCAATTTCTATTTCCTCTTTGAAATCGGAAATAGAAAAGATAAAGTTCTTTAACATTTGCCAGGACTCAAAAACAGACATCAATAATTTCCTCCACACATGAAAAAAGCTGTTGCCGTGAGTCAGAAAAACATGAGGTAAGAGATGTCTATATGAATTTGCAGTAAATATACAATAGGGTCCATCTTCGGTGGCACTGGTAAATTTTATTGCAGGATGTGCTTCTTAAGGAATTTGCAAATTAAAGTCCTCAACAGTTCCGGCCCAGCTGCCCCTCACTGCACACAATGGCTCTTTGGCCCCCTGCTCCACCAGAGGTCACTGCACCACCTGCCAGGCCAGGCCCCCAGGTGCAGAGGGCAGATCCTCCCTCCCCCAGCAGTGACCTCCAGGCACACAGCACCTTTTTGGGTCTTAAGGGAGGATGATCTGTCAATGTAAGTGAGCTTTTTTCTCCAACGGGATCCACTGAACAGGCAAGGAGGTGATTAATTAATTCTCCAGGCCCTGGAAATTACCATACAGCTCTTCTCCTGCTTGACTGTATGAAAAAGAGCAATAAAAATTGCTGAAAACCTGTGCTTTGAATGAGGTTGAAGCCCAAGGTCTAGGATATAACAGAAAATCTTTGAATTTTTTTTTTTTTTTTTATCATTTGAAAGATCAGCTCTGCTTTGAGTCATTTTAGGTGTTGCATACATAGGTGGTTTTTCTTCCACCGATAGCATTTTTAACTTCAACTTTGATAGCAAGAAAGAACTAAATGATTTAAAGGGGGTGAAACAACGTATTTACAGGGGAAATGACCATCTGATTGTGAACTAGCTCTTTGCATGTTAAACAGGACAGTTTTGTCTCTTGTCTCATAGCCATAGAAAAGCAGGAAGTATTTAGAAGCGAAAAATTAGGGTTGGGAGGAGGCGGGGTGGGGAGTTCTGGTTTATCTATGTGCCACACTTACTGGCACCAGGCCCAGAAATTTTTTCATACCCCTTTGAAAGACAGAGGCTGTATAAAAAGCTCCAAAAGAGATCGATCTTCCTGAGAAAAGATTTGCGACAGGACAGTCAGGGCCAGCCAGGCCAGTACTAGCCCTGAGACCGGACCAGACTAGGTGGTGGATCCTGGTCAGTGCTTGAAAAAGGCCAGGAAGAATAGCGAGGTGAGATACTCAGAGAAGCCACTGACCCCGTGGGCGTGGGAGCAAACAGAAAAGGCAGCTTTGTGAAGTGGGGGCCGGGGAAACAGTAGAAGAGGAAGATACCTGGTATTTCAAGCCAGTGATTAATGATCACAAGGAATTGGAAACTTGGAGATTAAAAATACATGTGAGGGTTTACTCAAGAGAAACAATGAAATATATACATATATATGAATATTTATGTACCAGGGAATTTGTTAGAGTATTGTTTCTAATATTGAAAAATTTTAAGTAATCTGTATGTCTCCATACACATATATGATATAGTTATGTATATATTTGTGAATATGTACATATCATAGAACAATTTGTAACTGTTAAAATATATTTCCTAATAATATTTTAAATCTGAAAAAATATTGTTTAAAACTTCATAAAGTTGCATTTATCCTTATATATGCATGATATATATGCATCACATATGTATACACATATGTGAAGAGAGAAAAAGAGAAAGATAATGAAAAAATACATCAAAATGTCAACAATGATTTTTCTTTAACAGAATAGCATATGATTTTAATTTACCTTCTTTCTGTTTTTTGATGTTTTTCAGGTTTTTTTTATAGTACTAGAGTTCTACTTCATTTTTTTTATTTTATTTTTCTTTTTTTTATTACTCAAATGAATTTATCACATCTGTAGTTGTATAATGATCATAACAATCTGATTTCACAGGATTTCCATCCCACAACCCAAGCACATCCCCGCACACCCCAAACTGTCTCCTCCGGAGACCATAAGTTTTTCAATGTCTGTGAGTCAGCATCTGTTCTGCAAAGAAGTTCTGTCTGTCCTTTTTTCAGATTCCACATGTCAGTGAAAGCATTTGATGTTGGTGTCTCATTGTATGGCTGACTTCACTTAGCATGATAGTTTCTAGGTCCATCCATGTTGCTAAAAATGCTGGTATTTCGTTCTTTTTGATGGCTGAGTAATATTCCATTGTGTATATGTACCACCTCTTCTGGATCCACTCCTCTGTCCATGGACATTTAGGTTGTTTCCATGTCTTGGCTATTGTAAATAGTGCAGCAATGAACATTGGAGTACATGTGTCCTTGCGAGTTGTGGTTTTCTCTGGATAGATGCCCAGGAGTGGGATTGCTGGATCAAATGGGAGTTCTATTTTTAGTTTTCTGAGGAGTCTCCATACTGCTTTCCACAGTGGTTGCACCAATTTACAATCCCACCAACAGTGTACTAGGGTTCCTTTTTCTCCACACCCTCTCCAGCACTTATTGTTTGTAGACTTTTGGATGATGGCCATTCTGGCTGGTGTAAGGTGGTACCTCATAGTGGTTTTGATTTGCATTTCTCTAATAATGAGTGACGATTCTCCTTTATTTTATATTTTCTTAATTTTAACTGCCACTTATGAATATTTTTAAAAGTTTTTAGTAATACTGAATACTATTAATATTAAATAAGGCATAAAGTTCCCCTGCTTCAGTTCCTCTCAAGCCCCTATCACGTTTCGAGTCGTATCTCTTGGTGGCTGCATGTTGACCCGTGTTTTTTTTCAATTATTTTATTAATTATTATCAAGATTCTAAATTCTATGTTTATATTTTATGCTATATGCCTCTGATTCTTTCTCTACTCTTTGTTGAGCAATCCTACTCCTGAGTATATGTCTGAAAAAAAATGAAAACACTAATTCAAAAAGATATATGCACCCCAAAGTTTGTAGCAGCACTATTTCCATTAGCCAAGAAATGGAAACAACCATTGTTGTTTCCATTGTTTTGATGGAAACAATCCATCAAAAGATAAATGGTGCACGTGTGTGTGTGTGTTTACACATAATATTACTCAACCATAAAGAGAATGAAATTCTGCCATTTGCAGCAATGTGGATGAACCTAGAGAATATATGTTTAGTGAAATAAATCAGACAAAGACGAATCCTTTATGATAACACTTGCATCTGGAATCTAAAATCTAAAAAAAATGAATGATTAAAGCATAATAGAAACAGACTCACAGATATAGAAACCAAACTAGTAGGGAGAGGGAGTGGAGATGAGTGAGATAGCCATATGGGATTAAGAGAAACAAACTACTATATATAAAATAGAAATGCAACAAAGATATATTTTACAGCATAGAGAATTATAGCCTTTATTTTGTAATAACTTCTAAAGAAGTATAATTTATGAAAATACTGAATCACTATGTTGCACACCTGATACTAAAATAATATTGACTATCGACTATACTTAAATTTTTAAAAGTCAATTTGTTTCAGCAGGGCTGTGTTCTTTCTGGAGACTCTAGGGCAATACATTTCCTTGCCTTTTCCAGTTTCTAGAGACCACTTACATTTCTGGTACATGGTTACTTTCCTCTTGATAGCCAGCCAGTAACATCTCACATCTCTCTTTCTGATGATTTTCATGTTTCCCTCTTTTACTTATAAGGACTCTTGTGACTCCAGTGGGCCTATCTGGATAATCCTGAATAATTTCACCATCTCAAGATCAGTGACTTAGTCACATCTGTAAAGTCCTTTGTAAGGTAACAGATTCACAAGTTCTTTCCATTAGGACATGGACATCTTAGGGATCATTGTTCTGCTTGCCACAATGGCGAAGGCTAAAACCCCAGATCTAACTATGTGATTTTCAAAATTACAAGCTGGTTACATGCCTGATTCTCTAAGTTTTCTATACCAAGGATAGGCACTGGGCAGAAAGGAATGGGAAGATTTGTGAGGACATAGACAAGTCTGAGAACCATGTTCTCCCAAATCCCTCTAGGCCATCCTTGCCAGAAGCAGCCACCTCTTCATATGTCTAAGTAAACTGCCTCCCTTTCATTAAAAATCTTTCTTTAGTTGTTCCCCCGAAAAAAGGCCTCTTAGCCTTACTTCTTATTCAGCTTCTACCTCTTCTCACTGCCTCCAGGTTCATAAAAAAGTCAGCTCTCAGATCTCAGAATGTTCCAAAGAAAGAAAGAATTTGGTATATACACCATCTAGAAAAAATATAGTGAATAAGCCAAAGACCTTATAAGACCTTCCTAATATGTTTCAATAAAAATCTGGGGAATACACATGTAAATGATTTCAGATGATGGTGCTCAAATATGATGGGGCATAAAGTTAGACTTGTTTGCATTAAGCCATTGGTGTTCTCATTGTGATTGTAGATTTAGGTGTAACTTTGGAGTAGCAAGCAGTGACAGTTTGATTGGTTAGTTGAAGCCTCATCTCAATAATGACCTTTATTCAACATGCCTGAGATGCTGGAACTTCCCTGGTCTGCTTTAGTAGAGGAAATTCAAAGGCTGGGGAGATGGACATTTTGACATAGATCAATCATGTGCAACATATCTAGCAACTATCAACCAAATCCATAGAGGAGATTCAGAGATTTCCCACATGAAGACACTAGGAGACACAGTGGTGCCTAAATAGGCTTGTGAGAAAAAGAGATATATCCTAATGAGATTTAGATCCCTCCCCCAACCCCACATTTTCTATGGTGAGCATTCATTAATGCTGATGAGAAAAATATTTTTAAAAATCTTAGGTAATAACTCAAATGCAACTCCCACTCAGACTTCACTAGACCTTCCAATTTATATATACTCAACTAATCCCACATATTGCCTCATCAAGCCTTGGGGGGAATCTTTGGTAACAAAGTTCTCTTCAAGGTGGAATTTCTCCCAGCTTTACAGGGAGGGTCCTTCCCAGAGCTCAGGATGCAGAGTCCAGTCCCATATGTGTGCATGTAGATCAAAAAGAGTAGAGTCACCTAGTTTTAAAAGAGCCAAGATGCTTTGCCCTTATCTTAAGCAATGTGTGTGACCTGGTCTATTTTGGTTTTAAGTTCAAAGGCATCAGGCCACTCCTATGGGTTAGCAGCACATCTTTCAAGAGCTACTTGGTCCCTTCGGACATGGAAGTTCTGCATTTCTGGGGATGGGCAACTCTGACTTTGGATCTTCTAGCAGCATCTGACCAACAGGGATGGCCTTGATTCCCTGTTTTCCAGAGGCCCCCAGGAGCTTCCGGGTGATATTTTGAATCAAGCTTCAGAACCCAAATAAGCAGTAGCTGGGGAAATTGACAATAACTGTCAGGAAGTAATGTCAGAGCAGATGATTTTAGCAGGAACAATTAGAGCAAATCAGCCTGAAAGATTTTCCCGTCTCCTCCAAGTATATCCTCTGGCCATTAGTCAGGATAAACGACTGGGTAAATAGTCAGAAGCTCACATATTTGACATCTTGGGGACAAAGAGTTTTCCGAAGGATGCCATGTAATCTTAATGGTAAAACTCTGAGATAAGAGAATGGATCCCAAAGGTCATATTTTGCTGGAAAATAGAAATATGTAAATCCTACATAGTTTATGAGATAAACTACCTAAAGAAAAACATGAAAAAAATCATACAGTTAACTTTCCCAGGCATGAGGATGCTTGTCCTGATTTTTTAAAGATATTCCTATTGTCTCACACAAGATAATATTGATAAGCATATCTTACTAGTTTTAAAATAATGGGTGATTCTAGCTTTATTGTCCTTCCATATGACATAATACATCAAAATAGAATCTAGAAAGTTCCCGCTGTGGCATAGTGGGTTAATGATCCGGCTTTTCTATGTGGCATTGCTGGTTCGAGCCCCAGCCCGATGCAGTGGGATAAGGATCCAGGTTTGCCAGAGCTGTGGCATAGTTCAGGCCAGAGCTGTGCAGATTCGACCCCTGGCCCTGGAACTTCCATGTGCCATGTGTGCAGCTAAAAAAGGGAAAAAAAAACTAAAAAATAAGGTTTCTGTTGTGGCTCAATGGTAATGACCCCTAGCCTGGGAACTTCCATTTGTTAGAGAACTCGCTTACATAGAGAATGCAAATATCTATAAAACAGCAAGTTTGGGGGCACCTTTATACAGCGATGAAGGCCAACTTCAGGCTGTGTCGACACCTTAAGTGTAATTATGAACAAATATATGGGAGGATGAGAAGACCAAATGCTGCTCTGTGGATGTTCTAAGCTAATGAAATCTAAAATCCCAAAGAAATACAAGACGTATCCAGGGAATAGAGAGATTGGAAACTGATAATTCAGCCTATTGTAAATCCAGGCTTCGTTTAGAGAGTTAAGAACTTTGGTCTACCTTTTGGGGTTTTGGAATGTAAGGGCAATGGCCTAACCCAAAAGCCCAATGCATTTCCATACTGCTCACCATAGAGCAAATACTATAACCTGTGCTGCTTTCCTGCTGCAAACTTAGGATCATCTGTAGGGAAGCTTTTCTATAAAATGAACAAAGATCCTGATCGCTGATCAGAGTAACTGTAGGAATATTTAGTGCCAAGATCAAGGCTGAGGAAATGCCTCAAACAAAGGAGAACAGGGTATAGCAAACGCCCAGGCAAGCAGAATATTCTGGAGGTAAAAGCAAATCTTCAGGAGTTCCCCTTGTGGCTCAGCAGTAACAAACCCAACTAGGATCCATGAGGATGCGGGTTCAATCCCTGGACTCACTCAGTGGGTTAAGGATCCAGCGTTTCGGTGAGCTGTGGTGTAGGTGGTAGATGCGGTTTGGATCCAGTGTTGCTCTACTTGTGGCATAGGCTGGCATCTGTAGCTCCAATTGGACCCCTAGCCCAAACTTCCATATGCTATGGGTGAGGGCCTAAAAAGCAAAAAAAAAAATTGAAGCAGGTCTTCAGAGCTTAAGATAAAGACTTCACTCATGACATCCCTTTGTCTTCATGACTAAGGAAGGAATTTAGGTTGTTACAGAAGCTTCGTGATTAGCTTGGAGAGAGAGTTTTATTCAGGAAACAATGCTGCTAGAAACTCTTTGGTTTGCCAGCCTAAGACTCATAAATAGTGAGACTCAGTATATCTACAAGTTGAAGCTCTTGGTTCCAACTCACTGAAAAGCTTCAGCATTTACAGATCCATCTTTCACCACAGACATACCGCATCTTACTAGCATACATTCTATTAAGTTATGTTAGATGCTCTGCCAACTTAAGTTCAGTACCCTCAGAAAAGCAATATAGATTCCAATATTTTGTCCATGGTTCCCCAGCTTTCTACAGAATAAATAATGTAAACTGTAATCAATGAGAGAATGGAATTTAATAGCACAACAAGGAGTGTAAAAATAATATGGAGCAGGAGTTCCCATCGTGGCTCAGTGGTTAGCGAATCCGACTAGGAACCATGAGGTTGCGGGTTTGATCCCCGGCCTCGCTCAGTGGGTTAAGGATCTGGCGTTGCTGTGGCCCTGGTGTAGGCCAGTGGCTACAGCTCCGATTAGACCCCTACCCTGGAAACCTCCATATGCCACAGGTGCAGCTCTGGAAAGAGACAAAAAGACAAATAATAATAATAATAATGATATGAAACATTTTCTAAAGGCTGTACCACACAAATGGCAGCAACTCAGTCCCCTAGGGCCATATTGAACAAAGGCAGTTAATGAATAAAACTGGTGTTCAGATAGTTCTGTTGTCTAATAGAAAAGAATATCTCAAAGAGTAGAGGGTACCTAATAAAAGTAGGGTCATTTTCAAAGGAACGACAGAAATGACAAATGGATCTAGGGAAAATTTCTGAAATCAACTAATACTGCAATTCCTTAGCCTTGGTTACTACGACTGGAGTCTGGATTGTATGCCCAAAAAAACCTATGGATCAGCAAAAATAGCATATATGAATAAAATATGAAAAGCATTTTCAAGACACATACAATTAACATGTAAGTGAAATAGGCAAATCACCCAGTAAACATGACGTGTAGCAAACTTCTATTAGACAAGAGTGTCAAAAATGTAACCAAATAAGCTTTAGCAAAATAAATAAATAAAGTGGGGGGGAAGGAAGAACAAAAGAGAGGGAGGGAGGGAGGGAAGGAGGGTAGAAGGAAGGAAATGAAGTAGAAGAAAAAAGGAAGAAGAGAGAAGAAATGGTTTCCTCATTAAACTGAAAAATCTAGGAATAATGTCTTTTCCCTCTGCATTGGCTCCATTCTTGGGCTGATTTTTAAAAAAGACAAAATGACCGCCAGCAGTTTCAGAAAGTCTAGTTACAGGTATGATTTCTTTCTCAAGAGCTTTAATGCAATTTCCATAGTTGGGAACTATGGGACTCAGCTTCACTGGCTCTCATTGCCATCTCTGGGTTGTCGTGGCTGGAGGAATGGGATTCACTGATTGTCTGGGCTTGGAACGTATTCATCCCGCTGGATGCAAAGGAGGAGGGCAAATGAGTCAGGAAGGGTAAGGAGCTATAAGCAGTAACCAGTAACAGCTATAACCAGTAACCAGCTATAACCAGTAACGGAGAGAATAGATGTTATGGCGGCAAAAAGAATTTTTCTGCTGATGTGTATGTGGATTTTCTACTTCAACAAGGGAGTAGAAATAACATGAACACAGTATCTTAGCCTGACCTCTTCTAGGAAGCTAACATTCCAGTCCTATCTCTTATACATCTGCCATCCAAACAGGACCAGCTCCTGCCTCCTCCTCGCTCATCCTTTTTCCATCA
Organism: Phacochoerus africanus; assembly: GCF_016906955.1. Lineage (NCBI taxonomy): Eukaryota > Metazoa > Chordata > Mammalia > Artiodactyla > Suidae > Phacochoerus > Phacochoerus africanus. The sequence continues at coordinate 52,285,719 of NC_062556.1, read as the reverse complement.
AGAATGGATCATTGTCAAAGTCAGGAACGGTTCTTTGGCCTCGGTCCTAATGGGTGGAGAGATTAAGGTGAGGAGTTAAACCCCAAGTCAGCCTTGGTGGCGGGGATTTCCTCCCACGCATTTGGCACGGGACACCCGTCTAGGGCCAGTTGCAATTGGTAACTGCCTGAGGAAGTGATATTACATTGGGATTCAGGGCAAAAGCCACGCAAATGATGAAGAATATGCTTTAGCCTGGCCTTGCCCTCTGTGCACAGATCTCCCGGGCACATTGCATTTGGCGTCGTGTGGGTTACAGGAAGGATTCAAGTGGTGGGTATGCTGGGTCCTGGCCCAAATACTGTCTCTTTTCACCCTTTAACATGATTTACATTTGGCTCCGTTCCTGCTGATCCTCTGTGTTCAGGGGACTTGAAGTGAGGAGGAAAGCTCTCCAAAAGAAAGAGTGAGACTCATGCTTCAGGAAAGGCCTCGAATGTTTATACAAAACTGCAAGTGCAGCTGTGCCCGCTGAGTAATAACCCACATGCAGCAGCAGGATCTGGTGTTAGTGGGGATAGGGATTTATTTCTCCTTCCAGACAGGCTCTCCTGGGACCTCTAAATGGTAAAAGCAGTGAACTTCCATATGGGCTAGGGAAGGCCGTAAGAAGTCTCTGCATATGCAATTTTTTGGCCTTGAGCCCCCTCACCTTACTTTGAACTCTGTATTTCCTTTCCTTTGCCAGCTGTAAGCCTCCATCCAGGATCAACGATGGATTTGCGGTAGGACTAAACTGGGAAACTCTTGTAGCCTGCTTAAAATATCTCTGAAATGTCCCTTCTGACACTGGTCAGTCCATTAGATTAAAAAAAGAAAAAAGAAAGTTCATTTCTGACCTCTTCCAAGGGATAATCAGAAAGAGATGAAAAAAAGAAAGCACTGTGTAAATATGGGTGATTGACCACAGAATATCTAAAGCCAGCCCTGCTTCAAGCTTTGCTAGGAGATCCATACAATACGTTCAGTTATCCCTTAGCAGTTTCAGACATCTCTTTTGTGGGTTCAGCCCTACTGAAGAAAAAATTGCATCCTTTGAAATATGCTGCTGCTTCTTCTCCTTGGAATCAAGAACATGCATAGAAGTGGTTGAGGGGTGGGGAGGAAAAATCAATAATGATCAATTCAGATGGTATATAACAAACAAAACCGGGAGAGAACAGCTGAAACATTTATATAAGCATTGCTCACAAAACAGACCTCCAGAGGAATATTGTCTGGGTAGGTTTGGCGCCTCCTTATACATCAGGCACCCAGGTTTCCTCCCTCTTGCTGATCTTTCATCCAATAATATGGCAGCCATATTTGAGATTGACTTCATGGTTTAAAAGGGCCACTGGAGTTCCAAGCATCAATTCAGCATTTCAAATAATAAGAGAAAGAGGGAAAGCATAAAAATGCCCACTGTCCAGCTATCAGCTCCCTTAAACACTTTTCCTGATTTGACTAGTGAATAGTCCCACAGCCTTAACTGGCTGCTAACCAGCTGAGAATGTGCCTTCCAGCTATGGCCAATGTCAATCAATAAAATAGGGTACAAACCAAAAATCTCTGTCACAGGATGCCATCCTACATTCCTTTCAGCCCTGATTTTCTAGTTCTCTGATCATCTTCTCCCCCAAGAGCAGTATCGCCATCCCTGGTTCACTAAGGCATTGCTATGAAACCCATTGAAGGATAAGTAAGAAACAAACACTGGGAAAGCTATTGGCCTCTACAAGGAGTTGAAGACAGGATTCTACCTCCTCCTTTTCATTCCAATGTCCTTTCTCATTCTGCTTCCCTTCTCTTCTAGGAGTTTGTTAAAATCAAAGGAAGAGCTTGTTGGGTCTCAGAACAGGCACTGGCCCTCTCATTTTGATAAAGAAGGATGCATCATTCAGATTTGAGAAGTACACACTTTCTTTGTTATCTCTCCTGTAGAGTCTACTAACTAGAATAGCCTAGGCTATTGGGCCAGTTGACCGCCAATTTGCTTTCAGAGTCACTTTGCTCTGCAATACCAGAACTACATTCCTTAGCTCCCTTTACCCCTGGGCTCTTGAGAAAAGCAGCCAAGGGAGACCCGGACTGGAGATTCGGGGGAGAGGAAGGAAAGAATGGCAGATATCCTATCACCTTTGCTCTCTGTTGTATCTCTTTCTAGTTCCCACTAGACAGTGCTTCCCTGTATTGTTCCAGTTTCCATCAGGCAGGCCTCACTATGGTCCTAGCTCTCATTGTATGGCCTCCACCTCTGTACCTTCCCCCACTGTCCCTCTGTTCCAAAGAGTAGCAGCTTTTTACAACTAATCTTGAGGTTGCCTTACTGTCTCTGGTTTTGTCCACTCTTACACCATCTATGCAATCTGTTTCCTGCATTAAGTGTACTCAGTTTGAACAATCTGAACTGCTTTCTGGTAAGTTCTTGACTGAATTATGCTGCAATAATCAACAAGTTCCCAACTCTCGGTAGCTTAACACATAAAACCTCGTTTCTCACTTACACAGTGCTGCTGCAGAGCGGCCACTTTCCAAGTGGTGATTCAGTGGTCCAGGTGGCTTGTATTTTTAACTCTGCCATTTGGAGCATTTGGCTTCTACATCACTGTGACAAGGGAAGATAATGAATAGAGAATTCAGATCTACTCTTTTTTGCTTGATCCAGAAGTCCTTCATGTTAATTCCACTTCACCCCATTGGTCAGGACTAGTCATATGGCCCAACATGATGGCAAAAATGCTTGGAAATACACTCTTGTTATTTGTTTATATGTGTGTTTGTATGTTTGTACATATATATGTGAATGTCTGTGTATACACATAGACATAAAGAGATATGATCTTGGTATTCTCCTGGTGCATAAAGAAGATAAGGCAAAAAAAGTATGACTTGGATAACTTGGATTGTGAATCCAAGACAAACACAAGCACCTAATCTGTTTCTTAAGAACACACATTTTAGGACTTCCCATCATGGCTCAGTGGTTAATGAACCCGACTAGTACCCATGAGGACACGGGTTTGATCCCTGGCCTCACTCAGTGGGTTAAGGATCTGGTGCTGCTGTGAGCTGTGGTGTAGGTGGCAAATGCAGCTCGGATCCCCTCCATTGCTGTGGCTGTGGTGTAGGCCGGCAGCTCCAGCTCCGATTCGACCCCTAGCCTGGGAACCTTCTGTGCCACAAGTGCAGCCCTGAAAAGACAAAAGACTAAAAAGAAAAAAAAACAAAAAAACAAACAAAAAAAAAACCACACCTTTCCTCTTGTCAATTGTTAACCACTTCTACTGATTTTTAAAAAATATATGTTACTCGACATCCAGAGTCTTCCACTAGAGAAATGTAGAACTATTTTTCAGTGTGTGGCAAAATGACACCTGTTTTCTCATCACAACTTCTCTCTTTTCCTCTCTCAGCTCTGCTCCAGCTTGTTGAAAAATGAATTTGAAATCCGAGTAACACTTGTCCCTGGAGATCTGTCATGATTTTTCTTAGGAGAAAGCAAACAGCCTTATCCAAATTCGTAATATAACTGTAGCTGCAAGTTTTTAAGAAGTTTAAAACTATCAAAACTTAATAGAAAATAGATCTCAATAAAAAATAATTTCATAAAGTTAAATAAATGCTATAAATCCTCAAATAAAAAGTTTCCAAGGGTTTCACTCATTCTGACTTTTTTTCATCTTCACCCAAAGGTGCAGACCTTTCTCATGGAAATCTTGAGTTGTAGTATCTCCCCTTTGTATTCATGAGCTAGATCTCTTCTATAACTTTTCTCCCATGTAATATTTTATTTGGGGGGGTTACAATTTACATAGAATAAGAGCAGCGCAACAAAGCAATATACTACATTGTCCGATACAAATCAATACAAGACCATTAACCCCAGTACAACACCAGAATTATACCTACTAAACATCTTTGGGGCTGTTTTAAAAAATGGATTCATTAAAATATGATCAACATACAAATTTAACAGTACTTGAGCTTTTTCTTCATTTGTTTTTCATTTAATTTATGGAGAAGGAGATGTGTATACAGAAAACAGGTTCATTTAATACTTCCTTATTTAGTATTTACTGTGAGCTGTCATAGGTACTTAAAGTATAGCAGGGCACAAGACAGACATGTTTTCTGCTCTCAGGAATCTTATATTTTAGGAAAGGATATATTCAATGAATACTAATCAACATGAAAATAAAAGACGATCCAAGATTTTTTTGAGAAAAAAAAAAAGGCCAGTTTGTCTTGAGCATGTGAACAAAGTTTAATATGCTAATATTGGAAATGTGGACACATGTAAGATTATATGTGGTCCTGATACTTCAGAAAGAATTTTGGATTTTTCTCTCAATGGGAATTGAAGAGTTTTAAGTATGACTTGTGTTTTAAAAAGCACCTTAGTTGCTCTGTCCAGAGTGCTTTTGAGAAAGAAAGAAGTAAGGAGACCAGTGAGGAAGCTACTAGCACGTGTCCAGGTGAGAGATGATTAAAAGTGTTCTAGACTGCTAAGTATTTGATTTTCACCAAAAAGAAGAAGAAAAAAGTAGAGAAGGGAAATGTTACCCCCTCCTTTGCTAGATGGAAAAGTGACAGTATTGAAAGTTAAGTCGGGATTCAAGTTTTCTGCTTCCAAATTAGGAAGGTTTTTCCTCCATTCATCTCCAAGAAAAGAACAACAAAGAACTGATACAGTTGCATATGGGTAGAATCAAAGCATGTGATACAGGTGTAATGGTATACTATAAGTGTAATCAATTTTGAAATATTTTACGAATCTTAATATGTTCTATATGAAGCATTATGAGACAAGGGTGAGGTTTCTGTAATCACTGGGACATGGACTTCCACTAAAAGTCTCTGAATTTATGCTGCCCTGAGAGGATACAGGACTCTGCTGAATGATGCCGTCTGGACCTCCCCTGCCCACGGCACTGTCCCAGTCCCCTCTGCCATCTAATGAATATGCAAATCTGCTCTCACCCCAGTTCATCTTTTGGTGTAAGAGATGTGTCTTCTCTTTTCAATGCTGCTCCTGATTCAGAGAAGCCTTGGAACGAGGAAAAAGTTTTAATAAAATTGCTTATTTTAAAACTAACATTTTTGGGGAGTTCCCGTCGTGGCTCAGCAGTTAACGAATCTGACTGACATCCATGAGGACACAGGTTCAATCCCTGGCCTTGCTCAGTGGGTTAAGGATCTGGCATTGCCGTGAGCTGTGGTGTAGGTTGCAGACGAGGCTCTGATCCCACATTGCTGTGGCCCTGGCATAGGCTGGCGGCTACAGCTCTGATTGGACCCCTAGCCTGGGAACCTCCATATGCTGCAGGTGTGGCCCTAAAAAAAAAAAAAAAAAAAAAAAAAAGAGAGAGAGAGAGAGAAAACAAATATGTATATATATAAATAAAACTAACATATTTGGGGTTCCCATTGTGGAGCAGCAGAAACAAATCCAACTAGGAACCAGAGGTTGTGGGTTTGATCCCTAGCCTTGCTCATTGGGTTAAGGATCTGGTGTTGCCGTGAGCTGTGGTATAGGTCACAGACATGGCTCGGATCCTGCATTGCTGTGGCTGTGGCGTAGGCCATCGGCTACACCTCCAATTCAACCCCTAGCCTGGGAACCTCCATATGCCACGGGTGCAGCCATAAAAAGACAAAAAATAAAAAATAAAACTAACATTTTTGCCTGGGGCTGGGGTGGGAAAAGGGATCAATTGTAAAAGGATATGAAGGATCTTATTGGGGTGATAAAAATCTTCTAAAATCAGATATAGTGATGATAGGACAACTTGGTAAATTTATGAAAAATCATTGTTTTATACTTAAAGTGAGTGAATTTATGATATGTAAATTATATCTCAATAAAGTTGTTTTCTTAAAAAGAGAAATATAATGGAAGTAAAGTACCTCAATTTATCTGAAAATTTGGGAATCAGGTGAGAGGCAGAGATTTACAAATTGAGAATTTTTTTTTAATTCAGAAACTATATTTCAAAGTCATTTTATTTTATTTTATTGGCTTTTTAGGGCCGCACCTGGGACATATCAAAGTTCCCAGGCTAGGGGTTGAGTCTGACCTCTAGCTGCTGGCCTCCACCACAGCCATAGCAACACCAGATCTGAGCCACATCTGCCACTTACACCACAGCTCAGGGCACTGAGATAGGCCAGGGATGGAACCTGCATCCTCATGGATGCTAGTCAGATTCATTTCCACTGAGCCATGATGAGAACTCCTCAAAGTAGATTATTTTTAAAATAGCAAAAAAAAAAAAAAATGCAAATGGCATTATTTTGTTCTTTTTTATGGCTGAGTAGTATTCCGTTGTGTATATAAACCACTTCTTCCTAATCTGATCATCTGTCGATGGACATTTGGGTTGTTTCCATGTCTTGGCTATTGTGAAGAGTGCTGCAGTGAACATGTGGTTGCGTGCATCTTTTTCAAGGAAATTTTTGTCCAGATATATGCCCAAGAGTGGGGTTGCTGGGTCATGGGGTTGTTCTGTGTGTGGTTTTCTAAGGCACCTCCATACTGTTCTCCATAGTGCTTGCACCAGCTTATATTCCCACCGGCAGTGCAGGAGGGTTCCCTTTTCTCCACACCCCCTCCAGCATTTGTTACTTGTGGACTTATTAATGATAGTTCTACATATATATGTAACTGGGTCTCCATGCTGTACAGTAGAAAAAAAATTGTATTGGGAAAATAACAATAAAAAAATTAAAATTAAAAAATAAAAATAAATAAAAATACCACATATAAAAAAAAAGAAAAGAAAAAAATGCTTTGAAACAATACCAAACTATGTGTGGGAAGTTAAATATTTATTTGTGAATATACGTAAGGCAATTACTTCTGTTTCTAACATTTTCAAATATGTCATTCCCATTATTTACTTCAATGATGGAGCTTATTTTTTCATATAATAATTATTTTTATATTTAAAAAATGGTGAATAAAAGGACTGGGTTCATTTAAACCCAGAAATTTATTTTCTGCTTGGGCCAGATATAATTCGCCCATGACCTGATTAATATCGAAGGTCATTTCTTAAAAGAAGATAATAATAACTGGAATAAAGTGACTGTTTATCAAAGCCTAGTCCTACACTATGTCATATATAATGCTAATTATTTTATAGTGCCAATTTAACATTTGCAGCATTATTAAGTCTATTTATTGGAGTATACCCATTTTAAGGATAAAGAAATACAGAATCAAAGAGTAGTAGTTCAAAGATAAAGTCCTGAAATTCGTATAACTAATTATTACCGGAGCTGAGAGACGGACCCAGGCATAATTGAATCCAATGTCCTCACTTTATCTGTTAGTCTATACTGCTTTCCTTAGAAGAGAAATATAGGGGATATATTCTCTCACATCTAAGAGTCAACTCTAGATATATGACAGCAATATTTCTCAGAAATTGCATCAAGAGTATGAGTTCATTTTTTTTTGTCTAATTGGATTGCATCATTGTGAACTTAGAAAACTTGAAGGTGAAATCAGTAAATTGCCTTTAAGAATTCATCAGAGAATAAGAAATAGACATAGTGCTAAAAGATAAGGTGACCATGTCATTTACTGTACAGACTAGGACTCTATTAATAATTTTTCTAAGACAAAGGCATAAACTATGACTATTTTGAGCAAACTGAAACAGGTGTTCACTTTTCTCAAAACTAGAGATAAATAGGAGTTGCTGTTGTGGCTCAGCAGGTTATGAATCCGACTAGTATCCATGAAGATGCAGGTTCAATCCTTGGCCTCCCTCAGTGGGTTAAGAATCCAGCATTCCTGTGAGCTGTAGTGGTAGGTCACAGATGCGGCTCAGAACTGGCTTTGCTGTGGCTGTGGCATAGGCCAGCAGCTGCAGCTCCAGTTCAGCCCCTAATCTGGGAACTTCTATATGCTGCAGGTGTGGCCCTGAAAAGCAAAAACAAACAAACAACAATAACAAAAAAAAGAGATAAATAATATACCACACCTGAAAAGGAATGATATTAAGTCTCAAACTGTAACCCAGGCTATTTTGATGTAAAATTGCCAGATAAAATAAATGCAGAAAATATTACTAACTACATGATTAGTAAAGTTAGACATAAACGCCGCGAAACTGAATTGTGCAATTTCAGCTGTACCTCAGATGTCAGCTGAGGTCATCCTATCCCTTAATGTAAAGATAGATTTTATTTAATCTGTGTCTTATGGAAAATCTCAAATATGCAGAAACATTTTTTGAAACAACAGAAAAGATTATACTCTCTTGTAACCTGAGGTTTCAGGTTTGTTTGTTTCTTTCTTTTCTTTTCTTTTCTTTTTTTTTTTTTACTTCTCAAAGTACTTCTTTATCTCTGCACTGGAATCCATGCAAATAGATAACTATTTGCCTTAGTTTTAACCAAAATAAGCTAACAAACACAAATATCAAACGTGCAAACACATGCGCTCCATACACAAGCAGTTTTATTAGCAGTTGTTTTCCTGTAGAACAGACACCGAAAGCAGATGAGCTGGAGGGGATTTACAGCAGAATATGAGGGGAAAAAATAGATATAAATTTGAATCTAGGCTTTGGTTGTGCCACTTGCTCTTTGTATGATCTCGGTCACTTACTTGTAAGATGACAGTAATAAGGAATTCATGAGATAGTGCATATTTCATTAACACAATGACTGGACACAAAGTAGAAGTCCAAGAATATTAATTATCAGTATTATTACCTTATAGTTAAGAAAGCAAACAAGTTAAAATTTGCTATCTACTCATAAAAGTCCTCTGATCTGTTTGCAATGATATTAGACCATCTTTTTTTTTTTCTATCTTCTTACCCTCATCTGCTCTCTTCTTTCCCTTCCCTGCACTAGAACAATAACAAATCCTCTATTTTCTTCAGCATCTCCCCACAAACTAAACTACACAATTTCTGTTGCTCAATTCTAAGATTCAAGAGGTTAGGATTCAGAGACTAAAAAAGACATAAATACTTGTGAGCACTTAATTAAATGTACAGAGAGAACCAACCTGCTTTAGTTGTAGAGAATTTAGAAGAGTTTCCTTCTTCCAGTTCCATAATCTCATTTTCTTCCTAAGAAAGATTCCAAGATTCAAGAAAGATTCTTGATGTGAGCAAAATTTATGTTCACATCAAGATTTCAAAAGTCAACACTTGAAATAGTTCATTCTATGATTGCACCTTAAGCAGAAAAAGGCAATTAAATGGTAGTACATTTTAGTGAATTCATTGCTTGTTGACTATACATAAAATGGAATTGATTTCTACCTAGTAGTGAATTTTTAGAGGTTGTGCTATTGGACTCTAAGTCTAGAACTTAGAATACTTTAAGATTTGAATGAATATATCAACAAAAAGAATATACTAATATGAATATATATTCATATAGATAAATGAATATATCTATAGATAATTATGTCTATCAAAAAAATTTAGGAGTTCTCTTGCAGAGCAGCAGATTAGGGATCCAGCATTGTCACTGCAGTGGCTTGAGTCACTGCTATGGCATAGCTTCAGTCTCTAGCCTGGGAATTTCCACATGCCATGGGCATGGTCAAAAAAAGAGAAAAAATTCACACAGGATACATATATGCACATGTATACACAAATATTTTTCAGGTGATTCAAAGAATGCTTGAAAGTGATGAGAGCTCATAAACTTCAACCTCAAAAGCCTTGATCAAAAACAATGATCTGCTCTTGTTTTGTAAGTGTCATAGCAGATACTGTCCAGAAAACAGCCTGAGCCCATTTTTTTTTTAACCCATGTGAATATCAATGCAGCTGGTTAAATATGTGAAGTGTAGAATAATGTATATTTTTTGTCATTAAGAAACATTTTCAGCAGGACATTCTCACAGTCACTTGATTAGGAGAAAAGATGCTGGGATGTTCCATAGCCATCTTGTTCTAAAATGAGGACCAATAACTAGATAAAATGCGTCCTGTGAGGTGAGATCAAAACTTGCATGGGTGGTACAGCAATATTATATGACAGCACAATGTAACTTTTGCATCCAGTGCACTTGCCTTCACATCCTAGCCCCACCACTTGCTTATGATGAGAACAAAGCTCAACAATTTAACACCTCTCAGCTTCAGTATCTTACTTTGAAACACTGAGGTCATGCTATTCAAGTCATAATGCTATGATAATTAAAGAAATGACATGTAAAAAAAAAATTGTGGTGTGCCTGGCACAAAGTAAAGTGCTCCGTCAGTGACTCTTCTTTTTAAAAACAAGCTGCTAAAATTTTAGGCCATTGTAAATTGTTGCCCTGTATATTATTCTGATTAAAAATATAAATACATGTGTAATGTATGTATATGATGACAATGGTAAAATGTTTTTAAATTTTTTTCTTCAACTCCCTTGTGGAAGAATACTCTACAATGTTCTGCTGAATGCAGCCAGCTGTAGATTTAGGGCAAAGATTGGAGAAGCTTGGTCAAGGCAGGCAAGAAGGGTTATTCAGAACAAATCACTGAGTCAAAGCAGAACTCCCTGTGGGTAAACACACAGCTCAAGAGTCAGGGAAAAGCCACACAGACTCTGAAAAAAGGGATGCACATGGATGCCAGAAGGTAGGACAAGAAGGTAATTTCAGTGCCATTTGGGAAAGAACATTTTGAACCTGTTAGAAATGACAAGGAAAAGCCAACAGAGGAATAGATTTGAAGTGGCAATAATACAAATTATCTTGATTACTAAACAATCCTCACTTTAGTCAGAGAGCATTTATATACTCCCTGGTAAGGATGCCTTCGTCCCCATGTATGGCCTGAAGTGGAAGCTTACACTCTACAGTGACAGGACTGAGGAGAAGGAAAGAGAGAACACAGACGACAAGCCACACAAGCACGGAGGATGGCGACTCACACTGTGAAGGCAGCAAGCTCCTCTTGGGTGGTTTTTGTTTGTTTGTTTGTTTTTTGTCTTTTTAGGGCTGCACCGGCAGCATATGGAGGGTCCCAGGCTAGGGGTAGAACAGAAGATGTAGTTGGCAGCTTATACCACAGCCACAGCAATGCGGGATCTGAACTGCATCTGTGATCTACAGCACAGCTCACAGCAACACTGGATCCTTAACCCACTGAGCGAGGCCAGGGATGGAACCTGCATCCTCATGGATGCTAGTCAGAGTCATTTCAGCTGAGCCATGATCGGAACTCCGCTAGCTCCTCTTGTAATCATTAGTGGTTTCTCTCCTGCGTTAACATATTTCCTCAAAAACTCTTCACTCCTAAGGCATTTATTTCAGTTACCGTCTTGCTTTTCATTCCATTCAGAGTATCAGTCTGAAATAATTGTTCTATTTTGGCTTTAATCAACACTCAGAATGAATAGGTCATATGTTTTGAATGTCAAATTGTGTGTGAGAATACAAAGTAGGACATAAATCCTAAATAGGACAGTGTTATGCCTGATTTCATTAAAATATGTCATACTTGTAATAGCACTTGATAGGAAAATGTGCATACTTTTAATATAGTTTGAAAATACAAAAGCATACAAGAATAGATCAAATGAAAGCTAATTATTATATCTTAGAAATAGAATATTGTCTTTATAGAAAAGGCAGTAACAAGGAATATAAACATTTAACACTTTGTACTCACTGCCTTCATTATTTTCTTCCTGACCACTATTTCACTAATTTCTCAGAAAACTCATTTACTTCATCTGTCACATACGATAATGTAGATTCCACACCCAGAAGTGAAATAACGAAAAAAGCAATCACCTTGATGGTAGAGAAACAGCTTTCAAGTTCCAGCTTTATAATTTGTCAATACATGGCCACAGAAATTTCATTTAGCTTCTATGCTTTTCAATTTTTCACATATAAAATAAGGGAAACTCATTCTGTGATATTTTACATCCTTTCTAGCTAAAAAACAAAATGAAAAGGAGGAAGGAGAAGGAAGATTGAGAGGAGGAGAAAAAGAAATAGTTAATATGTTCTATGTCATTTAATTGACTATTTAATAAAATATATGTACAGTGGTATAATTCTTTAACCGTACTTTTTTCTTCTCCTAAATTTTGTTTTCTGATGTATACAGCTACCTTTCTTCAAAGTTGTCTTGTCAAAAAAAAAAAAATCATGCTGGATTTCGACACTCTCATTTTATGGCTGATAAAACTGAGCCTGAAATATAAAATCATTCACCAAAGCTAGCATGATTAAATCCCATCAATAAAAAATATATACAACCAGATAGTATATGTGTCAATTACTGTAAATATTCACCACATATGTAGTATTTTTAATAAAACATATATAGTTCCACCTATTTCAGTGTAACCTCAAAACAGTCTGTAATGCTAAAGAAACTACTTGAGTACTTGCTATAGCAGCATTTTCCCTGTAAAGTCAAAAGACTGAATGCAGGAAATAAATTATCCACCAGTTAGTGTGTAATTTTATTCTAAGTCTTACTCATAACTTTTTAGCTGTCATTTCATATAACCATACTTTACCTGTAAATTAAGCTCCCCTTTTATCAAACTCAGCTGGGGGTTATTATATCAGCTTTAATGCCTCTCTAAAAATGGTACTAAATGTGGATTTATATCACAAATGGAAAATCTGAGAGTGAAGGACATTTTCCATGTGGCAGTCTCATAAAACTATCACTTCTAACAAACAACTTGAATTCATGAGAAATTTGCAAAAAATTTTTAAACACATTCACAGTCTTAGGAGGAAGTGCTAATATGGAGTCTGTCTGCTCTGCTGCAGCTGCTTGATTTATGAAAGCATAAACAACCCTGACTCATTCTAAGGAAGTCGTAATTACCATATGGAGCCTTAAATGTACAGACACTTCATAAGGACCAATGCAGTAGCTTAAATTATAGTCATTATGCCATCCCCCTGCCCAAATCTTGCAGAAATGCCTCCTGAGGAAAAAAAAGCAAAAAAGCCCCCTACTCAGTACGTTTCACCACCAACTTTATTGCATCTTGAAAATAAATATACATGAAGATGCTTTGTAAAAGAGGTAGGCTGACTCGCAAGATAAGATCTAATGGGCTGTTTTCTCAAATGTTTGATGATGGCTTTCTTAGGACACCTGTTCTATGTTGTGCATTAGGCTATGCAGGGGATCTGTTGATATGACTATTATATGGCCAGGCCATATACATTTATAAGGTTGCATAGTGTAGTGGGAGAAGTAATCAACTGAACATTTGAAATAACTGTGACGTAACCATTTGGAGGATGTTCCAGTGAAATTGTGCTAAGTGCTGTGTTCCTAATAAAATCAGTAGTGAAACACTTCTGTACATATAATGAAAAAAAGCTAGCAAGCAAGCTTTTTCTTATCTATCTTCTAATGAAGTATTTATATTATATATTTCCATCAGTTGTCCAACTGGCCACTTGGTATCTTAAAAGGTAATTAACCTTTAGTCAGTATTTCCTCTCATCCAGACTCTAAATTGTGTCTACGGGAGCATAATATCTGGACAAACTTCAGAGAATCTTGGCTGTTGCATTAATGTGTCCTAGAACCACTGGGAACCCATTGCTAGTTTTTAAATCATACTGGGAAAGACTTACCAACTGCTTAGTGTGTGCTATGAACCTTTCTGAAAGCTCTAACTGTACCAACACATTTCACCCTAATAAACTCTATGTGAGGCACTGTTATTATTCCTATTTTTCAGTTATGGAAGCTGAGGCACAGTGAGCACTTAGGTAATATGCCCCAAATCACACATAATGGAGTTGAACTCAAGGCTCTCCACTCTGCACTGCTGTAATTCTCAAACAATAAAATGATATCAGTAGTGAACTTGGAGGAGATATTATGGCATCAATGTGTAATATGTATTGGATAGGTACAAAACTGGAGAGTAGGTTACTAGTTAATGAACTACAGCCATATTCCAGGAAAGTAATACATGTGAGAAAGGAAATAAAAGTGATTTCAAAGAATTGGATGACTAAATGAATATGGAAAGCAGAGGGGAAAGAATTGGCATTTTACCGATTTAAGCTTTAGAAAGGGGGATGATATCTTAGCTGAAATAGAGGTGAAAGTAAGAGTGGAGAAGAAACAAAAATCACATTCAAATTTTCTGTCACCAGAGAGAAGCTGTGTAGCTAACCCATGTTGTGTACCCAAAGCACAATTAGTCAGGCTATAGAAATCAGGCATTTTCATAGGTTCTATTCCTCATGTGGCTGGGCATGTATTAAAAATAGGCACAGGAACTGTAATCACTTGTGATGGAACATGATGGAGGATAATGTGAGAAAAAGAATATATATATATGTATATGTTTAACTGGGTCACTTTACTGTACGGGAGAACGTAACAGAACATTGTACATCAGCTATAATTGTAAAAATTGAAAAAAAAAAAAACCAGGTTCACAAAGCATTTTCAGAGATACCCTATGCCCTAGGAACATTTTGCAATTACATCTATAAATATACAGTTAACCTTTGGGAACTTCACTGGCATCTAGGTATTTCACATTCTTCTTCAGGCTACATGTTCAGTGCAGAAGGGTCAGCGTGTCTCCTTGCCCCATGATGTAAACCATCACGTCCTTCTTTAATTCCTCCACACAAAGTCAATTGCTTTTGGCTGTTGGAAATTATTATCTGACTGACCAAGAAGTAAGGCTAAATGAATCACAAAGATGGAAAAACCAGCCCTGGGAGCACAAAACCCCATCCAGGTAGCCAGGTGGTCTGCAAATGCCTGCTAGCACGTTTTCGTCCAGTTGGCATATAACATCTGTTTCTCCAGTGAAAGGGTGTGAAGAAAATGACACAAGTGGTAAGCACTGACATATGCAGGAGAAAGGAAGTGATTTATTTTATATTAAGATTGTTACTGTTGCAAAAATAAAAGCACGACCTGAATATGTCTCTGTAAGACTTGTATAATATGTGTGTGTTTAAGAGAAAGATTGTATATTTTTATTAAATCATAACACAAAAATACAGGGCTCTGAAAAATCTAATTAGCACAATGAATAAAAATAGGAGGCCTATAAAAAATTATTTTCTGAAATGAGGGTAGGATTCTAGCAAGAGCTTAGAAATATGAAGGGAGGGAGGGGAACCTACGAAAGTATAAATTTCATTATTCATTTGCATCAGCTCGAAATGTTATACATAAAAATCGGTATTTACTGAGAGAAGTCAAATGGAAATATTTGAAAGGAAATGTTGATTATAAATTATCACTATGTTAATCCATTGATTAAATTAGGCAAAAAACACATATTTAGCTATTGGTATTACTGAGAATGATTTCATTTCTGACTGAAGTCGGTATCAATTACATTAGCCTCATAGGATGAGTTTATGGAAAATAGAAAAAGTCAGGTAAGCCAGGATAGAGATTGATTGTTAGACCTAGAATGGGCTTCAAATGTCAACCAGAACAAATCCAACTTTTACAAATAAAAATTGCATATACTGTAGAGTCGAAGTGACTTTCCCAAGATCACAGAGCTAAAATTAGGAGGAAGGAAGGTCAGTTTGGGGGAATTTTTGCAATAGAAAATGTAGAACTTTCGGTGGAACTACAGTAAGCAGTGATACGAGGGATGTGATGTCATCATGGTCCCAGAATGAAAGGGAATTGGGTAAAGAATTAGTCATGGGGGCAGGGGAAGGCAATAATTCACTTTAACAGTAAAGATGTGGAGAGTTTGTTTAGAGAGTTTATTGGGTCATGGAATGTAAGAAAGGACCAGCGAACAAAATGACAATAAATCATCAAAAAGAAAGTGTGATAATGTTAGCTACTAATATATTAAAATTCCTCTAATGAGAAATAAGATTTTCTGAAATCTGAGGAACCACAGAACTCGTCAGTACAACTTGATTAGGTAGCTACAAAGAGGCAGCCAAGTAGGTAATTGCAGTTTTACTTTTCTTTCTGAATAAAAATAGTATTTTAATGTTATATTTGCAATAAAGATATTGAGTTGAGTATTTGAAATAAAACATTATTGATATTTTTATTATCTGGGGACAGAATTTATCTGGTGGAGGTAAGAGAGAGGCAAGGAGAAAGGGAAGATTCTTTCTTTGAAGGTGCCACTTCAAAATTAGAAAACATTGCAGTGAAAAGAAAGAAGCAGTGTGTGCAAAAAAAGACATTGAAATTATTTCTTCTTTTGTGATTTCTCAGTTATTAATATGGTGAAACATGGAGCAAAAATCTTACTGTTCAGTTTGATAAGATGGAGTATTTTGAATCGCCACTCTGACTTCCCCAGTGTCCCCCATACTCCCCAGCACCAGGTAGCCATTGGTACTACAGAGACCCCGCACTTGTGTATCATCTCTTCGTGTATTTTACCTACTGTCCCTGACAGGGCTACTTCTCCGTTATCATGATCTACAGTTTGTAGTCAGGACCTCACAACGTGAAATTAAAAGTACTTTTTTTGTCATGGGAGTAATACAGTTGTATACACACATGTGATGATAATAACAGTTGTCACACCTTTGTGACAAATGGAATAAGATGGTATTATCATATAAGAAGATGCAAGAGAAAAGTTTTTCAAGGACAATCTTCAGAATAATGTTGCCAGACCTCATGCAAGTGCTTTCAAGGTAGGGAGAATAAATGAAAAGCAGATTTTTTTTCTCCCTAACAAAATTGCCAGTGGGTAAGGCAAAGGTTCAGGAAAACAGGAGGTTTCTAATATATTAACCACTCCTTCAATGCCTGGGAGCAATTAGGAGAATAAACAGGATCCTGAGTTGAATTAGCAGCAATTAAACTTTCCTGCAAATGCATTTATATCGGTAACTAGTGGGGCAACATCTGGAAAATTATTCCAAAAATGATGCCTGATATTTCTGATATTCTCAAACAAACAAAAAATTAAAAATAAAAATGAGTGGGAAGTATGAGCTTTGTACCAAAAGACAACAAATTCTGACTTTTGCTACAAAATTTAAACAAAAAGACAGATCAAACTTGTTTAAATGTTTAAAAGGTACGATTACCTTTTAAGTCTATTTTTGTAGGCACAAATCTATTTCTAAATATGCACTAAGACATAGACATTCAAAAAATTATGTTTAAGCAAGATACCAGAATATTATAAAGTTGAAAGTGAAGTAAGGCTATTATACTTTAATAGAACACGTATTTGGAAAACTTGACAGAAACAGTATTTTTGAAATTGTATAAAATCCTTAATATTTTCAGCAATTTTTAAAATGTATAAAAACCTTTTTTAAAATAAAGAATCCTCTAGAATAAGGTAACTTCATTTTTACTTAGCTTCATGTTGGGAATCCAAATTATGTATATGTTGTATTAAAAAGCTTATTGCAAATCATTTTTTGAAGTTTGGAAAATACTTCTGTATAGAAATCACCATAATAGTTTAGTTTCCAGAATCCTTGAAGTTCTCTTTAATTTTTACGCCCAGAAATAGAGTATCAGTTGCATCATTTCAACTGAATCTAACCAATATATACACTCTTCCTTACTTGAAAAATGCATTCCAAATTATAATTTAGGACTAGGAAAATCTTTTCGTACAAAACATTGCCACTCGCTTCCCCCCAAAAAATACCTCGAAGTAAAGACTTTATCTCTAAATTCATCCTCAAGAAAAAGAAGGCAGTTACTCTGCTACTGAAGTGAAAATGGGGAAAAGACAAAAGAAGACGGAGGAATCTTCCTGGCTCAGACTTTCCAGCGCAATTGTCTATGCAACAAATACAGATTTAGCTTCCACTCAACAACCCCAAGGCAAGCATTATGTTACTCAGGGAAAATGATGTTAATTAAATATGGAACATGCCTTCTAGGAATCTAGTCTGGTCTGGGACTATGGAAGACATGTGCATAAGTTCTCTGATAAAACATCATGCTCAGTGGAGCACTCTCTGGACATCTAGAGCCATCAAAAATTTGATGTGTGTTTGTTTGGGGGCAGGGTAGTGACACAAGGTAGGCTTCAAGCAAAGCAATTTAAAGCCCAAGTACAATGAATTGCAAAGAATGGGGGTGATTACCAGGAAAAATGATGTTGAGAATCCAGTCCTAAAATATTGAAATAATATAGGCCAAATAAGACTGCACAAGATGGGGTTTTGGAGGTGAGGGAAAATATTTCAGAAACTTTTATTATCACTTATAGTTCTTTTTAGGGCCACATCTGCAGCATATGGGAGTTCCCAGGCTAGGGGTCCAATAGGAGGTGCGGTTGCTGGCCGATACCACAGCCAAGCAAAGGGGGATCCAAGCCGTATCTGCAACCTGCGCTGCACCAGCAGCAATGCCAGATCCTTAACCCACTGAGCAAGGCCAGGGATCAAACCTACATCCTCACAGACACTATGTCCAGTTCTTAAGCCACTGAGCCACAATGGGAACGCCAAAGAAACTTTAAAATATTTGAGTGGGCAAAGATTGAATTCATGATGGAGAGACATCAGAGCACTAAGTTAAATGAAATCTCAAGTAGAGCACAGATAAATAGGTGATATAAAGAGTTGGTTTGGCTGGGAAAATGAGGTAGTTAATTATGCACATAATTCATTTGTGATGCTGGTGAAACAGTGTTGATGATGATTACAGGAGTTTTAGTTAAATCCTTAATGCTGAATGAGATGAGAGAGAGAAGATTTGGAGAAATGCATATATTTTAAGGAGTTTAGAAATGAGAGGTGGAAATGGATGCAACATAGCAAAGAACTTGAAGAAAGTCTCCTCAGGGAAGCCAAGGGAAAAAAGCATGGCACAGAAGGATTGGCCAGAAAACAAAGTGCTGCAGAATGGTGGGGAAAGATGAGAAATGACAAAGAACCTGTAAATCTTCAAATAGGACCCGTTCGTATGTCATGGATCACTCCCAAACTTGCCTGCATCTATTTTCTTTTAAACAGGGTTTATTTCTACCATTCATATCACAAAATGATAGCAGTTTTGTCTTGTTTATGAAATAATAACTCACTGGTTTCAATCAGTCAGTTTTTATTTCGTTAGAATCTATCTCTATGCTTCAGAAGTTTCTCCAGCAAGCTCTCCGGTGTTTGGGATAGTGCCTGGCCTGTAGAATCCAGTGAATAACAGTGAGTTGGATGAAAGTATAATGGTGTAGGAGGTATGCAGTATGGAGTTCCCATCATGGCTCAGCAGTTAACAGATGTGCCTGGTATCCGTGGGGATGCGGGTTCAATCCCTGGCCTTCTTAGTGGGTTAAGGATCCGGCATTGTAGCTGTGGTGTAGGCCGGCGGCTTCAGCTGAGATTGGACCCTCTGTATGCTGCAAGTGCAGCCCTAAAAAGACCAAAAAAAAAAGAGAGAGAGAGAGATGCAGGTATGAATGAAAAGAGTTAAGAATGAAAGAGGTTCGAGAATTGTTGAGAAAGTAGAATAAGGAATCTGTTTGAAAAATCTGGACTTTACGAAGGTATAATATTTATTATTTATAACAAGGAAGGTTGAGAAATGAGAGAAGGTGGGATAAAGTGGAGCTTTGGAAAGAAAGGTCACGAGTTTACTTAATCTTACCTCAAAATTCATTTGATTCCTTTGCACTTCTTGAAATCTTTCACCGTTCCATATGTTCCCCTTGTCTTTATTTCACAAATTTTTCTGAGGTATGGAATTCCATTTCATCAATGTATCAGTTTAAAAAGTCAATAATTCCTTTAAATATTACTATGTTTTCGAATAAAACTTGGAACTTTAAAAACCTTTAACTAATGAAAAGCCACATAGAGTAATTTTGAAATCCTACCAAAAACATCTATGCCAGTATATGCAAAAGATTCCTACAGGTTACCAAAGCCACATTTAATAAAAATGTAAATCCAGTAAAATTTTCTAATAATTCTGCTTAATTAAAATTTTACCCATGTATAATGAATTATTAGGAAATATTCCCTTACTTCTTTTTACCAACACCCACATGGCATGGCTCTCACCTCACCTCTGCCCTGCTATTACCTTATTAATAAGTTATTTGTGTTTCTGACAAGGTAAATTAAAGCCAAGTTTTTGTGTTATTCTGCCCTCCTTCTCACCCTTAACCTGAACTTGGCATTATGACAGTTGGGAAAGAGGGGGATGACATCAGCTCTTCTTTGAACTTTTGAGTCTCTTCCTTGCAATTTCCTCTGGTGTTTCACAAATCTTTGGTTACTGTCTTTGGCTCTTGATGGGAAGTAACTAGTATGATAGGATGAATGAGTTCTATAAGGGGTTTAACTTTAGATCATTAAACCCCAGACTTGCATTTCTTAAAGTAAATTTTAAAGCAACATGGTGACTTCCAGTTTTCAGCATCAGAGATTTGGGTGTGATGAGCAAAGACATCACATATTTGGAATCTTCATGATGCCTTTGTGTGTGTTTCGTTTCTTTTGAGTAAATTTCCTTTTCATACATCTGCTCATCTGGAAAATCCCGTAGGACATGTATTTGAAATGGAAATTTGTGCTCTTCAACCTTCAGGGTTACCTGTATTTCTGAAGACTTGCCCAAGTCCCTGTGGATCAATGTAGATCTACTGCTTTTCCTTCAATCTTCCATTTCCTCAAATCTGAATATTTTGGGTCCTGAGTAATGGTTGTAACTTTAATGGCACACACTCTTCTATGCAAGCCATATTCTGGATTAGAAAACTAGACCGCTCTTACTTTGAGATTCCCCTAACCTCTTTACATGGATAGTGTTTGTAAATGTCAATGTGATTTTTTACCTGGGTCCTGGTTCTCCTTTTCTTAAAGGAAAAAGACGTCTTGCCATAATCTTTGTTGTTTTCCCACACGGATTGTCATTGGACTGCAGTATCAAAGCCTATGTGTAAAGATGACTCTGTGCCTCATTGAGGTTTTTTTTTTTTTCCACTTTTCAAAATCTTAGCAATAATGTTTAGTTCACTTACAAAGTTGTGAAGTTTATTTCCTAACTGTAGTTTTCCTTTTTACTCTTATTAAACCTGCTTCCAAGATTGGGAGGGTTCTATGAAGGCGAGCCCTTATTTGTAGTAATATGCTTAAGGTTTTCCTTCACCCGATGATGTTGGGATGGAAAAACCTCTATGTAATAATGGTCAGAGTATCCATTTGTCTTTGTTTTTTAGCTAATTCCAGTTACTTCCTGTGGCTAATTCATATACTACAACTAAAAATCTTGGTTTTTTTTAACCTAATATATTTTGAGAGTTTTTAGCCAGGTCAGACAACCACCAAAAAAAAACAAAACAAACAAACAAACAAAAAAACCACATCTCTGGATGTTCTGGAGACCAACCAAGCAGATTACTATGATTACAGTTTTAATTTTTCTCCATTTTTCTTATTTCTCACCCAATTCCCAAAATTCACACACACACACACACACACACACACACACGAGCTTATTTGAGAGCACATTTGGGTCTGGTTCTCAGGAATGTGCCACACTGAAAAGTTGACCCTGACAAAGTTACCTCCTTGCTTCTATAACTTGGGAATGATAGTAATGAATAAGAGGAAGAGATTAAAATCAAACAAAACACAAAACCACAACAAGGAATAGAATCTGGGCATTCAGCCCTGTACCATTAAAATCTGTCCAATACCACCAATTCAAAACCCCAAAACTTACACATTGCAGCTATGCCTATTTTGATATGATTTCATCTTGACCCTAAGAACAGATCTCTTCTTATCACCCAAACTGGGTTCTCATTAATTAAATGCCCTGAGTTGACTCGATTTCCAATACAAAGGTCTTATTTCTCATGGATAATACATTGGTTTGAGATACTGAATCTCTTCTACTAATCTATTAAGGCAGACCAAGGGAAGGGCTGGCCAAGGCCCCAAACACTTAAGCTCTCTATATCTCCTAATGATTCAGGTTGGAGAAACACAGAGTAGACAGTGCAGACAAATCACTACAAGCACAACTCAGGTGTATTGCCAGCTCAGTTTCAGCCCACTGCAGTAAAGTGAATATCACAACAAAATGAGTCACATGAATACCCTGGTTTCCCCCTGCATTTAAAAGTTATGTTTACACTACACTGTAAATGTGCGATAGAATTATGTCTAAAAAACAATGCATATACCTTAATTTTAAAATATTTTATTGGTTAAAAAAAATGCTAACCTTCATCTGTGCCTTGAGCAAGTCATACTCATTTGGCGGTCGAAGGGTCTCACCTCAGTGTTGATGGCTGCAGAGTGATCAGGTAGTGGGTGCGGAAGGTTGGGGTGACTGTGGCCATTTCATAACATTGGAGCTTTCTTCATTGACTCTTCCTTTGTTGAATGATTTCTCTGTAGCATGCCATAGTATTTGATAGAATTTTAACTACAGCAGAACTTTTCAAAATTTGAGTTAATCCCCTCAAACTCTGCCACTGTTTTATTAACTAAATCTCTGTAGTATTCTAAATCTTCTGTTGTCAGAGTTTCTGTCGTGGCACAGTGGTTAACGAATCCGATGAGGAACCACGAGGTTTCGGGTTCGATCCCTGGCCTTGCTCAGAGGGTTAAGGATCTGGCATTGCCGTTAGCTGTGGTGTGGGTCACAGACACGGCTCGGATCCCGAGTTGCTGTGGCTCTGACATAGGCCAATGGCTACAACTCCGATTAGACCCCTAGCCTGGGAACCTCCATATGCCGCAGGAGTGGCCCTAGAAAAGGCAAAAAGACAAAAATAAATAAATAAATCTTCCGTTGTCATTTCAACTATTCTCACAGCATCTTGACCAAGAGTAGTTTACATCTTGAGAAGCCGTTTTCCTTGTTCATCCAAAAGAGGCAACTCCTCCTCCATGAACATTTTACCGTAAGATTGAAGCAATTGGATACATTTTCATGCTCCACCTTCTAAGTCTAGTGTTCTTGCTGTTACTTCCTCTACTGAGATTTTGAACCTCTCAAAGTCATCCAGGAGGGTTAGAAGCAAGTTCTGCCAAGCTCCTATTAATGCTTATATTTTGACTTCTTCCATGAATCAAGAATGTTCTTAATGGCATCTGGAATAGTGAATGAACTCTAGACAGTTTTCTATTTACTTTGCCCAGATCCATCAGAGGAATCACTATCTATGGCAGCTGTACCCTTACAAAGTAAATGTATTTCTTAAATAAGACTTGAAAGTCAAAATCCCTCTTTAATCTATGGGCTGCAGAAAGGATTTTCTGTTAGCAGGCATGAAAACTACATTAATCCCACTGTACATCTCCATCAGAGGTCTTGCGTGACCAGGTGCCTTGCCAATAAGCAGTAATGTTTTGAAAAGAATCTTTTTGCCTGAGCAATAGTTCTCAACAGTGGGCTTAAAATATTCAGTAAACCGTGTCGTAAACAGATGTGCTGTCATCCAGGCTTTGTTGTTCCATTTATAGACTACAGACAGAGTAGATTTAGCATAATTCTTAAAAGCCTGAGGATTTTCTCAATGGTAAATAAGCATTGGCTTCAACTTTAAGTCACCAGCTGCATTAGCCCCTAGCAACAGAGTCAGCCTGTCCTTTCTTTGATGCTTTGAAGTCAGGCATTGACTTTTCCTCTCTGGCTATGAATGTCCTTGTTGGCATTCTATCCCAAATGAAGGATGTTTCATCTGCGTTGAAAATCTGTTGTTCATTGTAGCCAGCTTCATAAAGCATCTTAGCAAGATCTTCTAGATAATTCGCTGTGGCTTCTACCTTGGCACTTGCTACTTCACCTTACATTTTCATTTTATAGAGACAGTTTCTTTCCTTAATCTCCGTGAAGCAATCTCTGCTAGCTTCAGAATTTTCTCCTGAAGCTTCTTCATCTCTCTCAGCCTTTGTAGAATTGAAGAGAGTTAGGCCATGCTCTGGATTATGCTTTGGCTTAAGGGAATGATGTGGCTGGTCTGATATTGTATCCAGATCATTAAAACTTTCTTCATATCAACAAGAATCCTCTTTTACTTCCTTAGGATTTGTATGTTCACTGGAATAGAAGCTTGAATTTCCTTTAAGAACTTTGCTTTGCATTCACATCTTGGCTAACTGGCACAAGAGGACTAGCATTCGATATGCGTTCCTCGAGAAGCCTAATCACTTCTAACTTGATTTAAAGTGAGAGGTGTGCAACTCTTCCTTTCATTTGAACACTTAGAAGCCATTGTAGGGCTAATTGGCCTACTTTCAATATTGTTGTGTCTCAGGGAATAGGGAGGCTTGAGGAGAGGAAAAGAGAGAAATGGCCAGTTGGTGGAGCAGTCAGAACATGGACATTTGTTGATTAAGTCTGCAGTCTTATATGGGCATGTTCTACAGTGCCCCCCAAATAATTACAATAGTAACATCAAAGATCACTGATGACAGATTACCATAAAAAATACAATAGTAAGTTAAAAGTTTCAAATATTGTGAGGATTATCAAAATGTAACACAGAGACATGAAGTGAACAAATGCTCTTGGAAAAATGGTGCCAATAGACATGCTTGACATACAGATTCCCAGAACCTTCAATTTGTAAAAAATGTAGTATCAGTGAAGCACAATAAAGTGAAGCACAATAAAGTGAAGCACAATAGGCAACTGGGGCAGTTTGGAGATCTAATTTGGGGTGAGTGTAAGATACAGAACAAAGAGGAAAGCCGAGAGATAGTCCAAGAATAAGCAAGTCACATAAGTCCACTTCTACCTCAGTGCCGATGCAGTACTTTTTCTTAGTCAAGAAGGCCCCCAGACATCTTTAGAGTCTTCCACAATCAATACAGCTGATGGGAGTGTGGTAGGAAGAGCCACTGACTCCATCAGGCCTTGCTATATGGGGCTTGGTAACAAAAAGTAAAGCTAATTGGCTCGTTATGTTTTTATTTCATATTTATGCATATTTTCTTTTTAGATATATGTTAGAAGCTAATAAAAAAGTATGATAAATTCAGAAATAAAAGAATAGCAAAAATAAAAATTGGTTAATTGATTAGTTGAAATTAAAATTAATTTAACTTTAATGAAAAAATTGTTTAATTCTAACTGTACGTATAATATAGTACAATGAATCTGAGTGGAACAGAGAATACCAACTATTTTACAGTCTAATCACTGAAATTAGGCAACGCAAACATGTACTGATTATTCTACTTGCCATTTACAGAGCTACTTCAAGCAAATGACAGTTGTTGACCTGAAACAAATGGACCACCAGATAGTTCTCCAGGAAAGATGGGGGATCAGCAGAGAATTGCGATGCAGGATCTACAATCACAACAAGATATATACAAGTCCTCCACACAGCAAGGTAAGGGGAACATTTTATAGAAGGGAAAAGAAAGTTGGGAGGACTATAGTAAACAGAGTCCAGGGATTTCCATTGGCTGAGTCCTTGCCAGGAAAGAAAAGATTCTTTTTCCTGTTGGGCTCTGCCCTTGGTTGCTGGGCAAGAGACTCGCCCTTCTTGCTGCTCTAATCTATTTAATTGAGGTTTCCGTTGAATATTTTTTTACACTGTCATGAATCTAGCTTGCTTAAAATGGAAGTTTGAAAGACACAGCTGTTGCGTCAAGTTCCCTTTTTATTGTGTTTCATTGCTATGCCCTGGTGTATGCAGATGCCATGTTTCATGGAAGGTGTTGATGTAATATCTAGTGGGATTTAAGGCCATTTTCTTAATCTTAAAATGATAATTTGAGTAGCTTCCAAAATAGCATCACTGTCTCTAATTTTTCTGAACTTTCCGAAAAAGTGATCTGTGGTACTGTGATTTATAATTTAAAAATGTTTGATCTTCATCACCTTTCTGTCATAGAGCTCCTAAAACCCTTGGAATTCCCTAAGTGATGAGAGCCATAATGTTGTCTTGTGTTATGTTAATGAGGTGACTTTGCAGACCACACTTAAGGATGGACACTGGTTGCCAGGAGAAGTAACTACTAACCATGTGATTAGAGGGTTGGAATTTTTATTCCCACCCCTCTGACCTCTGGGAGGGGAGAAAGTCTGGAGATTGAGTTAAATTACCAAGAACAATGGTTTATCAATTATTCCTATCATGAAGCCTTCCTAAAACCCCAAAAGGACTGGGTTACATTAACTTCTGGATTGGTGAAAACTTGGAGGTTTTGGGAGAGCTGTGTCCCTGGAAAGGGCATGGAAGCCCTGCCCCCTTGTCCCATGACTTCCTCTATGCATCTTTCCATCTGACTGTTCCTGAGTTATATCTTTTTATAGTAAACCACTAAAATGTTCCTTTGAGTTTTGTAAGCCACTCTAACACCCAAGGAGGAAATCAGTGGACCCTCCAGTCTACAGTCAGTTGATCAGAAGCGTAGGTGACAACCTGAGCTTGCAGCTGGCATCTAAAGTTGGGGGTGGGGATCAGTCTTACAAGGCCATGTTGAAATTGGGTATAGAACATTTCAGATCATTTACCTGAAATCTGTGGCTGTTCTGCCCCAAAAAACTAGAAGCTGATAAATTTCCCTTTTTTTTTTTTTTTGTAGCTATTTCTTGGGCCGCTCCCACGGCATATGGAGGTTCCCAGGCTAGGGGTCGAATCGGAGCTGTAGCCACCAGCCTACGCCAGAGCCACAGCAACGCAGGATCCGAGCCGCGTCTGCAACCTACACCACAGCTCACGGCAACGCCGGATCCTTAACCCACTGAGCAAGGGCAGGGACCGAACCCGCAACCTCATGGTTCCTAGTCGGATTCCTAACCACTGTGCCACGACGGGAACTCCTAAATTTCCCTTTTTGAAGTAAGTTTATTGGCCTTAACAGATTCTATCTCCAGGAACACAAAACAAAATAAAAATCAGATTGGTGGAAGCAAAAACTACACTAAATGCATATGTGATTTCAAGTGTCCATATATTTCTGCAAGCCTGCCGTCTTTTCCTCCAGCCTTTATTTTTTCTGATTTCAAATTTTTTAAAATGCCTTAGGGAGTTCCCTTGTGGCTCAGCAGGTTAAGAATCTAGCTTGGGTCACTGCTGTAACATGGGCTCAATCCCTGGTCCAGGAACTTCCACATGCTGTGGGTGTGTCCAAAGAAAAAAATGCCTTAGACTCTTTTTGGATATCCTCAATAGGGCTTAAATAGTATCTTACACACAGGTGTTTAATTATCAGTGAGTGTCAATCAAGTCAATGCAAAAGTATCAATCCATTACCAAAATTATATTCAACTATCCTTTCAATTTAACAAATATCCATTTATGAGGTGCCAAAACAAGGAATATAATCAATGTTTGATAAATTATATATCTAAAATTTTGACCTTAGTGAGTTCAGAACATAGCATGGGACAAACCATTAATATTTGCACTTTGTGCTCAAAAAGAATGTCATCTGGAATCATCTTACGTAATTTCTGATTTTATATAATTTACTGCTCATTCTAACAATATTCACCTTTGTCTTAATATTCTGACTTTATTTTACTTATTTAAAAATTTCAATGCTGCAGCATTGTCTATTGGGTAAATCAAAGAATATATGCATTAGAAACTACAATTGACCTGGAAAAACACAGGTTTGAACTGTGTTGGTTTAATTAGAGGCAGTTGCTTTTTTCAATGAATACATACTACAGTACTATATGATCCGTAGTTGGTTGGACCACAGGTGCAGAATCAGGGATACAGAGAGCCAACTGTAAAATTTATGCTCAGATTTTTGACTGTATGGGTCAACTGTATTTTGGCAATACGAAAACGTTTGTCTTATTAAATATACTAAGAATTTTACATATCTTGGTATCCATATTATACTTAACATTGTAGAAGGAAATTCATAAATATTGTAGAATAAAAATACAGTTTTATGAAATTATTAGGCAAAAATGAAAATTAGAAGACAGCATCATCATTTATTTATTAAACACTATTTCAAGGCAGTTTCCTAATATTATCAAATATTCCCTATGAGGTGGATATTAACAACTTAATGTTAGACTACAGACAGAGTATGTAAGACAAAGTCCTCACAATAGAAAGAAATTGAGCAAGTCTTCAAATAATCTTATTTTTTCACCCAACTGTGACTTACTGGCTTTCTTGCTAAATTTAACCAATATTACATATAGACAATACATTTAAAAGTTATTTCCATCTCATCAACATTCTTCCACTTTAAATTATGTTAATTATGCTAAGTCAATTAGACTATCTCATATCCTAATCACTTAGAAAGGAAAAGGAAATTATCTATACCCCCAAGGACTGGAAGTGAAAAAGCAGAATGACTGTCCATGAAGAATATCCTAAATCTGAAATTTTGCCAGAATAAAAGTTCATCAAGGAAAATGTTTCTCTGAGCATATTGTCCTCCAGGCTCAATTATATGTCAGTCACAGAAGGATAAATAGTGTATGACTCCATTCATTTGAGGAATCTATAATTTTCACAATCATAGAAACAGAGGGTGTAACAGTGGTTGCCACTGTTGTGAAGTGTTGGAGAAATGAGTAGTTGCTGTTCAGTGAATATCAAATTTCAGTTATGCTCAATGAACAAGCGAGATGAATGTTGGATCTTCCATAAAATATATTGTCTAGAGTTAACAGTACAGTATTGTGCTCTTTAAAATTCACGAAGAGGTAGATCTCCAAAGCATTCTTACCAAAGGAAGAGAGAAAGAGAGAGAAGGACCAAAGGAAACTTTGGGAGGTGTTGGATATGCCTAATGCCTTGACTGTGCTGTTTGCCATTTGTCCAAACCCATCCAATTGTACACATTAAATCCGTGCCATTCTTTGTATATCAGTTATACCTCAGTAAAGTTTTTTTAAGGAGACACTTCTCACTGAACAAGATTTGTGCCATTTTTAAGCTCACATGATTTATTTATTTCATACCATTTTCCAGTTTGTTAAGAATGAAAGGATATACTTTCTGTACAAGTCTGTCACACTCTGGAGCGGCCATGAGCCTTGAACATGTGACTGTGGAGTCAAAGTGAACAAGGAATGCAGAGGTCCAGCCACTAAATGCATAGGATATTTTGGGTTATTTGCGGCATGTACATATCACACATCTCTTCTTGTCTCAATAACTCAACTAAATACAGACACCACTAATATCATGAGCAGCTACTCTATGTCAGTCACTATGCCAGTAATTCTCATCTAATCTCATATCTATTGGGTCTGGCAAGTGACCGACAAGGAACTGGCATGGCAAACTAAGATAAAGAATATATGATAATGAAAGCAATTATTGTAACCACAAATCAGAGGAGCTTAATATATATCTTGGCAGTTATCTGTCATGACTTGTTTTCAACAGTGGTCCAGGCCTGTGCTAAGCACTTCTACTGAATCTTTAGGTCACTTCCATAATGCTCTACTCTATCCTTATCCTTGCTTCTTGTCTTGCATACCACTCTAATGTTCCTCTACTTAATTCTTCATTGCTTAAATGTCCAATTCCTTCAGTGAATTCTATGCATTATGGCTTTAGCATAAGGATGATCATCCAGAAAAAAATAATTGTGCCAGAAAACCACAGCAGTAGAAACTCCAAAATTTGAGTATTTGAGTCTACAGTGATAACACGTGGTGGCCACGGTAAGTGTGGGTGGTGTTGCCAAGTCCTCTCCCCGTGGGGGTCCCTCCATTATTGTGTGGTAAAACTATCTCACATCTCCACAGCCTGAAGTTGTCAGTTTCCTCTTGGATATACACACACTCACACACACACATACGTATATATCTCTAGGGGATATTTTTTCAAAGATATTATAATCAAATTAAGGTTAAACAAAAATTCCCCAGTTCAAGTAGTTTTTGGGTTGAGTCCTTCTGATTTTCTATATATAGTATCATGTCATCTGCATTCAGTAACAGTTTTACCTCTTCTCTTCCTATTTGGATGCCTTTTATTTCTTTTGTTTGTCTGATTGCTGTGGCTAGGACTTCCAGTACTATGTTGAATAACAGTGGTGAGAGTGGGCATCCTTGTTTTGTTCCAGATTTTAGTGGGAAGACTTTCAGCTTTTCTCCATTGAGTATCATATTTGCTGTGGGTTTGTCATAAATGGCTTTATGTTAAGGTGTGTTCCCTTTATACCCATTTTGGTAAGAGTTTTGATCATTAATGGATGTTGAACTTTGTCAAATGCTTTCTCTGCATCGACTGAGAGGATCAAAGTAGCAGGATATAAGATTAACATTCAGAAATGTCGCATTTTTGTATACTAACAATGAAATATTAGAAAAGGAATATAAAAACACAATACCCTTTAAAATTGCACCCCCCAAAATCAAATACCTGGAAATACACCTGACCAAGGAGGTAAAGGACTTATTTTCTGAGAACTATAAAGCACTAATAAAGGAAATTAAAGAAGATGTAAAGAAATGGAAAGATATCCCATGCTCCTAGGTTGGAAAAATTAATATTGTAAAAATGGCTATACTGCCCAAAGCAATCTACACAGCAAAGGGATTCAACACAATCCCTATCAAATTACCCATGACATTTTTCACAGAACTAGAACAAACAATCCAAAAATTTATATGGAACCACAAAAAACTCAGAATTGCCAAAGCAATCCTGAGGAGCAAAAACCAAGCAAGAGGTATAACTCTCCCAGATTTCAGGCAATATTACAAAGCCACAGTCATCAAAACACTATGGTCCTGATACCAAAACAGACATACAGACCCATAGAACAGAATATAGAACCCAGAAATAAACCCAGACACCTATGGTCAATTAATCTTTGACAAGGGAGGCAAGAACATAAAATGGGAAAAAGAGAGTCTATTCAGCAAGCATTGCTGGGAAACCTGGACAGCTGCATGCAAATCAGTAAAACTAGAACACACCCTCACACCATGCACAAAAATAAACTCAAAATGGCTGAAAGACTTAAATATAAGACAAGACACCATCAAAGTCCTGGACGAGAACATAGGCAAAACATTCTCTGACATCAGCCTTACAAATGTTTTCTCAGGTCAGTCTCCCAAAGTAACAGAAATAAAAGCAAAAATAAACCAATGGGACCTAATCAAACTGAAAAGCTTTTGCACAGCAAAGGAAACCAAAAAGAAAACAAAAAGATAACTTACAGAATGGGAGAAAATAGTTTCAAATGAAGCAACTGACAAGGGCTTAATCTCTAAAATATACAAGCAACTTGTACAACTTAACAGCAAAAAAGCCAACAACCCAATGGAAAAATGGGCAAAAGACCTGAATAGACATTTCTCCAAGGAAGATATACAGATGGCCAATAAGCACATGAAAAAATGATCAACATCCTTGATTATTAGAGAAATGCAAATCAAAACTACCATGAGATACCACCTCAGACCAGTCAGAATAGCCCTCATAAATAAGTCCACAAATAACAAATGCTGGAGGGGGTGTGGAGAAAAGGGAACCCTCCTGCACTGTTGGTGGGAATGTAAGCTGGTACAACCACTATGGAGAACAGTATGGAGGTACCTTAGAAAACTATACATAGAACTGCCATATGACCCAGCAACCCCACTCTTGGGCATATATCCAGACAAAACTCTCCTTAAAAAAGACACATGCACCCGCATGTTCATTGCAGCTCTATTCACAATAGCCAAGACATGGAAACATCCTAAATGTCCATAGACAGATGATTGGATTAGGAAGATGTGGTATATATACACAGTGGAATACTACTCAGCCATAAAAAACAGCAAAATCATGCCATTTGCAGCAACATGGATGGAACGAGAGACTCTCATACTGAGTGAAGTCAGTCAGAAAGGGAAAGATAAGTACCATATGATATCACTTATATCTGGAATCTAATATATGGTACAAATGAACCTTTCCACAGAAAAGAAAATCATGGACTTGGAGAATAGACTTGTGGTGGCCAAGGGGGAGGGGGAGGGTGTGGGATAGATTGGAAGCTTGGGGTTAGTAGATGCAAACTATTGCCTTTGGAATGGATTAGCAATGAGATCCTGCTGTGTAGCACTAAGAACTATATCTCGTCACTTACATGGATCATGATAATGTGAGAAAATGTAATGTGTACATGTATGTGTAACTGCATCACCATGCTGTACAGTAGAAAAAAAGAAATTGTATTGGGGAAATAACAATAAAAAAATCCCCAGAAGGCACACATGCCTCTGGGATCTCACCAAAAAGTGATATATTAGTGCATATAAAACAAGCCCATTGAACTGCCTGTTCTGGAGTTCTTAATTCAGCTGTTTTAACCCTTCCAGAATGCAAAAAAAAAAAAAATGTGATTGAAAAATAGCTCTTTATTTTATCTAATTCCATTACAAAATAAGCTGAGTAAACAAATTTAGCACATAACTTCAACATAAAGGTCTGTCCTTAGTTAAAACACATTAGAATCACAGACTCCATTAACTTGCTCATTCATATTTATCCAATAAACTCAGAAATAAGATATCTGATGATCCATTTCCTAACTACCCTTTTTGGTTCCTCTGATCAGTCTTAGAAAATTCCTCAAACTTCCTGGGACAAGCATGTAAGGCTATTTTACATTCTGACTTTTCTCTAACTGGATTATCTAACTTTTTCCCACTCCACACCCCAGAAGATTATATTAACAAGTCTTGCTTCCTGTTTTGTAGTCTCTGCAACACCAAATGCTCTCCTTTACCTCACAGAAAAAGCCATTATAACCCATGCACCCCCATTGCACCTTGTAGGGTCCATAATGTCCCTAAAATGTTATTTCACTTACTTGGTGTCATGTTTTCCTATCAGATGGTATTTCCAGGATTTATCACAGGGTCTGGCACATGGCAGGTGTTCAATATATATTTGATGAATAAATAAGTAAATAATAAATATTATATAACAATTTTTATAAAATGTTCATATTCATTTGAGTTCAATCAATAGTAGAGCCTGAAACATGCAGGTAGTTTATGTGCAAATGATCCCGGAAAAAAAAAATGAGTAATGAGACAGATCTGGAAGTAAGGACAATGTAGGGATGTGTTCTTTAGACCCAGTCTGCTAAGAAATATATAGAATATTTCAGAGCATCAGCTCACCAAACCTTCAGCCTATGATTGCACGTAAGCTTAACAGACTCCTACAGGCTCAACTTCTGAGAACCTGAGGCAGAAAATTAGAGAAATGTGTAGTGAGTATTCAAAGTGGAATGCAGTCAATGAACAGGGAATTTTCACTACTGCTGCAGTTAAAATTAGAGGCAGATCTACAGTTGTGACTTGGGGATCAAAAATATCTGCTACAGTTTCACAAAAATCAATCTTGAAATATTCTGGGCAGATAATTAATGGCTTCTATTTACCAAGTACTGAACCATGGTTTCTACCTTTTCTTTCACTTCCAACATTTTTTGAGGTATTATATATGAATATTTTCACAATGTTGAAATGCAAGTAAATTTAACATAGCATTTATGCAGTCCTTTTAAAAAATCAATTTTACTAAACTATATTAATTGTCTAAAGTATTTCCTTCCCAACCTGTTTGGAAAAGTTCATTGTAAAATTTCACAACAAGAGGCTGAGATGTTCAATATAGCCCAGTAAGCACCTGACCTGAGCTTGGTTTACAAAACTCTGTAGGATATTCTATTTTTAATATTATCGAATGATTCAGGAGTTGCTGTTATGGCTCAGCGGTTATCAAACTGGCTAGTATCTGTGAGGACGCAGGTTCGATCCCTGGCCTCGCTTGGTGAATTAAGGATCTGGCATTGCTGTGAACTGTGGTGTAGGACACAGACGTGGCTCGGGTCCCACATTGCTGTGGCTCTGGCATAGACCGGCAGCTGTAGCTCTGATTCAACCCCTAGCCTGGGAACCTACATGTGTTGTGGGTGCAGCCCTAAAAAGACGAAAAGACAAAAAAAAAAATTATTGAATGATTCAAATGCTTGCATTAGATTCTTATCAAGTAGTGTCAGGGTCATGTCATAATAAACTTTTAT
Source organism: Phacochoerus africanus (assembly GCF_016906955.1). Classification (NCBI taxonomy): domain Eukaryota; kingdom Metazoa; phylum Chordata; class Mammalia; order Artiodactyla; family Suidae; genus Phacochoerus; species Phacochoerus africanus. The sequence continues at coordinate 52,251,797 of NC_062556.1, read as the reverse complement.
TCATTCATTGCCCAATGTGCTTCATAAAATCCTTAAAATGATAGATACATGTATTAATTGCTATTCAGATTAACCATATCCTTCCTTTGTTAGACATTTGAAGCTCTACATTCTTTATATGTTTTATTCTGCATGAGGAAAATAAACCATATTCTAGAAATCAAGGATTATTGAAATTGGATTAAATTGTTCTAAGTCCTAGTTACTCGGAAAAATAATATGCACTGGCCTCTTGAAAAAATATCCTTATGTGATGCCACCAGACATACAAGTAGCAATGGCATAATTGATGCACAAAATCCTTTGAAAAAAAATTTCATCTAAACTTCAAGGAATCATACCCTCTTCTGTAATTCCAGAACTATCTGTGATTACTTTCTTTGAGCAGGTGATGTTTATTAACAAGAAAGTGGAGTTAGTTTGACATCACATGGCTTCCGATACAATATATGGGCTTTGGACCAGCTGCATGTACAGGACCTGGGAGGCTGTTAGAAATGTAGAAATCCAGGCTACTCCCCAAATACACTGAATCACAATCTGCAAATCTAAAAAGGTCTTCACATAATCCATATTCATTTGAAATTTGAGAAACACAGCTCTAAGTGACGTATTTTCTTATCAACAGTGTATCTTTTGGGAGTTTCCATTGTGGCTGAGTGGAAACAAACCCAACTAATATCCATGATGATACAGCTTTGATCCCTGGCCTTGGTAAGTGGGTTAAGGATCTGGAGTTGCCGTGAGCTGCAGTGTAGGTCACAGACTCGGCTTGGATGTGTCATTGCTGTGGCTGTGGCCTAGGTCGGCAGCTAACAACTCCAATTTGACCTCTAGCCTGGGAAATTCCATATGCCACTGGTACAGTCCTTAAAATAAAAATAGAAATAAATTTAAAAAAAGAAGAAGAATGTCTTATGTATGGAATTGGAGGTGGATGGTGATAATGTCCTTTGTTTTTATACCGGTTACATCACCAGCTTTCTTCCTCTGGCTTGTACAACCGAGAAACTAACTGGCTGGTTAACTACTCAACAACTGTTCCCAACTTCTCCCCTTCTAATTGTATTCAGTTACCCTCCTCTTTGACAAAGCCAAGGTCTTCAAAAATAATATCTCCAGTCCCATGGAGTGAACCAGGCCTATTTTAAACAAATTCTACTACTTCCTTCTTTTTACCTGAGGTTAGTTTAAGCTTAGGCATGTGACAATATTCTAAGAAGATTTATACTAATCTTTAGTGTTTCATGAACCTTGTGGAAGGAATCTATAGAGAATTGTAGTTCAAAGTAGCTATAAACTAGAAGAAATCAGCAAAGACCAAAAACATGGTATGTTAGAATTTGGAGGGAAAGGAAAGATATCTTTCCACTGTAAAGCACTGATAAGTTTTTCTACACTATTAATGTATATTGCTATTTACGTTCTCTTTATTTAAAAATACCTCCTCGTAATGGCTTTATTACCCATAGACCAAAAATTGTGCTATAAGAAAATCAATCTATCACAATCTCAAACTTAGAAGTAATATTTAAATTATGTTTAAAAAACAAACAAACAAACAAAAAAGCCTTTCTTCTCTAAGATGAACTTTTGTATTTTGGAAACTACCGTGAGATTTGAAGTTAGTCAAATGAATAACATGAATGTTAAATTTAAGGAAGTCAGAAGTCTCTGTATTTGAAAAAGGGCTTCAGAGAAGTCACTTGGCTAAGGCCAGGCTACCTCACAGCAGACAGTACTGACTTGCTCAATAAACCTTTTCCCTCTATTGACATGACCCTGGAAATGAGAGGAGAGGTTTTATGGCCACAATTTTCTAAGAATCTGAGTTTTTTAAAAAAACTTGGGTTTTCAATCAAAGAAATATCTTTCCCCAGATCTGATCCCTAAACTTCAAATAAGCACCCATGGATTTAGCAGGGAAAAATAATACAATATTTTTAAAATAGGACATTAATTTTTAAGAAGCTTTCTAGCCCTGATTTCTCTACCAATAAATTATAATTGGTAACAGTTAGTCTCAGAAGAATAATGAATTCTATTAAAAGATGTATTCTTTTCATTTCAAACCCCGAAAGAACTTCATGGTTATCCATGCAGGTGAAGAAATTGAAATCAGAGAGTTTAGGGGACTTTGCCAAATTCACACCTACTTAGTGGCAGAATTGGGAGGAGATACCAGTTTCTTACTGCTTAGTCCTAGGCTGCACCCTGCCTCTTGCTCTCAAAATCATCAAAATCTCCAATGAATTATCTGTATGGTTCACAGCACATTTTTACATAACATATTAGTTATATGAAAATGGCATATTTAATTTCAGATGCCGGATATATGTGAAGATATAAACCACTGTGATAACCTACAGTTGTTCCCTAAGGACAGGATAAGAACCATCTTGTTTCTGATAGTATACTTTTTTTTTTTCTCTAAAAAGATTTGCTACCAAAGTTTTTGACTGGTCATAGAGTGAATATAAGGATTACATATTTTTCTCCTATTTACTATGAAAAATGTTGAGTTATTACAGATTTTTAAAAGAACTGTACTTTCAAACTCTAAAGACATAAAATTGTGAAATCACTATTGACCAATGTTCAAGGGTCACAGTTTGCTTTCAGTAAAATTTAAACCTTCTATGTCGGTCATCTGGAAATTCTAAACTCTCTAGGGTGAACTGTTATTTTTTCATCTTGTTTATAGCTGGTGACTTTTAATTGCTTCTATAACTGATACATATATTGTAAAATTTCAGAATGTCAAATTATAATAGCATGTATCCATAAATATTTTCAATATCATAATCCTATATGAATTTCATTTCTTAAAGATTTTTATGTGCAGTTGTCTGTCATTATTATGTGGCTGACACCTTTATAATTATTGGTATTTATGCCCTAACGACTTCAGGAAGCTGGTCACTGTGTGGATTTATTTCTTTTTTTTTCTTTTTTTTCTTTTTTTTTTGTCTTTTTGCTATTTCTAGGGGCCGCTCCCGTGGCACATGGAGGTTCCCAGGCTAGGGGTCTAACTGGAGCTGTAGCCACCGGCCTACGCCAGAGCCACAGCAATGCAGGATCCAAGCCACGTCTGCAACCTACACCACAGCTCACAGCAACGCAGGATTGTCAACCCACTGAGCAAGCGCAGGGATCGAACCCGCAACCTCATGGTTCCTAGTCAGATTCGTTAACCACTGCACCACGACGGGAACTCCTGGATTTATTTCTTAATAGAAGTACTGGAATTATAAGCTGTCTTAACTATTCCCATGTTATCTCAGTGTAGGCATCATCCTGTCGAACAAGCTGATGGGTGATTTTCCACAATCAGATTGATTTCAGATTTCACGCCACTCAAATTGTTAGAAAATTACTTGTTTATATGGAGTGAAATCTTTCTCTTCAGTGCATTGGCTCTAGTTTAACCTTTGGAGTAACACAGAAGAACTCTTTCTGAAATTTTTTCAAAGTGATTTTTGTGTGTTTGTTTTCACTAGTAGTTATTAGTTATCATATTGCACTTCCCTTTCACTCTTTCCCAAGATTAAAATGATGATGGATGATGACAGTAATGATATTTACTAAGCACATACCATGGAACAGGAAAAATTCTTAATCTTTCACAAACGCTAGTTTATTTACTTTCCTCAATAGACTTGTAAAGATGATACTAGTAGTCCCACTTACCATATAAGAAAACTGAGGCTCAGAGAGATCACGCTGCTTTCTCAGAGTCATACCAGCTAAGAAACTGGAAGCAAGATACAAACTCTCTGACTTCAAAGCCAAGTTCTGCCCAACCCCCACCCTGCCTTTTACTGTATCTCATTTTTTTTAATCCATTCTTCTTATGACAGCTTCTTAAATGCATCATCAAAGTCTCTCCCCCTCAGTGTTTTCATTTGTTGAAATTGTTCTTACTCTCGCTGTATAATCCATGTATCTATTATATTATTGTTGTTATTTTACCAAAGAATTCCATTTTAGTAAAACCTTTGGCTTTCCACACAAAGTTGCTATTATAAAATATGAATTGCTGAGCCCTGTTCCTCTGGCTAGCTAAAAAAATTCAATTATTCTTTTATATTGTACATATTTAATTACTTCCCAGTAAGTATTCTTATCCTTCTCCAAATGCCAACTGGTTACTGTGGAGACATAAATGTAAGCTGCAAAGCGATCAGGCCATTAATTGATACAGACAGTCAATTAGGGCTACAAAAGAGCTGGCTCAGTGTTTTACACATAGAGAACACGAGAGAAAGATCATGGTTTGGGGCGGCGTCATCTCTGCTGCTTCACTGTAGACCAGATCTACATATGCTGCTAGATGGTTTCTACAGAAACTAAGCAAGTTTCTCACTGTTTGCTAATGGGATGGTTGCGTTATGGGGAACAATGATATTGTGTGATTTGAACCTATTAGCTTTCCTTTTCTAAAGTTCCAGACTGAACCAATTCCGACTCTGTTCAGGTCAAAAGTCTTCTTAATCTCTGTGTTATGCTGATCAAACCTCAAACTGTCGGGTCAAATTATTTCCAATAGGCCAGTTCTATTTGTGATTAATTAAAATTTCTTCTTGATTGCATACAGTTCTTTTAAATGTATAATCCCTTTATTGTGTAGCGAATTGAGAATATGGTCCTAATTTAAAAACAAATACTCATGTGGGCCTCTCAGTATGATGTAAGCCACCAATTTTAGTAAAGCGAAGGAGGAAAAATAAAATATTTTACTATTTTTGCATGATTATATGAATGCAATAACCAAGAGAATATTATACCTGACTTGCCTCTCATTGCAGATTATATGAATTGATTAAAGGGAAAAAAGGCTTTATGTAAATAAAACGTGTATCCAAAAAGTCTTAATTCCAGATTTTTATCCAGCATCATTTTAGTTTCAGGAAAAAGTAATCAAAGTTGAGACTACATGGAAAAATTTTAAAGGTGGCAGACCTTCTCCTCATTAGACTATAGGAATTTGAAAATTCAAATTAATGTTCCTTCAAGTTATTCTATAATTGAAATGAAGAACTATTCTAAAGCTTTGCTCACTCTCTCTCCATCTCTTTGTATAATTTTACGGTGATTGACTACATGATCTTTTATGTCATGTGTTTATTATAAGGGACAGGGTACCTTTCTATTATTTTATGCATGTTCTACCTGCCCAGAAAACAAATCAATTTTTTATAACTTAAAGCCTTGCTTACAAATGTTGTATTATCAAGAAGGTTGTGAAACATCAACTCTTTCCAAAACTGAATTCGAGTTTTCTCATCGTCAACTACTCTCTCAAAAATATGTATATACTTGGAGTTCCCGTCGTGGCGCAGTGGTTAACGAAACCGACTAGGAACCATGAGGTTGCGGGTTCGGTCCCTGGCCTTGCTCAGTGGGTTAACGATCCTGCGTTGCCGTGAGCTGTGGTGTAGGTTGCAGACGCGGCTTGGATCCCGCGTTGCTGTGGCTCTGGGGTAGGCTGGCGGCCACAGCTCCGATTCAACCCCTAGCCTGGGAACCTCCATATGCCGTGGGAGCAGCCCAAGGAATAGCAAACAGACAAAAAAAAAAAAATGTATATACAATAAAGCAACTGAATTAAGCAGTGCAGATAACTAGAGTATTGTGGAGAACAGCAAAGCTGGCAACAGACCAGGTGCTGGGAAGCCTTTGAAAACCTGTGGTGAAGGGTAGTAAGCAAAGAGATGAAAAGGGGGGAGAGGAGTTCCCGTCATGGCTCAGCAGTAACAAACCCGACTAGTATCCATGAGGATGCGGTTCGATCTCTGGCCTCACTTAGTGGGTTAATGATCCTCTGGTGTTGCCATGAGACGTGGTATAGGTCGCAGGCACAGCTCGGATCCCACGTTCCTGTGGCCGTGATGTAGGCTGGCGGCTACAGCTCTGATTAGACCCCTAGCCTGGGAACCTCCATATGCCATGGGTGCAGCCCTTAAAAAAGAAAAAAGAGAAGAAGAGAAGAGAGGAAGGAAGGAAGGAAGGAAAGAGGGAAGGGAAGGGAAGGGAAGGGAAGGGAAGGGAAGGGAAGGGAAGGGAAGGAAGGAAGGAAGGAAGGAAGGAAGGAAGGAAGGAAGGGGGAGAAAAGAGGCCAGAAATTTTGGGCAAGAAATTCTCAGAGGCGGCTAGCAAAGATGTACAGGAAATTCTCAAGGAGGAGGTTCTGCCAGGCTGGGGCCAGCAGGCAGGAGCAGAGGTCACGTGGTGGTGGACAAGGCAAACAACGCTACTGCCCAGGTGCGGTCCCTGGTCCCATTGCAAAGGGGGTTCGAATATATGAAAGAAATGCATGTTATGTTGTGATAAGAGATATGATTTTTTTAAAAAAATGGCCTGGTATTTTAATTAAATGTCAGGTGCCTTCTAACTAAGCTGAGAGGTCTTGAAGCCAACAACTAAAGGAGACTTGTTTACCCAAAACCTTTAGTAAAGGAGAGTATTTGTACTGAAATATTGCTGTGGCTCCACAGTGCACAAAAGATTGTGTAAGAAATTGTAGGGGAGGAATGTATGGATTGGCTCTAGCACCCGTGTTGATAATGAAACAAAAACAGACTCCGGCACTTGTTAGCTGTGAGACCTTGGGAAAGTCTCTTAACCTCTCTGTGCTTCCATAGCCTTATCTGTAAAATGTGTATATAGTGGTTATTATAAAGAGGATTAATATGAGTTAATATTTGTAGATCACTTAGAGCAGACTAGGGCACACATTATCATATAAATTCTTACTCAATTCAAGTAAATAATAAAATTGGATTTTTTCCTGAGGACTAGCTTCCTTTCATTTTTTATCATTTATACATCCATGCAATGTTCCTTGCTAGAGCATTATATTTCTTTTTTTTTTTTTTTAGGGCCACACCCGCCTCATACGGAGGTTCCCAGGCTAGGGGTTGAATCAGAGCTGCGGCTGCCAGCCCACACCACAGCCACAGCAACGCAGGATCAGAGCCAGGGCTCTGCGACTCACACCACAGCTCAACAAGACCGGATCTTTAACCCACTGAAGGAGACCAGGCATCAAACCTACCTCCTCATAGATACTAGTTGGGTTCATTATTACTGAGCCACAACAGGAATTCCTAGAGCATTATAATTCATTCTGTCTTTCGCATTATTATGCAAAGGGGACTTCCTGGCTCCACTGCAGGAGATTCCACCCTACCATTCCTTGAAATGGAAAATCTCTAAACAGAAAAATCTTTCCAAAACATAGTCTTAAGTAATCACCTTGTACTGCAGAATTCAGACCTGATATCAGCCTAAAGACACAAGAAAAAAAGAGAGAGAAACTCACTCCATGTCATTCTTTCTTCCAAGTGTGAGCCCTTCTGCAGTATCTTCTTGCCTGTGTCCACTCTCTCATGTCTTTGGGTAGTCTTAAGAATATTTTCTCCAGAGTTTATAGTTATCCTACCAGTTTGAAGTTGGTCCAATAGGAACTTACCTGACTGCCATTGGAAGCAGTCTCTACATTCTGTTCCCCTGCGGTGACAGGTAAAAGGGGCAGGAACAGGCCTCCTTCTCTCACAGGGAGCCTTTCCTCAAATATCTGGTGACCCTTTATTGTTCATTTAGTACAAGAATTAAGCATTAAACCTGAGTACAAGTTCTGGGCTCTAGAGCAATGAGCGACTGCTCAAACTTGGCATCCAGGTCAAACTTTGCATCCATCAGTGGTATAAAAATCTAGAAAGCCAAACTATGCAAAAAATGTATTAACGAATAATAAAAATATGCTTTTGCATGGAATCATTCCTATTTTTAAACACAATCAATGCAAGTCTGCCCTTCATCTCTTTCAGACTCAGCCAGGTGCCCAAAAGGACCTTTTTACTTACTCTCATCTCCCACTCTGAGCTGACTCCATCAATTAGAAAATTCAGTTAATTTTTAAAAGTTGATATCATAATGCAACTAGAGATTCTCATACTAAGAAAGAGAAAGACAAATACAATATGATATCCCTATAGGGAAAATCTAAAATATGGCATAAATGAATCTATCGGTAGGACAGAAATAGACTCGGACATGGAGAGCCGACTTGTGGCTGTCGAGGGAGGGGAGGAGTGGGAAAGACTGGGAGTCTGGGGCTATTAGTTACAAGCTATTACATTTAGAATGGATGGGCAGTGAGGTCCTACTGTACAGCATAGGGAACTGTGTCCCATCTCTTGGGATAGAACATGATGGGGGATGATATGAGAAAAAATATATAAATAAGTATGTATGACTGGGTCACTTTGCAGTAAATCAGAAATTGCCACAATACTGTAAATCAACTGTAGCTTAATAATAAAAAAAATTAATATCATATACAAAGTTACAGATCCAAGTAGTTTCTTTTCTCTGTCATGTTGGCATTTTGAGTGATGAAATCCTGAAACCTCCTGGGCCCTGGGGGCTCAGTCCGAGCAGGAAAAGAAGAGCACCCCCACATAAGCTGTGCCTTGAGTCTTCCTCCATAAAGGATCTCTCTCAACAATGCCCACTCTGCTCTCCCAAGCCTAGTTCCATTTTAAGTAGCTTTCATAACACTGTAAATCAACTGTACTCCAATAAAAATTTTAAAATATATTCTATCAATAAAATAAATCTTATTAAAAGAGCTTTCATCTATATGCTCAACCTTTCACCATGTTCCATTCCCTCCCTCCCTTAATCAAAACCTCACTTTCTTTAAGAAATATTAAAACCCTCTACATCTGTCCTTCTCAAGTGGACACTGCTCATTCCCCTAGGCTCCACATGCCACAGGCTTCAAACCAGTGGATTAAATGTGCTTAGCTTAGCTTAGCGCTCAGTTGTGTTGAGAGAGTTAAGATTTTGTCCTAAAAAGCATCCGAAGGCTTTGATCCCAACTTACTGGAATCAAAACGCTTCACATTTATTTCTACTTATTGATTTTTCGATCCTCATAAAAGTGCCCTTTGTCTTTGGAGGGTCACCTCATTCCATAACATGCTATTCACAATAAGGAGATTAAATTTACCTCTTTTATCAAAGTGTAGGACTAAAAATCGTACTGTTTACAAGGCCATTATGTAAAGCAGATTTTTCACATTTGAGTCGGATCATTCTCTGATGGAGGGGACTCTTCTGTGCATTGTAGGAGGTTTAGCAGTTATCCCAGTCCTCTATCCACGGGATGCCAGCAGCATCCTTCCCCACAGTTTTAGTGACAGACAACAATGTCTCCAGACATTGCCAAATGTCCCCTTGGATGGAAAACTTGCCCCTGATTAAGAACTACTGGCATAAGAAAAATGAGCAAGACATTCTTTCCATCATGGGGTTTATAAACATGTACTAACACATTAATTCAGAGTGCAGCTGCAGAAAGAAAGGGCAACAAAATCATAAGTAAGAAAACTTAAAAACTTAAGCCTGAAAGTCAGGTCACAGTAGAAATCCTAAAACAATAGGTGCATTAAAGAATTGTAGAAGTCCCTATTCAGGTTAATGTGTCTGAAACTAAGGAATCAATTCATTTCATTATTATATATTCAATTAATTTATTCTTGGAATTACAAATGGATTTGATTCGGTGATTATCATTTTTCAGTTACTCTGATGAAGATGGAAATAAGAAAAATGCATAGCACCATTTAAATAGCTTCAAATGTAATGGATTCAGAAATGAATTAATGGATTCAATTGCAAAAGTAGATTTAAAATGTCATGTATCCATAATTACATCATTATCTTTTCTTAATGTGCCATTTATCGTAAAAAACCCAGTAATTTATAATAACCAACTTATTCCATGACAAATCATATTCATAGAATCAAGATTTAAATCCTGATTGAATACAGAGTAATGCCGTGTACAAAGTGGCCAAAGACCATAAATAGTTGATGAGGATGAATTGTTATATCTAAGTAGCTAAATTTTCACCAAAAACATAATGAGTCTTTTCTTTTATTGTGATGTTTTTTCAAAAAAGTGAAAGCTATCATACTTGAACTCTGTCTTACCATGAAGCTTGAATTCTGTGTTATCCACATCAACACTTCAAATATATTCATAGTATATAAAGCATGTTAGAATAACTTTAAAAAGCAAAATTCTGAAGTGCATTAATGATGCTAACTTGGTCTGCAGCTGCTACAGCTGGAGGGTTGTGACTCACTCTGTCTCTCCTCCTTGACTTTAGCTTTTCTATTGTGTAGGAATTTAGATCCTCTCCTGGTTATGGTGGTGTGCACAGGATAACAAAATACCAAGGAAAAACTCTTTTTTTTTTTAAAGATACTCATGTATCATTTTTCTTTCATGAAAAATATTAACACAGTGAACAGTGAACAATTTACTTATTAAATTTATGGTTTGGTTTATCCAGGGCCAAATATGGGAGTTTCTTGTTTATCCCTAAGTTATATAAATGTGGTTTTAATGACACAAAATAAATTAGCTAAATACTTTGGTTTGGGATGGTTTAAGATGATTACACTCATTCTAGAGAAAACTATCAGAAAGTTGTTTTATTAAATTAACAGATTATTTCTGCATAGTTTTGAATTTACTTTTACTGTTAATTAACCATAACTGACAGACTGGTCTGATATATAAGTGATATTTCAAAAGGCAAATAGGCCTTTTAAAGAATGGAGCTCTTTAATTTTAGAAATTAATAGAAATGATTGAGCTACACAATTCTTCGTGACAGGCAATCAATCCATTATACAGTGAGTTCCCATTTATGTTCATTTTTTTTTCATTTTTCCCAGATTTTAATTTTTGACCACACAAAAATATGAGTTAATTTATTCATAGTTAAAAGTCTTCAATGCAGACAGAAGTGTTGCATGGTTTAGAATTTAACCTTTGAGTTAAATCTCTATTCGAATCTTGATTCTACCACTTCTTGTCTGTGTATACTTAGGAAACATCCATAAATTCCAACACTCTCATTTCTAAGATGAGACAACATCTTGGACCACTTGGACAATGAAAATGAGATAAATTTAAAAAGTGCTTGGTGGGAGTTCCCACTGTGGCTCAGCAGGTTAAGGACCTAACTTGTCTCTGTGAGGATGCAGGTTTGATCCCTGGCCTCTCTCAGTGGGTTAAGGGTCCAGCATTGCTGCAAGCTGCAGCATAGGTTGCAGATACAGCTCAGATCCTGCATTGCTGTGGCTGTGGCTGTGGCTGACAGCTGAAGCTCCAATTCAGCCCCTAGCCTGGGAACTTCTGTATACCAAGATGCAGCCATAAAAAGAAAAAGGAAAAAGAAGTGCTTAGCATGGTGACTGGTACAGAGTAAATCATCACTAATTATTTTTATTTTTATTGCCAAGAAATTATTTTTGTAAAAATTAATTCAACTTGGGGAGCTCCCGTCATAGCTCAGTGCTTAACGAATCCGACTAGGAACCATGAGGTTGCGGGTTCGGTCCCTGCCCTTGCTCAGTGGGTTAAGGATCCAGCTATTGCCGTGAGCTGCGGTGTAGGTTGCAGACGCGGCTCGGATCCTGCGTTGCTGTGGCTCTGGCGTAGGCAGGTGGCGACAGCTCCGATCAGACCCCTGGCCTGGGAACATCCATATGCCATGGGGCAGCCCTAGAAAAGGCAAAAAGACAAAAAAAAAATTAATTCAACTTATTATTTGGGCATTTGGTGAAAGCATAAACTTGTATTACTTAATTTTCTTGTATTACTACATTAGACATAACTTCAAAATCAAGTGAATTTACCAAGTTGGATTTATTTTTTATTTATTTTTATTGAACTATAGTTTACAATATTATATTAGTTTCAGGTGTACAGCATAGTGCTTCAGTATTTTTACAGGTGATACTCCATTAAAAGCTATTATAAGATAGTGGCTTATACTTTCCTGTGCTATATAATATATCCTTATTGCTTATCTATTTTATACATAGTAATTTGTATCTATTAATCCTATCTTTATGGCTTTAAACCCCAGTTTACATAGCTTTAGAAATTAATATTTATTATACTAATTGCTATTGGTCTGTGGAAGTCCTTACATAATATTTATGTTCTTTTCTATTTTGTTTTACATAGACTTTTTTTTTAATTCAGAAAGGCTAATGAGTTTTACCATATCCTGTTTCAGTTTCAAGTGATATGAACATTTTCATTCATTTTGATTTGTTCCTGAAATAAATTATTCTGAGAGATTCCTAATATTGAATAATCATTTAAAAACTTATAAGCTAAAAATCTTTTTCATTTTTTCATTAAATTCTACATAATAAATTGTGACTGATTTTTTTCACTATTCTTTGGGTTTTTTACAGTATGTTTTTTTATTGTAAGGTGCTAAAGTTTTGGTGTAAGTGTGTTTAATTTTTTTTTTTTTTACTTAATTTCAAGTGCTATATGCTGAAGTAGTGTAGCCTGCACCTAGTAGAACTGATTGACGTTTTTGAGTGGAGATAATGACCAAGTTAACAGATTTTTAGAGAAAGAAGAGGTAAATGTTCACCTCTGCTTTAGGTCTTTACATGACAATACTTTTTAACTCATCTTTCATTCATAAAGAATCAAGAAAACCATTGTGGCTCAGCAGTAACGAACCCACTAGTATCCAAGAGGATGTGGTTTGATCCCTGGCCCCAATCAGTGAGTTAAAGAGGTTGCCATGAAATGCAGGGTAGGTTGGGGATGCGGCTTCGATGGATCCTGCATTGCTGTGGCTGTGGCATATGTAGGCTGGCAGCTCCAGCTCTGATTCAACCCCTCGCTTGGGAACCTCCATATGCCACAGGTGTGGCCCTAAAAAGACAAAAAGAAAAAGAAAAAAAAAGACGAAATTATAAGATTAAGAGGAATGTATAGAGTGAGGTGAATATGGGAGAAATAAAGCCAGGTGCCTCGAGTGTCACACACCTAAAGAGAGAAACAAGATAATGGGACCTGTAGGATAGAGCACTGGGAGGAAGAAGGACAGAGCAGAGGCAACGGGGACAAGAAAGCAAAACCAGAGATGGCCAGTCAATTACTCTTCTCTCTCAGGGGATGCTTATTCTTGAAAATATGTACTTCACTCCCCAGATGATAAAACCATCTAAGGAAATGAATGTTATGCAAGCACCTTCTTGCCACACCTATTAAGTGTTGCACAGAAGACATTGTTTCTTCCTGTCATCATTCATAGTCATAAAGAGGCTTCATGAAAAAAAATTATAAAATTTTGGGATCAAGTGTGTAAGCTCAGGGTCCTACAATTTTCATGCATGGGTGGATTTATATTTCCAATTGGTTTTACCTTAAAAACCTCTAATCAACTTCATATTACTTGATTGCATTATGACAGCGTGAACCCTTACCAGGGAGGTGGGGAAAGAAAGACTAACATTTGATCATTACTCCAAAATATTAGTTTTTAAATTTATATGCTCTCAAAAAATTATCTTACTTTATTGTTCTAGGCCAATAAATGACTTTGAAAACTGATTATCTCAAATCATGTAACCAACAGTTAATAGAGATAACATCTTTTATTTCTTTGCTTACTGAATTTATCGTGACATTAAAAATCACTAAATCTATGTAGATGACCTCAGTCTGGTCCTATAACAAAATTTGGAGTAATTATCTAGGTAATTTAAGTAACTTTATGTTAAATAAGTTCATATTTATGATTCTTCCATCAAATATCATTTACTTTGTGTTACTTCATTAAATAAGTGGAAAAGAAATAAACTGCAAGTTTCCAGGCCTGGACAAAAGTCAATAAAAAAAAAAGTAGAATTACATTTATTTTCCTGTCATGCAGGTTTATTGTTGATGAACCCAACTTTACAACACTGCTTAAAATATGAAATTTACAAAGAGATACTGTAAAAAATTCAAGTGTTTTTAAATATATGAGTTTTTAAAGATATATGTCCTCAATTTAAGGATTTTTTTTAAATTACTCCCCTCAGCATTTTATGAAATTTAATGCACAAATATATATGCATCCCAAAGTGTCAAAAGATTATTTTCATATGTTGGGAGATTCAATGCATGCCTCTCCTAAAAATTTGGAACTTGTTTGCTTCTAAGGCTGAGTGCATTTTGGAATAACTTTGTGTTAGCTACAAATAACAATCTTTTCAAGCCCTAGCAACCAGGCTCTGCCTTAGCAAAGGCCTTTGAAGAGTTTCTTTCACTGCATTTACCCCTCCTCCTGCACTCACCCAGGTCGCTACCATCCCATTTTTTAAACTAGAGAAAAGAATAAAAAAGGAAGGAAGGAAGGGAGGGAGGGAGGGATTGAGGAAGGAAGGAAAATGTTTAAAATGATATAGAGCAGTGTTTCACAGTTTAAAAAACTATGAGTGCCAAATGTATACTTCTCACCTGTTTGACATGCGAGTTTTGGGGTACAATCTTTCAGCAAACAACAGGTTTATTGATTATAAAGTTTCCAGTAGAGCTTTTTAGCCAATGTGTGCTGTTTTTGTGAAGAAGAAAAAAAAAAGCGATTTGGAAAGGAGCCACCTTTATTTTAAGTTCCCCAGTCAATATGTTGCCACAGCAACCAAAGTTCTTGCTATCCCGGAAAAGACAGATGTCTTTGCTTCAATCAGGATGCAAAGCTTAGAGAAGAAAAAAAAAAAAAGCAATGAAAATTCATCATTTCATTATTTGAAATGTGAATTGCTCTCAGTTGGCTCTGAGCCCTAGTTCTTATCTACAGTATCCTTCAGTATGTATCCACGTCCTTCGGTATTGCAAAACTTCATTTCTATTAATTAAATAATTACATCAAATGTTGTCTTATGATTCAGTTGGATTAATTAACTGCCAAGAACCATTATTATTCAATTTAAAGTAGTTCATATTATGCAATGTATGGACAAAGAGGATGTTTAACTTAATAAGAGTGGTTAATGTCCAGAGAAAGAAAAACATGGGAATCGTGAAAAGAAAGCAGAGAGAGAAGACTAGAAAGCTACCTATATATTATATATATTTTTTGTCTTTTTAGGGCCACACCCACGGCATATGGAGGTTCCTAAGATAGGTATTGAAAAGGAGCTGAGAAGCCACCGGCCTACGCCCCAGCCACAGCAATGCCGGATCCGAGCTGCATCTGTGACCTATAACACACGGAAACGCTGGATTCTTAACCCACTGAGAGAGGCCAGGGATCGAACCAGCATCCTCATGTATACTAATTGGGTTCATTAACCACTGAGCCATGAAGGGAACTCTGAAAGCTACCTATATTTTTAATTAAATATAACTGTTTGGTTGTATGTGCCTTTTCCTTCTCACCGTTAAAGTTTACTAAAAAGAAATTTAAACAATTTATGATATTAAGACTAATGAGAAAAAAGAGATAATAGCACACTAGGTATTACAAATCTTTGAAGATGGAAAAGAAATAGAATAGTAATTGGATTAACAGAACAGAGAAAGTTTCAATCCATCTGGACAGGAGGACACTACAGCACAGAGCAAATTTAGATGAAATTACAAAATATACTCAAGTTCAAGGTCTACAGAATGCAGAGAGTATTAATATAGAAAATCAAAAGAGGAGTTCCCGTCGTGGCTCGGTGGTTAACGAATCCGACTAGGAACTATGAGGTTGCAGGTTCGATCCCTGGCTTTGGATCCTGGGTTAAGGATCTGGTGTTGCCATGAGCTGTGGTATAGGTCGCAGGCACTGCTCGGAACTCACTTTTCTGTGGCTGTGGTGTAGGCCAGCAGCTTCAGCTCCAATTGGACCCCTAGCCTGAGAACCTCCATATTCCACGGGCATGGCCCTGGAAAAGACAAGACAAAAAAAAAAAAAAAAGTCAAAACATTGATTAAAAAATCTACTTCAAGAAAAGCCAGAGCTTTTAGTCCTGTTTCACCTACTGTTTGTGCCTAGGATTAGGGGCGAGGAGGGTTTTCATTCTTAAGACTAAGACACTAGACAGATAAGGCTGAGAGGGTGGGCAGCCCAGGCCTCAAAGTAGGAAATTTAATTAAAAGTTTGCATATTATATACTACTCTACAACTTTATTACTTTGTAAATTAATAGAGTTTATTTCTCAGAACAGTTTTAGGGGTACAGAAAATATGAGCAGAGAGTTCCCCTCTATCTCCTCTCCTCTGGACACAGTTACACCTTTTATTGACAGCTTTCTTTCGTGTGGTATGTTTGTTACAACTGATGAACCACCGTTGCCATATTATTAGTATTGGCAGAAAGCTATAGTTTATACTGTCTTATTCTCTGTGTTGTACCATTCTATGGTTTTTGACAAACACATAATGACATGTATCTACCATTAAAATGTCATTCAGAATAGTCTCACTGCTCTAAGAATCACCTGTGCTTCGCCTACCAGTCCCCCTCTTCCCATTCCACCTACTTACCTGCTCCGCTATTTCTGATCTATTTACTGCTTTGTAATATTGCCTCATCCAGGATGTCATATGGGCAGAATTGTACAGTACTAGCCTCTCACACTAGCTTTGTTCACTCAACAATATGCTTTGTCAAGGCCAAGCAGACCAGGTAAAGTGAAAATATGCATATTGGTACTGAAAGAAAGAATTCAAGAAAATATGCCAATTTTGGATACCGATTGAAGCCAGCAGTACCCCATTCAAGTTGAAATGTCCTGGGAGCAGATGCCCCAAACAAGTCAGGACCAGGAGGCTTTATTCATTCTATCATTGTAGTTATCACTTACACATGACTCAGCTACACCATTTAATTATTCATATTTTCTCTTTGGAAAAGAATATTAATGCTGCCGGTCCAATATCAGGAAGAATACTTTTCATCATCTGGTTATTCAAATATAGTTTCTCATTTGATTGTCACAAGCTGCATTATCTAAGGGATAGTCTCAGCTAGGCATGCAGTCCTCAAGGCGCACCGAAGCGTCTGGAATCATCTGAGTCTCAGGTTCTCAGTAAATGAGTGAAAGAGTACAAATGTTCAGCTCATAGTGGCAGAACATATTTCTTGGAAATATTTTTTCAGATGACTGGCTTCTCCCCATAAAAAGCACAACTCTTCTTCCCCAGAATATTTGAATATTCATTTACTTTTCTATAATTGATTCTATATAATAAACAGAAATTTCATCACTTTACACAATCACATGTCTAGCCTCAGAGTTCACAGTAAATCATCTGCTTTTTAAGTGTTGGAATGTGTCTGCATTTTCATGGAAATAATTAAATTACCATTTGGCTATGCTTTATCGCATATGGTATGCTTAAATAGTTAAGCAATATTAGTCACCTGTTTTGTATTATGCTTGTATTACTTATGATACTGAGTATGTTACATAGATCATACTTTGTTTTGACTCTTGAAAAACTATGCCCACTGTGTTTACTGCTGTAACCTAGTAATTCCACGAGAGTTCCAGAGTCCCTTTGGGAGTTCCTCATATTGACATGACATCCCAGATTGCTGGAATTTACATTTGGATATCTATGATTTTGCTAAGAAATATGTTGAAATTCATGAGGCCAAGCAGTTATCCCTTTGGCTATTTATGGGAGGAGTCTCAGAAGACTAAGCATTTCTATTCTAGGCCTGGAATGATTTACTCTTTGAAAGAAATGTAAGGAAATAAAAGAAACTCAAAATTGACTTTCAAACTATTACTTTGAAAGGAAATGTTCCATACATAGGAGACCTTTAGTGAAGCAACTAAATGCCTCTTTAACATTTATAACATGTTATCACCCATGTTGTCATCTGTATAAAGAGTTGAAAGAAATCTACCAAGACTCTTTTGGGGGCACAATACTGTCTTTAAGCCTCATCCACTGAAAACCTGTTCTGTTTTCAAGAATTGCTCCAGGAAAGCCGATTCAGGAAAGTCCTCTTAAGTAAACTGGTCAGATAATCTAATGATTATAATCTAATCTATGATTGTCAATCTTTTTTGGTCATTAATAAAAATGAGCTAATGAAAATGAATATGAATGATTACCAGTCTCTGCACAGAGTTGGAATTGACTGGAAGACTATGATTAACTTTTCAGACTGCTGATTGTCCATGAATTCATCTTAAGCCATTTCCTCAAAATCTGTTTTCTCAAGATCCATCATGTGGGAAGACAAAGTAGACTCTCTTTTCCCTATTTGTCCCACTACCTATAACAACAACAACAAAAACTGGCATTTTTATAAAAAGGAAACGTACGAAGACTCTCATGAATGGAGAGCAAAAGTCAGGACAGCTAGGAACTTTGGGACCCAAGGAATAACAAGCGGATGAACTTTCTGAGTTTTCTTCTTGCTTCATATATTGTAGACTTGGAGCTAAAGAAACTGGCAACCAAGAAATGCCAACAAACACAAGGCAAAAAGAAAAAGACTTGGAGAATAGACTTGTGGTTGCCACGGGGGAGAGGGAGGGAGAGGGATGGATTGGGGAGCTTGGGGGTTAATAGATGCAAACTATTGCCTTTGGAATGAATGAGCAATGGGATCGTGCTGTGTAGCACTGGGAACTACGTCTGGTCACTTATGATGGAGCATGGTGATGTGAGAAAAAAGAATATGTACGTGTATGTGTAACCGGGTCACCATCCTGTACAGTAGAAAATTAACAGATCACTGTAAATCAGCTATAATGAAAAAAAAAAACATTATATAAAAATAAATAAAAATTAAAAATTAAAAAAAGAAAGAAAAGCAGGATGGGCAGCCTAGAGAGACACTTTTAGACAATAACTACTTTACTCAAGACAAAGGAAAACAAAGATTTCAGCCCCATCTGCACCTGTAATTGCCAAGCAGCGAGCCTAGATACACACCCTGCTTGCAGCAACCAGGAGTCTTCCTCCACCTGCTGGGATGGTGTCAGAAGAGGCCTAATGGAGAGGACATGCACCAGCTCCCAGAGATAATGGCCCATCCCTCCATGATATCAGAGGAGGGCCACGGGAGCAGTAAGGAGGCACCCCCACCCTTTCAGCCAGAGAGGTGTGAGTGGAGGCCTCATGGGGAACCAGACTTCCACCTCTGCCCAACAGGAACCTGGAGTCCTCTCTCTGCTCGTGTGTCCTTAGGCTGAGTAGGGACCCATATTTCTGTTCCTGCCAGATTTCCCCTCTCCCTCTGTCCCTGCCAGAATAATGCTAAAGGAAAAAAAAAAAAAAAAAGGTCAGCTAAAACAGAGCTAAATAAGATGCAGAGTTTCATAATAGAGTTTCAGAAACTCCCACATTTCAATCACAAGTCAACTGCTACCCTAAGAACCAGGTAAATCTTGAAGGAAAACCAACAATCAATAGAGGGAAAACACTGAGAAGACACAATTAACTGAGGCTGGTGGCTACAGCTCCAATTGGACCCCTAGCCTGGGAACCTCCATGTGCCACAGGAGCGGCCCAAGAAATAGCAAAAAGACAAAAAAAAAAAAAAAAAAAAGGAGGGGCTGGAAAAATATGCAAAAAATATAGCAAAGAGATTTCTGAATCTGGCAAAAGAAAGAAACCTACATATTCAAGAAGCTGAGTGAACTACAAACAGAATAAACCCAAAGAAACACATCATATTCAAACTTCTGAAAATAAAGACAAAGAAACGCCTTGAAAATAGTGGGGGAAATGCACATTATCTAAAGGTGAAAAACAATTTGAATTACAGTCGATTGAAATTTGGATTTGTGGAGTTCCCCATTGGGCTCAGTGGGTTAAGAACTTGATATAGTGTCCATGAGAACGCAGGTTCAATCCCTGACCTCTCAGTGGGTTAAGGATCCTGCACTGCCATAAGCATAGGTTGCAGATGTGGCTTGGATTAGCATTGCTGTGGCTGTGTCAAAGGCCTGCAGCTGCAGCTCTAAATTTCCATATGCCACAGGTGTGGCTGTAAAAAGGACAAAAAAAAAAAAAACAACATGGATTTCATTTCTTCTTTCTGCTTTTTCCATATTTTTTTAAAATAAGCATTTGAATTCTATAAAAATTAAAAGAATAAAATTTAAATAATAGTAATGTTTTTTCTCATCCAAGTTTTTCAAGAGATGCAAGTGAATTCTTTAACCAGTGAAATATTTTGCAGGACTCAGGAAAATTAAGGTTCTCTCAAATGCAGAAAAATTAAGAGAAATTTTCACTATCAGACTTACCCGGTACATCAGATCTTAATCATATTTTCTTTAGTATCCTCACCCCCCAAAAATCTACCAAAATAGGGGGATTTTTTTCACCCTTCTGAGTGAGAAGGCACGCAAACTTCAAATATTTTACAGATCACTATAGAATTGATTGTATACACTGTTGAAACCAACAATAATGTTTTCTAATGTTGGTTTTGTCACTCTTAGTTAATCCTCTTAGTATACTCACGAAGTATAATGTTAATAACCCTTCCTGATACTGTCACAGATGGCTAACCAGATCAGATGAATCTGTTAAACTAACATGCATTCTAATCTGAGACCCAGAGTAGACAAAACCAGCTAAACCTTAGAGAGTGTCACCTTAACATGTCAGAATGAAACACCTATTCTACAAATTAAAAACTAGAATGAACAAACAAATTAGCACCATTTAATTTGGGGTTTGTGATAATGCACTCGATGTCTATTTTTCTGTATTTTTTCATTTTCTTTACACGTGTTTGTGTTGCATAAAGAAAAAAAAATTAAACATTGTCTCATTTGGTAAATACAATTATGCCACCCATCCCCAGACTCGGATTCGAGGGTAGATAATATGTAGGGTGTAAGTAAATATTTGGCAATGAGAAATATGAATTTGGGAAATCTGCCTACAAGACCATAATCTACTTAGGCTGTCTCTTCTTCACGGAGAATAAACTCTTTATTCTTTTTTCTTTTAAATCCTCTTCCATCTGTTATTTGTCTGCCCCTCTGTTTTCCTGGATAATTCTGTGAGCTTTGGGTTTGTTACAACAGAGCTCTAATATTTATCTATTGTTGCTCACAGATACATGTGTGTAGATGTGTGTGTGTTTGTGTATATCTATTTGTATGAACATACGTGTATTTGTGTGGGTACATCTAAGTGTATGCCTGTGTATGCATGTATGGTTTATTTGTGTATGGTTGACTGGTGTGTATCGATTGTACATGTGTTTGTGTGTTTATGCAGGTATATTTGTTTTTCTTCATCTACTCATCTACCTACCTCTAAACTTATACGTCTTGTTTATTTACCTACCTAGTTGCCTCCCTCCTGTTTCCCTATAGTCCAAAGCAAGAATCACTTCACACCTTTTAGAATATTGTTTCACTTAACAAATTCAAATGACCGTCTAATCAAAAATACATGTTCAACACCTAAAATACACTAGGGTCTGTGCCAGTTACTATAATTATATAGTTAAAAATGTATAGCTTCTTCCCTTAAAAAATGTTTCTGCTCTTAAAAAACATTTTTAGAAAATTGAAATTATGGATATGCAACTAACATGTAATTTACTTTAGTCACTGAGCCAACATTATGTGATTGTACCTAAAATTTCTCAACATTTTATGTAAAAAGGTTGAAATTCCTTAAAATTCCTTAGTTTTACCCATGGGATTCTATTAATATGACCCAGGTGTTCTTTCCAGTGTCTACTGCCCTCCCCTCGTGGCTTCCGACATCTAACTTTGTTCTAGTAGACCTGAGTAATTCACTCTTTCAAAAATATTCATTCCTCCTCAGTTGCCTCAAAACATTGACCATGCCATTCCTTTTTGGCCTATCCCTTCTCTCTCTTCCAATTAGTTAATTAATTAATTAAAGCCTTGTATCTGAACCACTTTTTCAAACTCTCACAGATTCCACATGGTAACTTCCACCTCCTGAGTCACCTCCCTTTAGCTGGCGTGTCAGTGATGTGTTAGGCACGAGGCTGTGGTGTAGGTGGCAGACACGGCTCAGATCCCAAGTTGCTGTGGCTGTGACAGGCTGGCAGCTGCAGCTCTGATTGGATCCCTAGCCTGGGAACGTCCATATGCTGCAGGTGCAGCCCTAAAAAACAAAACAAAATAAGCTAAAACAAAATAAAGTAAAATAAGATGATATGAGATGAGTTAGGATAGGATAAGATTAAGTAAATAAATAAATAAAATACGAAAAATTTTAGTGAATGAAGAAGCTTGACAAGTGCACTAGAGCATTAAAATCATTCTGAGAGTAGAAAAAATCCCCCTAATTAAACAAACGTCACAACCCCACCAGTGCTGGGCTGTCCATTAGACCAGAAATCTCTCTGGATGTAGTCTCCACTAAGATAATCCAAAGTGCTGCTACTTGGAGACATCATTAGGTTTCTGAGAGTCCACTTCAATTTCAACACATTATATTGCATTTCCTATTTTGTCTTCATTTTAATACAGGAAAAATCTGTTTCCAGCACTTTTTTTTTTCCTAAATGATTTCATACAATCACTGCCTGAATTGAATGAAAGTGATTTACAATGGCTGTTGTCATTTGGGCTACGCTCAACTCATAACAACAATATACTAGCAGATGGATAGAGCAGTTTAATCACCAGACTAGTAATAATTTGATTTTCCAAATCCAATGTTTCAAAATATGGGTGTATTCCAATGAATTAGGTGTGAAGGAAAGAGAAAATGAAGTGCTTAGAGAATGATTATTTTCAAAGGGCTTGGTTATTATGTTGCTTCAGGTAACTATGTACTTCCGCCCACGTCCCTCAATCTCTTCTTCTCAGATTATTTTCATGTATTTTATCAAAGAGGTAAAACACTAGATCTGAACTCCATCCAACACATCATATTATTTTTCCTCAAAGTCTTTTTTTTTAGTATGTTAAAATTATTGAAGAGAAAAGAATTTTGATAGGAACTGAAACATAACAGAAACTTTTGATACCATGTTTCCTAAGTTACTTGAGATACCCCTAACCAAGAAATTAGTATTTTTTTCTTTCTTTTGAAGATTTATAGCTTTATGGTTTAAAAAAAAAGATAGAAAAAAGGCATTCAATACAGAAAAGTAGAAAACATATGGGAAAATATCTCTACAAATCCTATCACTTATAAATTACTGTAACTGTCTTAAAAATAGCATTTCAAGCATATCTCCACATGACTGTATAAATAGAAGAATATACAAATGAAAGGATAGATGAATAGCAGAGGTATGGATGGATGGATAGGCATAGTATTATAAAACCTAGATTATATTATTTTGTCATGATAGCTAAAATTTAAATTTTATTGTATTTAAATTTATAGAAGAAAGAGAAACTGAATTTAAAACAAAGCAATTTCCAAACTTTAGATGAATGTTCTTTCAGCATGAGATATGTTCTTAAATATTATGAAGTTAAAGTCATTTTAATTACATTTTAATGTATATATTATTTTACTTCCTGCTATAAAATATTAAAATGTTAGCACTCTTACTATTCCTTTAATTACATTTGTTAGTTATGTTCTTATTTTTATATTATCAAAGTTTCAAATACTTGTTTTTCTCTTTTTTAAGCTATAATTTCATATGGAGTTTCCCAGGCTAGGGGTCAAATCAGAGCTGCAGCTGCTGGCCTACGCCACAGCCACAGCAATGCGGGATCTGAGCCACATCTGCAACCTACACCACAGCTCACGGCAACATCAGATCCCTAATCCACTGAGTAAGTCCAGGGACTGAACCTGCATCCTCAAGGATGCTAGTCAGGTTCGTTTCTGCTGACCCACGATGGGAACTCCCTTAATTCTATTTTTTGATGGATTCACTGTTCACTACTAGCTCTACCATAATTTATCTCTTTCTAAGGGCTTTGTTTGAATGTATCCCTTTGAGGTTAGATTTCACATTTAAGTAGTATCAATGCCAGTATAACCTAGTTTAAGATGCAGTTAAAAAAAATATATCAACCATCAATGTGTAAACATCACAAAAGGTTGTTTCTTGCATACACTAAACATGCATATCATTTAGAGATCTAGTCTGATGGGGGCTCCACATCAGTACTTCCTTTCATCACCACTGTGGTTGAGGGACAAGACAATAGTGAACAATGCAGCAGCTCCTAAGGGTTACATATCATTTCTACTCATATAGAAAAGGAAGTCCAGACCTAACATATACATTAAAGGAGAAGAACGGGAATATAATCCTAATTCCAGTGATTACCACTGTCTCACCTTCTGATCACCAATATTTGGAATACTCTTCTTCCTGTATTCAAAATACACTCAGTGGAGACACACAAGTCCCATCCAACTGTATCATCAAGTTTGAGGAGCAGGATCTCTGGATGATGCATGGCAGTCTTTCCACTACAAAATGATTCATGACTGTCCACATTACATTCATAAGTGCTCCTCTTAAATTGAAAGCTATGAGCGAAAAAGATGGGGTTTTTTTGCCTACACACACCCAGTATAAAATGGATAAATAAAGATAAGGTAACCTAAAAGCAAACAAACAAAAAACCCCAACCCACCTTGTTGTAAAAAAGGAGAGATGGGGATGAACAGCAGATTGAAGTATGTAAAATTCTGAAATATACTAGGTAGACATTTCAAGATTCATCTACCCTGAAGAGGGAGAATGTTCCTGGATAGCCCAGTTCTGCTCCCTGGATGTGGCTTCTTTGTCCACTATTCTCCATACCCCTTGGCTTAATGCTCTGTGAAGTTCTTCCTTTTCCATTGCATGTTGGATCTAAGAGGCTTCTACCTGGAAGTGACACTCACAAAGCAGACCAATACACACATCATGTGCGTCTCAGAAGGAGCAGTGAGAGAAAAAATTGCAAAAACAATACTTGAAGAAATAATGTCTGAAAACATCCAAATTAGACAAAATACACATAGGTCATTATCATCCTTAATATTTCGTCCACATTCAGAATTTTCCAACTATTCTGAAAATAAAGCTGTAAAAGAGTAAATGGTCTTCAGCTGTGAGTCTGCTGTACTTCTGGAGGAAGCAGAGGGAGACTCCAGCAAGGTCACAGAACTCCATCCTTAAATCCCCGGTGCAGGACAAGACCTGAAAATGAAATTGTGGTCTTTTCTGCAACTCAGTGACATTATAGGTATTGCAGATACTAAGTCACTAAGCTGAAGGAAAATAAGTTTCAGATCCTGCTGGTGATCCTGTCTTATTTCCTCTCCTGTCCCCAGGCTCACCATTTCCTCTAACTCATAAAAACAGAAAGCAACTAGAATTTTTTTTTCCAGTTACTTTCCCAGGTGGGAGGTGGGAGCAGTGCCAATCACACCGCTATATTCATGGAGTGAACTTGGCTTACAGCCACCATCTCACACAGAACACTTACTTCACATGACCCTGCAGGAGCAACTTCCTTAATACCGCAGGATGCTGGTAGCTCAGCATACCCATGAATTCATCTTGCTCATATATATTTCTATTTCACTTATGGCCATGGAGACTTTTATGTTCTATTTGATCCCATCTAAGAGGTTTTCAGTTTCCTTTCCATAGTTCATCTATTATCATTATGGGTCTGTCACAGAAAATACAGCATTGAAGCATAAATTATATACAGTATCTTCGCTGGAAGTAATTACCAGGACTACTGCATGTGGTTACTTTACGTATGGCTGTGTAGTTTCTTTAAAGCACAAGACCTAGATTAAGAGTAAGCAGGGGCAAAAATCTGGCCTGGTGCTTCACACCAAGTCGTGTGCCTTGTGTTGAGGCTGCATGATGCTGCCACAGAAGCAGGACCTATTTCTAATCGAAACTCAGGAATTATTTGCTTACTAAGATATATGTCCATAGGTGCATGCCTGTTGAAAGGCGATAACTAGAAGGAAAATAAATGAATGAACATGAAACCTGTAAATTAAAGGAGACATCGAATTAAAAAATAAGTGGCAGGAGTCAGTTACAGAGTCTACAGATATACACCTGTGTGATAAAATATAAAGAAAAGCACAGAAGAGACTAGTTTTAGAGAGAGAAAGGAGGGGTAATTGGGATGGAGCAAATGGAGGATTTCTAGGGTAGCTGGTATCATTGTAATGTTATAACTTGGGTAGCGATTACAAGTGTGTCCAACTTAATTCACAAAGCCATATATTTATTTTGTATGGCTTTATCTGTGTATTTCATTTTATGATAAAGATATTAAAGAAAAAAGAACAAAGAACAAAACAAATGCGACAGAATCGTCCTTGAGAACCTGTTATAGGTAAGCCTTGTTAGAAGCTTTGAGGAACAAATTGATTAAAATGATCAGTCTTTAAGGAGTTGATAGATGACATGAAAACACTGGTGAATAATCTAAATATGACAGAAGTATTCATTATCTGGATCTTGGTAATTATCACAATGTACATCTTAAATAGATACAACTGCATTTGCCAAAAATATAAAGAAATAAATATATAAGTAATACATAAGAACATGATCTAGTACCTGCAACAGTGGAAATACTCTGTTATCAGAGCACTTAGTCCTGGCTCCGGTATAGAATCTTGGCACTTCCCAGGTAACATGACATCTGAACCAAGAAGGAAGTACCCGGGAGAATGTCTAAAGGAATGTTCCCAAAGAAGTAAGAGCAAAAGCAGAAAAGAAAAACATGGTACGTCGACGTCATGTAGAAATTCATAACTGGAGCATAAAAGTGAAGTGGGAAAAGACCAAGTAGCACATACTTATTTTGAAATAAAGATGCCAATATGACCTATAAGATGAATTCATATGTGCACTTCTTATTTCCTAACACACTAATGCAAAATTACAGCCTATAATGACACAAATAGCTCATAACGCACAAGGCAGTTATATCTGGCCATGGAGTCTTTAACCAACTAGGAACAATTGAATAATTTAACCCCAGTAATGATCACCTGATGGACAATTCCAAATATCCCAGGTGCAGTTCAGTTGTGTCGGTGATTTTAGAGACAAATGTTAAGTTGGTGGCAAGATAATCGCTTCTTTTATACCTTGTGCGCAAATAGATAAATGAGCATGGCATACAATATAAGGCTTATATTTCCATTAAATCGGTTTTTCTGGGACAACATTGCAGAGTCTAGCTTCTAAGTCTCTGTTAAAGTTAACAAGATATTCACATCTATAAAACAGAATCCCTCCAATATAAGTACATGTAAACTCATCATTTGGCAAATATTTAAGTGATACTGGTCACCTATGCTGAAACGTGAAATACTCACCAAGCTGAACATATTAAATGTAATATGCTGTTATAGAAAAAAAACATGCTTTCTAGTGATTACCTCATTCACTAGTATAAATTCAGTGAAAAGTTTTGGAGAACATAGAGCTTTATAGTATGTCACTACGAACACATAAATCAGGTAAGATAACATTTTTGGTAAAAACCCAGTGTGAGGAAGTGATTGTTAAAGATATTTTCAGAGACATATTGATTGACAGTTACTAAATTTAGATCTTATCTATCAAAACACGTATAACAGATAGATGTACGATGAAAAGAAATTACATTGCATGTGTCTGGAGCCAACAAAATTTTATTAATGGCTGTTAGACAATCACTAACAAACTCCGATTTTTTGTCCACAAAAATCTAAGAAGAAATTTGTTTATTAGCATGTTTCTTTCATAAGAAACATGAAATCTGTCTTTTAAAAATTCTTTCTTCCTAGAATGAGTCATAGAAACCCATTTAAATATTGCTTTATGCTTTTTTAAAAATTAGCAGTAAGCAAAAATCAGCCAATAAAAAATAAAACAAAGGTGAAGGCCTATCCTTAATTATGCACAAGAAGTCTTTATGTTGGAGGAGTGGGATCAAATATAGTTAATAGGGAGAGTAAATCCATCCTTTCTTTGGAAAGAAAAATTATGTCAAATCATTAATCAATTTTTATAGTAAAAATAACTTTTAGTAATGTCATATTTTCTTTTTCATAGATGAAGAAAATGGGCAATTTTATTTCACCAGCAAAACAACACAGATAAAAGAGTATATCATAAAAGTGATATGAGGCATAGACTACATCTCTCTTATGCTTGGTATCATTTATTAATTTGTGCAGGCCCTTTTTTTTCTCCTTTAAACATTTACTCAACAGAGCTCTTGTGCTCAGAATTGATTTTGCTGTCTCAGCCACATTAGGCTGAGATGCCTTTTGGCTTTCATCTGAATAAACAATTTCCTAGTTAGACACACTGGATTTGGACTTGGGTCAATAAAAGCTTTACTGTGTCCTTTCTCTTTCCTCTCAGAGCTCACAAAAGAGACCTAAATTCCATTCATCTTTTCACTTGCCACAGTGGAATCTTTAGCAATGTAATTATGGCTTGAATGAAGAAACATAGCGAGAAATTGGCAGAGAAACAAATAGGAATTCTCTATGTCCCATACTTGCACCCTTGAAATCCGTTACCTCTGGGTATGCATGTAAATTTGTCTAACTCTTTGTCTTTACTATGCTTTGGGAGCATAAATCCTTAACAAAAGTTTAATGTAGTCCTACTGAATCTCATGTAGCTAACTCAGGTTATTTGCAAGAAAGCCAATCGATTTGGATCCCAGTATTTAAATCTAAAAGATTTTGAATGGATTAAGTCAATAAGTTCTTTTTGCAGCTTTATATGGTGTCATTTAAAGTGACCAAGTATTAAAAAGTCAGAATTTTTAAATATTCAGAAGCATTTATAGAAGTTATTGGAGATGTCTACATTATTTTATAAAGTTTGAGCTAAGGGACATGAAATACAGCTTCATTTTATCTGGCACACTTGAAATGAAAGTAACCAGTTCTAAGCTATCAACAGGGAATGAAAAACATGTTATGAACCAAATATATTGCAACTACAGAAAGGATGCTACATAGTTCCTAAGGAGACAATACGGCTATTGTGTTAATTAGTCCAGTAGTGGTTTCACAGCTTGAGTACCAACTGATGCTCTACTCCACTCAATGCCAGAGGATGTACTCACTCATTTCTGAGACAGGCAACACTTTTTGGCTCATATATTTATTGAGTCTTATCAGACGCTTTCTCTGCACAAGACACAAATAAAATATCGACCTATTTTCTCAGTTCCAACTTCCTTTCAAAATGTCTTTCTAGTGACAAAAATAAATAAAAAAAAAGAATGTTCCACAGAAAAAGATGAAAGAACCAACTAGGAGAAGGCAGGAAAATATGTAAGCAAATATAAAAAATTCAGTTCATCAGTAGGAGAAAGACAACATTTATTGATTGATATTTAGAAGACATGTTCAGGAATAAACAGAAGTAGAAAAAAAACAAATGAATTTGTTTATTCAATACACGTTTATTGTAGAACTAATCGACCCCAAGCACTGTTCTGTGTTCTAGAATATAGTTCCAATCAATGAAGAAAACTTTCTCATGTTTCTGGCTACATGCTACATGGTCCTTAATATTCCATTCAGGGAAGACAGACAATAAACAAAGATAAGTGAACTATTTAGAGTTCCAGACATTGATGTGTACCATAGGGGGAAAGAAATGAAGAAAAAAAGAGGAATATGAAGGCGATGGGCTAGTAGAGATTAGCATTGAAATGCATGCCTTGGTCTTTATTGAGGAAAATATCTGACAGATGTTTATTCCTAAAATGTACTAGACATTGAAAAAATATACCGCAGTGTCTATTTGGCATAATTTCCTAGAATGAGATTATAGCTATGAAGAAGATTGAAAAAAAATATAAAGATGAAAATATGGAACTCTTCCCCAAGAAGTAAAATTTATTATTCCGTTTCTACCATATTTTAGGACTGTTAGATTACTTAGGTGAATCAAATCCAAATAAAAGATCATAAATATTAGGTTAAGAAACATAGACCAATGAGTATCAGTTTCTTACTTGACAAACATGTGGGGGTTATATTAATGGATGGGCCAATGAAAGAAACATAACAGGTATAAAAAAGGCAAAAGGTTTCTGTAAGAAAAGAAAAATCATGCTTAAGCTATGTGGGATTCTTTCAAAAATAACTAGACATATCCTGGGAAGAAACCAGTGCAAATGTCTTGTTTAGACTTTCAGAATATGTGTAATACAATTCCACATGAAGGAAATGTTTAAATGAGAAGACGATGTAGAGGAGAAATATTTTTATGCATTCAGACTTGACATAGAACGATGCTGAGGTAAGAGAAAAGGATTTTTCCTAAGATATGAATAACTAAACGGTGATAATCCCCAGAGCTTATGCAACTAATAAGGAGAGAGTGTGCAACACAACTCCCTATGTTATCAGCAGCACGTTGCTGTTCTAGATAGTGGGATGTCAAGCTGATGGAAATAAAGCCATCAATTCATAGTCAGTAACAGTTATTGAGCACCTCCCATGTGCAGGGCAATATACTAAGTATTATATTACAAAGAAATTTTTAAAATATGGTTCCCGCATTGATATACTCATCAGCCAGGTGGTTAGGGCCACGATGTGAAGAAAGATTTAAAGTGTCACGTACAAAGCACATGATGTATTTATGCACAGGTAGTCGTGAAAGCATATAACTCAGGCTGGGAGTGAAATGGTGGTCCTCAAACCAAAGATTTCTTTCATTCAAAGCCACAGGTTCTCTTAGTACTGATGGATGAAAGCACACATGAATGAGAATACAAGGACATTCTAGGAAGAGAAACTGGCTTCAGAAATGGTACATGGAGAACAGGCTTGTGGTTGCCTAGGGGGTTGGTGAGAGAGTGGGATGGAGTGGGAGTTTGGGGTTAGTAGATGCAAACTATAGAATCTGGGGTGGATAAGAAATGAGACCCTGATGTGTAGCCCAGAGAACTATATCTAATCACTTGGGATGGAACATGATGGAGGATAATGTGAGAAAAAGAATGTGTGTGTGTATATATATATATATACATATATATATATGTATAACTGGGTCACTTTTACTGGGTCGATTTACAGCAGAAATTGACAGAACATGTAAATCAAATATAATAAAAAAATTTTTTAAAGGAATAAATGGTACAGAGATATAAAAAACACAGTTCAAGAAGTAAATATGTATACAATCAACATTAATTTTCTGAGAATTTACTGTGCCAGGATTTACAAAAATGAGCAAAAGAGTCTTTTAGCCCTCAATTAGCTTAGTCTACATGGGGAGAAAAGGAGGAGTGGCCTATTAACCTGATGAATGGCCATAAGCATGTTTATAAAGAAATGCACTGAATATAAGGGTGGCCAAAAAGGATAAAATGGTCATCTATGCTTGAGTACATGGAAGGCTCCTCAGGGTGTTCTTGATATAGGTTTTGAGAGATGACTTGGAATTCAAACATGTGAGAGAAAGGGGATATTTGAGCGAGCAACAGTTTTCAAAGGCAAAACACATGAATCGTCTGGAAGCATGAGAGAAAGATTAGATGGTTTTCTGTGGTAGAGACGGAAGGTACATGTGATACGACTGGACAGACGGATTTGTGAAGGGTCTTTGCTGCCGTGTTAAATATTCCAGTTTGCCTGGAACATGAATTGTATCTAAAGAAAGCATGGAAGTTACCATTGGAAAATTGATGAGTACCAAATTTGGAAGGACCTGTGAATACTAAAATAAATATTTCATGCATTATTTGGCAATCAAGGAGAATTTATCAAAGGATTCTCAGCCAGAAAGATGAGAGTGTTGCCTTAAGAAGATTTATTTGATGACAATGTCCAGGATTGTTTGAAGGAGGGGAAAATGTTGCACCTGTGAGAGAGACTCCAAGGCAACTTGTAAGAGTGACAAAGAATAAAAAAAAGTTAGAGGAGAAGGTTTCAAAGATAAGTCCAAGATTTTGATCAATGTGTCAACTGTAGAGAAAAATAAGTAACTGTTCTTATCAACTAAGACTATGAGAACTAATACTAGAGAGCAAACCACTAGACGCAGGATAAAATCCTGTTTGCATACTATTTGGTGAACATTTACAAAAGTAAAAGTTGAAAAATGTAACTTCTTGTCCTTATTACAATGTAATTTTTATTTGCATTAAATTTTATAAATTTGTTTCTACCTTTATGATTCTTCCAAAGAAACTTTTGGAAATTCAAGTCTCTATGCAGCTCTGGCATGCCCAGTATCCTGCATTTGATAATAAAAATCATGAAAACAGCCGCCTAGCAGCTGGCACTAGTACCTTCCCAGCTGTTCTTTCTCTTCTCAGCACCTCAGGATGTGGTCTTGGGCAATAGACCAGTCTAGGAAATAGCCTTTACTTCCCATGGTATTAGCTCTCCTGATTCTAAGACTAGAACAGATGTTCATCCAGGAAAAAAAAAAATTAAGGCGTGGGAGTACATTTCCTCATATGCTTCCATTTGCACTGACCTTCATCGTAGACAGATTTTGCCTACGCCAGACGGACTCGCTGGCTCCAAGCCTTTACGAGAACAAGCTGATGAGTCAAGAACTGAGACCTTGCACAAGGACTCCTTTACCAAAGGACATATTCCAGCAAACATTGTAGCTTTTCCTCCCACTGCCTTCCTCTTTGCCTTGCCCTTAAGCACAGTACAGACTGTTCTCACTCAGTAGAAAATTCCTTCTTGCTCCAGATCCGCACAGAAAAGACATCAATGTGAGTGTTACTGGTGGAAGATAACATTTTCATTTTTATCATGTCTATTTACCTTCCTTTTCCCCCTGAGGCTTGGTTTTATACTGTTTATCACCCATTCTAATGGCATCTTTATAGTAAAAGAAATGCCATTAGTAATTGTCTTCAGCCATCAAGTGTAGAGGAGAATCTGGGACATGGGATTATCCAACTGCATGAGATTTTCTCCCAGCCACTTCTCTGGGCTCTCTCTAAAGAGTGGTTATAAGATGTGAGATCAGGGAGATGCTACAGAGATTTTGCAAATACTGAATTTGATATGATTCAAGGACTTTGCTGGACTAAGTAGAGTCTTATATTTCCCCAATGAAAACAGTGTGCTCTCTTTCTTGTCTAGTTCTTATTACTTGAAATAATTTTCATGTGTACTCACAAGCCTTGACCCCATTTCAAATTTTATTTTATCGCTTTAGTAGCAGGCATCATTGAGGAAGTTAAGCATTCTGTTTACTTGTAGCTGACTTGGACTCAATCTGCTTTTGAACTCTCTTTCTCTCCCTCCCTCCTCCTCTCTTTCTCGCCCTTCCTTCCTCTCTCCCTCCTTCTCGCTCACTCTCTCTCTCACACACACCTGGCAGGAGCAATTAATTGCTGTAAAATATGCTCTAGTTCTTTCTGTAACATTTAGGGTAAGGAAAAACCTAACAATATCACTTAATAACCACTGTGCCCAACTCAGCAGGCGACTCTTAGTCATTCTTTGTGTACTCTGGAGGCAATGAAGTGTCAGTAGAAACTATTTACTAAACTGAAATTTAAAACTCATTCGATTGAAAATACAAAATGAATGTTCACAGTACACAAAATATTATGCTAAAGCCCTAAGTAGTATCCAAGAAATAAAGGCATAATTCCCACCAAAAAGAACTCACAAATTCTGTCCAAATTTAAAAGTAAAAGCCTAAAAATACTTAAGAACACACTATCTTACACCATATACAAAAAATAAACTCAAAATGCATTAAAAACCTGAATATTATACCTGAAACTAAAAAAAAAGAAAAAAGAAAAATTGTAGAAGAAAGCTCTGTTGATCACTCTTTTACATGAATCCTAGCAACATTTTTTGGATCTGTCTCTTCAGGCAAGGGCTACAAAAGCAAAAATAAACAAATGAGAATTCATCACACTAAACAGCTTTCGAACAGCAAAGGAAACCAGCAACAACACAAAACAGCAACCTACTGAATAAGAGATAATATTTGCAGATCACATTGTAAGAGGTACAAACTTCCAGTCACATAATAAATAAGTCATGGGGATGTAATACACAGAATAGGGAATATAGTCAATAGTATGGTAATAACTTTAAATAGTGACAGATGGTAACTAGACGAAACATGACGATGATCTCATAATGTACATGAATGTCAAATTACTATGTTGTTCACCTGGAACTAATATATGGCAAGTCTGCTATACGTCAGTGAAAAAAAAAAAAAAAAGATATACATCAATATAGAAGGAAATACATAAAATCTAAATAATCATTTTTAGCACTATGGGTTGTATAGGGAATGTCTTAAATTTTCTGTTTGTCATTTCCTGTACTGAGATAAAAAGAGGAGAACAAGCATCCCATTAGTTTACAAAAAAGAAGTACTTTGATTAGAAAACAGGCAGTGAGAAAATCATATGTTGAAAGACATAATTTGAAAACATACAGGCACCACAATGTTCACTGCAGCACTATTCACAATAGCCAAGACATGGAAGCAACCTAAATGTCTATCCACAGAGGAATGGATAAAGAAGATGTGGTACATATATACAATGGGATAATACTCAGCCATAAAAAGGAATGAATTAATGCCTTTAGTGGCAACACGGATGGACCTAGAGATCATACCAAGTGAAGTCAGCCAGATAGAGAAAGACAAGGATACTTATGTATCCTTTTAAAATGCATATTATGATTTGTACATTTGGGATATAGCCTGATAATCTGATTTCTTACAAGCAACCAGGTCATACTTGTGTTGGTCTATGGGATACAATCTGCGTAGCAAAAATAAATGTATTATAATTTCCTTGAAGCCAACCACATATATCAATTAAATGAAGCCCTTAGCAGTACACACAGCGCTGGTCAGAAGCAGTGACTTCAACTTCTCATCTCCCCATTGTCTCTCTTCTGTACTTTGGGCAAGTTAAACTCACAGGTTAGAGGTGGCCAGATGTGGAATAACATTAGTGATGTTTTGGGGGCCATAGTTTGATTTCAGCCAGGCTCCCTTTATAGTTGTACCCTTACCCCAAAGAGGATCAGCCAAGAATTGGAAAGGAGTCATGGGAGAAGGTAGCATGTGCACCATTGTCTTAAACCACCATATTGCTGTCAGAAGAAGGGACCTGGATCCTCATGGTTCTTCTCCCTCCAGGGGTTACACTGAAGCAAGAACTTTATTACCTATTGACTTCTCACCTCTAAGGCTGCTCCCAAGGTCAGATGTTTTCCTTCCTCTTGGCCCAGAAGCTTCATCTTGCTAAGTGACATGCATTTCCATTTCCTTAACATGTCTGTGGTCACACTTTGGCCGCCATCTCAAAAGTATTACCTGTTTTCTTTTTTCTTTTTGTTTTCTTCTTAGCAGCTTTATTTAGGGTGCAATAGTAAAGATTATCTTCTTTACTGCATAAGGTAGCCGTCTTCACCATTGCTATTAGGGAAGCGTGTCTGAGGGCATTAACTACCTAAGGAAGCCCAGGGCCAGGGTCTTACTTTCAGTTCGTTTGTTTGATTTTAATTTATTGGAGTATAGTTGATTTACAATGTATTAGTTTCAGGTATACAGTAAAGTGATTCAATGTACATATACATATGAACATTCTCTTTTCCCATATAGGTTATTACAGAATATTGAGTATATTTCCCTGTGCTGCATAGTAAGTTCTTGTTTATCTATTTTATATACAGAAATGTGTACATGTTATGCCCAACCTTCTAATTTATTCTTCTCCCCCACAGTTTCCCCTTTGGTAAACGTAAGTTTGATTTCTATGTCTATGAGTTTGTTTCTGTTTTACAAATAAGTCCTTTCATATAACTTTTATTAGATTCCACATATAAGTGATCTCATATGATATATATCTTTCTCTGACTTACTTCATTTTGTGTGATAATTTATAGGTCCATCCAACTTGCTGCAAGTGGCATTATTTCATTTCTTTTTCATGACTGAGTAATAGTCCACTGTATGTATGTATCACATCTTCTTTATCCATTCCTCTGTTGACGGATATTTAGGTTGCTTCCATATCTTGGCTATTATAAATAGTGCTACAGTGAAGATTGTGGTGCATGTATCTTTTCAAGTTATGCTTTTCTCTAGTTATATGCCCAGAATTGGGATTGCAGGATCATATGATAGCTCTATTTTTTTTTTTAAAGAACCTCCGTACTGTTCTCCATAGTGGCTATACCAATTTACATTCCCACTGATGATCTTCCTTATATGTAAAATCTTTTTTAAAAAAGATACAAATGAACTTATATGCAAAACAGAAATAGACCCACAGACATAGAAAAAAAACTTATGGTTACCAAAAGGGAAATGTATGGGAGGAAGAAATTAGGAATTTGAGATAAACATATGCACACTACTATATATAATAGATAACCAACAAGAACATTCTGTATATCCCAGGAAATTCTGCTCAATATCTTATAATAAGGTAAAAGTATCTGAAAAAAATAGATATATATGTATGTATAGCTGAATCACTTTATGTACACCTGAAACTAACACATTATAAATGAAATACACTTCATTTAAATAATAAAAAAAAGAGTACACAGATACTCAGTGTGTGTCCTTGTGCTCTTGTCCAGCCTGTAGTTTTCTTCATCTCTGCTACTGCTAAACTTGTGGAGATTATTCTGCTTTTCGCGCCTCTCTTGCCTGAGATCACTGGTGAAACGCCAGCCCAACAATTGTCAGAATAGTTCTTTTGAGAGCTGTTTCCCCAAAGCTTGTAGTTTGTCAAGGTTGGAGGGAGGGAGGGCGTGTCAATAAAGGGGGGTGGGTGGGGGAAGATTAGGAAGAAGAGAAACAAATGAAAAGAGAAAAACCAGCAAAGGAGACAGAGTTGAAGCAAGGGACATTTGCATCTTTTTAAATCCTTTTAAATACAAAACATCATAAATTGACTTTAAGATATACTCTAGGCAATCATCTAGACAAGTGCTGAAAACATAATACACACAGACATAAAACTGAATACCAATTCCTTATCTTCTTAAAGTGTATCTACCAAAAACTGCAGAAGTTATCACATATCACACTTCATGGATTAATTTTTTAATGCAGTCCCATTAAAGGGACTAACAAGATTAGGCCACCTGCTGCCTTTTGTTTGTCTGCTTCTTAGCACTATTCCCATCCTCTGGGAAACATAACCCCCTTCCCCAGGAACCAGCTTCCCACAGCAAGATAACTGCACAGCAAGAAAGAAGGTTTCCACCAAGTCCTACTTCATTATTTAAGGTTAAATATGGGAGCCCAGCCAAGCCAATCATCCTTCTTTTCTAGGTTTTGTTTTTATGGTTTTCAAACTGAAGCTGAAGAAGGGGATGCAGGAGTTCCCGTTGTGGTGCAGTGGAAACGAATCCAACCAGTATCCTTGAGGTTTCAGGTTCAATCCCTGGCCTCACTTAGTGGGCCAGGGATCCAGCACTGCTGTGAGCTATGGTGTAGATCTCAGATGCAGCTCAGATCCCATGTGGCTGTGGCTGTGGTTGTGGTGGCAGCTGTAGCTCTGATTCGACCCCTAGCCTGGGAACTTCCATATGCCACAGGTGTGCCTCCCCCACCAAAAAAAAAAAAAAAAAAAAAAAAAAAAGCAAAAGAAATGGATTCAATTCCAGCTAGTGGTAGAAGTTCTGAGATGGGAAACATGAAGCTCTGTATCTGTGGTTCCGTCATTAAGAGGGCAATCAATAACTGTAGAAAAATGAGGCCAATACCTCATTAAAACTAAAAAAAAAACTAACATGGGAATGAGCCCTGGCTACACATCAGCGATCGATTTAGAGTGTCTTTCAGGCCACGCTTCAAGCTGTGTGAATCTCCTAATGATGTCCTCTTTTTGCCGAAGTTTATTCAAGTTAAATATATATATTTGCAACCAAAAAAGATCCTGACTGAAATACCATCACTACTTCTCAACAAAATTCTCAGGACTCAAGAAGCGCAATGAGAGAAAGAAAATGAATAGAAAGAATAAACATTGGAAATAAAGAAAATGTGGTTACGTGTCAATGGCATATTTATCTAGGACATGGATTCAATTTAGAAATATTGGAAAAATATGAACAGATGGTAATGCTGCTAAAAGTAAAAATATAAAAATCAAAAATAACTTTTCTATGAATTAGCAACATGAAATCAGAAAACATAATAGAAAAAGATTTATATGCTGCCCAAATCCCATGTTCTTGGATAGGAAGATGCACACTGAGATATTTATTCTTTTTCAATATATCTTACAAATAATACATTTTAAACAGGCAATAGTTTTTGCCTTTAGGCAAGGAAGTTGGAGAGAGAGATAAGGAAAGTGAGAGCTAAGCACTTTCATCCTTTAGCCTGTATGTTTTTGTACTATTTGAATTATTTATAGTCATGTATTTATGCAGAACATTTGTAATTCAAGAATGCAGTGGTACAAAAATATTTTTTAGCTCTAACATTATAAATAATGTAACTATTCTACAACTTGGGTCTGAAGTGGGTAGATGGTCTGGCATGAGTCTTCCAAAAATATTAATGAGTTTTTATAATATAATTTGCTATCTGCTTTTCTCCAAACTGGAAGTCAACCAGATAGCATATTTCTTGAGAGCAAGAAAATGTTTATCTTTGTACCCCAGTGCTTATTAACATGACGCTGAATTTGGTGGTGTTTAATAAGTGCTGTGTTTTGTTAAGAGAATTTGTGATGAGAATATAGCAAATCTGAGGGTAATGTGGCCATCTATTTTCGTAATACAAAGAATTACCTAGAGGTACATGGAAAATTCTTCTCTAAGTGAAAACTTTATCATGTTTTTTTCTTTTTTGGCTGCAACCCATGGCATATGGAAGTTCCTAGGCCAGGGATCAAATTCAAGCCACAGCTGCAACCTACACCACAGCTGCAGCAACACCAGATCCTTAACCCACTGTGCCACAGTGGGAACTCCCTATAAGTGAAAACTTTAAGTCTTTAAAGACTTCCTATTGACACTTCTCAGGTGAACCTCTACTGCCATCTAAAGAAATACAGTGATTGGGAGAAGGAGAATGATCTTGGCTTAAAATACAGTTTATTTGAGAGGTAGGGTTGTAGGAGGATACATTCAATGTACCAAGAGTAAGAAGAACACAGTCCATTCAATAGATTCCAAAAATAAATCTGTACTTTTACAAATTGGGTAGATGAATTGACTATTAAAAGAAAAAAAATCTTCCCACATGAAGCAGAATCCCCTACAATATTCCTAAGAAAAGAATGTATCTCTGGGCAATGAGATATGCCAAGCCAAGCCAATTCTAGATGCACAGCATGTCACTGCATTGAATGCAACACAAGCATAGATTCATAAAGGACAAAAATATTTCAGCAGTTCCTTATTGTTGCACTAAAAATAATATCTTTTCAGTAATGTGTATATTTATGATTTTGTTGAAAAAGTTTATGAGTCCATTCTTTTTCCTTTATGTGAACCTGAGGCTCAACCTTTGGAAAAACTTGCAAAAATTTTTTCCCTGGCAAACATATTTTTAAATCACATTAACTGCTTTACACTTAAATTGAACATGATTTACAAAGTTATATTTTCTTTTAGATACATTCAATTCACTTTTATAAGAGGGTAATAGTGAAAGAGGAAAAAAATAAGCCCAACCTCAAGATTTTCTGCAAGCTGAGAACCTGATCTCTTTGAAATGAATGAGTTGTCCCTAAAATTGATATTGTAAGTGATGTCTTCCTGTTCTTTCCTTTTCCACCAGAAAAAAATTCTAACTCTGACATTCAGGGTCAGGTCTTGGTGATTCTGAGGCTGGTGATTTAAGTACAACCCAAGCTGCCCAACAGCAGGTGCAGAGTCTATCCAAAAGCAAATACTTTTGAGTTTGTGAAAAACAGAAAGAGATCTCTGTCAAGACTCTATTATTTAGATGATTAAAGAGAACATTTCTGTAGATACTCATATATATTTGGCTTTATAAGGCACTGCTTTCCTTTTTCTAGAAAGTCTGTCTTCCTAATTGTGAGTCAGAGAATAATAATAATAGTAATCATAATAAATGTTAATATTTCTCAAGCACTTGGTAGGTGCCATGCACTCTTTTAAGTACTCTGTATGTGAGATTTAGTTCTCACTACTACCATGTACAGTATTTGCAGTATTCCCTCCATTTTATAGATTGAGAAATCTGATTGTTAGCTTGGGCAGTTTTATCGGTCAGGAATTGGCTGAACTGGAGCTGAACCTGAAGCATGACCAACACTGGAATCCCTCTTTGCATCATTCTTTTCCCTTTTTTCTATTTCCCTCATAGACCTACCATTCATTCATTCATTTTTGTTCCTCCTCCTTTCTTGGGCTCCTTTTTTTTTTCCTGGCTGTTACTTAAGAGAACTTTAGGCACAGAGAGCACAATGATCCTAGCGTTGCAACAGCAGTTCATGGAATGTTACATTACATTTTACTGTTTAACAATTAAAGTCTTTCAAAAGCAAGTTTTCCCTTCAGGTTCCTGCCACCTCAAAGATGTGGCATCCATCTCATCATTTTCCTCCCTGTCATAATTTAGAGAGACTCCTAAATCATTCAGATGCCTCTTTTAAGACCTGAAGCCCTTGGTTTGTTAATTACCTCAGCTGGGATCACTTGACTTTCACTTTGCTTCTCCAACATCGTCAGCCTTCAACTGCTGTCCCAACTCAACAGAGAGAAGCACTGACATCCTTTTCTTTCTTTCTTTCTTTTTTCTTTTTCTTTCTTTTCTTTTCTTTTTTTTTTTTTTTTTTTGCGTGTGTGTGTGTGTGTGTGTGTGTGTGTGTGTGTGTGTGTGTGTGTCTTTTTAGGGCTGCACCTGCAGCATATGGAAGTTCCCAGCCTG
The DNA here is from genome assembly GCF_016906955.1 of Phacochoerus africanus. Taxonomy (NCBI): domain Eukaryota; kingdom Metazoa; phylum Chordata; class Mammalia; order Artiodactyla; family Suidae; genus Phacochoerus; species Phacochoerus africanus. The sequence goes on along the minus strand of NC_062556.1, from coordinate 52,211,153 downwards.
GGGTTCGAATCGACACAGCAACGCAGGATCTGCAACGTACACCCCACAGCACAGTGAAATACCAGATCCTTAACCCACTAAGCAAAGCCAGGGATCGAACCTGCATCCTCATGGATGCTAGTCAAATTCATTTTGGCTGAGCCATGACAGGAACTCCGTTATCCTTTTCTTATCCCAATCATTTTCTGTTTTCATTAAGTTTGCTCTCTTAGTTTGCCAAACCCTTTGTAATCAGCCATTTCCCCTATTTATTTAGTTCATTTACTTCCTATTTTTGATGACCCATTGCCCTGCATCCTTCTCTCCTGCTCTTCTTCCAAAGTGTCCCTCTGCAAAAAACAACCATCGCTGCAAAGTTAGGCACAGCTTCAAACAGAGAACACATGTTCACATAACAATGTAGACCATTAGCTATTCCAACAAAACTATATTATGTGTTTTAATCTGGGCTTTCAAAACTCTTTAGCCGCCAAGTTGTAAATTCTGAAAAAGCTCCCTCTCCCAGTCCCTTCAGCTGTCATTCTTTCCCAGCTTTTACCTTTACCCTCATGCCCCCGTCTCAACATGCTCTCATCTCATGGCAGATTACCACCCTTTCATCACCACAGGAGAAAGTCAGAGGCCACTAGGAACACACTCCCCCATCTCTGTTTCCTCACCCATAGCGGCACCTCCATCTGTCTTGTTTACACTGTCCAGGGGAGGCAGTTTCCAGGCCATCCGTGTACCTGCATCTGAAACCTGTCTTCTCCAGACCTTGATCCATGGATTAGCCATCATTCCTGAGACCTTAATGTTGTTGATGGATGACTCTTCCACATCAGCATATAAATATTCTCTGATCACTCTCATTAAGTAAAAACCCTTCCAGGCGCTACATGCTTCTCTAGATTGTGCCTCAAAACTTCTTTCTTTTTATAGCGAAGTATCTAAAAAAGCAGCTTTCCTCATTGTCTCTAACTCAATTCCCTAAAATCCACTATCTGGCTCCACTTCCTAGCAATGACCTTTAAAGGGCTAAATTTGATGCCTTCTCATTTTTTGCCTTCCCTCGTGTCCCTGAATTTGACTAAGGTTCCCTAGGCTGAACTCTCATCATGACGTGCGCTTATCTGTATCTTTGCATTTCATGCCCCCCTCATAGTTATCTTTTCATATATTTAATCTTACTCTCTTTACTCCTTGCTTCCAACACATCACTAATACATGCTGTTGTCATCTTCATAATATTACCTCTGTCCATTGCCTCATGTTCATCTGGGTCCAATTCGGGACTTAAAAAACAAAACAAAACAAAACAAAACAAAACAAAACAAAAACTTGTGTTTACCAGAGGGGAAGGGGAGAGAGGGATAAACTAGGCGATTTGGATTAAAAGATATATACTACTATTTATAAAATAGGTAATCAACAGGGAACTATACTCAATGTCTTCTAATAACCTATAATGGAAAAGAATGTAAAAAAGAATGTGTATATATATGTGTGTGTATGTATATGTTTGTATATAAATATATATATATTCAGTTTTCATATATATATAAAACTGAATCACTTTGCTGTACACCTGAAACTAACACATCATTATAAATCAACTATATTCAATAAAATTTTGTAGACAAAGAAACTGGCATATCAAAATAGATGGTTTATCCTTCCACTCTTACAGCACCTCCAGGATAAACTTCCTACCAACTAAACTAATCACACTGAATGACTGAACACATTCATTTGAATTTACTCCAAGTCTCCCAGTCTTCTCAGGAAACCAGTGACAAGACTGGAAAGATAAACTAGGACATCATGGGTAAGTCCCAGAAGCTAGAGCAAGGAGGATTCGAGAAAAAGAGAGAGAGAGAAGCATCCCAGGGAAAGCGATGGGAACTTGCTGTCCTATCATCCAGAGAGGGCACTGCCAGGCTCCCAGTTCCTTCTTCAGTGTGCCAGGGCAGTCTTTGTGCATAAGACACCGCACGAAGAGAGAGGGCGTCACAAACCAAAGTTTCCCAGATCGGTCAGGGACTTAAGAGAATGGGAGGAAAAAAAAATCCTGATATGAAAACAAGAAAGTCCTTTCAAAATTTTGATGATTTTGTTGTTATTCTTCTACAAAAAAAAAAAAAAAGTTAAGAAGCAACCACAGTATAGCATTGTTTGGTGAATCCCAAGTATAGCAAAAGCATCAGCCAAGTGAATCAGTTTGTGGTGAAAGGTATGACCACCTCCCCTCCAACAAAGGGCAGCACCAAGTCTTGGGAGGCCGATTCTTTTAGTTCTTCATTTTACTTGTGCTTGAAATTAGGACATAAAGACAGTATTATAACAGTTAATAATATCCTCTACAATACATTGTTTCTAGATTCAATTTACTTTTAAGTTTGTGAGCTTAGATATAAGAGAGATGTCTCATGAGATTGAGTCTTTCTTTCTTTTTTTTTTTTAGGGCTATAGGTGCAACATATGGAAGTTCCCAGGCTAGGGGTCGAAGCAGAGCTGCAGCTGCCCGCCCACATGGTAGGAACAGTAACACCAGATCTGAGCTGTGTCTGCAGCCTACACCACAGCTGGCAACACTGGAGCCTTAACCCACCGAGCAAAGCCAGGGATCAAACCTTCATCCTTATGGATACTAGTCAGGTTCTTTTCCACTGAGCCACAACAGGAATTCTGATTGCTTCTTAAAGGAGTTATTATTGTGTAAAAAAAGTATATATAATAAATGCTCTAAATTATAAAGATGATGATTTTTGTTCTAGATTCCACAATTTTTTTTAAAAAGTCTACATTTGGGGCCAGGAACCTGAGATAATTTTAAAATATGATTACCACATAATATGACAGAATTTTTCTTTCAGGGGGAAAATACTTAATTGGGGCAGGGGAAATTGTGTTTTCTTAGAATGGCCTGTTTGCACATGAGAAGGAAACTCCTGCTTGTGTAACTCAAATTTTCAACTGCAGGTGTGGGGAGTAGGGAATTTGCTGCACAAACAGAATATTTACAGCACAGAATTAATGGACAGAAGAATAAAATCATAGTTGGCTCTAGACTGACTGCTGAGCTGGCTAAAATGTAGCTCCCCTAACCATAGGGACTACCTTCACTGCATGACAGTCTCATGACAAAATCGCAGCTGGCCGGGACCTTAGGGACACGGAGGCCAGGCTGCAACCCCATGTAAGAATGTCTTACCCTGTGTCCCTGACAGATGACCTGCACAGGCCAGCTGGAACTCAGCACCTCAGAAAACAGCCCAGCTTACTTTTGGACATTTTGAGAGGTTGAAAGGTTTGACTTAACATGGTCTCAACATTTCTCTCATTGAATCTTTATCAATTTGTCCCGGTTTTACCACATGTCAGAGACCCGAAAAATCTATTCCTTGATAGGATAACCCTTCACAATTTTTGTTACATTTATTATCAAGCTTTTCCCTCTTGGGGGCTAAAACATCCCCAATTTTACCATTTTGTTTAGCACGACTTTCAGAATCTTCAAAATCTTTATCTTCCTCACCTAGGCAAGTTCACTTTTACAAAACTTGTCTTAAAGTATGGCATCCATAGCGAGACATAGTATACAGATATAGCTTGACCTTTAAAAAGTGTGCTCAGGAGTTCCCGTCGTGGCGCAGCAGAAATGAATCCGACTAGGAACCATAAGGTTGAGGGTTCAATCCCTGGCCTTGCTCAGTGAGTTAAGGATCCGGTGTTGCCATGAGCTGTGGTGTAGGTTGCAGATGTGGCTCAGATCTGGCGTTGCTGTGGCTGTGGTATAGGCCGAAGGCTACAGCTCTGATTAGACCCCCAGCTTGGGAACCTCCATACGCCAAGGATGCAGCCCTAAAAAGACAAAAAGACCAAAAAAAAAAAGTGATGAAACTACTATTTTTTATATATTAAAGTGTGTAACTACTTAGCCTAAACATAGAACAAATGGGCCTTTTACTTTTTTAGTCATTGTTGGTTCATATTAACTTATTTATTTATTTTCTTATTAATGATTTTTATTTTTTCCATTAAAGCTGATTTACAGTGTTCTGTCAATTTTCTACCACACAGTGAGGTGACCCAGTCACACACACATGTATACATTCTTTTTTCTCACATTATCATGCTCTATCACAAGTGACCAGACATAGTTCCCAGTGCTATACAGCAGGACCCCATTGCTTATCCATTCCAAAGGCAATCGTTTGCATCTATTAACCCCAAATTCCCAGTTCCTCCCACTCCCTCCCCTCCCTCTTGACAACCACAAGTCTGCCCTCCATGTCCTTGAGTTTCTTTTCTGTGGAAAGGTTCATTTGCGCCGTATATTAGATTCCAGATATAAGTGAAATCATATCATATTTGTCTTTCTCTTTCCGACTTACTTTACTCAGTATGAGAGTCTCTAGTTCTATCCATGTTGCTGCAAATGGCATTGTTTTGTTCTTTTTATGGCTGAGTTGTATTCCATTGTGTATATATACCACATCTTCTTAATCCAATCATCTGTCGATGGACATTTAGGTTGTTTCCACGTCTTAGCTATTGTGAATAGTGCTGCAATGAACATGTGGATGCATGCGTCTTTTTCAAGGAAAGTTTTATCTGGACACATGCCCAAGAGTGGGATTGCTGGGTCATATGGAATTCTGTGTATAGATTTCTATGTTAACTTATTTTTATAAAGCAGAATCTTTTGTACAGAAAATGATTCCAAATACAATTGCTTTTTAAAACATACATTTTCCCAAAAGTTTAAATCTCATGTATTCCATTCATATTGCAATACAAATAATAGTTTGACTAAAGTATGGATGAGTACATGAAGAAAAGTACAAATTTCTACTAAAGTGGATTAACAAAGCAAACATAAAATTATATTTATGGTTGGAAATGCTGAATATTATAAATATATTGAATTTCCTAAAAATATTTATTAAATAAATGCATCTCATATAATACTCTCTATGGAATTTTTAAGGATCTTAACAAAGTACTTCTGAAAAGAATATCAAAAGAATGTGACTGGAAACAAATAGGCCCTTGAGAAAGAGAAATAAGTGAGAGTTCATAATAGCAATTATTAAGATGTATGATAAAACTCTAATAATTTAAACAGTGGGACTTGCATCTAGAACAAACAGAAATCAGAATTCATATTCCTGAGGCAGACAGTGTGTTGTTTATGTAGAATATTTGTAGAAGTTGTTTCAGCACAAATCAGTGGAAAGAAGATATTAGTCCAGAATTTTGGAAATATTTATCAAATCTTTAAAAAACATCCTACATTTTTATACAAAAAATTCCAGGAAAATAATCGTATATTTGGACTGACAGTACAGAATAGATTATTTATATAGAAAAAAAAAGAAAAATGCATATATGCTAGTAATGATGGAAGGAATAAAAATGTATGTTCCATATACTGACAAGTAGTCACAGTTTTTGTAAGAAGCAACCATCCTTCATATATAATGCTTCAAGTATAAAAGAACCTATTCTATGTAAGTATAAACCAAGCGTTTCTGATTAGCAATGGTTCTTCTCTAATCCATGATTCAAGGATGCATGTTCCTTCCAGTTTATGTCTCTGCCTTTTTCAATCCATAGCTGCCAATGAATCCAGTCTCATTTTGATAAAAGGCAAAAGCTCTTGAAGTAGCCCATCTATTAGATGTTACTCTCTGTTCACCAGTCCATTGCAGAAACTCAGTCACATGGCTGCCTTTTCCCAACTAAAGAATTCTTGATTAGAACCTTTAGGATCCTCTTCCTTACATTTAAAGAAACTTTCCATCTGTGCTGTTTCTGGAGGGAAATGTGTTGGTTCTTGATGTCGTATTTCATTTAGGCTAAGGTTGTCACTGTTCTGAAAAGATATTATTAGATTCATAATGTCTTATTCCTTCATTTATTATAGTAAAGGCTAATTTCATCATTTTGATCACTTCAGTAATTTTACCCAGAAATTTCTTTATAGAAAAACTTTATTCTCTTCTTATACCAGAACTACATGATGTGCCATTTGAGTATTTATCTATCTAAAAATATATTTTTGGTTGCTTTCAGGCATGAGAGATTATTTAGATTGATACATTCTCCAATCACAATATTTTTCTTTTATACTTCGTATTGCTCATTGCCCTCTGGTATCTAATTCTTCAAAATCTGAAATGAGCCTTATTTTCACTTTCTTTATAAGTTAACATGTTACTTTTTTGTGCTTGAGTACTTGAACTTCAAGACTTCCTTCAGGATGACAGGGGAAAATATATCAGCTTCAGTCATCATATTTCTGCATGTTTCCACCAAAGAAACATCAACCAGCACTGTTCTCATCATGGTGAAACATTTTGATATAGCATACAATTTCTCACTCCTCCTCATTGAAAGGGAAGCTACAAAGACTTATGAGAGCCAGGCATCCTTTGTTTTTTCTACTGAGTGTCTGTAATGTATGGAAAGTCATTGCTCCCCTGTGGTCGTGTATCTTTCTGCTTTCCTTCTCTTGTAGGTATCTGCTCAGAATGAAATTTGTTCTATTTCCAAGGCTAAGTAATGTCACCAAGGCCAGCCCTGCCCCTTTGGGAGAAAGTCTGCTGTCTCCAGCTGTTCAGCCACAGGTGAGCAGGTGAATTCATTTAGAGAAGTTGTAAAATACCCCAAGTAAGACTAAGCTGTTTCCTCAAATCAAGAAATAGCTTGAGGAAAAGCCATTGAAGAGTTCAGGTTTTTTGAGCATGAGCCACCCAAACTCCTTGCTTGGCACCCTGCAAATAAACACTGTACTTTCCATCACCATTTTAAAAGATAGCTTGATGTTATATGTTAATGTCCAGTTGGCCCTTGCATCCACCTCAGTTAGTTAAGAAGTCAAGGATAGGCAGAGAGGTGATAAATAAGCCCCTACAAAGCCCCCACAATGATAAATCTATTATTTAACCTATTTTATTAGTTTTGTTTTCCCAGTTCCTTATAGGCTCTTTCATAATGTAGATGTGAACCATTGATTTATATTTTTTATGATTTTTTGAGAGAAAAGAAGATGTAAATATGGAGAATTGCATTCCATTTCTCTTCTGCCTCGCTTCTCTATAGTTTTTTTTTTTTTGGCTTTTTTTGCTATTTCTTTGGGCTGCTCCCGCAGCATATGGAGGTTCCCCGGCTAGGGGTCTAATCGGAGCTGTAGCCACCAGCCTACCCCAGAGCCACAGCAACTCGGGATCCGAGGCGCGTCTGCAACCTACACCACAGCTCACGGCAACGCCGGATCCTTAACCCACTGAGCAAGGGCAGGGACCAAACCCGCAACCTCATGGTTCCTAGTTGGATTCGTTAACCTCTGCACCACGACGGGAACTCCGCTTCTCTATAGTTTTTATGTGTGCATTTGTTTGTTGAATTTGCAAAATACAAATACAGGAATAGCATTGACCACTAGGATTGAATTTACTTTTTAATTAAGTGGAGCCCCTCTCTGTTTTCTATAGTATCTACACCATCTCTTGTTATGGCTCCTGCCACTAAAACTCTTAGTCCAATTTACTGAGCTGTCATTTGCCAATTTGATAAATTATTTCTCCTGGCATCCTATGGCAATGGTACTGCCTGGTACTATCACTAGAGATACAATGTCTAACTAGCATGTTGCCCTCAAGTATTTTTCCTGAGCCTGACCTTATATATTCTGTATTTGACTGAAATTCTCAAAAGGACTGGCAATTTAGTGATTTCCATGGTTTTAATCATAAATGCAAGTTCTCTCTTCTTCTATATCTCAGAGACAAGAAAGAGATGATAAATCATGTCCCCATGTGCCCATTTTTCCTCACAATTCTTGAATTACAAACCTTGAAAGTGGTGAATATTTGAATCTCTGGAACTTTAGAAAGAGAAAAAAATAAATGAATAAGCAAAAAGCAAGCAAGGTCTTTCACATAGCTAACACACACATGGATTTCTCTGCCCAAATTCAAATACAGAAAATGACTATAAGGCTGTGGGAAGCTAACCTGAGCTTCCCCATGCAAGGTTCAACTGAATCTATTTGTGTTTCTATAACACATAGCTCAGTTAAATGTGAATTAATCTACATATCAAATTCTTGGGAGGAAGGAAAGCAAGAACCAAGAGCTTATTTTCTTTTCAATGAATATTCTATCTGACCATTTTGCTTTCACAAAGAGGAAGGAATTAGGGTCATGTAGGCCTGGATGACAGTCTGACTTTCAAAAAGATATGGCAGACTTTTTCTATTTCAGGTATTATGCTTTTGTCAAATTAAATGTAAATGAACATTTATTTTTTAAATTTTACCAACATTTCTTTGCACTTGAATAGCCATATCCATAGTACTACTCACTATTATGGTTCTCTAACTTTTTCCTAAGAGAGTCTATCCGTTCAGAAGAACAGAGGTGCAATGAGTCATTTAATTCAAAGATATATGTTGAGGAAACAAGTAGTTCCAAAAACATGGCCATTATGAAATAAGCTTTGGATTCATGATTTGTGCTAAGCAGTCCTAGGTACTCACAAATGGAGTGTGGACACATGCAAAATAGGAAAGCTAAATAAAGGTCACTCTTTACAGGAACCCACTACCACATGGCTACAAATATATTTTTCATATTTACAGATGAAAGTAAATTAGCTATAATAAGCTTCTAACTGGGCTTTATCTGAGAGTTAGAAGTGGTATTAACATTTAGAAATGCAAAGGTATTTAAATGAACACTACTAAATCTACCGCAGCAACTCTCAGCCCAAAAGCAATTTGTATTTTGTTGTTGTACATGTTGATAGAAAAGAAAAGAACATAACGATCTGAAGTTTTCCCCCAAAGGAACTTGACCTCCTTAGTGGGGGGGGGGGGGGGGGGGAAACAAGAAGAAAAGTAAAATTAAAAACAGCTGTTTGGCCTAAAGGAAGAAAAAGATTCCCCAATGACAAATTTACAATCAAGAGGAAATTGGGTCCAAAGAAATGAAATGAAGACAGCCAATGTGACTGTCTCTAAATTTATATAAAATAGTTTAAGTATCAAAGGACAGGAAGGAGAAGTATCTCCAAAGAACCAAACTTTACAGTAACTCTCCAAAAGGAACAAGGAGGAAAGAAGAAACAAACTAGTATTTGTATATATTATACATTTCTGAATTTTCTTTAAAACTGCTACAAAGTTCCAATATATCTTTAGCATATACTTAACACAGCCACATCAGAGAGGAGCTGATGCCAAGCCCTAACTCTAACCACATCACAGCCTGTATCTTGGATGCAGAGTCATCCAGTATGTCCTATAACAAGAAATAAACAATATTTCTGAAGTGATAGGTAAATGGAACAAAGATTAAATATGTAGACCTTATTTCTTTAGCAATTAAATTAAAACCAAAGCATGCCAAGGAATTAGAATCAGAAGTGGTAATGAAATGTAGACACTTCAGTGATCAACTTAGCCCATCCAGAAACCACAAACTGACTTCCTTGACATTTAAAAAAAATGTTTTTTTTCATTATTACATATAAATGCCAGATATTTTCAATGTGCCACTCTTTGCTCTCATAGGAACAGCCTAAAATCCTTAACATGTGCCAGGTGCCTGCACTATACTTGCAATCTAAGCTATTACATCGATAAGCATAAATACCAAATTTATACTATAATATTTACAATATCTCACAAATTTGTAGATACTTAAAATATAATTCAGAATTTGAGGATGACTTAAAAGTCTCAAAGTATAATCCCATGCCTTTGTTCAATAAACACATTTTATTTTAGTCTGCTATAGTATCTTCTCTCAAAAAACAGGGTTCATTTGTCAATCAACTGACTCAGTTCAGATCTTCCCATTGGGATTAGGGACAGTAAATCATCACAGTGTGGATTAAGATCTCATGGAATCCTGAGACTCCATCTTCAGTTATCACTTTATGTGCTTGCCCTCAGTTGCTGCATTAACTTTTCCTTCCACTTGCCACTACAGGAAACTTAGGAGCATTATGCCTCCTTCTGAACCAAAATGAAATTTTGCCAATTATGCTGTCAGAAGCAGCTTGAAGACATATATAAGTCACAGGATGAAAACTCTTGAGCTTATTTTCTCTAATAAACATACTCTTTTTTTTTTTTTTAGTTAACATAAGATTTTAGTTTTTTTTTTTTGTTAACATAAGATTTCCTTTAGTTACCTCTTGATGCTTTTAATAATATACTCATTGCTTCACACTCCATAAAAATATTCGCAGATATAAAATGTAAACCCATTAATAGGCTCTTTTGAATTAACATAATATTAAAAGTGGGGATGTAGGTAATTAGTGATAACAGAAAAAAAAAATACTTTTAAATATCTATGCTGTTCCCAATGGCAACAAATGATTTTTGTGTGAATAATACAATGTACATAAAATGAATGATAGCTGGGCCATTTTGGGTAGCATATCAGGCTAATATGAAAAGGACAGAAATAATGAAGAAAGGCAGATGTTGTGGCTTCTAACCAGAAGAGGCTAGACCCCTGATAAGAAAGCTCTCTGGGAGTTCCCATCGTGGCGCAGTGGTTAACGAATTCGACTAGGAACCATGAGGTTGCGGGTTCGGTCCCTGCCCTTGCTCAGTGGGTTAATGATCCAGCGTTGCCGTGAGCTGTGGTGTAGGTTGCAAACACGGCTCGGATCCCGCGTTGCTGTGGCTCTGGCGTAGGCCAGTGGCTACATCTCCGATTCGACCCCTAGCCTGGGAACCTCCATGTGCTGCAGGAGCGGCCCAAAGAAATAGCAAAAAGACAAAAAAAAAAAAAAAGAAAAAAAAAAGAAAGCTCTCTGGTGGCCAAAACTGCTCAACACACATTGAAACCAAGAGCAATAAACCTGATGAGAGCTCTGGAGTGCCCAGGGAGGCAAAGCGAGCTTTCAAGATGAAAACTCCCAGAATTTTCTCCAGTTGCTTTGCCTGAAATTTAAATTCTATATTATAGAATCTTGGGTCCTTCCTAACTAGATTGGGAGAAAATAGCAAATAATTTTTGAGACAATTGCTTTTCTTTCAAAGTATCAACTACAATATTTGTGGGGTTTTTTAAATGTACAATTTATCATTTTTATATCATATAAGTGTGTTTTGGGTTTTTTTATAGTGATATTTATTTTTTTCCATTATAGCTAATTTACAGTGTTCTGTCAATTTTCTGCTGCACAGCAAGGTGACCCAGTCACACATACATGTATACATTCCTTTTTCTCCCATTATCATTCTCCATCTCAAGTGACCAGACATAGTTTCCAGTGCTATACAACACGATCCCAATGCTTATCCATTCCAAAGGCAATAGTTTGCATCTGTTAACCCCACCGACTACAGTATTTGTGCATAAACATGAAAATCCCATGGAAAGAGCTACCTGTGGGCTATTACAGATGGTGTGTAAAGAAGAGGCATTATCTCTGAGAGGATCACAAAGGCAAACCTGACTGTACTCATAACAAAAGAGCCACAAAAAACAATAAGTTGTATAGATGATTCTTTCAGCCCAGATTCTGCCGGCTACAGTGGATGAGGAACAAGTTGGGGTTTTTTGGGGGGTTTTTTTGTTTTTTGTTTTTTTTTGGTTTTTGGGTTTTTGTTTTTGTTTTTTGTTTTTTTTTTTTTTGTGGATTTTTGTCTTTTTAGGGCCGCACCCATGGCATATAGAAGTTCCCGAGCTAGGGGTTAGGAACAAGTTTTGAAATGTAACAACCAGGGTTATAATCTACAATCAGGAGCTAGGAACTAAATGTTCTTCAATGTATTTGGATTTTCTGCCTTTTGAAGACATCAGTTCCAACATGTTTCTAAGTGAATTTAATGCAGCAGATATGTTGCATTTATTCAAGAATAATTCATTTTAAACTGGTACAGCCACTATGGAAAACAGTTTGGAGATACCTTAGAAATCTATACATAGAACTTCCATATGACCCCGCAATCCCACTCTTGGGCATCTATCCGGACAAAACTCTACTAAAAAGAGACACGTGCACCCGCATGTTCATTGCAGCACTAGTCACAATAGCCAGGACATGGAAACAACCCAAATGTCCATCAACAGATGATTGGATTCGGAAGATGTGGTATATATACACAATGGAATACTACTCAGCCATAAAAAAAGAATGACATAATGCCATTTGCAGCAACATGGATGGAACTAGAGACTCTCATAGTGAGTGAAATGAGCCAGAAAGACAAAGACAAATACCATATGATATCACTTATAACTGGAATCTAATATCCAGCACAAATGAACCTTTCCACAGAAAAGAAAAGCATGGACTTGGAGAAAAGACTTGTGGCTGCCTGAGGGGAGAGGGAGGGAGTGGGAGGGATCAGGAGCTTGGGCTTATCAGACACAACTTAGAATAGATTTACAAGGAGATCCTGCTGAATAGCATTGAGAACTTTGTCTAGATACTCATGTTGCAACAGAAGAAAGGGTGGGGGAAAAAAATGTAATTGTAATGTATACATGTAAGGATAACCTGACCCCCTTGCTGTACAGTGGGAAAATAAAAAAATTAAAAAAAAAAAAAAACAAGAAGAAGGTATACTTTCAAAAGAGTTAACTATGGGCATACTTACTTCAGAATCATAAATTCAGGTTTTTATGAATATTTGAAATAAATAAAAATATTAAAATTCAAAAAAAGAACAATTCATTTATTTTCCTGTGTTTATTAATGAAATAAATATTGCAGATACATACATATATGTGTATGTATGTGTGTGTATGTAGACACATACAACCTCAGAATTGCTTAAAACGAGCAGCTTTATAAACAATTGCAGCTCAAAGTGTAAACACTTGACTTTTTAGTTACTCCCCACCCTTATTATCAATAAACACCACATGCTCCTTACGTATTTTTTAATCCTGAAAATGACTTGCAAATATACCTTCTCCCTGATGGTTTCCTTTCACATCACCTCGAACTCTGGGGATGCGTGTTTGGATAGAGTTTTAACACATTCCTAGCAGATCCAAAAGGCTTTCATTACATTTTGCGTTGAACTGATTTTAAGAGGGATCCAATTTGTTTCCCATTCCTGAGGTAATGTCAGTAGATTTTACAAAGGTTTTAGCATTTGGTTTCAACCAAGTCAAATAGTTGCGTCTGAAGAAACTAACATAATCTTGGGCTTTATCGGTGGAATGTGACTTCTGCAAAGAAGAAGCGGAGAATCCCTCTCTACTCTGCTTAGATCATTGCTGAAATATGTCCATTCTGGGGACTGTGCTGTCAGATGGTTGAATGAGGGTTTGTTTTTTTTCTTCCAGAAAAGGGTGATATATTTGATAAGGGACTTCAAAGTCATACTCAAGGGGAACCATTAGATGAACTATCCCCAGAGAACCTGGTAAGTTCCACTATTTTACATTTCTATCAATAAATTTAAGTTAGCTTATAAATAATCATCTTATAGGATATGTACATTGAAGTGAGAACTTCCATTACTTCTCATCCAAATTTATAAGTCAAAATCCATTGACCTAATAAATCGAGTTTGCGTTCATAACCTACTTATATCACACATAGATAAAATGCCTATTGAATTTCACATATGTAGAAAATGCACATGCCTCATTTACTTTTGGTTGGAATTATCTTTCCTTCTATCTATGTAAAATTGAATTTTGACGTTCTTATTATAGAAAATCAAATTTTTTACAGGAGCTAGATTTTCTTTATTCTATGGATGCTTAGATATTACAAACAAAAATTTTATTTTATAGTATAATTAAAATAAAGGAATTTTATCATAAATTATAAAAAATATTTAAACATTTCAAATAAAGAGTATAGCAGTGGAGTTAGAGTGATAGAGTTGAAGGATCTTATCCAGAAAAAAACAAAACAAAACAGGGCTCGGATATATGTGAAGGAGGAATGTTGATGAAAACATTCTTCACCCTTTTTTTGGCCACACCCATGATGTAGGGAAGTTCCTGGGCCAGGGATGGAATCCAAGCCACAGCTGAGACCCATGCCACAGGAACACTGGATCCTTAACCCACTGCACTGCAGTGGGAACTGCCCCCATTTTTTTTAAACTACAGTGAATGAACTGGAGTTCTCAGAATTATAACATTCCTTTAGAACCACTTCATACAAAAAAGTTTAGGAGTTCCCATTGTGGCACAGCAGAAAGGAATCCAACTAGGAACCATGAGATTGCAGGTTCGATCCCTGGCCTCACTCAGTGGGTTAAGGACCTGGTGTTGCCGTGAGCTGTGGTATAGGTCACAGATGCGGCTTGGATCTGGCGTTGCTGTGGCTCTGGCGTAGGCAGGTGGCAACAGCACCGATTAGACCCCTAGCCTGGGAACCTCCATATGCTGTGGGTGCGGCCCTAAAAAGGACAAAAGACCAAAAAAAAAAAAAAAGTTTAAAACGTCCCCCTAACGTTCCTCAGGGAGGACTTATTCCAGAAAAACACGTTTTTTTTCTCTGTGCCACACCGCCTTGCACGGTTTTTTCCAAGCAGAGCATCTCCTTCCTTTCCTCCTCAGCTGGAGTTCCCCTTCTCCATGAAGACACACCCAGCTGTCTAGGGAAGCACTCACTGCCATAGTGTGAATCCACTTCAAATTCCTCTACCACAGACCCACTGCTTTCCCCTCATCCTGCAATGCTGCCATCACACTAGTCTTCACTGATCTTTGTCCATAGTTCTATCATGATACTCAATTGTTTCTTCATTTAGTTAGAAATGCTTTTCACTTGTGTGGGTGAACCAAGTATAAATCGCATCCAACAGTTCCCGTCATGTCTCAGCGGTTAACAAACCTGACTAGTATCCATGAGGATGCCAGTTTGATCCCTGGCCTTGCTCAGTGGGTTAAGGATCTGGCGTTGCCGTGAGCTGTGGTATAGGTCACAGACGCAGCTCAGATCTGGTGTGGCTGTGGCTGTGGTGGTGGCTGGCAGCTGCAGCTCTTATCCAACCCCTAGCCTGTGCTCCGAGTAGGGCCCTAAAAAAAAAAAAAAAAAAACGCATCCATTTGATGAGATATTTTTCTTTGTTTTCACTTAATTTTCCTATTTTCTTTTAAAAGCTTTTATTGCTACAACGAAGTGAATGTTAGAATGAATATTGTCTAAGGAAATGTTTTACTGCCCACTGGGAAAAAAAACAAAAACAAAAACATAAGCAAATATTCTGAGTTTTTAACCTAAAAATATGCATCCCTGTGCCATTGTAAAATCAATAGTAGCTTATTCCACTTTCAGCATTCATTAGATTCTTCATGGGTTGCATTTAATTTCTTCTGTAATGCCTAAACTTATTCCACAGCACTTTGAAACAAAATAAATATTTCATATAAAACATAGAGCAGTGTTAATTATAATTATCACATTGTATGTCACATCCCTAGTACTTAGTTATCTTATGCCTGGAAGTTTGTACATTTTGAAACTTGTTAAAAGAGTAAATCCTAAGAGTTCTCATCCCAAGGAAACATTTTTTTTCTATTTCTTTAATTTTCTATCTATATGAGATGATGGATGCTCACTCAACTTGTAGTAACCATTTAAGGATGTATAAAAATATTTATTTTTATTTTTTTTATTATAGTTGGTTTACAGTCTTCTGTCAATTTCTGCTGTAGAGCAAGGTGACACAGTTATATGCATTCTTTTTTCATGTTATCTTCCATTATGTCTGATCATAAGTGATTAGATATGGTTCCTTGTTCTATACAGTAGCATGTCATTACTTATCCATTCCAGAGGAAATAATTTGCATCTACAAACTCCAAACTTCCAGTTCATCCCACTCCCTCCCCCTCCCTTTTAGCAACACAAGTCTATTCTCTAAGTCCATGAGTTTTTCTTTTCTGTAGACAGGTTCAGTTGTGCCATATATTAGATTCCAGATATGTGATATCATATGATATTTGTCTTTCTCTTTCTGACTTCACTTAGTATGAGAGTCTCTACTTCCATCCGCATTGCTACAAATGGTCTTATTCTGTTCTTTTCAATGGCTGAATAGTATTCCATTGTGTATTATGTACTACATCATCTTAATCCATTCATCTATTGATGGACATTTAGGCTGTTTCCATGTCTTGGCTATCCTGAATAGTGCTGCAGTGAACATAGGGGTGCATGTATGCTTTTCAATCGAAGTTTTGTCCAGATATATGGCCAGGAGTGGGATTGCCAGATCATATGGTAGTTCTGTATTTAGTTAGAAAAAATTTTAAAACAAGTATTTTGAAAGAACTTAATAGAACTTATACCAGAAAACAAACAAAACAACACAACTTTCTTTAAAAGTAAAGAAGAGCAAGACAAATCAGGATTGTTGTAGGGATAGTATCTGAATTCAGTTAAATTTCCTTCATGTGTCCCTGAACGCTTACATTGATTGACAGGATTTTTTTCCATTTTTAATTTCAACTCTCTGTGATGGGAGTTTGGGAGTCACCAGTTGTGCTATGTGACACTCTCAGTGAGGAACCAGCACAAGTAGGATGGAAGGGGTTCTAGCAATTGCCAAGTGACCTCTGCTGAGTCATGGGCCAATGAATGGCATATCCACTGACTTGTCAAGACAATTTTTTTGTCCCTAAACATAGAAGAAAGACACAATATTATTACCCAATTCTCTGCTTTATCATTTTCCTGCCAGTTTTATCTATGCTTACCCCAGAATTATTATGAAGTTTATTCTTTCTTCTAAAAGAAAAGTAGAAAAAGAGGGGCTACTCCATTGTGAGATAAGAAATGTTATATTACAAAAACAAAGAGAACAAAAAAGATTACAAAAGAGGATTATAATGGAGGGTTTCAAAAAGTCTGCACTTCAGTATAGGCTAAACCCTGTTGGCTGTCCTCATCATGGCTTGATTGGCAGGATAAGTCTTCCTTGTTGGTAAAACAAATCCGCTCAGAACTGACTGCCTAAGGTTTTGTGTGCAGCAAAAACCTTTCTCTGGTAACTTTTTGCTGATGTGTACATGGACGCTATTTCTTAACTTCTTCGAAGTAAAATACATAAATTGTACCCTTTTAATGCATTCATTGTAAAGGCAGAATTCAGTGGTCATTTGTATGACATACGTTCTATTGTCACTGCAATCATTAATTGATTGAGTACTTTTGATTTATTTCTTAAAAATGAAACACCTTTGGGAGCCTTATAAACAGGGTGCTTGGCTTTCTATACACTGGCAAGCTCTTGCAAAAGGAGAAAGAATGTTCTGGAATTGAAAAACAATGCAGGTATTTATAAATATTCCAATCTATAATGAACCATGCAAATTTTTCTTTAAAAGGATACAAAAAAATTCGCAAATGAATATCATAGGAAATGAATCCTTTAGGAAATCTTACAGATGACTTATTTGGAAGTGATAAATGAAATTGTGGCAAACCCTAAAAGATTGCCTTTAGGACAGAGACCAATGACCAGTTCTAGAACATTTCTGGTGGCGTCTCTGGCAGGGATATAGAGTTAATTATTCTTTCATACATATACCGCTCTTTTGAGGAACAGGATTCTGTGTGACCAAAGTCCTCAGTAGAAAAGTTATCTCAAATCATTCCATTGTTATGTGCATAGATCAGGTCCTTGTCTATTGATATCATTTCAGCACAGTATTCTCTGTTTTCTCTGAATAACCTGAGGCATTGTGTGTTTGTCATTTTGTGCATCTTCCTGTCATCCACATGGGAAGGGAGGACAATAAAAGAGGAGGGCGAGTCACTGAGAGAGGAAACTGCTGCCCATGCCCTCAACTGTCTCTTCTTCTCACTCCATCTACTCTGTCCTCCAGACTCTCCAACACTTCTTCGGCATGGGTAACCATCTATGTGCTGATTACCTAAATCGACATCTAAAGCCCCTATTTTTTCCTAATCTCCAA
Source organism: Phacochoerus africanus (assembly GCF_016906955.1). Classification (NCBI taxonomy): domain Eukaryota; kingdom Metazoa; phylum Chordata; class Mammalia; order Artiodactyla; family Suidae; genus Phacochoerus; species Phacochoerus africanus. Next base: position 52,193,241 of record NC_062556.1, on the reverse strand, counting down.
ACCCTACCCTTTAATGCCATACAACCCATCTATTCCACAGGCATCTCAAAATCAGTTTGTCTCATCTGTACCTATTATCTTCTCCCATTAGTCTGTTCCCCTACTGTAAACCCTAAATCAGAAAGTAGCACCACCTTTGACCCCATTGTCCCATATTGTGACCTGTGTCCATTATTAACCACGCTCCACCTCCACATGCACACACACCAGCTCATCTTCACCTCCACTGTTATTTCCCTAATCCAGACTGTCATCTTTTGCCAAAACCCACATTTTCTCCCAGTTTCCTAAATAGTTAGCCTGTTTCCCTCCAATCTATCATCCTCATTACAGTTTGAATCTTTCTATAACTATTTTCTCGAGAGTTTACAGTGCTTCGAAAGCATCATGTTGCCATTTGAAGAAATTTCAAACTCCTTGACCTGGTTTAACAGAGGGTATGTGATCAAAGCCTGGCTTTTCCTTTGTCATCTGATCTCTATAACATTCTCCCTCCTTAAATTCCACCTCTAACCACATAGATCCTTTTTCTAGCTCCTTGGAATTGCCACACATCCTCCAGCTCTGTTCATATTGTCCCCATTGTTCAGGCAACTAATTCCAATCCATCCTTCTGATTTCAACTCAGAGGTTTTCCTGCCAGAAGCCTTGCTGAATCCCTTAACTTGGACTTTCATATCACCACACAAATAACACAGTATTAGAACTGTTTTCATGTATCCCAATGGGGCCTATAACCTCAGAAAGGACAGAGAATGTGTCTGCCTGGGCCAATCAGCCACAGCAGCCAGAGTTCTCAGTCCTTAAGTCATTACTCAATACACTTGGGTCAAACAGATGAAATTTTTAGGGCAGATGAAGTCCAGAACATGAGTCTTAGTCGTGACTATTACTGGGTTAGTTAATGAGGTAAAGGATAAAATAAAGCAGATAACCAAAATCAGAGGCTGATTTTAAAGATTTAGGAAGGAGATTTTCAAAATGGGCTTAGGCGGTTTTCAACTGTCTTCTTTCAATAAATAGCCCAAGAAGTCCAGATCCTCGCTGGTAGGCTTTTCCACATCAGAATGGAGCAAAAGCCAAACCATCCACAAAAAAAAATGTCTTCCGTCTCCTTATTTATCATTATCCCCAATCTGAAGGCATTAAATTTTTATTGAATTCTTGTATCTTTCCATTAATTAACAGATTGGTTTGCTATTGTTATTCCTGCTCAGATGCTCTGCTTAATAAAGATTGATTGACTCAGGCTTCCACCTCTGAAGATCTGGAAGCAGTTTACTGGCAGTTTACAGGAACAGAGCCAGAGTTACCCTTATTCCCTTGACATGAATAGCAGTAGCTGTGGGGTTTACAATTGTGCTAGTGCTAATTTACTAATGGAATTGGATGAGTGGATTTAACTTTCCCAAGGATATATTGAGTCTGGTCTAAGAGTCAAGCCCACTATAATCTCAGATCACCAGGCCATATTTCAAATCCCTCCTTTGGGATCTGAATTTATCACAATGATATGAATTTATCATAATTTGGATACATTCTATTCAAAGTAGCATGTTGAAGTGCATGACTGGAACCTTGGCTCTGTGGTGATAAGGGGACTTTAATTTTTTCTATCTAGTTATTTCATATTCATTTGCAGGATGTTTATAACTGATAAAAACTGGTTTTCATGGCTTCTCAGATAAATATGGATATAAAGATAGTGAATGGCACTATAGAAATGGGTAGAGATGTAGACATAGGTATAGACATAGAAAAATACAGATAAACTATAGATATTATTTTTTCTTTTCATCACTTTCTCTAAATGATCACAGTGTTTCATGGTATGCTTTACGTATATTTACATATATACTGAAACTTTTTCTTTTGAAAGTATTAACATTTTAAAACATCGTCCCTTTCGGAATTCATATTTTTTGTTTCATAATGTTGATAAAAATAAGAAAACCTATTTAGAAAATCTTAGCCCCAAAGCTTATGTGAAATCCTTGCTTCTGAAGTAAAGGTTTCTAAAAATAGTATCTTTTTTTTTTTTTTATGTGGCCTATGCCTTAAATTTGTAGTATTAAGACTGCTTGGTTTTTTCCTTCAGAAATAGTGGGGAGAACCTGCAGTTCCTTTTTGTAATGTACTCACACAAAAAGAGAAGTAAATACATATTTTAGTGACCGGGGCTTTAGGAACAGCTCATTAGTGCCAGTTAGCATGTAATAGATATTTTGGCTACAGAGGTTTATGGGTTTTACAAATAATTTCTTCTTCCCACACACCAAATTTAACAGTTTTATAGTCCTTTACAACTTCCACCCCCATTCATGCACCTCGTCATTATACCAAGAGCCAAATTTTAATGATTTTTTTTGCCTCTAGCACTGTATACATGTTCAGAAATGATGCACCCCAAACTCTGATTAAATGCCAAACTTCACTGATGAAAAACAGGTCCACTGAGTAAGTAATAATGATGAGTGAGATTTCATGCTGTTTTACTGCCAACAGACCATCAGAAATGGAGTGCAGTTCATATAAAAACAGTCCTCCTCTAAACAAGTCAGGATGGCTGGCAGCCTTGGTAAACATGTAAATGAACTTGATAACCCTCTCAGTTTGGAGAATTCATGTAAAATCCTCTCCTGCTTTCTTTATTTAGCCTGGTTTAAAATGTCAAGGGATTTGCAATGAGGCCATTAGCTTCTAAACTCCTAAATGAACTAAATGTGTACTCTGATGGCTGACCAAGACCTAAAGTATGATATGCAATGACTCTTGGGAAAACTGAGAAACACACAAGAGAATCTAATATTTTACCAAGAATAATGTGTAAAGTAGTTAAAAGGAAATATTAGGTTTCTACAACTACCGGGTACCACCATCCTAAAAACAAAGAATTGGCACCATGAAGAATTGTTGTATCTTGTTATAATTAACAAGGTATAGTGAATTAATAATAATATTGGAGTTCCCTGGTGGCCTAGCATTTAAGGACCTGGCATTGTCACTGCTGTGGCTCAGGTCACTGTTGTGGTATGGGTTGGATCCCTGGCCAAGGAGCTTCCACATGCTGCAGCTGTGGCCAAATAAATAAATAAAATAAGTAATATTTACTGACCACCTTGTATTTGCTTGACCCAGAATTATATTTTTTATGTATATTAATTTATATAACCTTTACAAAATTTTAATGCAAAGAATATTACTCCCATTTTACAGATATGAACACTAAAGATCAAGGCGGTTAAATACCTTGCTCAAGGTATAAGCTTTAGATATATAGGCAGAGTTCATACGCTGATATATTGGATCCAAACTCTTCTCACTACACAGTATGTAAGACATGCACACATATGCAAACATACACATACATACAACATAAGACCTAGACACACAATTTACATTTCATTCATTTGTTTTTAAACTTAAACTATTATTTATATTATGCATTCTATTGTAAATGAAATAAGAAAGGGCAAAACTAAGTGATTTATAAGCCGATTATTTTAAAATGATCATGCCATACCCATTTGGATTTTCCCCTCAAGGCTGAGTTGGTTCTAGACAAAACGGGGCAACAAAGTTTTGAATTTGAGCCCCTCCAAACTTTATTTGTACATAGAGTGCCACCACTCATCCTACAGAAGCTGCTTGTCCTTATTTAGTTTGGGTTTTTTTTTTTTTGTCTTTTTGATTTTTCTAGGGCCGTACCTGCAGCCTATGGAGGTTCCCAGGCTAGGGGTCCAATCGGAGCTGTAGCCACCGGCCTACACCAGAGCCACAGCAATGTGGGATCCGAGCCACGTCTGTGACCCACACCACAGCTCACAGCAATGCCAGATCCTTAACCCACCGAGGGAGGCCAGGGATCGAACCCGCAACATGGGGATTTGTTAACCATTGCGTGGCGACGGTAACTCCCTTATTTAGTTTTCTGAATGTCAAGACAGGCTTCATGGCCACCTCATTCCACTGGCTTGGACAATAGCCCACCCTTTCTAATGCCTTTATATTACTTTCCAACAACACTTTTGCATCACATTCTCTGTGTAGCCCTCATAGGAGATTTTTTTCTAGCTATTAAAACTCAAGAAATTTCTATTTTCCCTAGTGAGAGAAAGGTCTATTGCCTTACTAAGACATTTTCTGAAGGTTCTACAGTGATAATAATAATGGCAAACCATTTGGGTCAGTGTTTTCCTTTGCCTAAAAACCTGCTACTTTCTCTTATGTAATGAATTGTCTAATATCTAAATTGTATCTGCCCTACTTTCTTCTATTTAGCTCTTTTTTAAACATTTTTTATTACTCAAATGAATTTATCACATCTGTAGTTGTATAATGATCATAACAATCTGATTTCACAGGGTTTCCATCCCACAGCCCAGGCACATCCCGCACACCCCAAACTGTCTCCTCCAGAGACCATAAGTTTTTCAATGTCTGTGAGTCCGCATCTGTTCTGCAAAGAAGTTCCATCTGTCCTTTTTTCAGATTCCAGCATTTGATGTTGGTGTCTCATTGTATGGCTGACTTCACTTAGCATGATAGTTTCTAGGTCCATCCATGTTGCTAAAAATGCCGGTATTTCTTTCTTTTTAATGTCTGAGTAATATTCCGTTGTGTATATGTACCACCTCTTCTGGATCCACTCCTCTGTCCATGGACATGTAGGTTGTTTCCATGTCTTGGCTATTGTAAATAGTGCTGCAATGAACATCAGAGTACACGTGTCCTTGCGAGTCGTGGTTTTCTCTGGATAGATGCCCAGGAGTGGGATTGCTGGATCAAATGGCATTTCTATTTTTAGTTATCTGAAGAGTCTCCATACTGCTTTCCACAGTGGTTGCACCAATTTACAATCCCACCAACAGTGTACTAGGGTTCCTTTTTCTCCATACCCTCTCCAGCATTTACTGTTTGTAGACTTTTGGATGATGGCCATTCTGGCTGGTGTAAGGTGGTACCTCATAGTGGTTTTGATTTGCATCTCTCTAATAATGAGTGATGTTGAACATCTTTTCATGTGTTTCTTGGCCATCTGTATGTCTTCTTTGGAGAACTGTCTGTTTAGATCTTCTGCCCATTTTTTGATGGGCTTGTTTGTTTTTTTGGTATGGAGCTACAGAAGGTGTTTATAAATTTTGGAGATTAATCCCTTGTCAGTCGATTCACTTGGAAAGATTTTCTCCCATTCTGTGTGTTGTCTTTTTGTGTTGTTTAGGGTTTCCATTGCTGTGCAGAAACTTTGAAGTTTGAGTAGGTCCCATTTGTTTGTTTTTGTTTTTACTGTCCTTACTCTAAGAGGTGGATCCAAAGCAACAGCCATCAAAACCGCATGGTACTGGCACAAAGACAGAAATATAGATCAGTGGAACAGGATAGAAAGCCCAGAATTAAACCCACGCACCTACAGCCAACTCATCTATGACAAAGGAGGCAAGAATATACAATGGAGAAAGGACAGCTTGTTCAATAAGTGGTGCTGGGAAAACTGGACAGCCACATGGAAAAGAATGAATTTAAACACTCCCTCACACCATACACAAAAATAAACTCAAAATGGATTAAAGACCTAGATATAAGACCAGACACTATAAAACTTCTAATTAGCTCTTGTATTCAATACCTGACAGATTCTGATTCCGTTTAACCTCTTAAATCCAGAATCTTGGCTCATCAAACTGCACACACATGTGCACACAGGCACGCACGCACGCGCGCACACACACACACATGTCTCTGGATACATTTTGGTATTTAAAACCATCTTGTATGAACAAATTGATTTGTGCCTTTGTCTCTTGAATATTAAACGTAGCCTGATAGACATTATCACAATGCCATGACAACTTAGCTCATGCTAGAATCCATTTCTGCTAAATTGTCTTACTCCTTAATAGAGCAGTAAAAATCAAATCGATATTTTTCATAAAATAGTGATGTAAAATACCATCATTTTTAAGTGTTTATTCTGATTCTTATTACTTCACAAAGATAAACAATGGCATCAAATACTGAATCCCAGAAAAATAAATTATTAGGGCAGTTTGATTAGTTGGTCTTTGATTCCAGGGCAAAAGAAGTCTTTGACTCATTTGAACTCAATTGTTTGATTCTGTACTTTAAATATATGCCTAAAAGAAGTTATTTGAACATAATTTATTACTAAAATGCAAAAACTATGACAGAATTGATCATCACTGTCAATAAAGTAAATAGAAGGTAACATTGCTACAAATAGGTGGTTTATTACATCAGAATTTCTAGTAAAAGAAAAGTACAAATTAATGGACATACTTGAAATGGGAAGAAACATCCTTAGATGAAATGCTCAAAGCAAGAATTATAAAGTATATAAATTTTAACTTTCTGGAGAAATCAGAAAGAAAAGGAAATAAAAAAAGCAGAATATTAGCAATAGGATCCTGCTGTGTAGCACTGGGAACTCTGTCTAGTCACTTATGATGGAACATGTAATGTGAGAAAAAAGAATGTATCCATGTAAGTGTAACTGGGTCACCATGCTGTACAGTAGGAAAAAAATATATACATATATATATACACACACATATAAATAAAAGATGTAAAAAAATTTTTAAATCAGAATAATACAGTTCATGATTAATTATTAAAAGTATCACAATGCTGTATTTTGAGGGAAAAAATAAAAACAAGATGGAATGGAGTAAAGAAAATACCAGTATTGGGGTGAAATAAAATAATAACATTAAAAACAAAGCATTATGACAAATATTTGAAATACTCCAAAAGATATTAAAGTTCATACCTTCAAAAATTGCTAGGTACCAAATAAATATATCATACTTTAAGAAGATTTTTAGTTTAAGGAAAAGTCATGTTTATGATCTAGAACATGAAAAATGAAAACATTAAAAATAGTTTATTTGTTTCATTACTATGGACAAGAAAAAACGTACTACAAATGTGAGAATAAAATTTTCTTGTTGTAAAAACCCTGAGTTACTCTAAATGAGCACAGGTTAGTAAAATAAGTGGTTCATTGCCTATAACATTAAAAGAACACTGATTTTCAATAAAATAAATATTCAGGAATTAAAAATCTAGGATCAGAATGACATAGACGTTCTGGTTCCTTATATCTATCAAATTTCTCAATGGAATAGCCAATATCTTTGAAGGGACTCTAGACAGAGCAGTATTAGATGTTCTAGAATCTAGGAAACCTGGCTCATTAGGAAGAAGCATTTCTGTCTTTCGTGAATCAATGCATATTTTTAAGAAACTGTACTGAGATCAGTACTATAGTTGCTAGAGGGAAACCAAACAAGTATAAAATTGTACCCTGTTTTCAAGGAACTAATAACTCAGATTTAGCACATAGAGAGGGAAATAACGCATAGCACAATGATAAATGAGTGGAGGAAAGACTTACATGAAGTCCAAGGGTGAGCTTCAAAAGCAAGATGATCGAAAAAATGATTTTTTGCAGAACGTGTGACTTAAGCTTGACTTTGCAAATACTCACAAATTAGACAGAAAAGGATAAAAAGAAAACCAGAAGAAAGGAATAAATTGTATAATGTTCCAAATACGGCAGTGCCCATTCTCAAGGGATAGTGAAGACCAGAACCAAAGTTCATTTCAGAAAGAGTAGAGTAAGGTGATCATCAGATAAAAAGTGGATTATGGAGAATTTTAAAAAGAAATACCTTTGCACAAGGTTAGAGTCTCATACAAGGTCAGGAAATAAGATTATTGTGTCTATACTTATTTATATATTATCCTGAAAACATACATGAGTGATCTGGATCAAGAATCAACTACTATTACTTACATCTTTCCCCTTCAAGGTGATGGAAAAGAAGCAGACAGACCTTGTGTGCACAAGGAAGAGTTCTTATATCACAGAAGAGGATATAGGCCACCTACTACCACTCTTCCTCCTTTGCTCACTACCGTTTTATATTTGTTTGGAATGTGAGCACATGGCTCCATAACTCCAGAGTTTATCCCCCTTTGGAAAGCAGATGTGTGTAGCAATAAATCCCTGTCTTTCTCTAAAGTTTTCTCATTACCTCCTAAGTCATCTTTTACTTCCTTGAACCCAAGCTTGTCCTTTACCCCAGTTCAATTTCAGAAATCCCTAAACATGCACAAATGGGTAAATATGTCCTTCTTATCATCAGCCAGGCCTGAGTCTGAATCATAGCTACATAATTTATCAACTGAGTGCTTTTGCGCAGTGTTTTAATACTGCTGAAGTTGTTTCCTCAATTATAAAATTTTTTAAAAATTAAAGGATGTGACTTAAAAGTCATTTTGCAATGTAAGTTGGATGATGCGAGTAAAGAAAAAACATTGCCTGTAGTGGGGGCTTAATTCATGTTCGCTCTAATTACTTGTATTTGGAAATCCAGGAAGATGCCTCTGAATTTTCTGTAACTAAAATATGAGGGTATTTTAAAATTGTTAAGCCTGAGTGGTATTTAAGCATCATCAGTAAGAGCAAAGTCTTTGAAGTGAGCCACTTCTGGGTTTGGGTTTGAATCGTGGCTCTGCCATTTACTGGGCATGTAACTTGGCGGTATCTCTCAGCCTTCAAAGCTTTGTCTTCCTCAGGTTTGAAAGGTCATTAATGAAACTTAGCATGCAGGGTTGCCTGGACTTCTGTGGAAGCAGAGGGCACTAAGCCTGTCCAGGGCTGTGAGGGAACGTTCTTATGTCTTCACTTGCATTTGCTCCAGGAAAGAGCCCCAATCTTTGTAAAGAATATGCTCAAATGGAAATGATTTCCCAAATGCAAGCAGTATAAACTTGGTCATGGTAGTGGGTTGACTGGTCTTCTACTAGTATTTCTAAAGTAATGGAAGAGATGGCAGAGAGGAGGAGAACGTGTTTTCCTTGAGTGGACCAGCATAAGCAAAGAAGCTCTGGGACCATATATTTTGCTATTTTCTGAACACAAAGAAATGAATCAAGCACCTTGAGTGGACAAAATATGAATAACATAGAACTGGATGCTTTAGAAGAATGTAGACAATGAAACAGAGCATATAACTTTTTAAAAAACGCTATGGATATCATATGTTCAACTGCTCTTTTATGAATATGACTCTCAAAATCCACACAAGTGAAGGACTTTATTAAAGGTAATAAAAATGTGAAGACCAGAAAGAATTCCTCAAAGCTGTGGGAGGGAGGCAAGAGAGGATTTCAAGATAGCAGTGGAAAGACAGTGTGGCTTACAATGATACTTTCATTTATTATCAAAGATGTTGCTTGAAAAATCTTATTTTCCAGTAGCATATACTTTATCTGGGTTAAGTACAGGCTTTGGTAAACACAGAAACACAAATGGATGATTTAACTGGTATTCTCAAGTCTCCTGGAGAATCATTTTCTAACAAAATAGAATGCTTCTTTTGTCTTAGAGCCTTTTATTCTAAATTAAATTGAGAACAAATTGCACATTACCTCCTCATGGTATTACTACAATTAAGGCAGCTGGAAATCCTATAATATGATTCCTTTTCAAGGAAGTTGAATAGAAACCTGATTTCAACAATCATACCGATTTCTGTACTATTTGTAAAATTGATTCTGACCTTATCAGTCCCAAACATCGACAGGTTTTGATCAGTAAATTCAATTCTTAATGCTGCCGAAGAATTTAAATCAAACTTTCATAAAGCCAGCCATTCATTTGGCTTGGCTTTTATAATGGGGGAGGGCTACATATCTGTATATAAAACAATATATGCATATATTACATTATATATTAATACCTAATAGGACCATTTTATATATGACTTGTATATAACTTATTCCCTGGCTTCATATTATTATTCTACTTTTCTACTTTGTTTTCTCTTTTACTTGTTTTTTACTTTTTTTTTTAGGGCCGCACCCATGGCATATGGAAGTTCCCAGGCTAGGGGTCCTATCGGAGCTGTAGCTGCCAGCCTACACCACAGCCACAGCAACGGGGGATCCAAGCTGCATCTGTGACCTACACCACAGCTCACGGCAATGCCAGATCCTTAACCCACTGAGTGAGGCCAGGGATCAAACCTACAACCTCATGGTTCCTGGTCAGATTCATTTCCATTGCACCACAATGGAAACTCCTACCTTATTGTTTTATATGTATCTTTGAAAGTTACCCTTTTTTTGGCCACACCTACAGCATGTGGAAGTTTCCAGGCCAGTGATTAAATCCGAGCCACAGCTGTGACCTACGCCACAGCTACACTAGATCCTCAACCCATTGCCCTGGGCCAGGAATCAAACACACAGGACCACACAGACAATGCTGGATACTTAACCCACTATGCCACAGCAGGAACACCAGAAAGTCACTTTGTTTTGCACCAAGGTGGACTCCAAACCAATAAGTAACAAGGACTTAACATTTAAAAAACAAAAACAGTTACCTTGTTTCTCAAATAGTGCCCATATCTTCACTGCTTTGTGAAACAATAATTTGTTGCTCTTGAGATCTAAAACATACACATTTTGTAAATACATAGACTAATTATAATGTTCAAAAGAATTCACAAGTGAAGATATTACCATATGTATGTTACATTCATGTTACTATTTTTTAACTTCTTTGTTCAGATCATACCTTGCTCCAAACCCAACTAAGACTCTACTAGATATTAATACACAATCTATATCTAAAATATGTCTGCTTAAAGATGTGTACCTTTTGGAGTTCCCATCGTGGCTCAGTGGTTAACGAATCCGACTAGGAAACATGAGGTTGCGGGTTAGATCCCTGGCCTTGTTTAGGCTACACTGGTCTTCTTAGTAAGCATGTAAAGCATACAAACCTTAGGGCTTCTGCACTTGCCATTTCCTCTTTTGGGACATTTACATGGCATGCTGCCTTGTTTCATGAGTGTTATGTTCAAGGTTACCTCAGAGAAAATGTCTTTGACTGTCCTTTCTATAGGGGCATCTCTTTCACTTTCTATCCCCTTATCTTTATTTTTAATTCATAGCCCTTACCATTTCCTGATATTATTTAATGCTCTTAATTTTATTTTTGCTCCCTTACCCACTAGAGGCTTGATGTTCTTGCTTACTATGGAATCACTAGCATCTATAATAGTTCTGACAGGTGATCAGCAGTACTTGTGTACAATGGATACAAACACTAGAGACAGTTCAAGAGTAATCTTATGACTACCGTGTTACAGTGGCAATAGGCATAATGCTCTATTAATGCAGGAGACGTGGAAGCCCTAGAGACACAGTTTTGTCCATGACATATGAAAAAATTCAGAACCACAGGACTAGTTGAAAAATCAGCAACCAAGATCAAAGCCAAGGCAATTATGAAGAAAATGGGTCCACAAACATGCTGAATTAAAAAAAAAAAAATCAGTTTGAAAACTCCTAGACACTCTTCTAAAAATTTGAAGATGAAGGCATAAAAGATATCAATAACTATATAGTATAGAGGGTTGCAAAATAATAGGTTTAGGGCAAAATTTCATAGCATTATGTCCAATATAAGCATTTTCGTATGTGCCTTTTTAAAATTTCTTACTCTGGTACTAATTTTGGGAAAAGTTAATATTGGAGTTCAATATATAAAGTAGATATTTAAATATAATATGGTGTAGCCTTGTAAATTTGCCAAACAATTTCTCCAGCCTACTGGAGAATATATACTCCTACTTTCCCCAAGAAAGCATTACACAAGGTGAAGAAGAAATGACCTTTTTACAACTCTCTGAGCATGAACTAGTATTAAAAGTTAACACATATATTCCCAGTTTAGATACATCTTGCTGAAAGCTGATGTTAAAGTGATCTAAGATATTATGTAGGTAGTATCAATTATCAAAATGAAGTTTCCAGGAGTTCCCATCATGGTGCAGCAGAAACGAATCCGACTAGGAACCATGAGGTTGTGACTAGAAACCATGAGGTTGCGGGTTCGATCCCTGGCCTTGCTCAGTGGGTTAAGGATCTGGTGTTGCCATGAGCTGTGGTGTAGATTGTAGATGTGGCTCGGATCTGGCATTGCTGTGGCTATGGCTTAGGCCAGCGGCTATGGCTCCGACTGGATCCCTAGCCTAGGAACCCCCATATGCCGTGGGTGTGGCCTGAGAAAGACAAAAAGTCAAATAAATAAATAAATAAAGTTACCATGTCTTAGCCACTGTATATCTGCATGCTTAAATGAAATCACTGTAAGAAGATTAATCATTAACAGTAAAGCTGACTCACTTAAAAGTGTTGATTTTTAGGTATCACTACTTTTATGATCAATTTATCTGAAGGTATATACAATTTAGTAAAAACGGATTACTAGGATACTAAGGAGTGTATGTTTTGCCTATTATATTTTCAAAAGTAATGTCAAATTTTATGCTTTCAACACCATAATTATTTGAGAAACTATGATAAGAAAAATTAGAATACGGATAGAGCAAACTGCTAAAATTTATGGAAAAGTGAGGATTTCTCCATTTGAGAAGCATCTCCTCATATTTGAAATCTGGGCAGAAACAAAGAGCAAGGAGTGCTTGCCATTTAGCTCAGGCCATGGAGCGGATGCTATGAGTTCTGCGTTGGGAATGCAATGGCTGAGGAATGAGTCTTCATGGGGAGAAAAAGTGGGGGAAGGACCTTCCAAAGAATAGATCCCTCCCAAAGAATGCTAGTCAATTTGTCCTGCTCCATAGAAGACATTCCAAAGCTACCCAGTATCCAGAAAATTCATTCTCCAGAAAAATGAAGGATCTGACCCCCCCAAGAGCTCTTTTTTGTGTAAATGCATAAACATTTACAAAAAGAGAAAGTGAAATGACTAAGAAGATATACACCAAAATCATTAAGAGATTACCTCTGCTTTATCTGTACAGCTTTTAATTTTCTTATATGTTTTCCAAATACTTTATGTTAAAAATGGATGTTATTTCAAACAAGTGTTACAGTTGCAGATCCACAATATAAAGATGAATCTAATGTTTTTTAAAAAACTAGCTACTCAAATTTTCTCTGAGTCTTTCATTCTCCTCTGAGTTGTAACTTTGGGGAAAGTATCTTAGAAACTTGGGACAATATGTATTACTTTTTGTGTATTTTCAAAATAAATATTATTTCCTAAGAAACTCTTTAATCTTGCTTTATGGCCCCCTGGTTTCTTTAAGTCTTTTGAAGCATAATTTTTACTTAATGCAGAAGGTTGTACACCTTCCTAGAAATAACTGATATATTTGTCTCAAAAAACATGGTGCTTTCCTTCACACAGCACTGTTCCTGTACCAGGCATCCCTATATATAGGTGCCTTGCCTGTTCACAGGTAAATTATGCAGGAGGTATGAGAATAGAACCTAGGCACTGTTAAAACAATTAAATAATGCACTGTTATCTAGAAAGTGTGTACAGGAATTTCTCATTGCTTTGGGTTTAAAGTAAGCATTAGCACAGGAGGATCATCATTATAATGTTTACAGCTAGAGCTCCAATGCACCAACAGAGAAATTAACTGATCCAGAGTAGATAGTGGTCTCTGATTGTGTCTTTCCATCTCCAGTTCAAATTCTATAATGTGTAAATTAAGTAACTTCCTCTTGCTTTAATTGAGTCAAAGCTCTGTAGCCTTTTGATTTTCTAAAAAGTTCATCAAACCACTATTGCCATCCTCCTGCTCAATTTTATTGACTCTCCTATCCTTGACTTTACGATTTCCTGGAAGAGCGAAGCTATTTGAGCTGCAAGTGAGAGCTCCTCTTAAATAAACTAAAAAGTCATGTTACTTCCTCAAACTTCTTTTGGTTCTCTTCCTGTGTGTCACTAAAACCCCTGTTCACTAGCTTCCTGCTTGAGTTATTGTATGTCTGCTTGTTCAATTTGGTGGTCAGCATATCTCCCACTGCATAATAGTAAAACCAAAAGGTATATGGAAGCTGAGATTTCACTTATTTTTATAATAATATCCTTTTGAGAGAGCAGAAGATAAGCATGGAGAGACACTGAAGGAATGATAAATGTACGTATCTTTATACATGGTGAGCTGGGAATTAAATCCCAAATGCAATTTGTTGTATGTTAATGATAAATTGGATGAAGATGGAGATTAAAACAAAGTTATCTTAAATACATTGCTAAGTAGTAAGAACTATCTTTTTGTTATGAAATTTGTTTTTCTACAGAGAACCAGATTTGTTTGATCCAACTTTGCAGCTTTCATGAACATCTGTGAAGTATTGACATTAATGGTGAGACAGCTGATGATTTTACTTCTGAGAAAGTAAGGTTACTATTGATTAGCATTTACTTTGTTTTTGTGCTTTCCTTCCTGACATTTTATTTTTGCATTGTTTCTAAAATATTCCTAGTTTCCAAATGTGAAACTTAACATAGTCAAGGTATTGTGATTTCTCAGTGTGTTAAAATTTCCACTTTCTCTCATATTTCAATGAGTATTCAAGGAGCATGTGGCTCCTTTAACAAAATAATAGGACAAGTTTTGCCTGCGAAAGCTAACTGGATAAATAGAAGATATTAACACAAAATTATGAGAAATCTGAATCTCAATTCACTTCAACTTCAGTGGCAATGGTACCACCACCCAAAAGAGTATCAAGACAAGTAGTTAAAATTGATATTTTATGTGTAAAACATTTCTGCTCAACTGGAAGATTCTGAAACAATACGTTTATTCTTCTATGCTATATTATGGCACATAGGATTCAGGGAAAATAATTTTCTCAGTTCCATAGAAATCCTCACACCTTGATCCTAGTTACGAACTAACTGCATGGGCTCCATACTCTAGTTACACACCAGCTTAATGATGATCTTAAAGATTTGTGTAACTTTTTGCAGGCTTCATAATTATCTTTATGTAAAAACTTATTGCTAATGCTTCATTTAATTTGACCTTTGGAAGATAGACAAAGGTTTTATCCAAAAGAGTTACCCAAGACTAAAAAGGTTTAATTTCATTTTTTAAAACTTACCTCTTCCATTCTATAAACCAAAGATAAACGTGCAAGTGCTAAGAACAGAATGTCTGGTTGCTGTTTTTTGAAAACATATACAGTATGGAGAGAGAACATTTTAAAGTTGGAAGCATCAGTTATACAAAGGACCAATTATTCCGTTCAGAAATCAGATTAAACCAAATTTGTGTGTGTACTTTAGGCAATCAGGGAAATGACCCAGAATTAAATAAAAACCTTTGGGATTCATGTAAATGAAATATAACGAACACCTACACTTAGGTGTTTTGTGGGACAGTCACTACAAATGTACCATCGTGCCCAGATGGTTAGCCTCTCTAACCATATTTCTTAAAAGCAGTTCCTGATTCACAGACCTGTTCTGTACCCACAGCATAATATATATGCCTCTTGAGCCTCACTCCCTGAAACGTGCCCCCTAGATGCCGTATCCCCCACCTCACCTATTTCCATTTCAATGTCCAGCATATTTCCCTGAAGGCAATATGAAAGCTACCCATGCCTAGTTACTAAAATTCATATGCGGTGGCAGCAAAAAGTCATTAGCTGATACAAATTTGGCTGAGGATCAGCAGTGTTGGTTATAATCCACATCTTGGTGATGACGTGGATCCTGTTACGAATAAGAGGAGCCAAAAATCCTCAACTGGAGTGGTCAGTCCCATCAGCAAAAGACAGGTAGATGTGATTGATAGGAAGTACCCTTCCCACTCTGACCCAGTCCCTGTTTAGACAGACCATTGTTCAATCTTGGATTGTCCAAGGCTACAGGGCGAATGTTCAGGTTTATTAAGGAGCCCACTTCCCATGGGCACAGCCCTGTTTATACAGCACATCAGTGCCATGGAAAGAACTGTGGGCAGATCTGCAGTTCTACCAAAACACCTACTTTTCTGAGGCTATCCATGGGAAAGTTCATAAAATGTAATCCTGGGGCCAAGGCAGAGTATTTGGAAAATTAGATAATCAGTTTGAACATGGCAACCCATGGAGATGAGACTGAAGCCAGCAGACGAAACAGGTAAGAATGAGCCTAGATGCCAACACTGGAGATTGGGCAAACACAAATGGAATGAGGAGGCAAAAGATCAGAGCCTGCAAGCAATGGAAGCGAGGAAAACCTGTGGGCAGGGGAAGCTTTGTTCAGGAGAATGCATTTTGCAAACATAGTTATTTGGCTGCTCTATTCATTTTGTCTGTGGCCAGGTAAGCTCCAGCTAGATCCAGATGGTATAATTACAAGGCTGTGCATGATTTTTTTTCTGTCAATCTCCACAGGCCTGGAATCGGAACAAAGGAAACAGAGAGCTGGAATAACTCAGGCTTTGCTATTAGCTGCACAAGAATGTTGGGGAATCAATAAACACATTGATCCAGGCAAGAATTGTTTTAAAGTGGTGTTGCCAGAAATCTGCGGATAGATCAGAGGATAGTGGAATGGATGGCTGTGGAACAAGTGAGTAATAGAAAAGGAGAGAAAAATAGGGTTATATCCAAACTCAGTGTTCCAAACCGGGTCTGGAAATGGATTACCATGTGACCCACAATGGAAGCATCTGCTGTACATAGAATAGTTAGAGTGAAGAAGACGACAGAAAAAGAGGAGTTCCCGTCATGGCTCAGTGGTTAACAAATCCGACTAGGAACCATGAGGTTGTGGGTTCAATCCCTGGCCTCACTCAGTGTTAAGGATCTGGGGTTGCCGTGAGCTGTGGTGTAGGTTGCAGACGCGGCTCAGATCCCAAGTTGCTGTGGCTCTGGTGTAGGCCAGCGGCTGCAGCTCTGAATAGACCCCTAGCCTGTGAATCTCCATTTGCCACAGGCACGGCCCTAAAAAGACAAAAAAGGAAAGAAAAAGAGTTAAGTATAACAAGATTTCCCCCTATTTTCAGTTCATTCAAAAGGAAAAGAATGTCAGGCTATGAGAAAGATGAAACTAGGTGCATTTCCAGTAAGCATCAGGGAGATTATATCTAGAGAAGAAAGTGAGAACATTTTGCAAATAAAGGAGCCGTCTTGATGCAGGTCCTTTAACATGAATGATTATCCTCTGTCACTTGCCCTTGAAGAACTACAGGTCTGAGATATTATTTTCATTGTCCCTTGCTGTTGACACCTCACTTTGCTTTCTGCTCTGTATGGTGACTGTCAGGGTGAGCCTGAGAGAGGGGAATAGAGATGCCTCACCCGCTATTATACAGAAGCAGCAAGTAGCACAAGACAGATCCTTTTTCAGCATATGTTCTTCTGGCTCTAAGGCCCCACTCTTCTTCCATCATGCCAGACAAGCTTTAGACCTCCATACCAAGATGGAGAAAAGCACTGAGAATCCCTGCAAAGCAGAAATATCAGCTGCTAAATTCAGGCCCCATAGGAATAAGTGGTGAGAATAATGCCTTTGGTATATGGATATCATACATGAATAAATCTATAGTACTTAATAAGTTATGAAACTATGTTGCTGTTATGAGAAAATGTTATCTCTTTCATCACTCAGTAATTTGTGTAAGCATAAATCTATAGACTTGGCAGAATTTAAAATGACTGCATATGCCCACAACTAAAGTTCAACTGCTGCTTATTACAAGAGAGAGATTCCTTGCTGCTTTTCTATTACATCATTTAAAATATTGATCTTAAGTTATGACCCACATGATCATGAATCAAGGCTTTTGTGTTTACAGGCTGCAGCTGAAGACACTGGTCCAACAGTATCATATTATGGAATTTAAAGTATTGCGACTCCCTAAGGAAATTTGCTGAAACCAGTTGGGCAGACTTTGAATTATTTGTTTGGTTAATTATCAATGGCTCCAAAGTGGGCCACTGTAAAAGCTCTCAGTAAATTGCTTTCAAAGCCTAGGGCAGTTTGTAAGCATTATGCTTCTTGTACACGCCACACAAAGTTCTCTTTGTTTATTGCCCTGTGTATCCTTGGACTTTTCACTAATGGCTTGTAGGCAGCCCTGTTTCATTAACAGGCTGCGCTGACAACTTAAATAGTCTTCCAGTCCTCTCAGTTTGAATTTGAACCTAAGATCTTTACAGTCATGCTAAACCCATCCATCAGGTCACTGTGGATGAGGTAAAACATGCAGGGCTCCAAGTCCTTATTACCCAACATCTCTCCTAAAGCTTCCAGGTCCAAGACTGACAATTACCACATCATATGGCTGTTGCGTCCCTTATTATCCTATTATCTTCTCTTAATCTCCTTGCCAATTAAGATGATATCCAGTGTGTCTGGAGGAAAGGCGACCTGGATGAGACTTCCTAGAAAAGATGTTATCTGATGCAGGCACTGAAGCTGTGATGAGAATCCCAATGAAAACATAAGGCTGAGCAAAAGATAGTTAAGTCTTTGCTCCAGGGAAAAAAATGAGATCGTCGAGATTTTTATTGCATTTTTGGTGTATGCAAGGTGATTCACTCTCTTGCAAGATGTGTCAGCTCATCCTGGGAGCTTTGATTTTCAGATTTCTTTCCCCTGCACAAGGCTGTTCCTGTGTGCTCAAAGATAGTTGGGGTGACCTCTCAAAGCGCAAAGGAGCATCAGTCACCCTCTTTTACACTGGGAAGTTCCATGTGAGCCATCAGACGCTGTTGTCATGTTCTTCTGATCTGCAGTCTCCCCTTGGCTAAGTGGATCTCGGCCAGGCCTCAGTAACTCCGCAACCACCAGTCTCCTCCTGCAGATTCCGAGAACCCCGGCTAGTGTGTGCAGCTCCCATGGCAGCAATAGCATTTGCTCTTCCAACTTGTGTCAGGGCTCCTCCTTTAGTCTCTCTGACTCTTGGATCAGCTCCATGAGTTTGGCGAAGAACAGGAGCCTCACACTTGAGTCACCAGCAGCAATGATGTGGAGGCCTGGCCGTAGGTTTCAGCTTGTGATTGTGGGCACAAGTATTTCCTATCCCTCACCAGCTTCCTCATCTTTCCTTCCCAATGGTCTGCCCTCCTGACCACAGGCCTAGCACCCACTAAAGGGAAAAGAAGGCTCGTATTGACTCTTATTCAAACTCCTACAAATATGTAAAGTCAAATCTCTGTGATAAATCCCCTGGCCTTTATTACTCCTTGTGCTCTCCCTTTCTCATCCAAACTTGGCAAATAAAATGTGCATATCTGTTATGCTCAGGGGAATAATATCGAGTAAGATATGTTTCAACAACCTATTAAAATTTGGAGTGGTAAGGAAGAAAATTCCACATTTACTGTCTTAGGTTGATATTTTGAAGCTTCTACCCTTTCAAATAATTTTATTTTTAAATACTTTTCTATAGACAAGATATAATGATATTATAATTATTAAAACCATAATAACATTACTTTCAACAGACCATTCTGCATGCCACATTCATGCAGAAATGAATTCAGTCAGATGAGAACAATGTTCTTGATGAGGCTATGGATGATTTCTGTAATCCAAGCCATTCAAACAATTTCCTAATTTTGACATCATGCAGAATTCATTCTTCTCATGCTTGGGAAAATAAGAGAATTCATTAAATTCATTTCAAGGCATGGAAAATATCTTGTAGTGAAGACACTTACTATAGGTAAGTGAAACCAGGAAGCAAGCTAATAAAATTATTTATGAATATGAATGTTCTCTCCTAATATATTTCTCCATACAAGCTATTAATCTAATTTATATCACATACATCATTCCCTTCTACTTTGCCTGACCCCACAGAGGAAGGAATGTGCCGGTATAAATTCACAGAGGGGGATGTTTATAATTGCTAGAACCCTTACAAGTTTAAAAGGCAGAGCTGAAAGTTTGATATGTGTTCCATAAGTCTCTAGATTTGTTTCTGTCTCTATATTACTTACATGTGTTGAAGCAATGAGACACTCAACATTTGAGTCGCTCGATACCATTTAGCAATTAAAGAGTGTGAAGCATGATTGTGGATACTGCAAAAGATACAAGGATGGTAGAGACCAGCCCCTGCGTGCAATTCAGTAAAATGAATGAGAAGCTTATGCCTTGTGCCAAGGCTTCAGGGGAGGAAATTTACTCTAAAGAAGAAAGCGGGAAGGAGGGAAAGATGGTGCTGTTTTACTCCCATAAACAACTAAAGGAAGAGAAGAGAACTGGACATTACAACAGAGTCTACAAGATGGAGAAGGGTTGCTCTGGTGAGAACACACTATCGATGTGTGCATTTTTACTATGCAAACCCCTCAACTAAAGCCCAGATGCAAAACTTCAATAAAGTCTCTATTTGAAGCAAATATTGCATGCCAGTGAATTCTGCTAAAGAAAATTTGGAAAGGTATTTATTTCTCTTGGGATTACAAAGTCTATCCCCATCTATTTCAAATAAGTCTAATTTGTTTAAGTCAAAGAAGGTGCTCTATAATGCTGGGTTAAAAATTTAGATTAATACATGGACTGGTACAAGTACCTAGGGACTACAATTTTAGACAGGGTACAAAATACATAAAATTTGTTTAAAATGAGATTATTTGGGTAGAGAGATAGAGAAAATCAATTCAGAAGAGGTGGTTTACTTGCAAGTCTTGAAAAGTGAATAAAATTTCAAAACACAAAACAATTATTTTATGCAAAAAAGGATAAAGGCACTATAAAGTGGGAAAACAGTCTGTTGAAGAAATCAATGTATGCAGAAATCAATGTATAAAGTGTAATACAGAAGGAATAATAAAACAAAATTGGGTAAGTAGGACGTAGCATATTATGGACTAGAGACTAAAAAGCCCCAAATGCCAAACTAAAGAAGGTTTTTTTTCTTTTTTAAACTTTATTTAGATTACTTCCTGGAGATAGGATTAAGATGGCAGAGTAGAAGGACTGGAGCTCAACATCTCTCCTAAAAACAACAAAATTCACAACTAAAGGCTGAGCAATTTCACTCAAATGGACCGGAAACCTTAAAAAAGATATCCTAGTACAGAAGAAAAAGAGGAGGCCACATCAAGAGGTAGGAGGGGCAATTTCGCGATCTAAACAACCCCATACCTCCCGGGTGGGAAGCTCCACAGGCTGGAAACTAACTGGTTCACAGAGACTCACCTACAGGAGTGAGAGTCCTGAGCCCCACGTCAAACTCTCAGGTGTGGGGATCTGGCACTGGGAGAAAGAGCCCCGGGAGCATCTGGCATTGAAGGCCAATGGGGCTTGTGCACAGGAGCTCCATGGGACTGGGGGAAACGGAGTCCCCATTCTTAAAAGGTGCACACAGACGTTCAGGTGCACTGGATCCCAGGACAAAGCAAAGTCTCCATAGGAACCTGGATCAAACCTGACTGCAGTTCTTGGAGGACATCCTGGGAAAATGGGTGAATGTGGCTTGTTGTGAAGGAAGGACATTGAAAGCAAAGCTCTTGGGAATATTCAGCAGTGTGCCTTTCTCTGGAGGTGGCCATTTTGGGAAAATCTGGCCCCACCCATCAGTCAGTGCTGAGAAGCCCCAGGGAAAACAATAATACAGGTGGGATCACAGCCCTGCCCCTCAGGAAACAGGCTCCCTAAAGACCCCTCAGGCACACAGCTGCCTCTAATCCCATCCAGAAACCGGTGGGCAGGCATCAGCCCCTCCCATCAGAAAGCCTACAGCAAGTCCCCATACCGACTTCAGCCACAAGGGGGGCAGACACTGAAAGTAAGAGAGGCTACAACTCTATTATCTGTGAAAAGGTCACCACACCAAAAACCTATAAAAATGAAAAGACAGAGAACTATAACTCAGATGAGGGAGAAAGGGAAAACCCCAGAAAATCAGCTAAGTGATGAGGAAATTCTCAGCCTCCAGGAAAAAGACTTTAGAATACTGTTGATGCTAAGATGATGAGGACATTGGAAATAAACTGGAGGCAAAGATGGATAACTTACAGGAAACACTGAGCAAAGAGATACAAGATATCAAACTTAAACAAGAGATGCAAAATACTATAACTGAAACAAAAAATTCACTAGAAGCAGCTAACGGCAGAATACAGGAGGCAGAAGAACAAATAAGTGAGGTGGAGGACAAAAAAGGGAAAAAAGATTGAAAACAAATTAAGAGATCCTCAGAGAACTCTGGGACAACATGAAACGCAGCAACATCTGTATTATAGGGGTGCCAGAAGGAGAAGAGAGAAAGAAGGGGACAGAAAAAAATATTGCAAGAGATAATAGCCAAAAACTTCCCTAACATGGGAAAGGAACCACCTACTCAAATCCAGGAAACACAACGAGTACCATATAATATAAACCCAAGGAGGAACACCCCGAGGCACATATTAATCAAACTGACCAAAATTAAAGACAAAGAGAAAATCTTGAAAGCAGCTAGGGAAAAGAAGCAAATAACATACAAGGGAACCCCAATAAGGTTATTGGCAGATTTTTCAGCAGAAACTCTGCAGGCCAGAAGGGAGTGGCATGATATACTTAACGTGATGAAAGGAAAAAATCTCCAACCAAGATTACTCTATCCAGCAAGGCTCTCATTCACATTTGAAGGAGAAATCAAAACCTTCACAGATAAGTAAAAGCTGAGGGAATTCAGCAACACTAAAACAGCCTTACAACAAATACTAAAGGAACTTCTCTAAGCAGAAAAGAAAAGACAGCAACAGGAAACAAAAATTCCACAAATGACAAGGCTCACCAGTAAAAGTATATATACAGTAAAGATAACAAAATCATCCACGCACAATTATGCCACCAAAATCAGAAATCATGAGAAGAGGTGGGTACAAATGCAGGACAATGGAGATGAACTTGCAATTAAGAGATCAACAACTTAAAACAACCTCATATACATATAGACTCTTATATCAAAACTTCAGAATAACTGCAAACCAAAAATCTACAATTGATACACAAACAAAGAAAAATCAACTGAAATACAACACTAAAGATAGTCCTCAAACCAGAAGAGGAAAGAACAAGAGAAGAAGAAAAAAGAGCAACAAAAACAAATCCAAAGCAATTAATAAAATGGCAATAAGAACATAAATATCAATAATTACCTTAGATGTTAATGGACTAAGTCCCCAGCCAAAAGACATAGACTGGCTGAATGGATACAAAAACAAGATCCACATATATGCTGTCTTCAAGAGACCCACTTCACCACTAGGGACACATACAAATTGAAAGTGAGGATGGAAGAAAATATTTCATGCAAACGGGGATCAAAAGAAAGCTGGAGTAGCAACATTCATATCAGACAAAATAGACTTTAAAATGAAGAATATTTTAATGCACAAAGAAGGTCATTACATAATGATCAAAGGATCAATCCAAGAAGAAGATATAACAATTTTAAATATCTATGCACCCAACATAGGTTCACCACAATATGTAAGGCAACTGCTAACAACCTTAAAAGGACAAATAGACAATAACACAATCATAGTTGGGGACTTTAACACCCCATTTACAGCAATGGACAGATCAACCAAACAGAAAATCAATAAGGAAACACAGACCCTGAATGATGCATTAAACCAGATGGACTTAATAGGACATTCCATCCAAAAGCAACAGAGTACACATTCTTCTCAAGTGCACATGGAACATTCTCTAAGATTGACCACATCCTGGGCTACAAATCCAACCTCAGTAACTTTAATTGAAGTCTTATCAAGCATCTCTTCTGACCACAACGCTATATGACTAGAAATCGAAAACAAGAAATAAACTGCAAAAAACACAAGCACATGGAGACTAAATAACATGCCACTAAACAACCAATGGATCACTGAAGAAATCAAAGAGGAAATTAAAAAATACCTAGAAGCAAATGACAAAGAAGATATGACACTCCAAAACCTATGGGATGCAGCAAAAGCCATTCTAAGAGGAAAGTTTATAGCAATACAAGCCCACCTCAGGAAACAAGAAAAATCTCACATAAACAAGCTAACGTTACATCTAAAGCATCTCAAGAGAGAAGAACAGACAAGACCTAAAGTGAGCAGAAGGAAAGCAATCATAAAGATCAGAGTGAAATTAATGAAATAGAAACAAAGAAAACCATAGAAAAGATCAATGAAACGAAAAGCTGGTTCTTTGAAAAGATCACCAAAATTGATAAACCCCTAGCCAGACTTCTCAAGCAAAAAAGAGAGAGGACTCAAATCAATAAAATTAGAAATGAAAAAGGAGAAGTAACAACAGACATCACAGAAATACAAAGGATTATAAGAGACTACTATATGCAACTATACGCCAATAAAATGGAAAACTTAGAAGAAATGGACAAATTCTTAGAAAATACAATCTTCCAAGACTAAACCAAGATGAAATAGAAAAGATGAATGGACCCATCATAAGAACTGAAATTGAAAGTGTGATTAAAAAACTTCCAACAAACAAAAGTCCAGGACCAGATGGCTTCACAGGCGAATTCTATCAAACATTTAGAGAAGAGCTAACACTTCTCCTTCTGAAACTATTCCAAAAAATTGAAGAGGAAGGGATACTCCCAAACTCATTCTATGAGGCCACCATCACCCTGATACCAAAACCAAAGATACCACAACAAAAGAAAACTACAGGCCAGTTTCACTGATGAACATTGATGCAAAAATCCTCAACGAAATACTAGCAAACCACATCCAACAATACATTAAAAGGATTGTACATCATGGTCAAGTGAGATTTATCCCAGGGATGCAAGGGTTCTTCAATATCCACAAATCCATCAGTGTGATACACCACATTAGGAAACTAAATAATAAAAACCATATGATCCTCTCAATAGATGCAGAAAAAGCCTTTGACAAAATCCAACACCCATTTCTGATAAAAACTCTTCAGAAAGTGGGCATAGCAGGAACCTACCTCAACATAATAAAGGCCATATATGAGAAACCCAGAGCGAACATCATTCTCAATGGTGAAAAGCTGAAAGAATTCCCACTGAGATCAGGAACAAGACAAGGATGTCTGCTCTCACCACTACTCTTCAACATAGTTTTGGAAGTCCTAGCCACAGCAATCAGAGAAGTAAAAGAAATAAAAGGAATCCAAATTGGAAAGGAAGAAGTAAAACTATCACTATTTGCAGATGACATGATACTATACCTAGAGAATCCTAAAGACTCTACCAGAAAACTGTTAGAGCTCATCAATGAATTTGGCAAAGTCACAGGATACAAAATCAATACACAGAAATTGGTGGCACTTCTATACACTAACAATAAAAGAGCAGAAAGAGAAATTAGGGAAGCAATCCTGTTTCCCATCGCATCTAAAAGAATAAAATACCTAGGAGTAAACCTACCTAAAGAAACAAAAGACTTGTACTCTGAAAACTATAAGACACTGATGAAAGAAATCAAAGATGACACAAAGAGATGGAAAGATATACCATGCTCGTGGATTGGAAGAGTTAATATATTATCACAATGACTATACTACCTAAGGCAATATACAGATTCAATGCAATCCCTATCAAATTACCAAGGATATTTTTCACAGAACTCAAACAAAGTATTTTAAAGTTTGTTTAGGAGCTCAAAAGACCCAGAATAGCCAAAGACATCCTGAAAAAGAAAAATGGAGCTGAAGGCATCAGGCTCCTGGACATCAGACTATACTACAAAGCAACAGTCATCAAAACTGTATGGTACTGGCACAAAGACAGAAATACAGATCAGTGGAACAGGATAGAAAGCCCAAAATTAAACCCACGCACCTACAGCCAACTCATCTATGACAAAAGAGGCAAGAATATACAATGGAGAAAAGACAGCTTGTTCAATAAGTAGTGCTGGGAAAACCAGAAAGTCACATGGAAAAGAATGAAATTAGAACACTCTCTAACACCATACACAAAAATAAACTCACAATGGATTAAAGACCTAGATATAAGACCAGACACTATAAAACTCTTAAGAGGAAAACATAGGCCATAGGAAAACACTCTCCGACATAAACAACAGCAACATCTTCTCAGATCCACCTCTTAGAGTATTAACAATAAAAACAAAAATAATCAAGTGGGACCTAATCAAACTTCAAAGTTTCTGCACAGCAATGGAAACCCTAAACAACACAAAACGACAATGCACAGAATGGGAGAAAATCTTTACAAGTGAATCGACTGACAAGGGATTAATCTCCAAAATTTATAAACACCTTCTGTAGCTCCATACCAAAAAAACAAACAACCCCATCAAAAAATGGGCAGAAGATCTAAACAGACAGTTCTCCAAAGAAGACATACAGATGGCCGAGAAACACATGAAAAGATGTTCAGCACCACTCATTATTAGAGAAATGCAAATCAAAACCACTATGATGTACCACCTTATACAAGCCAAAATGGCCATCATCAAAAAGTCTACAAACAGTAAATGCTGGAGAGGGTATGGAGAAAAAGGAACCCTAGTACACTGTTGGTGGGATTGTAAATTGGTGCAACCACTGTGGAAAGCAGTATGGAGATTCCTCAGAAAACTAAAACTAGAACTCCCATTTGATCCAGTAATCCCACTTCTGGGCATCTACCCAGAGAAAACCACAACTCGCAAAGACACATGTACTCCGATGTTCACTGCAGCACTCTTTGCAATAGCCAAGACATGGAAACAACCTAAATGTCCATCGATAGAGGAGTGGATCCAGAAGAGGTGGTACATATACACAATGGAATATTACTCAGCCATTAAAAGGAATGAAATACCGGCATTTTTAGCAATATGGATGGACCTAGAAATTATCATGCTAAGTGAAGTCAGTCAGACAATGAGACACCAACATCACATGCTTTCACTGACATGTGGACTCTGGGAAAAAAGGACAGACGGAACTTCTTTGCAGAACAGATGCTGACTCACAGACATTGAAAAACTTACGGTCTTCGGAGGAGACAGTTTGGGGGTTGGGGGGATGTGCCTGGGCTGTGGGATGGAAATCCTGCGAAACTGGATTGCTATGATCATTATACAACTACAGATGTGATAAATTCATTTGAGTAATTAAAAAAAATAAAATGTAAACCTTATTTAATTGGAACAAGGATCTCAAGAATGTACTTTCATAAAAGAAGCATTATGGAGAGAACTACTGATTCAGTTTTATCTGTCAATAGTTGCATGGGTTGAACCAGAGAGTATAAAGGCAAGAGTTGTAGGAACCGGTTCAAAGATAATATGACTGACCATAAATAATGAAGACCCAGAAATTCCCCAGAAGTATGAGGTGAAACTATTTTATGATAAAAATGGTGGGGGTGGGTAGGGAAAGATCGAAGAAACAAGTGAAGTTTTAAGGACATGTTCATGTTATTTTTGTGAAATAGAAAGGAAGGTGATTTCTTAAGAAGAAGAATGATAAGGTTACAATTGAAGGAAAGTAGAAGATTTTAGTGAATCATCTATATGGTAGCATTTGCCCATCCCCCTCACCGTTTCAATAACTCTCCCATCCACTCTGCTTCATCCATATTTTCACACTGGAGGTGCCCAACTATTTGGTTATAATTATGCCTTCTGGGCCACAGACCTGGGGACCAGACTCAAGTGTAACCATTCAGAGTGTTCTAGAACTCCTGGAACTTTCATGTAAAAGTCACTGTCTTTCTAATAATCCAGGTTTTACCATGGAACCCTGAAGGCTATGTCCTATTGTCCTCTTATTATGCTTTCCACATTTCCTGCTATAGGGAACACAAAACATATGTGACAAGCACAGAAAAAAAAATAAAATAGATTCACACAGAAGATAATAAACACAAGCTGGAGAGAGATGGAATTTAATCTCCTAGTCCCGCCTGTTACTGAGAAACAGTCCTGTTCCCACCCTTCAATTCTGTGAGACATCCCAGAAAGATTATAATAAATACCCACAACTGCTGAAGCTAGTTCAAGTTGGTTTTCTGATACTTTCATTGAGAAGGTTGCACTGCATCAAAGTCATTTTTCTCTGAAAAGAATTAGCAACAGAACTGACTAGGGAGACGTTTAAGCATCGCCAGACAGCGTTTTGGGATCCAAACGAAGCTGGAAACACGAAAGGTAATAGCACGCATCTACTTGATGTGTGAGTTTTTGCAGAAACCTTCTGTAGCCCACAGGTACATGAGTGAAGAGCTCAAAAATTGTGGTTTTAATTGTAACAAAAATCAACGGAAGGACAATAGGCCATGAAGGTTAGTGACACTGACAAATATGAAACTGAAGTTCAGGGTGAAATGTCTCTCAGAGGGAATGATGTCATCCATTAGTGAGCTCTGCCATGACCAGAGGCATAGGAGGCACAAGTATGATTCTAATCGGTTCCCTTTCTTTCTTCTCCTCAGCTTCTAAATTTATACTCCAGCATTCTTTTAGCAGCATCAAATTAATGTAACTGTCCAAATCAAGATGATGGTACAGGAAATGATATAAAAAAATCACTGAGTAAAACTGAAACATTTTTTGTTTTTACAGAAAACCAGATGTCCAGGAGACCAAACCATGTGGTATATCTTAGGGATAAGATAATAGAAGAGATACAGAGAAGAAATGACAATTCTAATCTAGATGTTATAGGAATGAACAAATGGGCTAAAAAGAAAATTGTGTACATGTCATTGTCAAATCAGATGGTGAATGCAAATGTCAAAATTTTACAATTTTTATTTCTGTGCTTCTTTTTCTGAAAGATTTTGAAGTGGAAAACCATAACCTTTGCTGCCCCACTCAAATCTCCTCACACTTATCATTCCAATACCTTTCATTCCTATGTCCACCTGTCTATTCCTGCATTTCATTGCCTGTAAACTTTATCTGGCCAAAGCCACTGTGGTCTAAGAATTAATAGCCCCTATAAACATCCCTCAACCAATAATGGAAGGGATTTTGATGTATTAATATCCCAGCTTGCTCTCCCCACTTGGCACTAATTCTGAAATGAACCCAGATTTTCTCAGTAAGGACAAAATCTGATTATGCCCAGTAATATCTGCTTGCTAATGCATTTGTTGTTGGCTGTCTTTCCTTCCCTATTTTACTTTCCTGCTCTCAACCTACACTTCTGAAATTATCTCTCAAATAACCTTAAATATTTGTTGCAGCATTTGCTTCTACCAGAAAGATTTAGGGTAGAGTCAGGAGAATAGTGCTGACATTCTGGGGTCTCTTTTCTGAGAGTTCAAGATTTGGAGAGTTTTCTTTTTTTCCCCTGAACTAAGAGAAACATCAGTTCCTTAATTTTAGGTGGATTTTTGAGAAATTAATTATTATATAAAATTAACAGGGCTAAGATATGTGAGAAAGAGGGCTAAAAGTTAAACTTTTATTAAGAATTTTTTAAGAGTTCCCATCATGGCGCAGCGGAAACGAATCCAACTAGGAATCATGAGGTTGAGGGTTCGATCCCTGGCCTCTCTCAGTGGGGTTAAGGATCCAGCGTTGCAGTGAGCTGTGGTGTAGGTCACAGATGTGGCTCGGATCTGGTGTTGCTGTGGCTGTGGCATAGGCCATCAGCTACAGCTCTGATTAGACTCCTAGCCTGGGAACATCCATATGCCACGGGTGCGGTTCTAAAAAGACAAAAAAAACAAACAAAAAATTTTAAATCTGGAGTTCCCATCGTGGCTCAGTGGTAATGAACCTGACTAGTATCCATGAAGATGTGGGTTCAGTCCTTAGCCTCACTCAGTGGGTCAAGGATCCAGCATTGCTATGAGTTGTGGTGTAGGTCACATATGGCTCAGATCCCATGTTGCTATGGCTGTGGTGTAGGCTGGCAGCTACACCTCTGATTTGACCCCTAGCCTGGGAACTTCCCTTTACTATGAGTGTGGCCCTGAAAAGACAAAAAAAAAAAAAAAGAAGAGAAAAGAAAAGAATTTTTCCAATCTATAAATATAGGTTCCTGATAATTGAAGTGAGACTACCTATATGTTAAATTAAAGGCTGTCATGGTATGTAGAGTCTAAAACATTGCCTAGGAGCTTTAAACAGTATAATATAATAACTCTGGATTATATTGACTTGTAACAATTCAGGAAGCAGCTGAATTGTTACAACTACTGTAAGTTGCCACAGTAACTCCTACAATTGAATGGTTTCACACAATATGCAAATTTAATTTTACGCTCTTAATATTCAGTGTAGGTGTTCCAACTCCAGGCTGGCAGGAGAGCCCTTCTGACCCAGTCAACTAGGAAATCAGCTTCTAAGGCTTCCGAGGTCACCCTGGGGGGTCTTCTCCAATCCAGCCAGCCAGAAATGTAAAAGGGTGAATGTAAAAGAGTGAATCCTGAGAAAGTATTAAGGAGCAGGCCTGGAGGGGGAGTTCATTTCACTCTCATTCCATTGGCTCCCAGGCAATCACGTGACTACCCTGAACTGCAAGAGGGGCTGGGAGGCATTTCCACTGGGAACCTGGGCAGGCTTCTCCCAGGGACACCTCTCCTTTGGAAAAGAGAGTACTCATTTTCAGCAAATAAATAGCCATCTCTTCCAAATATTTCTTTCCTTATGCAAAATGAATTTGCTAAATATATTAATAATATAAACAAATTATAACTGCATGTTAAGTAAATCAAACTATTTTCAAGAATCAGAAAAGTGGATGATTATGTCAGCAATTCCTATACATATTAAAATAATCCTTCCCTAGCTATTAAAACTTGTCTTAAGTGCCAATAGCATATTTGAAGAGTTCAGTTCTCTGAAATGGAAAGCACTAATATGTCAATCAATTAAAAAATCCATAGCTGAAACATTTCATGTATTCATATTAGTCTTCTATTACATTTAAATAAAATTCAGATACCTTGAGTAAATGAAATCTTCAAAATTCTTACCTCATCTTTGCTGCATGTGCGTATATTCTTCAAGGGAAATATTAAGACCACTTCACAGTTAACTTTTATTCTGCATAAAACTGGATCTGTTTTCTCTGACCTGAAGAGATAAATGCAAGGAGGCAGGGATTATACAAAATTTAAAGATCAAAATTTAGAGTCACATGGTTACACTTCCAGAAACTGGAACAAATGGTTTACAAATTGGGATTTCTGTTAGGACATTCACTGCTCTTTCCAATAGAGCAACCTGCCCTCTTAATAACTGATTTAACAACAATCATTTGAATTAGCATGGTATTTTTAGTTGCAAAATGTTACATGTGGTCTGCTAAAAGGGAAAAATAAATACAAAATACATGAGTATTTTCATTTCTTTAAACGAAACCCAATATTTATACTTTTGAACTAATTCAAAAAATATACTAACTTTATTTTGTATATAAAAATATACAACTTTATATAAAGTTTATATATAATTTTATTTTGTATAAGTGGACTTATGCTGCATACAAAAGTGACTCTAAGACACTATGTTGTAAAGATTTTAAAGGAAAGAAAAGAGTGGCAACAATGTATTCCTGACTGTTACTGCCACTGATGGAACTGTTGACTTGACCTCCAGTGGATGCAGATAGTACCAAACCCTATATACACTGTTTTTTTCCTGTATATACATACCTATGATAAAGTTTAATTGATAAAGTAGGCACAGTAAGAGATTAATAACAAGAACTAATAATAAAATAGAGCAATTATAATAATATACTGTAATAAAGGTTATGTAAATGTGGTTTATCTGACTCTGTGTTACTGTCTCTCAGAATATCTTATTGTACAAATTAAATGCCTTTTCCATCTTAACTAAGCATTCATTATGCACTGTGGCCATAACTTTTGCAGTCTGAGGCATAACAGCAAAACTGGCATGAATTTCTTTCCTCTTATTCACAATTTCACAGATAGAAGATTGGTTCTTACTGTAGATCTTAACAACTGCAGCATATTTTTTTCTTTCCCTATTAAGGTGAGAACTTTCACTTTCCACTTAAAGAGAGCACCTTCTGACTTCTCTTTCGCATATCCAAATTGCCAGCATCACTATTCTTGCCCTTTGGGGCCTTATTAAGTAAAACAAAGGGTCACTTGACTATGAGCACTGCAGTACCATGACAATCTGATAACTGAGCTGGCTACTAAATGATTAATGGGCAGGATCCACTGGACAAAGGGATGATGTGAGTGGGGCAGGTCAGAGCTGGAAGTTACAAAATTTCATCGCACTACTCAAAGAGGTGTGCAATTTAAGACTTATGAATTGTTTATGTCTGGAGTTTTCCATTTGGTACTTTCAGATCCTACATCACTGACTGTAGGTAACTAAAACCAAGGCAAGCAAAACTGTGGATGGGAGGAGGGGACTACTGTGGTATAAAGCAATAGGACAGAGATAATAAAAGAAAAAATTAGGCAATTTCCCATCAATAATCTATTTAATTTTTCGCATGAAAACCCTTGGAGATAATTAACATTTTCCCTTTTACATCAGAGAATTGAGATTTAAAGAAGTTTGGACACACATTCAGCAGATAGCAGGTAAGAGGCAGAGCCAAGATGCAGACTTGGGCCTTTGAGTTTATATCACTGCACGTTTTGCTACACTAAGTGCACCTTTTAGAACATACTGTCTTCTCACTGAATATTTTTATTTCATTTCTTAGTACCTAAGTTCACCTGGATTTCAATTCTTGCCATACAGTAAATATGACTTTTCATTTCCTTCTGAAACAAGTCAACCAGTCTAATTAGTGTTTTTTTCCTAACAAGGAATGAAGATGCTAGTCAAGACCCAAGTCTCTGTCTTTGGAGTGATGGCTTTTATTAATATGATCCCCCAAAAAGGGAGGGGGAAGGAGGCATGTACAACCCAGAAGGTTCATTTCTGCCACTCTGACATATGGTAGAAATTGTCATCTTGTTTTTTCCAAAAAAAATAAAAAAAATTTAAAAAGAATTAAAAAAATGAAACTTGGAAAGGGAAAAAATGCAATGATTGCAAAAACAGTAACAAGGTCAGAGTTATGTAATTGGGACTAAAAGTGACTATATGCATAAGTACTTCAAGAAAATTACGCAAAGTATAATTTGGAGTGCATTGTGAGGAAACCAAACTTTCCAATAATGTGAAAGTCTGAGGAAAGAGTGGGGCCTAATATGAATTACCCAATAGTAACAAGAAAAATATCTAAAAATATAATATTTAGGATGGGAGAAGAGATGGAGGACAGTGCATAGCTATGAGAAAAATGTTCTGATGTACAAGCCCAAATGACAGAAGAAAGTAGCAAAATGAAAATCCTTCTTTAACCAATTGAGGAGAGAGCTTTAAAAGCTGAAAATAAATGTGATCACTGTAAGGAAACTTGCAAGAGAACTAACAAGTAAAAACGTAAATAGATTCAATTTTTACATGAATGATAAAAAAAAACCCCACAATATAGGAAATAATAACCCACCAAAAAAAGTAAATAAAATGGACAGGTAGTGTTAGAAACTTTTATTTCTATTCTGATATTCTAATTTGAAATTAGACTTTTAAGGAAAATAATTTTATATACAAGAGTGCTTAAAAAGAAATCAACTGTATTCAAACACGTTTTATTTTCTCGCTACTTCATTAGTTAATGTCATAAGCAAATGTAGAGCCAGAAAGGGACTCACACTGTGACAAAAGAGAAAAATCAGATAACAAGAGTGATTCTATAGAAGATGACCTTTTGAAGGCTGTCTATAACATTTTCTAGCAATGTACAAACACAAAAGTTGTAAAAATGTATCTCTAGTAAGACCTCCTTTGTTGTCTTTCCAGACAATTGGGCAACAGAAATGTCATTTGATCTATGCTTAAATTCTTGAGAGAACCAGAAACATAATGGGCTCCAAAACACCTTAAACCACTGGCATCATGAACACTTCCTGCCTAATTCTGTTGGACAACAGAGACAAAGTAAGCCCTGTAATTACATCCCAACCTGATCTATGCTTGCAGTCATGTAATTAATACTTCCTCTGTAAAGCAATGGAATAATTTAAAGAGCAGATATTTTTCAACCACGGTCTGAAAAAAAAGCTGTAAGAGTGGAATACGTGTGCATTTTAGCTATGTGCAGACACTTCTGGGATTCCATTTGTGAAGAGAAATTGTAACCAGATTCTCAGAGCTTTCATTGTACCAAGAGATGAAAATGATACTTCCTTCCTGCTAACAGCTATAGTGGGGGGTAGAATAAAGGGTGAGTGGACCCTATATTTATTCCATGAGGTTTTATGAAAATGGTAAACATAATCTCAGTTCCTGGCTACCTGAGCCACCCTAGCATGGTGCCAACCACATTTGCAAGACACTCAGCCAGGAAATCGGTACAGAAAACTGGCTCTGGAGACTAGACCTTAACTTACACGAGAGGAATAAAACACTGCACTCCAGCAAATCTGCAGTGACTTCCCAAATCCCTGCATAGTTTCTAATGTCCGTTTGTAAAAAGGCATTCACGGTCACAATGTAGATCCTACAGAACTCAGAGACACACGCAGCCGTGGTGAACCACAAAGCCAGAAGGCAGAGGAAGAGTGAGAATGTAAGCTAACAATGTTGATTTTGCCAAGAGAGCTGCATTTTTAACAACTGTTCAAATTTTAAACAACTTTTACATTATTTTCTATTAAATGGCTTACATATATGCCCAGGAAAACTCTGTATTTTCAAAATCCCTCTCCTTCCTCAATGGCATCCAAAACAACTTTCATCTCTGTTGCCTCGTCCACTGTCTTTATGTAACATTGGGAATACACACAGAGTGGCAGTAGGGTACACGGGGCCAGTGAGACGGCTATTCCCTCTCCTTGAAACACTCTCTCCCATTCACCCTTTACAGGGCTAAACAACCTCGTTTTTGACATCAGTGAGGTCTTCCCTGCTTACTCTTCTACTTCTGTCACATCACCCTGATTATGTCCTATACCAGACCCCACAGTCTCTGATCATTTTGTTTATGGATTTGTCTGCATTTGAAATACGGAAAATGATGCAAGAGTCTGAAAATGAAGAAATAAGGAAACAGCTAAGGGAACAGCATAGTCATCTTGGCCCACTTCAGCTTCCATAACATAATACCAAAGACTGGGTGACAACAGAAATTTCTTTTCCCACAGTTCTCAGGGCTGGGGAGTGCAAGATCAGGGTTCCAGCCACCCCCATTCCTTGTGGGCATTCTCTACCTGGTGTGTCACCTTCTGGCTATAGTCTCACTTCCTTTTCTTGTAAAGCTACCAGTTCCATCACGGGGGCCCTACTTTCATGAAAATCTAACCCGAATTACCTCCCAAAGGCCTCATCTCCAAATATTGAGGGTTAGGGTTTTAACTCCCAAGGAATTTGGAGGGAA